>NC_133585.1:16902206-18102206 GCF_964106895.1 Numenius arquata | reverse complement strand
ACACGTGTGGTGGCTATCTGAGGAATGACACTTCCCACACTCCCTGGAGAGCAAGGCAAATATATTTGACCGGACGGCTTATGCTATCTCGTCTTATCAAAGGGGGAACAAACAAAGACTGTGATCGTTACAGTCTGCAAAAAGATAATATTCAGGGAAGCAGTGCGCACACCTTATCACACAGGAGTGCGTGTCCGGGCTGCAAGCTCACCGAAGCTCTTTGCAAGCATCCCTGTCTGTGCATGGCATCCCTGGGCTCAGGGAGGCTGCTGAGAGGGTGGTGAAGCAGAGGCACACGGCGCTTCCTCCTCCCGGTTTTCTCATCGATTTGTACTTCTCTGCGGTGTCAGAAGCGTCCCAGGCCACAGTGGGATGAGCTGTCTCCCCCCAATCCTGCACCACCGATGCATATTGCCGGACCCATCCTGCGGCACTCTTCAGCCTCCCTTCATTCTGCCTTCCAAGTTTAAACTATGACTTTGGGAAGACTGTTCCAAACATCACCGTTTTTTCCATTTCTACCTAAATCCAATGTGGAAAGACCTCTAGGGGTTGGGAGGACCTCAAACTTCGACTCAGCTCTCAGAGCCTTCTGACCCCACGCTGTCACCAAAATATCGGGTATGCAATTTTTCCACAAGGATTTCCAGACCCGGACTTGCCTCTGTGATTACCCTGCCCAATCTCAGACCAAAACTCCTGAAGTCTCTGGCTTAGAGAGCTGCACCTCATCAGCCCCTGCACCTCCAGGAGCCCCATCCTTCTCAGCAAAGGTGATGAGCTGGACGCTTGGGGCATCCCTCCGGGCAGGACCAGCCTGAGAGAGGCAAAGACACTGCAAAAGCCCTGACGGTTTTCCAAGTTTGCAGCGTAATACAGACACAAAACCCTGTCACGTGAGAAACCACAAAGAACAATAAGCTCCGTACAGAAAAACGTAGCAAAATGACAGCGGGAGCCCACAACTAACGACCCCCCTAATTTTAGTGCACGGCAATGCGACTTTTCCTTCTTGCTTCCCTACCTCTTTCTGAGCAGCGTGGCTTTAAACACTGCTTCGCTCCAGTATGAATGAAAACAGGAACATATCCAAACTGTAGCTGCAGTTCCCATTGTCGGGTTCGGCATAACAAATTCTGTAACTCACAACCTCCTTCACCACCACAAGATGAGAAGCAATACATTTACCACAAGTGTCTCATTAAGCCAAACACCCGAATAAGCTTCATCGTATGAGGCATCACTTGTCAAACGCAAGCCATTACCTCCAATAAATAACAGAAAAATCAACATTGGACCAGATGGCCCTTTTTCAAGCCTAAACGCACCCTGGTACATACCTCAAACAAACACCGCACTTCAGAAATACCTTCCCTGGCAGTAATTAGTGTGTTTGATTTTTCAACACCATCAAGCTCATCGCAAGATAAATTTTATTAAGGATTATCCTTTTCAGTTAAACAGAAGAACAAACTCTGAACTAGAACGTAAAGCTTTCTGTGTGCAAAGTAGCAGTTTTCTTTCAGTGTACTCCAGGACTTAAACCAAGTAGCAGCACTTAATCTATGCTTTATAACACCAAGATGCAATCAAACCTGCTGTAAATTAATTTAGGAAGATGCTTTGAAAGCATTTTGAATTTTGTTTAGTGATGGGGTTTTTTGGGGGTTTTTTTGGTTGTTGTTTTTTTTTTTTATCAGAGTTAGGTTGATGGTTGGACTAGATGATCTTGAAGGCCCCTTCCAACCTAGAAGATTCTATGATTCTATGAATTAGCTTGAGATACTGTTCTGGGCACTCTGGATAAAAAACTTTGTAGCTTTCATAAATTAAGCAACTCTGAAAGAAGCAAAAACCCCTGCTAACAGCAACACCTCAAGAGTCTCCGAAATTATTACTCAAAAGCTTCTTGTTAACAAAGTACACAAACACAGGTCTGAAACTAAACAACAGTATTTTCCTGAATAGTCAGCTCTCATAATAATAACCAGACTCAGAGGAAAGAGCTTACCAGGCAGTAATTGGAGAGGGGCGAGAGAAAAGGGCAGGCTTTCAGCCTCTGGCTTTTACGGAGGGACAGCTGAAGGCAGAAATTGCCCTCGGTTCGGGAACCGAACCTCTATTTTGGGCACAGCGACACGGACACACCAGCAAGGGCCTCCCCAGAGCCTTTCGGCGACGTCCAAGCCAGACGCGGCCGGCACACGGGGGTGAGTCAGGGACAGAAATGCCATCACACCCACCCACGGCAAATATCGCTCCTGACGGGGGTCAGAACATGCCTTTCCTCGGCAAACGAATGGCACGGTTTTGCCTGCGTTCCGAACAGCCACCCGGACAGACACTTCCAACACGCCTGTAGGGATGATTACCCCGTTCTACGGGAATTGTCCAGGGTAAAGCGCTGCCTCGCTGTAACCCAGGCTGCCAAGAGGCTGCCCACGGCGTGACTGTCCCGGAGAGGCTGGCAGGAACCACAGGGGCACAGGAGCAAGGACCGAGCACACCCCCCTGCACAACACACAGGGTTGCTTTTTTTAAGGAGGTGTGTAATACGTGATCCGAAATGAACGCCTTGACAAACCAGACGGGCATACGCTCCGAGGAGGGCTACCCACTGCTCCCAGCAGCATCCAGCGAGCTCTCCCACCTCTCCCGGCCGCATCCCCTTGTCTCCTTGCGCATCTCCCCACTTCGTGCCACGGAACAATCTGCGCAACTATTTGGCTGGCTGCAAGCAGCTCAGATCCACGAACCTGCAGTGCCTGCCGGGGACAGGTCTGCACTCAAACCAACCCAAACACGCGGGAAGGAGAAAAACGGGGATTTCAAAGTCAGTAAAAAACGCTGGGGTTCCACGCAAAAGCTCTCAAGTCGCCTCACCTCCAAACCCTTAGAGCCTCAGACCCAGCCGCTTCTGGCTTTTTCAACAGGCTGCAAATTTCAACGCAACATTTCAATCTAACAGCCAGCAGCATTAAATTAAGGGAAACACAGGATTCAAGCTTCTTCTCCATTTGTTTTTTGGGTTTTTTTTGTGTTTTTTTTTTTTAAGACAGAGAATCCTGTTTCAACTAAAAAGCTTAAGGTGGCGGAAAGCAACGGCAAAGCAGAACTATCAAAGATTTCCACCTGCCATACAGCGCCGAGTAACACAAAGCACCAGGCTTTGTGTTCTTTCACCCAATGCATTCCTGATTTTAACTCAAAAAAAAAAAAAAAAGCCTCAAAACAGATGACCGCGTTCTGCAGTTCTTGCAACTGTGCAACTTCTGCACAGAGGGACATGATTTGTGGTAGGCACCAAACTACAGTTAACCAACTTATGCTACCCAAGAAGGAAATCCAGCGTTACCACTAAATAATAAACACCATTATATACAGTTTATAAATACATTTATATGCTCTATATACAGTATTTTTTTTTATAAACACTGGAGTAAGTAATAAGGGGCAACCTTGATCTCAGATACCGACACAAACATCTTTCTGGTTTCTGATAGCTCTCCGTGCCACTTCTATCAGGTACAGTGAGTACGGAAAAACCGAGTCCTGCATCTGGGTGGAAAAAGCCGAGTACACCAGAGCAGCAGCTTCGGAGCCACGCGCTGCAGCCTCCTTGAGTCCTGCCAGTCTGCCCTAAGGCAGCCTGCAAGAGGTAGCTACAAAAAGCAAAACGAATGCCAGGAAACTCCAATTCAGCACATAAGGGTTCACACTTCCACTGGGGGAAAAAAATAAGGAGATGTTGAGTCAAACGGCAAATGACTAAAAGCCACCATGTTTTTCAAGACTCCGGAACACGTGAGTGTGAATTGCATAAATCAAAAGATCTTCCTATGTGAAGTACTGACGGTCGGCAGACAAATCTCAGCATAAATGTATTGACTGTTAGCGGGCTGATTGCCAGGACGGGCTCTTCCGTTGGCATCAAAGTGGGTTTGACACAGGAAACACAAAATCCTCCAGCATCTGTGGGAACAGACCTGTGCACAGAGGGGAGGCTGTCTTCAAAATGTTCTCTGGGCTTGCCAGAAAGAAAATTGCCCTTGTTCTTGGTGTATTTCTAACAGGTTTCCCATGAAGCACACCATGTTTAATACGGAAAACAAATACTCAGCTCCTTACCTGAACCGTCAGGAATGGACCTCACAAACGTCGGAAGCATCTTCACTGTAGCTGTTGGGTTAAAATCTCTGGAGAGGCCGTTCTTCATCTCTCTCCTGAAGCGAGCCATAATGTCTATCAGCGTTTCGTCAGAGAGCCGCATGGCGTAAAGGTATTTATCGATCTGGGGAAAAAGACAAACACCACCACGGAGTGAAGGACTGCCCTGAGGTGCCCAAGTCAGGCTACAGCTCTCCTTCACTGCAAGAACAGCATATAGCCCCAGCTTCTTCCCCAGGCTCTGGTCAAGCAGACAACAGAGACACACGCTTCGTGTCTTGTCTTTTGGCTCAAAATCAAGGAAAACGCGGCAAGTGAGCTGAAGCCCACCCCATCCTACTGCCTTCCCAAGGCAAGACCCAGTCCCACATCCCTCTGCCTCCTCTTTTCACAGAATCACAGAATGATATGGGGTTGGAAGGGACCTCCGGAGATCATCTAGTCCAACCCCCCTGCCAAAGCAGGTCCACCCAGAGCAGGTTGCACAGGAACGTGTCCAGGTGGGTTTGGAATGTCTCCAGAGACAGAGACTCCACCACCTCTCTGGGCAGCCTCTTCCAGGGCTCTGCCACCCTCACAGGAAAGAAGCTCCTCCTCATGTTTAGATGGAACTTCTTACGTTCAAGTTGTGCCCGTTACCTCCTGTCACTGGGCACCACTGTGACAAAACTTTTTCCACCCAAAACAGCTTGCCCACAGCATCGCACCGCTATCTCCAGCTCTTGTCCCACTTCTCAGCTCTGCTGACAGTCTATGAGCTGAACAGCTGAAGCTAAAAATCCCTCTTTTGGCACCCTTGTGCCCACTGGGGTGATGTGGGTGTTGCTGCGGTCCACAGAGGTGCCTTGTATTTAAAGCCTTTCATTGTGAAGGGCTTCCCACAGTGATTTTGGGGCTACACCCCAGGCTGAAATAAGATGTCTGTGTAGCAGACCACGTTCCCTATCCCACTCCAAAGCTATCACAGCCAGAAGGTCAGGAGAGGCAGAACTTGGCTGTGGGCAGGTAGCGTCTTCCTCCTCAAGGTAAAACATCAAATAAAAAGTTGTTGACTTCTCCCCTGTGCCTTCCCAAGACAGGAACTTTCTTTACCTTCCTGGAAAAAGGAGGCAGTTCCTCCAAGTTTTCCAATAGTATTGCTTCCTATAATATTACACCCATCTTCGGCACCAGGAAGAGCGAGAGATGCTTTGATGCCTCAAAAATACAACTTGGCCTTGGGGGGGTTCTTGCTAAACGCACGTGTCCCACCCCTTTTACCTCAGCGGCCAGTCTGTTCTTGCCTTGTTTCATTATCTGCCTTGGAAATTTGGTTCTGCAAACAGCTCAGACTGAAGCCACACCTTTGGGATGACTTCTGCTTCCAGCTTAGCAGGACCAGGAAAATAACACCCTGCCCGTGTTTTCTGTCCTCAGCAAAACTGGAAAAGCCACCTCCTTTTAAACCCTAGGCCACCTCTGTGCCAAGGCCACCCGTGTTTCCTTTACTCCTCTGGAAGCCTTGAGAGCAACTCGTTTCTCGGCTGGAGCTATGTCCCAACAGGACCAATGCCCCAGCAAAAACACCCTGTGTGGGACGTGTGTGTTTGCAAGAGCTCCATATAGCGGGGACTTTGAGACGGGAAGCGATGAATAATGTCATTCGCAAAGGAAATGCAGACAATCAAAATGCAATTAAACCCTAAACCGGCTGTAAAACCAGCGCCAATTTAATCGCTCCCGCAGAAAGTACTTCTGTCTGCACGTAGTCGAGGTCTGCACCAAAGATAGCGTATCGTCCCGAGCCAGGAGCCCTCCCGCCGTGACCAAGCATTTCCGGAGCGAAGGGAGGAAGGCATAGATGGAGCGTGGCTACCCAGCCTGCCTGAGCCCCGGACCACCGGGCTGGGAACCAGGCAAGCCCGAACCACAGGGGCCACCACCAGAAGCCGCACAAGCCGCAAAGCGTTCAGCGCCGTCGCTTGGAAAGGAAGAGCAAAAAACAGTCATCAGGCAGACGCTAAGGGCAACAGTACGACATGACACCTCACGTCTGCTCCACCAGCCGGCGAGGGGACGGCGCAGCCTTGCAACCGAACAGCAGAAGAAGAGCTGAGCCCAGGTTGCCTGCAACAGAGGCCAAACGCAAGACCCCAGGGGCAGAGCACCCCCGCATCCCAGATGTGGCTTATGCCGCCCCGACGGGCTGACAGCCCCCTCCCGGCGACAACCACAGCCTGCCACTGGTGTCTTGAACCAAAAACCTAGAACAAAACCCTGGATGGGATGCACCCTCTCTGCAGCCCCCGGCGCTGCGGGGATGGATGCAGAGGCTGGTGTCGGGCTGAGCATGAAGGTCTGTCCTCCGCAGCAAACCCTGACATAGTTAGGGTTTGGTTTGTTTGGTTTTTTTTAGCAGAGAGTGTCAAGCCAATGATGTCAGAGCATGAAGTTATTCCCTTTTAAAGGCGGGAGGGAACCCTCTTATTAAGGCTGAGCTTTCAGCAGCCCACGCTGCCGCTCAGAAGTCCGATTCCCCAAATCCCCCAGTGAAAGCTACACCAACACGTCATTCACACAGTCGGACTCCACTGTGCAATTAAAATACCCCTCTGCAAAGCCCCACCACCGCATCCTCCTCCCAAAAACAGGGCTGAAAGATTACCCACCCTCCACCCCCCAAAAAAAAAGCAGCCCTGTTGCGAACGCAGCTTTTGGCGTTTGCACCGTCAGGACCAGACAAGCCTGTTCTCCCCCATCTCTGCCCCTGTTCTGCCCTCAGCATGGAAGAAAAAAGGGGAGGGAGGGCTCTTTTTGCTCCTGCGAAAAACCAATGAGCGCCGGGCAGCGCCCTTACATAATTGGGCTGGACCCTCCTGCGCGCCGGGAGCATCGCCTGGCGTTGCATCGCGTCGCAGCGCATCATCGCGTCGAGGCCATCTTCACCGCTGAGACTCACGGGGCGGGGAGAGGGGTGGGGGGAGATGGGGGGCTAAACCTCGGTTCGAAACGAAATTTTTCAGTTACCAAAAATTTAAAAAAAAAAAAAAAAAAAAAGAAAAAAGAAAAAGCGTTGCATTTTGGTTTTTGGTTTGTTTTTTCTCCCAGGCAGGAAAAGGGTTAGGCATTCTGGCAGTGCAGCTGTAAGGGAAAAAGCCCTGCTCTCCTGCACCGGCAGCACAGGCAGCACTCTGAGGGAAAACCCTCAGCAAATAGCCATAAATATCTCGGGAGCGGGGGGGGGCAGAGCTGGAGGCTGGATTACGGAATGGAGGTTTAATAACCCCCTGCTCTGCCTGCAATAAAAGCCGATCAGAAAGCAAATCTCAGCCTTATCAGAAGGGAAGCAGCAGAGGGGCCAGCAGGGACAGAGGTGGGAGCAGACCCACCGAGGCTGCAGCCCCGTGGGAGACGGGTGCCAGCCCTTCCCGGGGGGAGGATGGAGAGCAGGAGCAATTTCAGACGGGCTGTTATGTGGGCAAGGAGCAGAAAATGCTCCTTCATCTAACTGCCATCTCACAGCCACCCCGCTAGGAAGGGCACCTTCCCAGAGTGCCACTATGGGAGCCCCACAAGAGGCTCCATCACTTTTACTTTTTTACTTTTTTTTTTTTCCTTAAAAAAAAAAAAAAATACCAGCCAGCAAGAATCTGTGAGCAATTTTTTAAAAATAGGATTTCATAATCCAAGCCACATGCACCTCATTTGTCTTGGCCATATAGGAAAGACTCTTTTTGTCCTTGGGGAAAAGAAGTTTCTGAAATTCCAGCAATGGCAGCAGCCTCCACGGGAAGTTGTGAATAATTCTAAGTGCATAATGAAACAGGCAGCACTAAGGGCCATTCCTTAAACGCACGCCTCATTCCCCGGACACCGACAACAGTCAGTGGTATCCAAGAACAGAGCACTCCCCCAACAATTTCAGAAATATTTACCACCTATTTTACTGACACAGCCTTTGCACGAAAACCCTTCAGCATGCAAACATTTTTTCTGCAGAGCTAATCGTGCTCCATCTTCCTTTCAGCATCAGGAAGATCCATCAGGAGCCAAGGCGCGTTAAAACAAGTAGTTTAGACATGCTGAAACTGTTTGTGCTTACTGATGATTTATCAGATTGGTTCCTAAAAAGCCTTTATACTGGCAGGTCACCACTATAGGGTTTTTTTGTTTTTTTTTTTAATGCCAGTTGCTACATTTTACACCCTATTCCATCACATTCTTTTCAAGGTTAAACGACATTTAAAAGTCACCCCTGGATCACAAGATTTTTTTTTTTAATCCTTCTTTTGTCGGGTAATATGACAAAAAGGTATTGTTCCTCCGACAGGCAGAAGCTGGGCAACACCTAGAGGCTGCCTTTGCTGGGGCCAGCTACTGCAGGTACAAACCTGTTGGAAACAGAAGGTACTCCAAGGCAGTTTTACAAAAGCTCCCCTGCGCACAAGGCCAGCGGCACGGGCACCAGGGACGCTCCGCGACATCCCGCATCCCTGAGGATGGGAGTCAGCCTTTTAGAGAAATCGGGGCCTCAATTTTCGGGTTGTGCAAAGTCCTCTGGCACAGCCAGGATGGTGAGCTCCCGCTGCTGGCCCTGGAGCATCACAAAAGTTCCGGGAACAGATGTTTTCCAAAACACCTGGATAATTTATCCCGCTTGGAGTAAAACCACAGGCGTATTTACATGGTAGAGGGCATTGTACGTCGCTGGCTTGCTTCTGTACAGTAGGGTCACATGCGAGTGCACATACATGTGGTTTCAGGAGAAAATGCCCCACGAAAATTGCAGGGGCTGTAGGGCTGCCAGCCTGCAATGAACAACCCACACCTTCGACACTACACGTCCACCCTGCCTGTGCCCCCTGTTTGCCACGACTCATCCCGAAAAACATTCCAGGAACTGCAAATTTGGAAAAAAAAAAAAAAAAAAAAAAAAAAAGAAAATGACTCTCAAACTTAAGGGTGTACATAAAATCCAGCAAAACCAGTAGGGAAGCACTAGTGCTTAAACTCAAGGTATCCTGAGGGTCTGAAACCACCAGTCCCACCTGTGCCCCTCGGCAGGGTTCCAACCGTAGAAAGGCAGCGCCAAGCATCAGTGCCATGTAGGGATGGGAACCCCAAAAAAAGAAGGAAGCAGGGTCACAAGGCAAGAAGGACATTCAGCCTCAGGGCAGTGGAGATCCGGCAACAAATCCATTGCCAAATTCACCTCATTGGCACTTTTAACCCTTTCCCACCCCTCCAGCAGCATCCTCAAGGTGACCCACCACCTGTGCCACCAAACGCCGAGCCCATCGCTGCCATGGACCAGCAAGGCAGCGGAGCAGCCACCACGGCTAGGAGCCCTGCAGGGCAGAGTGGCAAGCTGGGGCAACGCCTTGGCCAGCAGCCCCCCCCGGCCGCAAGCACGTACCAGCAGCAAGTGCTGCTTTTCCGGAAGCGGAGAGGAGAGGGAGGGACCTGAAACGAAGCCATGCAGGCACGTATTCCCGTAAGCAGCATGCTGAGATGGAGCACAAATCCCTTTGCCCCGCAGGGAACCAGGGAGCGGAGCCCACCGGCTCCCAGTGGCTGTGGGGCAGCAGAGCAGTGGGGCAGAGCCTCTGACTGCCGCAGAAACCTTCCCCTCCCTACAGGACAGCCAAGGGTGAGGGGGCTCAATATCCGTTCCAAAAAGACATAAACAGGAAAAAGATGTCTTACACCCTCCAAAACCAGTAGCCTGCTTTTTTTTTTTGTTTTGGTTTGGGTTTTTTTTCAATTGGATTTTTTTTTTTTTAATTTTATTTTATTTTTCCAGACAAAACCAGATCGATCCATAGGAATGCTTTACAACTCCCTGGCCGAAGGATTTCCCATGCCATCGGACAACAGCAGCCTCGTGGTGCCAAACCAGCCTGCAATAAACAACCCCCAGGAACACCAGAGGGTTCCCCCCACCCTGTGCCTGCGTGTTCCCCCTGCGCCCTCCCCACGCAGCCCTGCTCCTCGGCCAGCGCGCACCCTTCTGCTTATCTTGGGTTTCTAAATATAACAGGCCCAGGGAGACAGAGAAGGCCTTACCCAGGCATGCCTGCCTGGCGCCAGCAGCAGCACTCACAGATCCTCCGGGAAAAGGAAAATAAGGGGCCTGAGGAAAAGGGAGAGCCGCCTACGGGGGGCCAGGAGATGAACGGGGCTGTGCCCAGCCTTCAGCTCCTGGCGAGAACCACTGGGCGGAAAAAGCAAAAAGACCTAAACCACGAAAGGAGACGTGGAAAATACATGGTGCCATCCCGGGTTTTATGCCACAGAGGAGCAGGCACAGGGGAGATGTCTTGAGCGGGGCTGGATGGGGCACCCACACACAGGAGCTGAGATCTCCCCGGGCACAGCCAGAAGCCCAAAGGGAGGAGGTGCTCTTCTCCCACCAGGACAAGTCCCAAGACCATTACAAATCAGCCCCCCTAATGCCGTCGCTGAGGCATTAATTTTAGGGATGCCTTCAGCCGGCACTCAGCCCCGTGCTGAGGTGGGTCACGCAGCACTGCCGGGGGAGGTGGCAGGGGGGAAGCCTCTGCCTCCTGACGTCAGCCCAGCTGGGTGATATTTGCAATTATTCTCCCAATTTGTGTCCCCACATCCCTAGCCCCAGGACTTCCTACCCCCTACAGCTCTGCAATACGCTCAGCCTAACTGCCATGTTTGTATTTATCCTGTGCTCTGCACCCCCTCTCCTTCTGGCGGGGCTAAATCCCAGGGCTGTACCAGCCACACGGCAGCAGTCGCCCAACGCTTAGGGAGAAGAGAAGAAGCTCACAGAAATACTTCTTCTTTTTAAGCACAACTGCCAACCACTTCCTGTAAAATTCAGAAGCTGCGGAGACACATAATTCAAAAACGACCTGCTCTTCGGCTTTGTCACCCCCACGCTGGAGTGACAGATGCCCACAGGCACCCTGGGGAAGAAGGGGAAGTCCCCTCTCCAGGGATACTGGAAAAGCCTGAAAGGATCATCACCAGCACCACCACCCTCATAGCCAAAGCCCCAGGCTGCAGCCCCAAATCCTTGGCCGAGCTGGGCTTCCGCGGCCTGACCAGCAGCGAGCCGGCGTGCATCACCCACACCCGCCAGCCTCCAGCACCCAAACCCAGCTCCGCTCTCCACCAGGGATGCTTCGAGGGGACCGTCTGGCCGGGCTCGAAAACGCATTTATTCCCCTTTCTCCCCCAGCAGGGTGGCTATGGGGACAAAGCAATAAAAGAAACGGGGGGGGGGGAGGAATTAAAAAAAAAAATATAAAAAATATATATATATAAAACCCCACAATCAAGCAGCGGTCTGGCAGCTCTCCGGCGGGGGTGGGGTGGGGGTTCAATCTACCTTTTTGACCTGGTCCTCCTTCAGCTCCGTGAAGTAGTAGGCCAGGAGCTGGGCGGCGATCATCCTGCCGGCTGCAGCGGGCGGCTCCGCGCACGCAGCGATGCGGCGCCCGGGGATGGCCGTGCCGCCACCGAGCGCCTCCCCTTCCTCCTCCTCCTCCTCTTCCTCCTCCTCCGGCACGGCCCCGGCCCCGCCCGCAGCCCCGATCCCCCCCCCCCGACCGGGTCGGGACGTGGCGGCACGGAACCCCCCTGGGGTTGTTTCTGGCAGTCAGAGTGGTGATGAGGAAGAGGAGGAGGAAGAGGAGGAGGAGGAGGGGGCCATGCTTTGCCGTACCCCAAAGGGTCTTGATACAGCAGCCTTGGGGACAGGCTGCCGAAAGGCTTTCTGCCACTCCGCTGCGGTACGGGAAGAGCAAAGCAAAAAAAACCAACCAACCAACCAAACCAACCAAAAAAAAAAAAAACCACCTCTAAATTAAATGTGTTTTCAGAAGAGCCTCTCCGCTCAGACATCTCCAAGAAAATAGAGAAAATAGCAAAACTGCAGGAACCTCCGCTGACGCCCAGCATCCCCCGCCGAGATGCGATGCCTCCTCTGGAGCGAGCGGGATCCAGCCTGCTGGGAGAACTTGCAGGGGGCACCCTGGAAGGTGAATAATTGCTTCAACTATTGTACTTTTGGGGATCCTACATTCACATTCCGTCAGCAAAACCCCCACATCAAATACACTGATGGACAGGACCTCCCCTCCCCGTGCGTGCTGCCTATTGGTTTTGCCATGCCGGGGTGCATTCCCCAGCACCCCAAGACGGCATCCACCAGTGTGAAGCCTCCGAGGGCCCCACGTCCACATAAGCAGAGATGCAATGCCCCTCTGAAAGCCAAAGGGCAAGCGCAGATGCCGAGGTGACACACGTCGAGCAGCCCACAAGGCTGTTGCCTGCGCCCTGCCCGTCCGCAGGGACGGGAACACATACCCGTGCAAACAGCAGTGATGCTGGAGGCGTGATTTGCATAGAGATTGTCTACCAAAGTCCAAGTGATTAAAAACCTGTTTCTTGAGTTTCCGGCTTCCCTTTCAGCGCTACTTTAATTAAATGGTTGCCCTGGCCAAAATCGGGAGCAGCTCTGGCAGACACGTCCTCCTTTTAGACCGCCCTAATCACTGCAGGCAGGGTGGGCAGGATTTCCTCCTCCACCTCACCGTGTTACCTTTCAGCTCATTCTCAGTGAGATTTTCATCCAGTCTGTTCCCTGATCTGCATGTGTTACTCCTGCTCGTTTGTTTGGCAAGCTAACGAGCAAACATGCCTGTGCTTCCTGAGCGCATTAGCATTGCCCTGAGACCAGGCGCCGTTGGAGATCGCGAGTGGCAGAGGAATGTGGGGCTGAACGGTCACATCGTCCCAATGGCGACCAGTAACGTCACCCAATCCCTTACACAGGCTGACCGAGCTCTCACTCAGATGTAATTCACTGTTCAGCCACGCTCCTCCTCTTCTGCCAGTCAAAAAACGTCTTTAATTCCCAGCCCAGGCGTGCTCCTGTTTTCGATCCATCTGTCATCTGCTAAACCTTGTCTTTCAACTGAAATTGCTCTCCTCGCTCTCGGGTGTTGGCTTTCTATAAATACTGAGGAAAGTAACCCTGTATGTCCTCAGCTTTTGCTTCACTAGGCAAGACAGGCTTAGCTCCTTTTTGGTATCCTTTCCCTGAAAAGCCCAGGCTGGTGTCACAGCCATTTCCCACGCTCGCTCCTGCCTGAACGCATCTCTATTGAACACAGCAGCTCAAGTCAAGTAAGTAATTCCGGAGAAGGCCAAAACCCTTGTGCTGACTTTCATGGTTCTCCTACTGGAAATAAGTCACCCAAACCCCTTCCCACTAACAACCCCAAACCTTGAGGCTCCTGAGCTTAACCGGGATACCAAGATCATGCCATCAGCCACCACTCCCAGGAGACAGCAGACTTTTCACCCTACACCAAAAAACAGCCCTGTTCCTGCTTCCCCAGCGTGGCCAATGGAGTCCTGGCTGCCTGGAGATGTCCTCACCTACAAGCTGCCCTGCAGCAGCCCCCATCAAAAGTCAGAAGCAAAAAGTTGCTTTCTGCTCCTGTGTATTTACATTTGCTGTGTGAACACAGCCTGGCACTGCTCCACTCCTTCAGGCTCTGGGTTCATGGAGCTGCCTCTACACAAGGTTAACAAGCCCTACTCTCCATCCCCTCCAGCTCAGATACCTAAACACCACCTAAATACAGGATCCTCTCCTCAGTTACCTTGCTGCAGGAATGCTTACTCACTCAGCTAAAACGCTTGGACACAAGCTCCAGTTGTTTTCAACTGATCTTTCATCAAGTGAAAGCAATTCCAAACATCCCCTCTGGCTCTCAAGGAATTTCAATCAGCCAGCTAAAAGTTTGGGAAGTCCAAGATATTCAAAGTGGTTATGAATAAGAATGGCCTGCTCTTTAACATGGCACCTGCCTTAAGAACATGCAAGAGGAAGACAAGTTTGTTTTCCTCATCTGCCAAAATCATGACTTAGAAGTGAATTGAGAATGTCACAGATCATTTAAGTGGCTTTTGGCTCCACTCACCCTTTGTCTTAACAGCATATTTCAAAACTCACCAGAAACAACTGCCTCAGATTTCCTTTAAGCTACAAAAAGCAAGTTCAAAACATCATTGCCCTGAAGTCCTCTTGGTTCTGTGCACTGAAAATAAAACACACATCACAAAACCCCAAATACACTTAAGCAGGAGGTGGTTCACGTGACAAAGAATAAAGTAGACACTTAAGCAGGAGGTGGTTCATGTGACAAAGTTGAAAGCAATTAGGGGACGGTTAAACAAGTATTGCAAACAATTTGGTTTGTCTTCAGTTGCTGAGCATGGCATTCAGGAAAAACTGAATTCTACAACCTAAAAGCCATTAGATAAAAAGTCCATCCAAGGCAAAACAGCTGCAGTGTTTAAACATTTAGTATTTATAAACAGTTCCTTGCAAGGTGAAGGAAGAGCGCATGACCAGCTTTGAGGCTGTAACCAGCACTGGGATGAATGAGCTTTCCTCCTACCACAGAGCTGGAAAGGCAGCTAGATATCCCTGTGGTCACCCACACCATTTACAAGCCCTCTTTGCATTGCCAGGCCCGCAGTGGACACAGGGGTGTTATTTTGAGGGGGCCCATGAGGAGCTGTGCCCAGGCTGCCTGACGCGACCAACCAGCTCTTCATCCCCATCAACCAGCTCACCCCTGTGAGCCTCTCCTACCTCCTTAACATCCAGCCCTGGGTTTTCCCTTCTGTTTTACTGGAAGAGATCAATTCAGCAGCCATTTAATTACCAGCACCTAATGTACGCTGCCAGGCACCCGGCAGGCGAGTTTTAAAGCCACTGTCCTTTAAGACAAATTACTGGAGGCTGAACGTGACACCCGATGACTTGCAGCTATTTTGATTGTGCTCTAATAATATTGTCCAGGTTTAACTGTACTGAAGTGTTTCAATTGACTGAAGTAATTCAGCGCATCAGGTCTCCCGGGTGCAGGGCTGCTTTTTCCTGCTTTGCCTATTTCTTCATTAAATGTTTACTGCTCTATACAAGCCCACGTTCAGATTTGACTCCTGTACAATGAGGGGATTTTGGCTTTAATCATGTCCATCAAGTAGTTTTGATGTACACAGCTGCTTTCTACTTTTGTACGGAAACAGTGAAGTTGTAGGGGTGTTTATTGTTCCTTAAGTGTCTCGAAAATGATCGATCCGCTTTTGCCCACCTTGCATTTTCCTTTCCCAATACTTAAGCAAAGTGAAAAAAACCACTGTCTCTGAGAAACAGTAAGTTTGCAGTTCATGACAGCACCTCTGACTAACAAGGGAATTTTTAAGTAGCCTTTGAAGCTCCCTGGAGGGTAGGAAACTACGTGTTTGCACAGGAGAAACCATTGTGCATTTGTGCTGAACTGGCTGCAGAAGAAAATCTAAAAGCAGCCGAGATATTGATTTGATAAGCAATTCAGCCGAACGAGGTTAAATGCGTCATGCAATTTCACCTTGCCAGGAGGCACGGCAAGCAGGCACTACCGCACAGCCGGCCACCGCGCTGGAGCTCATGTTTCCCCTGTTAAACAAGATTAGCCAGGAACGCCTCCAGGGGAGCTCAGTCCCTGCTTAGAAAGTGGGTTTTATGGTCCAGGAGCATGTTCCCAAGAGGTGAGCGCTTTCCTTGGGAAACACGGAGCCAGGCACTGGATAAACAAAGGGCCAGGACATCCCACCGAGCTACCTGCCACCACAGGTTTTGCCTGTGCCCAAACACTGGCAGGGCTTGAAGCCAGGGACTGTGTGAGCCTGCTGGGCTCTGCTCCGGCTAGCATGGTCGGAGAGAGGATGGCCACCTCCGGCCCCAGAAAAGCAGGACCCCCCTCTCCAGCCCTCCGGCAACAAAGGCCAAGGGCTGCCAGTGCTAACGACTGGCTAACAGCTTGTTTTTCTTTTTAATTTATAACTTAGTTTTATATTTCTTTTGTACACGTGATATACAAATAAATCTATTTTTATATGTTATCAAAATCGTAACTTATAGTTAAATGAAAATAATTTAATTAAAAAGCTAACAGCGTTTCCCATGCCTGGCAGTATATCCAGGCTGTCGAGCAGCGTCCCCGCCACACACCGCCCGCTGGTATCGCATGCCGCAGTGGCTGGCAGGGGCACAGCACACACAGGGTCTGTGCCCAGCCCCTCCGCTGTCCTCGTCGGGTCCCCCATGGAGGGGACGGGGCGCAGAGTCCGCATGGCGTTGGGGATAACACAAGAAATCATCCCGCATACTTTGTCCCCTGCGTTTCATAGAATCATGGAATGCTTAGAGTTGGAAGGGACCTTAAAGATCATCGAGCTCCAACCCCTCTGCCGTGGGCAGGGACACCTCCCACTAGAGCAGGTTGCTCAAAGCCCCATACTTTCAAGAGGGGGGTTGCCACAATACCCAGCCGTGTTGGAGGCACAAAGACTAACCGGGGATTCTGCCCTGTTTTGTTGGGGTTGCTCCAGGGAGAGGGCAAGCCGCTTTTTAAGGAAGTCCCTTTGGAAGGATTTTAGCACCATTTGCTGACCTGAGCATTTGAGGGGCCAAATGACACTACGCAGGGCTAGGGGCTTTCAAGACTTACATCCCAGTGACCTCCAAAGATGACACGGTAAGCTGCGTACTACACAATTAAGGATCACAAACGGTCATGTCTAGACTGTGGCCATGATGGGAGCAGAGTGGAGAAGGAATCAAACCCAGCAAAGGAGGAGCACTGTCCACTGGTTCACACGGGAACAGAGACTCCTGGGGCGGACGGAGATGCTCCGCGTCTCAACTCCCCATGTCTGAGCATCAGGCAGCTGTGTTTGCTTTTATTTCTTTAAAGTAGTTGCTGCTCTTCAGCATCAGAGGGATTCAGAGAACATGACCCCCAACAAAACCAAAAGATGCAAACCAGAGAGCAGATAAACACAAGCCCAAAACCCACGGCTTACAATAAAGCCCCACTATTTGGGAGGCCTGGCCGATGATTTCTTTTTAAACCTCTTAGTGATGGCAAGCTTCATTAAACTGGGCGCAAACCCAATTACTGCATCTTTAGTTAATTGATACTTCGAAAAGCTATGGGCTGTACGAGCTACACTGCAAAGGACTTCGCTACCCAAACCCTCACATATGTGGGGAAAAGAGGGAGCAGCTCCCCGGAGTCACACCACAAAACTTAACCTCTAGCTCCTGCGTGGCAGCTCTATGGAAGCCGCTAAAAATTCTACATTCTTTAGTGGTTTCTTGTGCATTGTTTCAAGAGAGGGGAAAAAAAAAAAAAAACCAATGCACGTGAGTGGGCACTAAAGGCAGCACAGCTGAAGCGTCCCGACTTGCAGGGAAGATGAGCAGCACTGTTTGCATCCACATTTCCCTTGCTGGCTGGAGGTGAAGTGGGACAAGTTCCCTACTGTACGGAAAGGAGCCTGTTCTCTGCTATTTTATAATGTTTAAAAGCAACTTGAAACCTCAAATACTGTCCCGTAACAGATTCCTTCCCCACAGCAGCATACCCGGCAGCTCCAACATGCAGCAGCTGTGGCAAAGGGGCACCTTTCTCACAGCACGGGCTCCCTTGTGCTGCAGGCATCCCCAAAAGCAGCACAGGGACTAACTGCAAGAGGCAGCCCCTTCTGCTGTGGGGTTGATGGATAAGCCAGGGAACTATTTTCCCCCAAAGCTTTCATTCTGCAGCAGAGAAAGTGAAGTCACTGCTGTGTTAAAATGCTTTGTGGATGATCACAGGCATCATCCCTCCCCCCAGAGAAGAGTCACAGAATCATAGAATGGTTTGGGTTGGAAGGGACCTTAAAGATCACCGAGTTCCAACCCCCCTGCCCTGGGCAGGGACACCTCCCACCAGACCAGGTTACTCAAAGCCCCATCCAGCCTGGTCTTGAACCCCTCCAGGGATGGGGCAGCCACAGCTTCTCTGGGCAACCTGTTCTAGTGTCTCACCACTCCCACAGGAAAGAATTTCTTTCTAGTATCTAATCTAAATCTCTCCTCTTTGAGTTTAAAACCATTACCCCTCGTACTATCGCTCCACTCCCTGATAAAGAGTCCCTCCCCATCTCTCCTGTAGCCCCTTCAGGTACTGGAAGGCCATTACAAGGTCTCCCTGGAGCCTTCTCTTCTCCAGGCTGAACAACCCCAACTCTCTCAGCCTGTCTTCATAGCAGAGCTGCTCCAGCTCTCTGATCATTTTCGTGTCCCTCCACTGGACCCATTCCAACAGGTCCATGTCCTTCCTGTGCTGAGGACTCCAGAGCTGGACACAGTACTCCAGGTGGGGTCTCACCGGAGCAGAGTAGAGGGGCAGAATCACCTCCCACGACCTGCTGGCCACACTTCTCTTGATGCAGCCCAGGATGCGGTTGGCTTTCTGGGCTGCCAATGCATGTTGCCAGCTCATGTCAAGCTTCTCATGCACAAGCGCTCCCAAGTCCTTCTCCTGAGGGCTGCTCTCCAGCCATTCTCCACCCAACCTGTATTTGTGCCTGGGATTGCCATGTCCCAGGTGCAGGACCCTGCACTTGACTTGGTTGAACTTCATGAGGTTTGCAGGGGCCCGAAGCCAGTCCCCAGTCAGGACTACATCTCTCGCTCAATGACAGCTCCAGGGAGTCGAGGCACAAGCTCCTGCCCACCCACATTGCCAACAGCCATCCTGCCGTTACCCATCGATCCCAGCCAAGGAAGCATGTGGTTAAAGCAACGGCAGGTTGGCAGTGAGCAGCCAACACAGAACACAACACATTTCTGTTCATGCAAGACACTGTGTCTTGTATTAATGCAAGTTAAAATTAATTCAGTCAAGAGGTTTTCCAACCCACTGTGTTTTTCCAGCAGAGACCCAGCCTGCTCACATGCCTGGGCACTTTGCATGCAAGTCCACTTTGCTCTTCCCTTACGTACTAAAAATGAAATACAAGTGTAATCCATCCAAACTCATCTCTTTCTTCTTTCCCCTCCTGCCCTGGGCATTCACCACAGCAGCTTCTCTCTCCCCAGTGCCAGAATTACAACTCATTTCACATCTCTGCAAAGGAAAGCAATAACCACCCCAGTTTTCCGACTCAACTTGGGGCCCTGCATTAGCTGAACGTTTTTTCCATTGAGGTGAGAACTGCTGCGACAAGCAACCACTTTTTCCTAGTGCGGTGGTAGTAAATCATTATTGCAGATCATATACATATAAAGCAGACCATACACACAAACAGACATATTTATATGCACACAGAAGCATATCAACAAACTCAGTTTATAAGGCAATAGAAGGGCGGTGGTTTTATGCTGATGAACCTAATGTCAATGAGTTGCCTTCCCTTTCCTGACCAGGAGGTGAAGCATTTTGCTTCATTTCATAAAACATCAGTTTAGTGATGGTTTTTTATGAGAGTTAGGTTGATGGTTGGACTAGATGATCTTAAGGTCCCTTCCAACCTAGAGAATTCTATGATTCTATAACTCTTTGATTCTGTGACTCCAGCAAACTGAAATAAGCACAAACGCAGATTTCTGATACTTTACTAAATCTCCAATGCTAGTAAAAAAACTTTAAAAGAAAAGACACTGAAAAAAAGGATAAAATATAGAGTGCAAACTGGTTTGAAATTTCAGAAGTCAAGGAATAAGTTTAAAGTAATTGCAGTTGTTTGATTCAAATCTGTTATCTTGAGAAGAGGCAGTTCAATACAGGTTAAAGGATGCCTGCATAACCAGCAATTCACTTAAGTAATGAGGCAGTCACAATTACTTAAACGAAGGAAAATATAACTTAATTTATTGCACCATATAGAGACAGCTTTCCTAAATCTGCAGCTCCTCACAGATCATAAAGTTTGTTCGTCAAAGTTGAGCTTAAAAACACCCACTGTGTGGGAAGACTCACAAAAGCCAAGCAAATCCTTCACCCTTGCAAAAAGCAGTTAACCTCTGGGAAACAGCTGGTTTCTGTGCACCGGTGTGCACTGCCCCGAGAAGGCTCGAACGGCACGGTCCAAACCGGAGCCTTTTAATTACAGCGTGCCTTTTCCATACAAGCAGTAAAACAGTAATGAAGAGCTTGTACTTCCAAGCACAGAGAACGGAACCTGCCCCTCTCTTTCAGCTGTCCACTAATAACCAGTTCAAAACAAGGCAATACCCCTCAACCCAGCCTAAGAGGCCGGTTTCCACTAAGCACACGCCTTTCTCCTCGATCCAGCATTTGACGCCAGCAAAAATCAGTTTGCATCGTGAGTCCCAAACCCACGGGGGTGCAGGCATCGATTGCAGAGGCTTTAGGCTGGTCCTTCTCCAGCAAGATCCAGAGTAAGAGGCTCTTGTCCCAGGCCAGGTTAATATCCTCACGGTAGGGAGCTCTCCCCAACATTAAGTTAACCCCCCCACACCTTTTAGACCAGAAAAGGTGGCAAAGCACATACTTACTTTGCACAACGGGGAGCAGCAGTAACCAGGCACTTCAAGGGCATTCGGCTCCTTCCGCGTGGCCATAGCAGGAGCAACCTCTTGCCACCTCACATTCTCATCACAGCGGGCTGTGGACAAGAAAAGAGGCAGAATTGTAGGTTTTCACATCTCCCCCCGCCCTCCCCAACCTGAGGATGCCTTAGAAAACCACACACCCCTCCAGACAGATGCTGTCTTAAAAACCCATCCAGCAGCCAGGATGCAGCAGATGCAGACCCATGGTTAGCATCACCCCAAGAGAGGGGAAACTGAGGGCATATGGGCTGTGGACCGCAAGCGTGACCCAGAAATACAGTGGAAATGGGGAATGTGTTGGCAAAGCACTGGCCCTCGCGTGGCTCCAAGACACAGTGGTGCCATGGGATTCCTGCCGCACACAGGGAAGGAGGGCTTAGCAAGCAAATAAAACACCTGAGTCCTGCTAACAGTTCGTTATCCTAATTAGAAGAACCCAGCAAGCCTTGAAAATGCAACATATTTGCGTTAAATAATCAGTACAGGAAGACAGTCACAGATGCTGAACTTGCAGCTGAGCGTCGTCCAGGAGCAACCACAGATTTTGAGCACTGGGCATCTGTGTGGCCTGTTGGGGGTCCTCCTCTCTCCCCACCCCAACATTTACTCCCTGAAGCCACTCTGGCTCTCTCAGGACTTTCTGGGTGTCCATGCCCAGGGGTGGCAGTGGGACTGAGGGGTCTCTGTGAGAAGAAGTGGGAGCTGCCCTGAGCTGGGCTCCCCTGGGGAGACTGCTGTGGAGCAGGTATCCATACTGGTGGATACTGGTGCACCCTGGTAACCCTTCTACACTGGGGAAGGTGTTGTTTTCATTTTGGCTTTGCTTCTCACCATCCAAATCTATTTTGATTTATTTTCCCCAAGCAGAGTCAGTTTTGCCCGTGACGATGATCGGTGAGCCATCTCCCATCTTTATGTCCACCCATGAGCTGCTTCCTCCTATTTTCTCCTCCGTCCTGCTGAGGAGGAGTCTGAGAGCAGCCTGGGTGGGTGTCAGGCAGCTGGACACAGTCAACCTGCCACATCAGGTCAAATACAAAACCTAGAAGAGATTCTGGACCCCTATTATCGTATTTAGATTTTTACGCACCAAAAAAAGTAGAGGGGGAATAAATAATTTTCAGAAATTCACGTATGTGTCAGAAAGAAAGTTCTTACTTTAATGAAATAGGTTTCTCCATCCCTCTGAGCCATGCCTGGTAATAAAGCTGAGGGTCTCCCTTCACGGCACAGCTACAAGAGATGGGTGAAGGAGAATCACTTTCTTTTTAAATCTAACCCAAGAAGTTTTTCTTGTCATCTCAGTGCTTTAAAAGGGTGACCCAGCTCTGTGGGCTTCCTGGTTGACAGCTCTGGCCCCAGATTTCAGCAGCGGTCCCCAGTACTTGCTGCAGAAACACATAACCCCATCCAGCTTGTCTCCCCTTTCCTTGAGGAAGATATAAATTTTGGCAAAGCAAAAGTATCCTCACAAAAGCCCCAATATCTTAGGCCACTACAACTCGTCCCCTGCTAGCTCCTTTGACGGCTGCCATGAGTTCACCAGTCCCATCTGGGACCCGACCCAGCATCAACAGAGCCATGGTCTCGCTCAGGGCATCTCTGTCTCCCAGCAGGGTTGCAGATATTTCTGCTCTGACATTTGACATCGATACAAGCATTTTAATCGCAAATTTTATCTTATAAACATGTTGTAGACGGAAAATGGCAACAACAGCCTGTGGCTACCGGTCAACATGTGACACCCAGAAAATACCCTCAGCTGTTTTACCGCCTGCCCTTAATATCAGGCTGCCACTGATGCAGGTCTCCAGCTTTGCAGGGATGCGGGTGAGGTGCAGGTGAGGAGGTTTCATGCTTTTCAGTATCAGCCTGGTCAACCCCTTCCTTCCCCCTGCACGGCACTGTCATTGCACGTGGTTTAGCAGATGCTGCCCGGGGTGGTGGGACAAGCATCCTCCTTGCGGAGCTTTGTCAGCACCCCAAGTATCCTACCCTCTCCCTGCAGCGCTGCATATTCAGAACGACAGGGTTCAACTTGGACTCCTCAAACTTTAAGCAGAGCTGGGACAATAAACCCAAACGATTTCCAACTGCAAAAGAGGAGTTTTCTTTAAAAACAACAAACAAACAAACAAAAAAACCCCACCAAACCTGAATTTTTCACATACCCTTGGCTTTATCTGGAGAGCAGCCTGGACAGCAAGACACAACCACCAGCACAAACAGGATCCCAAATACATGTCAAGAGCAAAAGAGCCTCTCTGCAGTCGGGTGATGATGGTGCTTCATTTGGATCTGCTTTCCAAACACTTACACAGCACCCCCTTCCAATCACAACATGCCACTTTCAAATGCCAGTACCACTTAGCTCCTGAGTCTATTAGACCATGAAGCAATAAACCCAGAGAAACAAAAATAACCCAGATACCTACTTTAGCACCCAGTTGAGTTGACAGGTGTTATCCCGAGGGCTCCGTGGCAAAAGCATCCTCAGAAATGCCATACCTTGACCTTTGCACAACAGGCGGCATGAAGCTGATCCCCAGAAACAGTAGCGTCTTCCCAAAAGGTGCTAATATTAACTATAGCCTTTTGTTTCTTTGCACTCAAGGTTTCTCCCTGTCAGCTTTCTGGCATTTGCCAGCGTGGTGCACGCTTTACTGGGCAGATATGGAGCTGCAAATTCCTTCATACTTCTCTATCCACAGCATTCTGCAGCTAAAGCGCTAGCCAGCCAGCAGATGAAAATGCCACTTACTGCTTATTCCTGCTGCAGTTTGTTGAATTAAAACCTCTTTGTTTGCAAGCTGTAAACAAATTCTTCTTAATCTTTCAATAAAAAATGTCAATTATGCTCTCTAACAATGTAACTTCATTGTGATGAAAGAAGGCATTGCTATTGCTCTAATCATGATAACATATCAGCTGTTTTTTAGAGTCAATTCCTTTTTGTGCAAAATTTAATGACCGTGCAATTATTCAGCTTTCAGACTAACAGACTGGGCTTTAGACCTACGCCGCCGCTCCCTTGCTCTGAAAACACACACTTGAAAGCAACAGAAAAGTCTCTAGAGCAGAAGTTCCGAGTTCAGAACACAAAACACCTTGGCGGTTCATTCAGCGCAGCCGGACCCGGGCTCATGTTAAACACAGCTACTTCGTTGGAGAGCCAAGGAAAGAAAGCCGTGTTCTCGGCAGGCTGTCGCAGGCGCTTCTCGGGCCCGTGGCTTTCATTTGGCGTCACTGGGAACAGTGTTTATGTCCAGCTTCCTCGTCTCGCTCTGGTTTCAGTGCATTTCCTGCAGAATCGCTGGCCGCAGCAGATGTGCCCTTCAGGCATTTAAACTTTTTTTTTTTTTTTTCCCCCCCATGCCAGTATTTATCCCATTTGTTTCCAGAATCAGCTGCAGCTCCCAAATCAGCGTCCGTAACTTTCCTCTTTGAAGTATTCAGGACATGCCTCCTGGGAAAGCATCTTCCTTGTTTACCTGCTCAGACCCTCACAGACCTTTTCCCTCCGTGCCCTCCTGCCATCCATTTTCTCCTCCTGCAGAGAGCTCCCCTCTACGACCAAGTTGTCCGTCACCAGCTAATCTGCTCCGTTAACTGCTTATGTTCCAATAACTGCTCTCAGCATCCCGACTGTGCTTTATCTCTGCCTTCGTACAGCTACAGCCAGGGACGGCTGCTGCCCCAGGAGCTCAGCTCCCCCTATAAGGTGCCTTTTATCCCCCGCTGTGGGAGTGCGCCTCTGCTAAACTCAGGGGTCTCATTCCTTCCACATCTCCTCCTCTCCAACTCTCCGTGGCAGCAGCAGACAGCCTTTTTTCCGCTCCCAGGAGGGGACGCAGCCTGCAACGATGAGGACAGTCCTCTAGCATGGCCTCACAGGCAGCGGTCCCAGTCCCACAGCTAAACAGATGGCCCGGCATCACCGTATGGTTTGGCAGCGGCCAAGCCAGCCCTATAGGAACGGGGACTTCCCAGGTGCACAGAAACCTTTGGCAAGATGAACATTAAGAACAACAAAAGAAGTCCTCCAGAAGAGCAAACTGAATCAACAATACGGGTGGTTTTGAGAACCGAACCTTGGTATTCCTGAAATGCCTGAGCTGGGGCTGGGAGCTACATTCACCTCCAAGCCAGTAGTAGCTACCTGGCAGTAAGTTAGCAACACCATTGCCTCCCACAGAACAATAAAAAAATGAACCAGTTAACTCAGTTACATCCCTGAATAGTCCTTATAATTCACTGCTTTTAATATATCACACCTTGCATTGCCGTCATCCCTTTTCCCCACTATTCTGACTTACTTTAAAGGTTTTCTGATACGCAAAAACAAATTTATGGGGAAACTTCGACTGTTGATGTGCCATACTCTTCACACATCTCTCCCCTCTTCTCCAAACAGCCTTTATCCTTCCCAATCAAAGGAGAAAAGAAAATATAGTGGCAGTGAAAGAGTCTTAGTCTCCTGCCTCTTTTCCATCTTTTTTTTTTTTTTTAAATATAGCTTTGGTTTGGTTTTTGTTTGGTTTTAACTTATGCTTTTCCAGATAAAAATAAGAATTTTGGGTTTGGGGTTTTTCCAGTTTTGTTTTGGCTTGGGTTGTTTTTTTAAACCAGTCAGGAAAGATGAAGGGTTAAAGGACCTTCTTTCACTCCTTCCAGCAAGCTCCTGCTTGCAGAGGTTCCCCAGCACTTGGGTCTTCAACTCCTGCACAGGAGACCTCCAGCCTGGAGCCCTTTGCCTGTTTTCCTGTAGCCAATTCCATGTGCCAGCAGCAAGGGTTTTCTGGAGGAACCCATGTTTACCAGGTTTCTTACCCAATCTGTTCTCTCTTTACAGCGTGCAGCAGCTTTTACTATCTCTAGAGGTGCCTGGGCTGCACGAGGCCCTCGCACACAGAGCGCAGAAGAAGCGTAAAGCTCAGCGAGGAAGGAGCCGGCATCTGGAGGACATTAAAAAGCATTCAACAAGATCAAAATCATTTTGGCATTTCCCTCTCAGATAGACATGACCCATCACGTTTAAAGCACCTTCAGTGTGCACCTGCAATGTGATAGTATCAATAAGAGAGAGGAAAACATTAATTAAACTTTTGGTGGTTTTGTATCTTGCTTTACATCAGCTTTACAGAGTGGATAAAGTGCTGGGACAAAGCAGACAGCTGATTTCCCTTCATGCTCTCACCCCAACAGGCCATCCATACTCATGTACAGGAATAGGTCTTTTTTATTATTATCGTTTTTAAAAAAAATATCACTTGACAAGCTCCCCACTCGACAAGCGTGAGCAATGTGCTGGATAAGCCCTCAATGACAGTCCAAGGCAGCGGAGGCCCCTTCTAGAGAAACTGTAAGTTTACATATAGCTGGACATCATTCACTGAGTCTCCCCTATTCCCTCCCTCCCTCCCTCTTCACCTACTGCTATGGTGACCTTGTATCCCAGACCCCCAAAGCCAGCTCATTTCACCAAAGTCACAACAACACTTCCATTTTGGTATTACCTACATTTCAGCCTCAAACTCTTTTACACTAATCTGCTAATCCTATATAATATTGACTTCCCAAGAAGGAAGATTATGCTAATCGGGATTTCTGAAGGATTTACACATGATCCTATATTTACTTTTGAACTTTGTCGGAGTGACAAAGGGAATACGTCGCCCCTGAGCTGCTACTGCGTTTTGTCTGGATTACAGGTCAAGCAGCAGCAGTGTCCAAACCTATCGCCACCAAAATGTCTCTCGAGCAGGCAAACCAACATATTTAAGATCATCTTTTCCTGACAGATGAAAGGGTAACTGCAACCACCTACTGAGAGTTCCTAAAAAGCACAAACCTCCACCCGGTAATATTTCTATCACACCTGGGATTTAAAGATCTCTCAAGCTCTCCAAATCGAATGTGTGACCTAAGTCTGAAAAAGGATGTGCATCTCCTCAAGAAGCATCAAAACAAAATCAGTAAATTCAAGAAGTGCTAAACATATGGACTGGAGGGAAGACCCACAAAACGCACAGAAATGAAGCATCACACAGCTACCCAAAAAGCAGTAGAAAGGCACATCTAAGATGTGAAGCCGTAAGAATCCCATTTTATTTTAAAGTGACTAACAACTTCACGTGATGAATTGTGCTACATCTTTTTCAGCATATGGTACGCTGTGTTACATTTAATGGAAGGCCTCTATGTTATTTTATTGTAACCTGGGGCTTTAAACTGAATCACCACCTAGGATGTGCAGAGAAGGGCTTTGGTGCAGCGGCTTAAAATCTGTGCAAGGGAGACTGCAAGTTTGCAACAATCCTTGAATTTCCACATCTCGACATAATCAGGAAGATGATGCTGCATCATTAACCAGACGGAGAAGGTTCTGTTTTAGACTCAGCTGAAGCACCAGTGTGTTTATGGGACCCCTGGGAAACTACACGTGAAGTTTGTACCCCCCGATAAAATCCCGCAGTAGCCAATCCTTCCCTTCTCCGGGGCTGCCCAGGGAATCTTTGCTCATTCCCTTTCAGAAAGCAGCAGCTTTCCCAGCTAGGATGTCATCTCTCTGCCCAGCAGATGTGTATCAAAAGCTGCGTGGGAGCTGCCTGGCTTTCAGAGTAAGCCAGAAGCCTGCAGAAAAGGCAAGAGCATGCGTGTCCTGGGCCTCGGAGACCTTGACAAGAGCTGTAGGTCACCGAGCACTTTGTGAGCAGTTTCAGGTTCATGTGATCGGATTCCACGACACCCACAGACCCAGTGGAAAAAAACTGCAAATGCAAAAAAAAAAAAAAAAAATTACCATGTGGGCCTAGTCTAGTGCAGAAAAGGAGTAACTGCAGCTGAGGTGTAAACTGACTCTGTGTGAATATTTAATTTCCAAAAAAGACTAAAAAGAAAAATCAAAGCAACACAGGATTTCTTTCTAAATTTAAAGCAAGGATCCGTGCAAGGGGTTTACCTTGTTTTGTTACTGATTTGCGCTCCAGTTATACAGAACAGACTTCAGACTAAAAGCGCAAAAGATACCCTGCACCATACTCACGTGGCCATCCTGGGGCAGGTCCACGTCACCTCATTCCAGATACCCGGGGACACACTTCATCCACAGATGCACTTTTGCAGATTTAGCACAATCCACTCCCCCAGAAAGGACCCCAAACTATACAGATAGTACAAGATTTCAGAGCGCTGAGGGGAGAAACAGGCGAAGCAGAAGAGCTGTTATAGGCCCCACACACCCCCAAGACCTGATGGTTTTTTTCTTCTATGCCCAGCCCCTCCAAATTCAGCCTGTTCATCACCAGGAAAAAAACATCCGTTCCAAATCACTCTGCCCCCACTACACAGCAAGGTTTGCTTTCTGTAGCTCTGTGGATTCTGAAATATAAGGAAAAAGTAAAATATTAAGTTTCTTGACAAAAGGAGGAAAACTTTTAACGTAGTATGAGTTCACAACTTCTCTCTTCCCAACTGCTCAGTACCATAAGGAATTCCGTCAGAAGTGAAAATTACTTCCAAGTACTATTTTTCACCCATCCAGTGAGTCTGGCACAGACACAGAGCTGCTGACACGTTTCTTCTAAAAACTACAAAACAAGAAAGGCCTGTAGCTTCAAGTTTTGAATTTGCCATTGCTAAATTTAAACCCATCGGCCTTGTTACAGATTATTACATAAACCCAACTGCTTATCCCCTGCACGATAGATACTTTTGACCTAACTAGGCTTAAAGCACATTTCTTGGCCCCACTTTCTGCTGCCAGCCTGAAAGGAAGCAAATACCCAAGAAGAGAGGATTAAAGGAGATACAGGAATACTTGAGAACAGCGAATAGCAGGCTACAGATTTGCTGCTTCTCTTTACCATGCTATTGTTTCGCTTTATTCTGGGATGGGTAAATCAGGCGAGGGACACTTTGTCACACAAGGGCATGGGCTATATCCACAAGGCACCTTCATAAAAACTGCAGTGCCGCCGAGTACCGTTAGAGATAGGTTTAAAGAAAGGTCCCACTCGCCTGCACGTTCTTTCCCACAACTCGGACGAGGCACTAGACGGAGAAGCAAAAGCTCACAGCACCACAGATTTATTTACAACAGACTACAGACAGACAGAGCAGCGGGCAACAGAAAATTAAAAACAAGGATAAACTCCTTTCCACAAAATGGAAACTATGCTCTCATGAACAGGCAAGGAGATAACCGAGGGAAAACAAAGAAAAGAATTTCAGAAATTCAGGTGATTTTTTCCTCTCTACATAGCTATTTGGGCAGCCCAAAGGTAAACAGATTTGATGCCCTCTATGCAGCCCTGATATAGACATAGCAGATCCTGTAGCTGCTTCTACATTCTGTCTTTCCCCCAGTAACAAAAGAATCAGTCACAGTCAGAAGCCATCCAGCCTTAGTTTAGGTTTATGTGCACTCAGACGCACTAAATGTATTTTGACACAAACTGATATTTTGTGGAATCATATTTTTTTCCTTTACATTCATCTATTAAACACGCCTCCTGTACTCAGGGAAATATTACATTACAACACACTGCAACCAACATGCAGAGGAGGGAGCATTACTGACCAAAGTCCATTAATTTATTTTACCTGCAAATTTATTGTAAAACCTGTGAAGCTTTGAACAAATACATCCACTAGATAGGCGCAACATCAGGATCTCAATATTCCTCGAGCCAGGCCAAGCCAAAACTAAAACACACACAAATCCTAAGAAATTGGTAATTAACTCAGCTGTGGTGCAGTAGCTTAATTAAGCCTTTGTAAAAAGACACATTTGGGATTGACTTTTTTTTCTGTTTGTCTGTTTGTTTTGTTTTCACTCTCCCATGTGCATTATAGGTGCATTGCAGGAAGTACAGGACTGAGTAGATTGCGGTATGCCGAGACATAATGCCAGTGGGGAGCAGCAACACCTCATCAAAGTTATCAAAGGACAAAAATCCACAATCCTGGTTGGTCAAAAAAAAGCTGCTCCCTGAAAACAGATACCTGTGTACTGGTGCCTGGCAAAGCTATCTTGAATCACCGCTCAGTAAATCTCTAGTGCACACGCCTGGCAGTGCTGAAATGACTTGATCCTTCATTTTTACTTCTGTCCAACATTATGCAATCTTTTTGCTACTGCAGTAATGAGAGCAGCTCCCTTCCCACTTCCGTCTTCGGAAAGCATGAAAGTCACATCACACTGAGGTGCCAGTTCCTTCACTGTTTCCCGCAGGACCCTAGAAAAACTGAAAAGAAAGGGAGAGAAGAACAAAAGATTTTAGCAGCTGCTTTCTGGTCTGAGATCTTTATATTTATCTATTAGCAAGGAACCATAACCTCAGCCAACGTCTTCCACTGGCTGTCCACAGCATCCCTTCCTGTTTGTTTTTCTTCCTATTCATGAAAGAGACAAGTTTCTGTACACAATCAGATTTCAATTTCTATTTTTCCATTTTTATTTTCTTCAGCATGATGCCAGACACGCCCCTCCTTGCCTTTAGAGATCATGGAGGAGGCTCTCTTCTCCCAACTCAAAAGCTAATGCATCATTCTAGGCCTTGCTCATAAAATATTGACCCAACTCCAAAAACTCAACACAGCTTTCCTTCTGGGACACACAGATATTGCAGAAATCCCCCCAAACGTTGGCAAACAAATATCAGAAGAGTAAGTTCACTCAACATCCTAGAGAAAAGAGCCTCCCAGTGGTAACTGGACCTGGCTTTGTAATTTTTGATCCTTTGGCTAAGCAAGGGAAATGACAGGATGTAGGGAAATACGTTAGATCTTTATCCTCTCTCTCACGTTTTTTATCATCTGGGCAGAAAGCTGGTACAGCTCGGTATATCTTTACAGTGGAAATGAGCAAACAAGCAAAGGGAAGTGGTACCAAGGTACTCACTGTGGATGGAGCTTGTACAAAGTCCCATCAACTCCAACGGTGATCTGCAAGTGGTCCACACCTCGGTCTTCTCTCTTCTTCTCTACGATAGCCGCCAGTCCTGCCCCACAGAGCTGCGCGGCTCTTTTTGAAACAGCTCCACACACCTCTTTCACAATGATGCTGTCTTCACACGTGCTGTCCAGGCCAAGCTGCTGTAGAATCCGCCGGACCTGGAGGAGGGCGAGCCGGTCACTGTGCAGAGGGAAACACATGCAGCAGCAAGGCATTAGGGAAAGCCTCGTCAAGTATGCAAATGAAAGTATTACAGCTGAGACTCTGCTATGATTCAAAGGAAACGGGACCACCGCTCCAACTGTAACACTCTCCAGTTGTTTTAAAGCAGATTCCAGTCTGAATTCAGATGAAAACTTGCTCCTGGCATGTGCTTTGCTACATTAGATTGCATTTCCAGAAGGCACAAACAGTAGTTAATCACCTAATTCCCAAAGTCAGGAGGGAGCTGAGCCAGATCAGCCACCTGACTGTTATTGTTGATCTCAAGGCTGAGACACTACCTTCCAAGGCTTTCAACAGCAGAAAGGGTTCCAAATAACCTAGAAGACTGTTGCAATCATGCACAGATATGTAGGTAAGCGCATACTCATGGAGTATTTGTATATCGCTGACTTTTTATTTTTCAAATAAGCACTATTTTAAGTCCTACAAGAAACACTCCAACTACAATAACGCTTGATGGTTAAGGCATCCAAGATAACACAGCTGTGTGGACAGCAAATGATAATTCATATAATTAACAATTATGGAACTCCTCCAGTTCCTCCCTTTTGACTTTTATTCTGGGGATGGGGGAGCATGTTTGCAAAGAACAAAACTATAATTGACTTCCTGAAGGAAAGGGCTCCACACACTTGCAGAAGATTATTTTCTGGAGGTCCCACAAGACCTTAAGAATTTACACCGCAAAAATCTAACAACTTTACCTCTCAATTTGAGACAGGAATTTTGTTTCAAATATGCCTCTTTTCCTGAGTGATTCCGAAATCTGTCCTCGGAACAGCAGTCCTTGTTTGGTTAAGTCGATCAAAATTTGCCTGACTATTTCACCGAGGTACATTCCACTGGTCATTTTTTCATACCTGTTATGTTATAAAAAGAAAAAAAAAAAAAAAGATGTGCTTTTAAAGAGATGGCATGTTAGTTCTGTTTAACAGGAGTGGTATGGACATACCCTCTCAACTCTTACAGAGCAGTAAAAGCCTGCAGATCGATAGCCATCCAACTCCAGCTTTCAACCATCAAAAATCTGTTGCAGTGACTTCAAGTGCAAACATAAATTACAACATATTTACCTATGGTAAAAAGGTAGCTAGAAAAAAAACCACCAACCTTGCAATATTAAACAGAACATAGTGTTAAAGCCAGAGTCTACACTGAAGAGAAACATTTCCCTGTCCCCCCCCGTGCACTCACCAGTGAGTCATATGTAATCAACGCTGCCTTTACCAAACAAAGAATGGTCAAGTTCAGTTTATCCTCTTGCATGAGTTGTATTTTACCTTTGGAAAAACACTCCAAGAGGATGAACACAGCAAGGCCCACACTTTGCAGTGAAATCTTAAGAGCTGAACTGTCTGGTAACTACCCTAAGGTGAAAACAGTACTGTACTAACAGTACTGTGGGGTTTTTTTCTGGATATATCTACATTACGTATCATGCAACGAATGAAATGTTACATTAAAATTTCCTTTCTGATTATTTATTCATTAAGCATATTTTAAAAAGCAGCCAGTGTGCCTCAAAGACTGACTTCATCAGGCTCTTAGCATCAGGACCATCATATTTACCTCTGTTTCCCTGGGTTTAGTGAGCCCCCATCGACTTCTTTGTCGTATTTTGTTCTGATGTTGTCAATGCAGCCGTTGTCACCAAATCCTCCCCACTCTGTATTAATGCACATTTTTCCTTCATTCCCTTCCACTATTTCTATGTTTTTCATGTCCTCCATGTAGCACACATTGCTGCCTGTTCCTAGGAGAAAAGAAATAAGAAGGCCAGAAAAGTGAAGTAGCAGCTGAAACACCTGGAAGATGACAGCAATGATCATCTTAAAATCTCTCTACCCCATATCCCAAATTTCAAAGATCTCTCCATATTTTACAGAAGCAAGTGCTAGCCAGTAATGCTAAGAGCGCTGTAATTTATCACAACAGAATGTTACCAAAGGAAAATGGGTCCTGCGCAGAAAATTCCCAGTGTAGAGGAATGAGGATTCTCTGTTATAGGTCAGAAAAGGCTTTGGCAGTCGTTGGCAAGTGCTGATCAGTCATTACTGCCAGTCTGGTTGTAATGCACCACAAATCATCTTGTACGACAGCACGCTCCCAAAAGCAAACGCTGCCAAGAGCCTAGCAGCCAGTCAAGCAGCTACCAAGTCTGAAATGATTTGGTGAACAGGGCCTCATCACTTGCAACACGAGTTACATTAACTAATATGCAGACCAGTTCTTAGCCAGCTAGAAGAGTCTATTTTCCAACTGGGGCTTCAGATCTTACATGCTTAGATGTATTTCTGGATGAAAACTTGGAGGGACCTACAGGGGAGTCATTTAGAAAGCCCAAAAAGAATTCATTAAGATTTAAAAAAAAAAAAAAAATATTTTCTTGTTCCAAGGCCTATGACCTGACTGCACAGTAAATATCAATACACTTGTCAAAACAAGGATTCATGCTCTATCTGCTGTTCTCATATTCTTTTACCGTGCATACACTCATTAGGCACCATCAGAGATACAACCAAAAGTCCAACAGGTTCAGGATCCTATCTGCTACAGGTGTTATGTTACTTGTCAAATACCATACAAATCTGCCATCAACTCCAGGTGACTGGTAACACCATATATCAAACTCAAATAAAAGACGTTGTTTTACAAATTCCAAAATAGGGTGTGAAGCCTAGCACCTGCACACGTGCTTTCTCCTTACAGCGGTCACTTCAATATCACCATACCTGCGATCAGGCCAATCTCACAGTTCGGATCCTCATATCCGCACGTCATCATTGTCCCAACGGTGTCATTCACCACTGCTACAATGTCCAAGTCAAACTCCTAAAACACAAGTCACAATCAGTAGCGGGGTCCCGGAGGAAGAGGGAGGGTGCATTAAATACACCAAAAAGAGCAGAAAAGAACAGCTCACGTTTCTTCTCCTGATGGCCTCTCTCAGCATATCAACAACATCTTCTCCCTCGCAGTCTGTTGCCTTGAAGCCTTTTGTCCATCCCACAAGTGTTCCCTGAAACAGAAGGGGAAGAAAATCACAAGTGGAGATAGAGAGAAGACTGTACATTCCAACTAGCAGTCTTTTCTTGTCTCCAACTTCATCCCCCCATTTTTTTTTTTATTAAACAATGTATTTCCCTGGACAGGTTACTGTGAGTGTCTAGTGCAGAGTGTGTGCACGTGTATCTTTGTTATTCAACTGCTGATGGTAGTGACTCCCAAGTTTACTCAGCTATTTATCAAGACACAGCCAACTCAGTGCCTCCTAACACTCTCATTCAGAAAACCTTCTAATCTCACCTGCTGTGCACGTAGCCACTGCATTATCTAAGAGGAGGAAGACTGTAAAAAATACTTTCGCTGCAAATAATTAAACACCCAATAAACATTAATTAACATCTGCTGGTTAATTTGTGGCTCATTTACTGAAGGACACTTGGTATGATCTGACTAATCCAGGCAACTCTAATTTGCTTCTTTTTGGATGGCGACCTGGCCAGACAGAAGTAGATTTTCAGGTTACATGATGTAATTAACATTCTGCTTGGCAACTGGCTCTGGATTGTCTGTCCAAATAAGAAAAAAAGAAGGGAAGTGGGAGAAAAAGCTGCTCTTAAAAAATCCCTCAAGTTCTAGCAACAGGAAAAGACCAAACATAGGGCGACGTAGTATGGAACTCTGTCACAGATGGGTCTCACTCGGTCACCACTGCTGTGGAATTTGTTTCCCCATCGTTTGTCAAGACCTAAATACTGCATTGTAGGTTTGGAAGGCATACTGAGTGGTCTCCCCGCATATAGCCAAGTCCTGTTGCTAAACTCTCAACTGTGATCTGAAAACTGAGACAGAGCAGACTAGCTTCTACTTAGAAGCTATTGTGAAACCCACCAGGACATAAAAGCATTCAATAAAATACTAGTCTCTTGTTTCCCCAGTATCCGAGATATTTGACTAGAATTAAGCAGCACAACCTCCCCCGCCCCTCTTTGGACACGCATCAAAATAATTGAGAATTATTTCTTCCTGAATTTTTTTTTTTTATTCTATTTTTTTTTCTTACAACAGTTCTGGAAAGATGAAGATATGATATCTGTCAAAGAGCCAACCTTTCCAAGCTGAACAAGCAAGCTCAGTTCTGACACTGTGCAACAGAATCAGGAAGGCATCCTGAGACTGCAGCTGAGCAAGTAGGAGGCATCTGTTATCTCTTGCCATTGAAGAGTTAAGGCAGCATACAAGATTCCTGGGCTATTAGAAATACAGTCATCTCGCTATCATAAGGGCTTAATCTTTATAGAATAAAAGCAAGTTACATCCATCTCTTATAAGATACAAGAGGTTAAAATTCTACCTACTCATATGCATATATAATGATACCTTTCTCATGAAATACAGCTAATTTGCACAGTAGAGTCATAAAATCCCCATAAAACAGGTGAAATACTCTCTCCAAAGACTAATTTGCATGCACACACACACATACATATCTCTCTTTTCCACCTTGTAAAGTCCTACTCGGAAGAAAAGATTTAGAAGAATAGCTTTTTGCTTGCGATCTCCAAACCAGCAAGTCACCCTCATCCAAATTATGTCATTTACCAAGCAGATGCACAGCTGCCATTTGACCTGTTCTGTGCTGCAGTTCTTACCTTGTCAATGCTGGCTTGCCTGCACGGGAAGGAGAAAGTGAAGCCCAGAGGCAGTCGAGCACCTTTAATCCCCATATACTCCAGGAAGTCTGCTATGCACTGGACAATATGGTCAAAGAGCTGGAAGGAAAGAAAAAGCATATAAATCTCACTGTAATCCCACGCAATGGGCTTTGGCTGGATCAGTTAAACATTCATTAGAGGTTACCTCTTCTCCGGTCCCTTGCATGATCTCCAAAGGAATGGCAAAGATTTTGTTATACATTTGCACTGATCTTCTTCTCCCGCTTCTGATTTTGACCAGCAGAACCCTGAAATTTGTCCCACCGAGATCAAGGGCAAGGAACTTTCCTTTCTCTGTAAGAGAAGAAAGTTATTTCCTTTTGGTCCATTTCTTGTAGCATGTTTGCCAGTCAGAACGGCATACTCTGCCACACGTCCCCAAGAAACGCCTTCTGTGCCAATGATAGCACACTGCTCCCTATGGCATTTATACCATCAGCCTGCTAGCATGGGGCTGAAGGATCAGCCAGGTAATGTGACAGGAAGCCCCGGTTGGCCAACATAAATCACCCTGGCATTTGCCAGAAAAATTGGCATATCCCCCCCTGGAATACAGACAAGCAACTTTCCTGAACCACCTCCAGGTGGATCAGGAAATTACTCACCTGTTCCATCGGGTGTCCCACAGACATATGTGGGTAACATCTTCACCGTGGCACTGGCTTGCGTCTCTCGCTTTAGCCCGTATTCCAGCTCAGTCCTCATTTTCTTCTTAACTTCTCTGAGGGTCTCCAGGGAAAGCAGAAATGGTGCGAGAGCAGCATCGATTTGCTTGCGCTGAGCGGCCAGCCTGTATGCCACCGCTGTGACCATGGCAGCCCCCTTCCCGCTGCCGCTCACAGAGAGGAGGAACCGAACATCACAGTTTGGGACAAGCCTTCTCACCACCTTGTGCAGGCGTTTGGCGTATCTGCAGGAGCAAAGAGTTTCTTTAGACTCTCACAGGCACTTCATGCATGGTTTGCCTCACATACACTTCCAATGCATGCACACATCCAACAGCGCAACTGCTGAAGCGCTGTCAAGAGGAGCACAAGGTCAGAAACTGGTCTAAGAGATGGGTACAATGATCCTGATTTCCGGCTATTCTGCAGAACCTGTAGACTTACAGGAATGTGAAGATATACCTCTAGAAAAGTGCCAGTGCCAAAGGAGAGGAACGCTGGAGAAAAGGCAGGCAACAGTGGATAGTCACAATCACAAACAGAGGGTGAGAATCTTCATCTTCAATCAGACTTCCATCCAGTTTGGCAGAAATGTTTGGGAAAGCACAGGTTCAAAGAGCAGGAGGTAAGAAAGAAAAGAAAAAACCCACAGTGAACTGAAAGTGCCTTGGAGTCACGTGAGGAATCAACTGCTCTTCCCAAGACACCATTATCCCATGTGTGATGTTGTTCCCACCCAAGTTCTACAGCTCCTGCGGCAGCTTTGAACCCTCCGCACTCCAGCAGATCTCACCTCAGCCCTGCAGGAAAACCAGGAGTTCTCTGAAAAGCCACACATACATGCAGATGAAGACTCTTTGCAACACCAACATGTGGCCAGTAATTACCAAATCCTTTTTAGTTACTTACTGGGGGTGGGTTTTATAGAGTCCCCCATCAATCCCAACAGTGGTTCGCATCCTTAACAGCTTTTTATTCTCTCTCAGTCGGGTCAGTATGGCTGCTAAGGCGGCAGCACAGAGGTTGGCCGAGCGGAAGGAAACGATGGTGCAGACATGCTGAACAGCGATGCAGTCCTCTTCAGAGGGGAACAGGTTCAGTTCTGTAAGGATCTCTTTTGTGTTGCTCAGACCTTCCTTATATCTACCCCAAAACAAAAGAACACATCATCTAATGCAAGGATGCTAAGGCGACACATAAATCAATACCTGCATGTTGGCTCAAAAAAAGAAATGAGAGAAGACCAGGGCACAACCTATCAGGCAGCACCATAATTGGTTCCCATAAACCAGTAATGTCTTTCCCACACTATTCCCAAAAGTACTCAGGGGAGAGACCAGACTTTTAAGAGGCTGCTTCTGGGGTGCAGTTTTTGGTGAGAGAGAGACATACTGATTAGCCAGCCAAGAAGAGAACAGGATAAAATATTTATTCCACAGAAGGAGAGCACAGGAATAGACGTACAGCTTCACTCAATACAACAAAGAAAATTATTCCTGGAGTAACAAGGAGGACCAGGATCCCTCTTCAAAACACCAGAATCTGCCAGTTTTCCATGTAGTCATCCATTAGCTGATTCAGAGTCTGTACTACATCTCCACAACCCCAGTATTCCCACATCACAGAAGCTGAAAACTGCAACAATCAATCTATGTATTCAGGTCTCCGGAGAGGCTATTTAAACAGCCTGCATCTGTGATGGTTAACAATACATTTTCTACTGTGGTACTTCGCTAAAACTTTACCTTCCACCAATTCCTACTTACAGAAAGATCAAATTTTCTCCTAGGCAAAAGCAAAATCAAATTGAACAGTTCAGGACTGTTCCCAGTACTCAGAGATTATAATTGCACACTCACTATCATTGCTGTGCTTGTGAAAGACTAACCGCCACTCTCACAGAATCACGGAATCACAGAACTGTCAAGAGTTGGAAGGGACCTCTAGAGATCATCTAGCCCAACTCCTCTGCCAAAGCAGGGTTGCCCAGAGCACATCACTCAGGACTGCATCCAGGCGGGTCTTGAAAATCTCCAGAGAAGGGGACTCCACGACCTCCCTGGGCAGCCTGTTCCAGGGCTCTGCCACCCTCACCGGAAAGAAGTTTCTCCTCATATTTGAATGGAACTTCCCATGTTCCAGCTTGTGCCCATTGCCCCTCGTCCTATCGCTGGGAACCACTGAAAAGAGTCCGGCTCCATCATCCTTCAACCCACCCTTTAGGTACTTGTAAACATAGATAAGGTCTCCCCTCAGCCTTCTCTTCTCCAGGCTAAAGAGCCCCAGCTCTCTCAGCCTTTCCTCATAAGGGAGGTGCTCTAATCCCTCAATCATCTTGGTTGCCCTAACTAGTTCCCTGTCTCTCTTGAACTGGGGAGCCCAGAACTGGACGCAGTATTCCAGTTGTGGCCTCACCAGTGCAGAGTAGTGGGGGAGAATGACCTCCCTCAAGGTCATTCAGCATAACGCAAGTCATTCAGCATAACTCAAGTTCTTACTTTTCCATTGCAGACACATGTTTCATTTCAATCTTGCCCTTAGTAAGCAGAGCTGTTGACACTTTCCCATTGAAGAGTAGACCTTCCTTTGTCATTTTTAGCAGAATGAGTCTTACAAGTTCCCCCAAATACAGGCTGCTGATCATCTTCTCAAACCTGGAATGGGGCACAGGAAGGATTACAGGTGTTCACCAGCTAGCCAGAGCTATGAAAAGTTCAAGTATGAGCATGTTATGTTCTTATGCAGGTTGATTCACATTTAAGCATATACAAAAGGGGGTTAGGAGCAAAGTTGTAGATAGGATGCCATCCTGAGGTCCTGGGACCCAGCAACAGTCCCTGAGGCTAAGTGAGCGATTAAAGAGAATTTTCAAAAGGCTTGCAAGCAGCTCAGCCAGTAGAAGCAGTTTTGCTGAACCAGGCTTTAAACATGCCCTTTGTTTACCTTCCTCCTCTCTCTACTCCTCCACAGCGTCATAGCAGAGTAACCACCTATTGTTAACAACATATTCGCAACTGCAGCAGCATTCTCTTAAGGGCCTGTGAGGCAGGAAGGTGTGAAAGCTACCCACTCTTCCCAGAAGGGAAAGGTCTGTGTAGGACAGGACCAGGATCAAGTCAACTCAGGCTCACTTAACCCGATCCCTGTTCCAAAGGGAACAGGCACATGCTGGAAACACACTCAAAGAACTTAGACTGCAGAGGCAAACCAGCCAGGGAATCACTTACAATTGTTTTCCAGGATTGAGAGATCCCAGATCGAGCTCCCGATCAAACTCTGTGCGGAGGTCGTCCAAAGCACCATCATCTCCAAAGGCCCCCCACTCTGTATTAATGCACATCCTCCCTTCATCTCCTTCTACCAGATCGATGTGTCTCATCTCCTCCATGTAGCATGCGTTGGTGCCAGTCCCTGTGCACATTGGAGACAGTGTGGATAAATTACCTGTTTGTTTCAGGTTTGCTTTTGGTTTGTTTTTTAAGTCCATACCTTTGGGAATAAGTCAGTATATTGCCTTTGGAAGGAAATATAAATACATAACCCTGTGGTACAGGATGCTAATGTCAAGCCATCTACACTTGTTAAATAACCGTTTCACAGTGAGTGAAAGAATTCTGGAAATCAATCTAAAGCTTGACTTGTTTAAAAACATTTTTTCTTTTTCAAATGTACTTCTATGTGCCTTAAAAAAGCCACCAAGGTGCACGAAGCGGAGACATTGTAGAAAGTGTAGCTGATCCTAACTACCAGACGTGAGAGGAATTCAGCTTTTTCTGGACAGACAGACAGTCATTTTCTATACAGTCAGCAGAAAAGTTTAGTATGCTGGTCACAACTGAACCCAGACAAAATGGGGACTGTGGTATTTGATGGCAATGTGATCAGCATAAAAACAGCTGCTTTACAGAAGGCAGCCAGGCTTGAAAATCTGACCATTGTTTTTTCCATTTTCTTCCTGCTCTTTCCTGTACTGGGACACTCCCTTCTACTCCAGATTTGTTAGGACTAAACAAATGAGGGGAAAAAAACCTACTTAGTGAACAGAAAAAATTACCAATTATGAGTCCAATTTCACAGCGCTGGTCATCGTATCCGCAAGTCATCATGGTTCCCACGGTGTCATTGACCAGTGCCAAAACATCAAGGTCTAAGTCCTAATAGCATGAAGTTGGGTGATTAACAGAAAAAAAAAGCTTAGAAAGCCTCCTGTGTGTTAAACAGCATGCAGACATACACCTCGGGTCGTATTTTGAAGGCCTGGTTCAGGAAAGCTCTTCAGTTGAAAGACACACTACTTCCTTTTACAACACTATCCCCACAACCCTGTAAAGTAACAAGCATCTCTGAATTCTCAACTGCTTGGCCAGCCAGGATCTTTGCCTGCAGGATTTGTTTTCGCCCAATCCAACCTCGTTTGCCAGAAAAGCAACGTATTATTGGTTTGAATTTTGTGATATGCTAGCACCCGTGCATCTGTCCTTATGGGCTGCATGATAGAATAACGTCCTACCACTGGAGCAGATCCCACCAAACGGAACAGAAAATATACATACATAAACACAGTGATTCCACACAAGGCCATGCACCAGTATCACACTCAAGTAAAAAAGCCTTTCCGCCACAGCTGTGCAGTTTTCCTTTCACACTAAAGTAACTTGATAAACTGAAATCAAAGCTATCAAAGGATTCTTGTAACTCAGATGCCAACACCAGCAGGGGGCCGGACTTCACCCAGGAAGTCTTAGATCCTTTGCTCCTGCTAACTACAGCAAGACTGATGCAGAGAAAAAAGTGAACCAAAATCAAGGCTGGATTTTTACCATCTGGGAAATCAGAAGAACTTCCGCTTTACTACAAAGATGTCAAGGTACGGAAAGATGCTTTGTATTTCTTAAGATGGTGTTACCGATAGCACCAAACGTGAAAAACAAGGCTTTCCAAAATATTAAAACATAACATTATTCAAAGGTATGCACTAGTTCAAGGGCAAATTTAATCATGTCTTACTGCTGAACTTAAAAATTAAAATCAATCACTTCATTAGAATCACAGAACTGTCCAGGTTGGAAGGGACATTTAAGAACATCTACTCCAACCATCAACCTAACTCTGATAAAAACCTATCACTAAACCACATCTCTAAGCACTATGTCAACCCGGCTTTTAAATACCTCCAGGGATGGTGCCTCAACCCCTTCCCTGGGCAGCCCATTCCAAGGCTTAAGAACCCTTTCCGTGTCAACATTTTTCCTAATATCCAATCTGAACCTCCCCTGGTGCAACTTGAGGCCGTTTCCTCTTGTCCCATCACCTGTGACTTGGGAGAAGAGACCGACCCCCGCCTCTCTACACCCTCCTTTCAGGTAGTTGTAGAGAGTGATAAGGTCTCCCCTCAGCCTCCTTTTCTCCAGGCTGAACAATCCCAGCTCCCTCAGCCTCTCCATCCCACAGGCAAGCACTGGTAGAGTTAGGTGTGCCAATCTGAGATGAGAGCTTCTCCCTCCCAACATTCCTCCCACAAGGCAGGCTACGAAACACAGCGTGTATCCATATCTTACCAAGAAGGTTCACAACAGACCCCCTTTTACTTAGACAGACAGTGGGGCCATACTGGTTTATGGTCAGGGCCAGCCTGGTTTATCAGCGTGCAGTTGGCATCACTGTTAGACTGGCCTGGGGCAGCCTGAGTTGCAGCTGCATGTCGCCTTCCGCAGCTTCAGCTCCAAAAGAGAGACAGATCTACTAGATATACAGGTACCTTGGACATTTATTACTGGCTGTCCTTGAAGAATGTCTGACAACCCACACACCCAGAGCCGATTCCCCAAAAGAACAACCTGGGGCAACTCAGGTTCACCTCCTGCAGGTACAAAACTTGCCTTATGCTTCTGGAGGGCCTTGCGCAGAGAGCTGACCACATCGGTGTCCTGAACTCCTCGGACCTTGAAGTGTTTCGTCCAGGCAAGAAGAACTCCCTGCAAAGTAACAGTCAAGTGACCCAAAAGCTCCAACTTTAGCTTATAAACCTGCCACAAAGACAGCCAAGACCAAAGTCTGTGGAGAAGCCCACTGTGTCTCTCCACATGTTAAAATGTGGGCCAAAATAAGTCACAGCGGAACATCTCACTTTGAGGTGCCTGTAAGTACAAACATAAGTACACGGGTAGAGTAATAAAGTCCCAAGCCTGCATATGCTTCTCCCTGTGCCTTGTTTAAAGCATGTGTGGCTTTATGATGCTCATCACAGACTAACAGCGTTAAGCACAAAGCATTTGCAGGACTGGGAGCCAAAGCACAGACGCCTAGAAATAAAAGAGAGGCTAGAATAAGAGGCCACAAAATAATTGCAACCAGCCCTTCGTTTCCCCATGTGGCCTCTCAAACAGCTCAGCTTCAGGTCTTTCCTGTTTAAAATCAACTGTAAAAAAGAAACTGAGTAAGAGTGATCAAAAAAGAAACATGCTTCAGGACACAAAAATATGTGTTTTACAGACTAACAGGTCTTCATACAAGGGCATGTGGTTACTATAGAATCGAGTACTGATTAAGTAAAAGAATAGCTTTAGCATAAAAATCATGTTGCCTTGAGATCGGAAATGAGTGTTTGAATGGTAGTCAAGTAAGTTAAACGTTAATGGTCATCCAGGCCTTCTCCAGAGAGCAATGTAAACATGACCCCACACAAAGGTCACATGGTAACACTCTGATGCAATAGCTTCTCGGGGTTCTGCAAGGAGCTAGGCTTGCCAAAAATACTTATTTTTGCATCTTACCTCTTCCAATTTGGTCTGTTTGCATGGGAAAGAAAACGTAAAGCCAAGAGGTAACTTCTTATTCTTCAGATTTTTGGTCTCCATGAAGTCTAACAGACATTCAGCAACGTAATCAAAGAGCTGCACAAGAAAGGAGAAGACAGAGTCAGGCTGTGTCCAGCAGGCATGCACTCAAGCACCACCACCACCACAGAAGAGCCTGCGTGCCCTACCTCAGCTCCGTTCCCCTGTATGACCTCCTTGGGTGTGGGGTAAAACTTGCTCTCCAGCTGGCCGCTCTGCTTCCCATCATCAAACACCTTCACCTGGTGGGCACGAAACTGGGAGCCACCCAGGTCAACAGCAAGGAAGTCACCCTTCTCTGCAACACAAGTGGGCAAAATAGGCAACCATTACTGGGGATGGCCCAGACACCACGCTGAAGGCCACAGTCCAGGTCCCCTGCCTCATCATGGCCACAGGTTCTCCTGCTCCATAATGGCAGGTCCTTATCCTACAGGATGGGGAGCATCACCGGGAAGGCCAACAGCTGGCAACCCAAAGCAAGGGTATCAGGTCCATCCTGTTAGCGTGCTACGTGGCAGCTAAATCATTTTTATTCAGCAGTTTGGTTTTACACACCCTGCTCCTTCCACAGCAGCATGTTTTCAAGCTGCAGAAGGATCAGCTTCTCAGGAAGAGAGGCCCAAAAGCAACTGCAAGGCCAAACAGAGCTAATTTGCCGCCCAAAATCAACCAACACCATCATTTCCAAATGCCTTCAGTTGTTTCTGTAAAAGTACCATTTTGTTTCTCAGCTGGCAGCACTCTCAGCTCAAACACATTCTTCTCTGGCAGCAGACCTCAGACGGAAGGACAGTTAGGCCACACCACTACAATAAAACAATTATCTATCCCACATGCAGGAGAAGGCCCTTCCCAAAAGGAAAACGCAGTCGTATGTGCATAGCCTTGCATGATCTTTGTTTCACAGTCCAAACACCTGACAATTTTATCAAGTCTGGCCCTGAAAGGGAACGAAGCAGGAGATTCTACCTGTAATACCACGGTCAGATAGCACAAAGGTGAAGAGGCAAATTGGGTTACTCAGTAAACTGTAACATTAGTCACACCATTAATCCCTAAATGATTAAAGACTGATGATGCTCCATACGGGTCATTGAGGGCACCGACAAATCTGAAAGTCCGTTGCTATTGCAAATGGGAAAATCCAGCCAAGTTTGAGGTGTTTAAACCTGCTGGAAGTTTTGTCTGTAACCAATAAGGATTTTGCAAGAGGGCAAAAATAGAAAAATCAATGTGATACTTAAAATAGGCAGTTTGTCAATAAGACATAGCCCAGCTTGACCCTGCAGCATGTCCTTGACACAGTGGAAAGGTCACAGCGGGCCAGGAGAGCATTGTCCAAAGCTGGCCTTGAGGAATATGAAGTCTTGCAACAGTGATACATGCAATTTTCCAAGTCTCCTGACGTCAGGGGCTCCCTGCCATTTCAGGACAGGGTCAGTGCCATGTGAGACCTCAGGACCAGTGACAGTCACTGAGACAGCAAGGCTTAAGCAAATATTTCTTCTTCTTTGATGAAGTTTGCAGCAAAAGGAAGAGCGCCCTTTTCCAGCCAGGCAGTTTGCAGGGCAGACATCCCTCATTTCAAGGGACTAGCCTCCAAATGTTCCCTTTATGCCATTAAAGCTGTTATTTCTCATTTAATTGCAGGAAAATTACCTTCAGAAGGAATAAAGTCCTGCGGAAATGAGGTACAAGCAAACATTTTTCTTAATTGTTCTGCACAACTGTTATACACTGAGTCCTGACCAAGGCCAGACACAAAGTCCTGCACAAATTCACAGACTTGGTTAAACCCGGGAAAAACATAATTTTCCATTGGCTTGCACTGCCAGGAGCCAGCTGAGCCAGGAGAGTTATTTTGGATGTGCATACTTCTCCAAACAAGACAGGCTTTTAGATCCTACCTCACCTCACATCCTCCCAGAGGACACCACTGCACTTTCTCCCTCTCTGTTTAAGTCTCAGGGGCAACTGGAAACAAGGATCCAGCTGAAGAAGGCTGTTTCCCAGTAGACCACATCCAGAAGCAGATTTTCCTGATGCAGAAGGCAAGGACGGGCAGGAGGGGATCACTTTTTGGGTCAACAGAGAAAGCAGTGCAGAGTTTGCTGTCAGAAGCCAAGAGGAGATTCACAGCTCTGAGAACGCAACGTTGCAGCCACTTTGAGGGGTTTCACTGCAGCATCCTGCCTTCCCTGTAGCTCCACGGAGGCCAGGGCCACAGCATCACTCACACCTGCAGCACCCTGCACTGCAGGGTCTGGGCTGTAGAGGCTGCCCTTGCCATGTCCAGCCACAGCTCCTGCAGCAAGGCCTGCACTAGGTACAGCCACATTTGCCGATGAAAGGGGCTGGTTTTGGAGCACTTACTAGGTCTTTTCCTCAAACAAGCAGCACTAGGTCAAAATCCACCTGGTGCATGGAAAGAACCCTCTGCCAGCACTCCCCCAAGCTGCTGCCTCCTCAATACACAGCTGCTTTCTCAACATGAGATAGGCAGCAGTGACCTGAAGCCTACCCTGTGTCTTTGCTGTGCTGTCCTTGACTGCTGGCAGGGCCCCATCCCCTTCCTAAGCCAGCACCCCTGTGACGGAGCAGGGGGAACTCACCTGAGCCATCGGGAAGGGAGCGCACAAATGTCGGCAGCATTTTTACTGTGGCCGTGGGGTTCGTGTCTTTCCCCAGGCCCTTCACCATCTCAGCCTGGAAGCGAGCCATCACGTCCAGCAAGACATCGTCGGAGAGACGCATGTGATACAGGTACCTGTCAACCTGGAAAGAGGAAAGGTGTTACTCGGGAGGCTCCTCGGTGCTCAGCAGCTGCCTGGGATGAGCACTGCTTTCATGCTACGGGAGGACTCTCCTACGTGTGCCAGGGAGGCTTCCTTTATCTCTGTCTGGAAGCAGAGAAAATGCAGGAACCTCCCAGCCACTTGTGCTAGTTTTCTAACCATCAGGGGTGCAGTTTGGCATGAAGGATCTGAGAACCCTGAACTCCAGTTCCAGCAGCACCCTGCATTGTGCTAGACAAGAATTACTATGCTCCTTCCCACCCACTTGATGGATATGAGGCTAAACAGATCCTAAGGAGACAAAAGAATTCCTTCCACATACATAACAAGCTGAAGGTGAGCATTCCACCTACGCAAACCCCACCTGATTCTACAAGTTCGTTTCATTTTTGACCTCAGCACCTGAACTCCCATGACCATCAGTGCAAGCAAGCTCCAGGACATGATGAGAACTCTACATTTACTCTTATAAAAACTGTTTTGAAAATGTTTGATGCAGCCTTGGTGAATTACCGTCGAAAAGTTAGCCATCTTTTCTGATGGCTCAGTAGCTTGCCAACATATATAATAAGCCCATGAGACTTGCTTGAGACCCTAACAAGCTGTTTTTACGCCATTCTCTCTTCCTGTACACGTAATGAACTAGAACTGCAAAGTACCTCAACCTGGAGAGAATTTGACCTCTCTGAGTCAGGTCCAGAAAATGCCATCAGTACCCAAGCGTGTCAGCCACAACCTGAAAACATCTATTCAGCTACTGCTTCACTCCACAGACAATTAAATTTGTTGGCGTGCCAGGCCAGAGCTCAAAGCCTTTTTCTCACTCCAGCTTTGCCCTCCATTCTCTTGTGATTCTAGGATTACATCTAAAATGCATTTTTGGGTGCAATCAATATCCTTTCTTATGGATCTATAACTCGCAGCATACCTCAAAATAAAGGCCAGTTGAATTTAAAGGCAACCAAAAGCATCTATGAAGCAGCAGACACTCATTCAGACAAACTGGTCGAGAAGCTAATCACTGTTTCTGTACAGCTTCATCAGGGCAAAACTTAAAATTTTAGTCTTCAAGACCACACACTGCATGGACTGACATTTACCTGCAGGGCTGGATGCATGGCTGTAATTAAGGTGGCTTAGAAACTACATAGCTGGGTACAACCAAGGATTAACGCAGCAAAATAAGAATCTGTCAGCATCCAAATGCTTTTAAAGCGGGGAGCTAGACTTCAGTGCTGTACGAACAAACATGATGCAGGCATAATAATCCTGTGCTCCGAACAGCTGGATGTCCCCTGGAGGGTAATCCACGTTAACATCCTGCTCCCCGTGACATGACACTCAGGGCCAGAGGCGGTGGGCAGGGGAGAGACGTGAGACACCTTCCAAGGCTTCGCTGGTACAGACACTCAGCTCTTGCACCCTGGGTTACGTTATTACGCTGCTTTATCTGTTCGGAGCATTTCGTCAGTCCCATTTACACAGGGAGGTCTGGAGGGTTGGGAGAACACGGACAAAACAAGTCCCACTGGCAACAAGGCAGGATTTGAAAGGTAGCGTTTAAACAGAGGAGAACACACGTTGTAGATAAATTGGCCTCTTCTGCAACTTGGACTAGCCACCTATATTAATGAGGCACAAACTAATTATCTATTCACAGTCCTATTTTAAACTGAAGGTCAGCAGTGACTCACCTTAAAGAGCCAGGACCCTGAAAGTAACTCCAGCACCTACCTAACAGCAAAACATACACAGAGAGGAGAAAGTCTTAAACTACAAGATGCAATTGGGAAGCAGCAGCAGCTGCCTTTGGATACAGCTGTGCCTTGAAAAGGCCATTATTTAGATGTTTCTTTGTAGCCCTTGTCTGCAAAAGCACTTTATTTCCTCCAAGCCTTTTTTGAGGCTCCATCACTGTGTAGGATCCTCCATCTCAACCCAAGCATCAGCACTGCTGCTTTTTTGGGCATATCAAAAAAAAAGAAAAAGAAAATAAAATAACTGGAGACATACAGCACTCACTCTCTCTCACACAGACCCAAATACCCTTGTGACAGAAGGCTCTGTGGAAAAAAAACGTAAACAGTAATAAAAATTACCATGTCTGTTTGCAGAGAACACGCACTAGCTCTGTGCTCCCCATAGAAATTGCACTCCCCACCCTGTTTACCTACAACCATAGGAGGAGACAGTCCTCTCCGAGGAACTGGATCAGGCAGAGCCCGGGAGAGCCTGCTGACTCTGTCCTGATTTACAACCAGAGCAAGGGCCTGCTGACATCCCATTCGCTTGTAAACACAGGGACGGCCAGGCCGTGCAACACCAAACTCGTGTCTTGCTGCCTCCCTCCCATCGCACAAGGACAGTCCTTGTTTTTCAGTGTCTTGCCTCAGTTATGGAAACAGCACTGTTTTCACAGGAGGAAGGCTCTTGTTCTTGCCACCACAGAGCAAATAAGCCTGGGGAGGGAGGGGTGGGAAGGCATTCCTTCTTTCTAATTAGGGAGAAATCAACTCTGCTCCAAACAGCCTACACTGGGCTTCTTAAAAGAGAACTCTAAAGAGCATGTGGTTTCTTGCCTTCAGGCAGGGCTAGTTTGCACCCAGCAGTAAGAGTTAGGTTTTTTAATGGCTTTGCCAGAATCCCTCTGCCCTCTCCTCTTCACTGTCCTCACTTCAGGGAAGTCCTCCCTCAACTACTGGGTGTTTCTCTGAAGAGGCCACTCCACCCAAGCAGTGATCCACAAGATCTCTTCCTTTCTTAGTAAAAAGTAAGAAGAAACAGCACTGTCTAGATGAGAGATCTTAGATCCGATCCTCACACAAGGAAAGGACATTGGGGCCCCCTTCTGATCATATTAAACCCTAAGGATAAAAGGGCTATGACTGAGCAACAGGGTCAGAGACATCTGACTGTTGAGATACCAGGACCTCTCTTGGAATGCTTCTCTTCAAGGCAGAATTAGTGGAAGAAGGCCCCTAAGAACAAGCCACTCTGTGTTTAAGCAAGGGCACAGAGAAGACAACCCAATGTTCCTTGCTTTGCTGATGAGCTCAGCGGTGCAGACGGATCTACCCAACAGGACCTTGGATCTCCCGCACCGCCATGCGACAGCCCCGCCTCCGGCTGGCTGGAAAACAAGAGGACAGAGCCTGGCAACAATGGCCACCAGAAAGCATTCAATGGAGATGCCAGGAGAACAGAGGACCCACAGGGGACATGTCTGGAAACCAGAGGACCTCTGACCCAAGAAGCTTACAGGTCCCACGTGGTCTCATGATGGAAAGCCAAAAACCCATTAGAGCATGGCCATGAAAGTAGAATAAGGAAGAGCAACCATTAGGCAGCTCACTCCCAGTACTCGTGGCTTCAGATCTGGGCCATCTTGAGCTTTTCCAACTGTAATAGAAGGTCACATCTATAAACATCAGAGTGATCAGCCAGGTTTGCATAACCAGAGAGGAGGCACAGGCACTTCTTCCACACCAACACTAGCTGGAACTGTTTCTTGAACCCAGAAGACCTGGCCCAAAGACCCCAGGAGTCTTCCATACCCCTGCTACAACGTGAGCGGCTCTGACTCCTATTCAGCTTTAGAAATCCCATCCTTCACTCTACACTTGCAAAGCGATTCAGCAAGAGGTTCCTTTCTGCCCTCTGGACTACACCACACCATAAAGTTTAAGCACCATTTCTCCTTACTGAAGATCATTTGCTCCATTGCTGGAAGAGAACTTATAACTGTGCAGGGAAAAGCACTAACCAGATCTATTTTCACACGCATCAGATGGTTTAGGTTCCAAATACTTCTTACCCCATTTGGCTGTATGGCTTTAGTAGGTAATCCCATTATCTAGTCTGCATTACATACTGCAGACCCCACAGTAATCTGAGTAACACAGTTCTCAAAAGAGGAATCAGCTAACGCTGCATCTTACCTTTTTTATTTGATCCTCTTTTAGCTTTGTGAAATGGAAAGCTAGCAAGTGGACGGCAAACATTTTCTTGAAGCAGATGGATGAGTCAGTAGTGACAGAGCTGCTGTGAGTAACTCCAAAGCGACAGGTCTTTATTCACGAAGCTGGAGCTAGAGAAACTTCAGCTGAGGCATTTCCCCCAGGGTGAGATAGTGGAGTTCCTGGGAAATTGAGTCCAGAAATAAATCCATCCAGTGTGATCGGTTCAATGATTAAACTTCTGTCTCTTTGTATCACCCCCCCCCACATCAACCCAAAGTCCCTCCCCTCCCCAGCTACACACTTCATTGTGTCAGAGAGCAGGCACCTGGAGAGCTGCCAAGCCGAAGGGGAGAAAAATCGATTTTGTTACTGCCCCACTTGGGAATTGTTACCACTTCCCAATGCAGTTGCTACGCAGCCTGCCCTGCTTTGCCCCCCGCTTCCTTCCCCGGGGGGCTGACCACCTCCCACCGGCACAGCGGGCAGCAAAGTGCTGCAGGGAAATCTGGAAAGTTAAGAGAGGATTTTAGGAGGTTTCTTCCCTCTGCTCAGCGCTCCCACTTGCGAGACAAGCCCTTCTGCATGAATTAACTCCGCTCTAGTTCCACACAGTGCACCCTTATCTGCGGCTTTTTTCCAATTAAGCTTCAGCCGTGTAAAGGAGCGAAGAGACACACAGACCCCCCTGTCTCGTCCCCGTCCCCCCCCGCTGACAATTCCCAGCAGAGAGGTTTCGTACAGATCATTCTCCCTTCACCCTTCCTGAAGACAAGAGTTTCAGACCAACGCAGATCCTCAGTATTGCAAAACCTGGGGAGGGGACAGATTTACCTGGCAGCCAACAGCGTTGCTATCAGACTGCCTCACTTGATAAAAGCCTTTAAACGGGAACGCAGAGTGCCTACAGCGAGACCAGCTTCCTTACACCGTCAGAGCTGAATTTGACAGAGCCTTTAACTACTACTTGGGGAAGTTCGTGCTGAATCCACAAGTGTTTCCAGGATTTTGTCATTCTATCAAGTGATACCGACTACGGAAACACCATGTGGAATGTAGACACAAAGGAGAGAAACAAAAAAAGTATTAAAAAAAAAAAAAAGGCATTCTCATGGGGTAATTAGAGGCTCACTCTCAAACTACACCTACGCTGGGGGGGGGGTTCCCCCCTCCATGTTCAGTATTTCAGCTGGAAGTAAGCACACTTACTGCACTGGCAGACCACTGCCACCCAAAATTTTGCAGAACAAGACGACAATTAGAAATTTTGTTTGATAAATTAGAAAAACATCTTCAGGGGAGAAGAGGGAGATGGAAGGGGGGGGGGGGGGGGTTGCCAAGTAATGGGAGGAAACACAAAGAACTACTGAGCAGAAGGAGAAAATTGTCTACACAGATCCAGAGCGGGGCAGAAGCAGCCAATTAGCATAAAAGGATCTCAGGGTATATTGATTTATAGCCTGAAGTGGACCAAACAATCTCATGCTATTGTAAAAAAAGCACAACTGATCATCGCGCTGGGCTGTATGAACAGGAGTGTAATCCACAGACACACAAAACAACACCCAACTCTATACTCGGCACCAGTCTCAAGAAGAGGACTCTGCCCAGCCCTGGCAGCTCCAGCACTTCAAGAAGGCATGGATCAGAAGGAGATAGCTCTGCTGAACATCAGGAGCAGTCACAGGTCACATTATTCCAGCCTCTGATCACGAGGAAAGACTGAAAGAGCTGAGGGAGGGGAAAGGAACTCTTTCTGCAGAAGCAAATTATACGGAACCTCTGCTAGGAAAGATTGAGGTCTTTTTTTCCCCCCTCCTGCCTTGCATCAGGGATGAACTCTGGACACTGGGAGATCCCGCCAGCTCTATTTTCCACTATTCTAGAACAAGAGTAAAGCAGACAGAGTGGCTGAACAGTCCATAAATAGGGCTTGTTCTAAAATTAGGCCTTTGATCTTCAAGAGAAAGGGAGAAAAGAAAGAAGAAAAAAAAGCCACTCTACCAGCCAGAAAGCACGGTTCACTTCTCCTGTATTCATCTTTTAATAACTGCTGGCTCGTTAAGTCAGACACTGACTCCCAGAGGGACTGTCTCTTTCCTCATTGTTTACCCAATGCCATCCGAGTCACAACCCCTCTGGCCAGCAAAATTGAAAACATCACCTTTCAGGCTCCATCCCACTTTGATCCAGAGCTCATTGTGTCTGTAATACAGTAGATTTATTTTTCATTCTCTCTTTTCTTTCTTTCTCTAACGGATGCCACTGGAAAAGGATCTCAAAGATCCAAACATTACTAAACTGGCAGCAAGCTCTGTTAAATACCTGACGTGTCAGAATCACTGCGTAACTTGCTCGCTCATCCTGGTGCGTTCTAGCTTCGGGCAGGCTGTTGTGTAAGAAAAGACAAGACATTATCTCACTTCCACACAGACGGTGCAAATGCATTAAGGGCCCAAACCCCCAATACGTTACAGCCATTTTGTACATATTCTGGCCAGTACAATCCAGGACCAACTGAACAGGTCAGCTACAATTGCGTACAGCTTGGAGGCTTGAGGCGATGTTATTTTTTTCCCGTTGTCAGAGCTGCACCCAATAAAAGTTAGTCACAAACCCTCCCTTCCCCCTTTGCAAGGGCCAACAAGACTTCAAAGCTGTAATACCCCTCGCTCTACTTTCTTCTGCAGTTCTCCCTCCAAACCCTGCCTCAAGGCACAATGGAGAATCCTGAAAAAGCCGAGAATCCTCAGAATCCTGAATCCGCCTCCCACAGGCTCACAGTTAAAGGCCCGCAGAGAAAAGGAGCTCACAGCTACAATGGGGAAATTCAGATAAATGTCTGAGCGCAGCAAGCACCTGTTACCTCCCGAAAGAGGTATCATATCAATAAGCATTTTATTGCTGGAGAAACGAATCTATCTTGGGTGAGGTATGAGGGGCAGTGGCAACACTGGTTGACAAGTTTGCCACCCAGGTTAACAAGGAGACAGTGGGGCAAGGCTACAGATGAGAGTCATCAGGAGAAATCCTCCTTCGTTATAGCTTATGCTTCCAAGACCAACACTTAGAACGCATTTCCCCTCCCAGTAGCAGCAGCTTTGCTCCCTGTTATATTCCCACAAGTTCATCAAAACTCAGAACAGAAAGGGGTCCCTGCACTGGTCCCAGATATGCCCCTCCAGGGCAACATCAGGCTGCAAAATAAGGCAGAACAGCTGAGGGGACAGACTGGAAAATCCACTGCAAGGACAGACACTATTTAGAAGAGATGGAGACAGTACAGACAGAAAAGAGCACATTTGCTGAGGAGAAAGAAGGGTTTTACCAAGTAGTGCTGTTACAACCAGCATTTTACATTTGAAGCATAACAAATAAACACAGAAAAAAAATAAACTGTTAAATCAATAAACTTCCAAACATCTGTAACCTGAATGTCTGAAATCAATCTGGAAATCTGAACACCTGAAATAAACAGTTTTGCAAATGTGATTCCCAGATCAAGTGAACAATGTTGTCTATGTTGTTTAAAAAGAAAAAGTTTTGGCACAGCCCCATGAAGAAGAGCAAGAGGCCACTCTACCCTTCCCCAGGGGCTTGCTCGCACAGGGCATGTTAAAAATGTGCAGCTGGCATAGCTCTGCACACCAGTCTGGATTGTACCGCATGGGACCAATTTGGCAGCCTTTCTAATGGGAGTCAATGACAGCCACACCATTAGCTCAGAAGAAAAGAAAACTTTCATAAAAAGTCAGCCTGGAAGCGCCTGAATAAACTTCAGAGCTCTTAAAACAGTTACTATGGAGTCACTATGGAAACAAGCAATGAGTTAATCCAAGTGCTAATCTCAGCAAAATACAAAAAAGAATGCTTATAGTCATTTAGCTTCCTTATTGCAAGGCTTGCTGCTCAAACACAAGGCTGGCTTATACCCCGAAGTCCCAGCCACTCTTTCCTTGCTCAAAAACATACACTAGGACGCAGCTTAGCGTACAATTAAAGGATAAATTTATCAAAACAGACTAGAAGCAAAGGACAGTAACAATGTGGGTCTCCTGCAACCCAACCCCAGAGGCACCGGGGGAGAGAAAACCGAGGAGTCGTCCTTGCACAAGTGTGGTTTCAGACAGTGGTTTGCAGATTCAGCTCGGGGTTTGCAGCCCAAGAGGTAAGTGGGCAAACGCACGCTGCCAAAACCCACCTGCAGGCTTGACCAACAACTTCCCTCCGCCTCAGCCAAGCGCAAAGGACACAAGGAGGCAACTGATACCACTCAGTCACATAATCCACATCACACAAGCTATTTGAATGGTATCAAATGGGATAGATTTGTTAAGGGTTAATCGCAAGCTCGCATTCTGTGCAAGTCATGTGGCTGTTAAGCAGAGGCTGTCAGGACTCTGGGAAAGCAAAGCAGAATTACTCATCCGCAAAGCAGAAAATTCAGGACATTCACATGGCCATTGCTACGCGTACATAGCTGCTTGGTTTTTCTTGGAGGAGGAAAGAAAGACGGGGCTTAACAAAGGAGCAAGTGCTTTTCCTCCCTATGAATCCGGTACTGAAATCAGCAGATCATGTGGACTAGAAACATTTAGGCACTGCTTGCCTTTTAGTAAATAATGGGGAAAGAGTACATGAAATACACTGAAAACAGCTGTTAAAAACATTACTCAAACTGCTGCATACTTGTTTCTGAACAGCAGCTTAAAGGACTGATACTAGGAGGAAGCAAAGAGGATTCAGAGCAAACTTTCAACCTGCAGAAATACATGGTTGATCATTTTAGAATGTCAGGTATTTGATAACAGTGAAATTCAACCTGGCTTTTTATACATATCCCAACATGAACATAAGTAGGATCTGCAGACTTGTCTATAGTCGGCCCCAGAAATATGACTGCTGCAGCACTAATCTCTTCAGACAGCCCCAGCAACATGTCCTAGCGCTGAAACCCCTTTCTGTGAATACACAGGAGTTTCAGCATCTGATTCTTTCCACTCTCCAGTATCCCTACTGGGAGCTCAAAAGCATACCTCAGAGCTGCTCACAATAAAACCAAATGACAGAGCATCTTCATGCGTATGAAAGAGGCATAGCCTGGTGGTGCACTGCCTTAAACATTATCCAGTGACGCTGCATCAGGAAAAAAAAGTCCTTTTCCCAATAACTTAGTTCCAACAAAATAAACCTTCCTCCAAGTGGTAAGCACCTAACTTTTCCAGTTTATGATAGCCACAATAAAAGAGGTGATGTGGAAATACTATTGGCACAAATATCAACCCACAAGCTGTTACTTACACTATAAGCTGTTATGAGAACTTAAGTAAAATTTTTTATGTCTCCTCGCAAAATTCAAACAGCACAAACAAACTGGCATGCGAAGCAAAAAAACATTCGTGAAGTGCAACAGAACAAGATAATTTGTATGAAATCAAATTTTAAAAGTCAAGGAGAAACAGATACGTGAATTTCTCAAAAGTAAATAAATTATATCTATGCCTCTAACATCTGCTCTTTCCCCCCAAAAATGACAATCCAATTATTTATTTTTTTTTTCCCTCCCCCCAATCTTTGCCTGAATCAGTGTGATGAGCTTTCCTAGGAGAAAGGATACAACTTAAAGAGCAAGGACAGATTTTGCTTTGTTTCAGTAATTACCCCTCAGGTGACAGAATTGGAATTTACTCAAAAATTCTTGTGGCCAGAATTTCATCATTCCCCAACACATTAACACAAATACTTTTAGCCTCCTTCCACATTCTCACAGGACACAAAGGTTAGAGGTGCACAACTCCTATCACCATTCTGACCCAACTTCCGCCAGGTTGTTCATTACTTGTTCGTTATCTGGTAAACTCTGCCCTTTGGGAAGGGATGGAATGAGTAGCTAATGCATTACCAGTGAAATATCTGATGTTTATTAATGATGTGAGGATATCTTGCAAGAAGACATCAAGTTCAAACTTTCACATAGCAGTAGATCATACACTTAGGCTGAACACCATGATTTAAAAAGTGTACAGCTGACTGGTAAAAGCAAACTTAGAGCCTCTGAGCTTTTAAGAGTCCATTTCTCTGAGTGCTTCACGTAACTGGCCACAGAAGGAGGAAAACATCAAGGAGCTGCAGCAGTGTAAACATGAAATGCCAAAGAAGTTATTAAAATAGTACTTTATTTTATGAATAAAAACTAAACAGAATTAGGACATGGTTCTATTTTTTCTTTTTCCCCATTTCCTTTGAACTATTCTGATCACCTCTTTTTGAACCAAGGCCATATCTACCATTCCTGTGCTGATCCTGCCACTCACTCTCCAGCTGTCTCAGCATTTCTTGTGTGAGAAGTCCTTCACGCAGCAATCTGTTGGCAAGAGATCCACGCCCATGGCTTTTCAGATCCTCCTGCCTTGTAGCAGATCGATAGGTTTTCAAGTTCCTTCCTCTTCTTTCTCCCAGAACCTCCGCTGCAATAGAGAGTGCCCCTGTGGATTTTGCACCGTGACGGTCTGAAACCGCCCTGGTATCCCTCTTAGTCCTTGAAAGAGGAAAGTCTTCTGACATAACTGCTGCTGTGCCAGGGGCAGCTGCAGATTGCGAGGCTCGGATCAGCTTCGTGATGTTGCAGACACCGACTTGTATAATGTCGTCTAGTTTTTTCTGAATATCCCTTACGAGGACTGCATCGGGGAACATATCCATGAAGCGGTAACTGAAGAGAGGCAAAATAACACCCAATTAAGCCTTTTCACTAAAGGCCTGCTGACCGAGACGAAACTGAGATACATACTACATAAAGTAAAAGAAAAATTATTACGTGTTGTATGGGGAGGCCATTGTATTTTAAGTGGCACTTCAGCTGCTCCAGTCCAGGATCACCTTGTTTCTAACTTTCTCTGTCAGTCACAAACTGTTCTCTGCAGAACCCATGACTTGCTCCCACAACATAGCTACATTTGCCCTTGTCAAGATCCTCTAAAGGGCTGAAGGGGCCCATAGTGAACCACATACACACGGGCTTGAAGACACTGCTTTTCTAGGACTGTAAGCCATAAATATTAGGAAAAAAGAAAAATAAAAATGATTTTCAAGCACAAAGACAATACCTTAACCACAGATAGAGATCAAAAACATCATGAACAGCTTCAAGGTGTACAAGCTCCTTGATGTTCTTTGGAGCAGCTAATGGCCATTTGGTGTGCCGACAGAGCCAGTCAAACGTCAGAGGCTCATTTCTACTGAACTGTCTTGCAAACTGAAAAACAAGCAGATTCATTGAAGTCCTCAGTCAGGAAAGAGAAAATTCCAAATGAGTTAAATTCCCTTGAGTCTGTATACATAGAATACTCCAGAAAATACCTGCTTTGTTTTACACAGCCCAAATGCCATACATTCTTTTACTTAATTACTCAACACGGGAGTCACCTCTCCTTTCCAGGGCCTCATTAACACAATTTGTCCACAGGCCATGCAGCGTTACACAACAAAAGTATAGAGCTATCCAGAAAAGTGTAACACTGTAGGTATATGATTTCATCTAGCAAAGCAGATGGACTTTGTCTTTTTTGCTTCTCCTGCTCCTATTCTGTTAATTATCTTGTTTCAGAATCTCCAGGGTTGAGAAAATGTTAAATGTGTTCCCTGACTTAGGAAACACGCTACTCATAACCCAAACAGATTAATCTGCACTAGAAATCAGCCCTTCTGAGACCCAGACATCTCCGCTCTTTGACTAATAGATAAACCAGCCAAGTAAGATTTAAATTTAAAATTTTCAGGAGCATTGATGACTTGGAATAACTGCTTCCTAACTGGCTGGTGCCAGGAAGGTATTTTTGACAAGGATTGGGGCTTAAATTCACATAGGCATTCCCAACAGCCTATCTCCCTCCAACATCACATTATGCCCTTCTGCACCTTCATTACTTGGGGGATCTGAATGCTCAGTGTTTTCTTAATGAAGCACTTTTTTCTTTTTAAACTCTTTAAATCAATCAGTCATTTTTTAAAGAATATTATTAGCTGGTTTTATAAAGCACAAGTCAAACATCTGTGACATGAGGGCATCACATCAGCTTCATTATTACACTATTTCATGAAATCTTTAATGCAGTCTCTAAAAGGGGACAAAAGCAATACTGTCTAACAAAGTAACAGTCCCAAACAAAATTATTCACCCTGAAAAACTGGAATCAGATGACTACAAATTCCTCAAAATAATCACTCCAGGGGCACAGTGGAAAACAGTTCATCCAGGTGAATGTGAAATGACATAAGTGAAATGACATAAAAGCAACCTACAGCACTGTATTTTCTGGGGTTTTAATTCTACGTAACTGTATTATAACATCACCAATCACACTTAATCCCACATTCTTTTCTTTTGTTGACAAGCTAACACCTTGAATCAGTGGTATCTTGGTTTCTGAGGACTGCTTTTAGACACACCGTAGTGCAAAAGCTTAACAGTGCACAAGCGTCTTCGTAACACAATTCTGACCTCTCCCAGTTCAAAGATCACCTGCAAGGTAAGCAGTAGTAGGATTCTCCAAGGCAAACAGCAGAAAAGCTATCCAAATTCTAATTTACATCACACAAAATACGAATCAATTCTCAGAAGTTAAAAGCTTTGGCCAATAAAACGGTGAAGAATGCAATTTTAAATATATATAACTATTTTATATTACTGCCTGTGAGCACTTTAAGAATGCTCTCAAATGATCTGATGACAAAACCCACAATAAATATAGCAGCTAGATACAGTCTCAATGCACTGAGACCTGCTTGCTCCAATATAAATACCACATTTTTTGGAGGAAAAAAATAACTGACCTTCAACAACGTGGTACACACAAAAGGCTCTTTTCTGTTCAAGGGTGCAGTGCAGAAGACGTATCGTGATCGCAGATTTAGTGGAATGTGCTGAATCATATCTGCTAGAAATTTAAAGTCGTCGATATTGCAGACAAAGTAAAGCCCATCGACTTGTGAGAGACTCACAAAAATATCCTGTGAAAACATAACCAAATGAAGAGGATGTTACTACAGGAAAGGGCTGTTAAACTTTGTATTCCAAACCAAAAAATTATTTAGTGTTTCAAAGGCTAGTTATACTGAAAGAACAGTTAAAAATATCAAATTTGACCGCAGTAATAAAAAAGGGGGCAGGGGAGTTCCCTCTACACTTTTAACAGGATTTTCATTAAATTCTCTTAACAGAGGATCAGAGGAGAAGACACAACAGACTCTGCTTTTATTTAAGAATTTTGAATTAGTCTCCTAAGTAACAAATACGGTGTTCTGGAAGTGTACATTTTAGTTAGAAAGAACACCATCAGAGGAACCAGTTACTACTCTGTTTAGAACTTGTTCTAAGTTTGTCACCTAGCATGACCCAAAAAGCTACTAACTTTACAGCACAAAATTAAATAATTGAGGTATTTTTAGCGCAATGTCAGGAATGGATCTATTTTAGGAAGAAAGAAATCACAAGATAAATACAGTATTGCAATAGAGGAGTTCAAAGAATACCTGAAACGCGTCCAAGGCAGGAGATGCCACTGCACATTGCAGGGGGAATTTTTATGGGCCCCCAAAATTATTTCTCTAGCGTAAATCTTCCACAGATTTTTTAGAAGATCTTTAAAAAAACACTGACCTTCTTAATTAAATATGTGACTGAATACTTAAGAAATAAATAATAACTTTTTTTTTATTATTTTAATACTTCTATCCTAGCCCAGAAATTCTCAACAGTAAATTTTTAAAGATGAGCCGTTAACCTACAAACCTAAGTCTTCCAGGAGGTCTCCAACTACAATCTTTTACCTCGAGGTTAGAAATCATACACTTTGCTACATAACAGCACATCAGCAGAGAACAATAATACACATTCAAATCCATGAAAGTTGCCACGAATTTCTCAGTGTACTGAAAACTGATACTATTTTTTAAATGTAACATTGGAAGCTTGATTTCTACTTTAAAAGGTTTAGGCCCTTCCAAAAATTCCACCATCCAGCTAATGATGAGATCTAGCAGATCCAACAAAATCTGTTTTCTCAAAGTTAAGCAGACACTGTTTTACCATAAAGACCACAGAACCAGGAAAAAAAAATCAGGTAGCTCTCAGATGTACAGAAATCTGACAGGACCAGCCCAGTTCCCTAGGAATTTTCACATAAATTTATCAAAATTTCAGACCAAAAAGTCTACATTTAAAATACAGGAAAGATGAAATTAAAAGGTTGCTGCACACTCTCCAAACACATGTAAACATATTTACCTGCTTCAACAGCCTTCAAGTTTGTTATAACAAAGAAAAGTTAAGCATTCTAAATGTATTTGCAGTCACTGCTGTGGTTGAGAGAAAAAGCCAACTGATAAAAGATACAAAGCTGTCTGTTAGATTCCCAAAGTGCATGTTCATACAAAAGCAGTTACTATAAGCAATGCCCAATTTTCAAAGCAGAAGCTAATATTGTGATCATTCTTACAATTAGATTGGATAGAGTGGCATCAGGAAGATGATAAGCAAACATTTCTATCTGCTCAGGAGTAGGATGTAGGCCAGCTGCCTAAAGGGAAAACAAAGACAAAAAATTCCATTAATTCTCAATATCATTCTTCAGTTAGTGCATCAGAAACAAAATCTAGAAAGACAAAATGCAAGAAACCAAAGCACCCTACAGAGTCCAATTTATTTAGCACATTTTTCTGGAACTTAAGAACTTTTGTACCTGAGCTTTTTATTCTTAAAACAGCAGCTTCAATATAAATGAAATATTGCAAGCCTCCAAATGGGACATACATTCAAAGTCACTCCAGCACGACACAATCCATTTTTATTACTACTTGTAAACAGACACAAGGCAAAATAATTTGGGATCAGAACACGGCAAAACAGCTCCAGAGCACATCTGTACAAACTGAGTACTGAGCCTCTTCTTACCTTCACAGGGCGCACAGGCTCACTCAAAATTTCCTTCAGCTGCACGAGGTCATCACGATGCATTGTAGTGACTTCGCCTTGTTTGAAGGATGAGCCGTAACGCCCAGCTCTGCCTGCGATTTGTAGAGCCTGAGAGGTTGTGATGGAGTCTATTTCCTTTTCTCCCTTCTCATTGATAGTTGGCTTTACTATAGAGTTAAAAATTATTCTTTTTATACACCTGAAACATTTGAACAAAAACAAAGAGGAATCCTTTTTTGTAAATTATTTCCATTATACAACCTAGTACAGAAAAATGAAAGCCTTTTTTTTTTTTTGTGAGCTTTTTTCCCTTCATAAATTAAGGGAACACAGATACTACTTATGGACACAGTATATTCAAAAGGGCGGCATAAGACTGCTGCTTAGTTGCAGGAGAATCATCATCCCTACACATATCAATCATATTTAATAAGGTCACAATCCATCCATCATCATCACCTGCCTCAGTAGTTTATCGCAATGTGACTGCATTGCCTTCAACAACAAAATACATCTGAAACTCGACTGAACTTGCTCTGCATTTCAGAAATGCAAGAGACTGATGCTCTGACAACCTACCACATCCAACTCCAGTGAATCAAAAGGATCTTAGCAGTGCCTACTACCACACAGGATTAGGCCAAGTGAGCTATTCAACTCTTAGAATCAGTTTTAAAATTAAACCTTAGTTCTACTCCATCAAATCGATCATTAATTTAGAATTAAAACATATGTACTGTGTTATCTAGATATAGCAGACATCTAGCCAAATTAGTCAAACTGGGAAGAAACAAGTGAGGAAATTAATGCAGGCATCACACCTAGGGGAAAAAAAAAACAACCCAACAACAAAAATCCACACAGCATACCATAACTTGCTCCAAGTACTTACAAATTGAGTCCCATTCCAATTGCATCTGTAGCAACTAAAATTTTGCAGGGATCATCAGGATCATTGAACTTCTTCGCCTGTTCAAGCTTCGTTCCTAAAACAGAATGACAAAACACTTCCCATAGCAAACTCTACTTACAAAACAAAGACAACATATCACTAAGCCAAATTGCCCTATAATAGGCTGACAAAAAAAAAAAAAGATATTTGGCTGTTGTTGGGTGAAGGGGTCAGGAAGGACTTAAATCATTCCCAAAGCTGTGGATAGACCTCACCTAATTACATCTATCCAAAGATCAATATTAAGTACATAATAAAGGTCTAATCCCAAGATTAAAACACCAGTCAGTGAAAGTTGATTACTTTCTCTAACCATAGAGATGCAAAACTAGGAAAACTTGTACTGCTTAATTTTATAAAGCTTTTTCCAAAAAAGCAGCAAGAAGAAAAATGTCCTCTTAAAAATAAAAGGAAGAGTGCTTTACCTGGCGGCAGACTGCCATATATGACAGCACATTCTAATCCTCTGGCTTCAACCTGTCGACTGACCGAATAAATGTCATTCTTACTGAAACAGACAATGCAGTCCCCCGGCTGGAGGTTATCTAAAGATTCTAAGGCATAATCCAGCACAGTAAGAGGAGTGAGTCTCTTGTAGTTTCGGACCTAGAATCAAAGGAGATGTCAAAAAAAAAATGTTTTTAAATGAAAAATTCCTGTGGAATATTGGCCAGCATGGTTATTATCACAACGGATTGTAATGCTGAGGGACCTCTCAGAGTCCTGAGGGAATAACTACTGGGGAGAAGGTGACGTACACCTTATGTATTTGCATACTTGCAGCACTTCCCAAGCTGAGAACTATACGGCCTTTCCAAGAAACAGAAGAACTACGTATTTTTACAGATAAACTAGATTCAAGAAAAGAAGCATACAGACTATGCAGCAACTCTATCAAGAAATGAGAGTCTGTTTTCACTGTCATATGAATGCTGTAACTGGACCCCTTTCAGAATTACACGCCCTACCACACACAGATATTTAAAACTACAGCTAATTCACCAGGAAATCATGCAGGCTGGACTTTCTTAGGCCCAAATTTTATGTTTTTAAATACCTCTCACAAAGAAATCTTCCCAAGGAAAAAAAAAAAAAAAGAATTTATGACAGTAAAGTTGGTTTTCAGAGATCTTTCAATCACTTTCTTCTGAAGATCTTAGCTCTTTTAACTCCCTTCCTCCCTCCTCCTCAGTGATACCCTCAAAAGAACCTAAATTTTAGCTTTTTTTCCAGCAAGAACCTGATGTTCTGCCTGTAACTTTACAGAAATAAAAAGCTTACTTCAACTTCCTCCCCTGTGGTGTACATGAGCTCTGTCACCAAGTCAATAGCAGCAGGTTCTCCACAAACGTGGATTTCTTCCGCACAGAGTCCTGAACAAGATCCAATAAAATGCAATATGTTACATATTTATAGACAACAGTAGCTTTAGCTGACTTTTAAGTTACCCAAAAATTACATTTTGCTTGCTAGACTCATCAATGAGGACTGTATTTCACCTCCTTCAACATCCCAAATCAGCACCTAAATCCTCTCCCATAATACACTACTTCCTTAGTGCTGCTCCTGATCTCATATCAGCAAGTGATGCCTGGAAATCCACAAGTATAACAATCAGAGCAATTAAGATCATATGAAGAAACAATACTCACTTTTCTTTTGCATCACGTATTGTAACCACTTATGAATAAACTGACTGCTAAGCTTGAATTTAATGTGCCATTTATAGTCACATTAAACTAACACAAACAAGCTTACCTAGAAGGGCTCTTGTCCAAGCCCATCCTCTGGCAGGATCTCTGATCATCTGAATTTCATCAATCACAGCAACTTCATCTTAAAACAAAAAAGAAAAATATGATGCGCCAAGGAACAGGATCCAGAAGAGCAATACAATACAGGAAGGAACTCAAAGGCTTTCTAAAAAAGGTTGCTCAAAGGAAGTTAATCCTTTACCACCGAAAAGCTATTCTGAGATGATCCAGGTTTTATTAAATGCTTTAACATAGTTCAGAAATTGTTCAAATAGGAGTGAAAAGGAATAGCTCGGCTACTTCAGAGTCCAAGCAATAATACACATAAAGATACCACAGATATGACTGAAACAATTATGTGTACATACAAGGCGTATTAGTGCTGCACATTTCAATGGTACAAGCAATATGAGGAGCTTGTCTGGCATCTTCATTGGCATACACACGCTCTTCTCCTGTCACCAAGTCACATGGCACATTCTAAAGGAATTCAGAAAACTCATGTTAAGTTTCTTTAATATAACAGAATCCCCTTTCCAAAGCTGTGGGAGGGAGGGCAAATCAGTTTATTAAAATAGTTTCTAAGACAATATAACGGAAGCTATCCAGGAAATAACTACTCTGCCTTTGAGACTTGTGCCCTGTATTTAAGTACTATCAGACTGAAGGGTATAATGAAGAGGTAGTATCTGTAATTAAATGCCCTTCCCTACTCCTGCAGGAGATTACATCTTCCTCCAAGCATTTCAGAGCTGTCGCATCTGAAACAAAAGAACTGTCAGAACAGCTGTAGCACAAGGGGCTAATAAAGCAAGGCCCAGCAGTGAAGGAGCCTTGTGAGCACCAGCCTCCTCCAGTTCGTTTGGTGATTGCCCTGTTGGGTGTCTCACCTGCTGCCTTATACTCACACAGCAAGAGTTCATGAGGACTAGCTGTGAGAGACAGCAGGGGCCACCACCCTCTGTCAGCTCTACACTCGCTCAATCTCAGGCAGATGGCTGCTCCTTCCATACCTACAGCCACCTGTAGACCCACACAGGAAGCCCTATTCAAGCCTCAAGGGCTATATATGATCCATGCGCTGCCAAGTGAAAAATCCTCACACACACTAAACACATGGGAAAAGAGCACAGTAATTACTAACAGGGAACATCACTACTTGGTATCCGCAATCACTACGCAGTACACGTTACAGATATCTCCTAGGACAAGCTGATCTTTCTTATGTGTTGCTTTGATAAACCACTAATAGGAATTACAAATTCTAAATATAGACTTATCAAAAAGGGAGAAATGACAAGATCATTTGGTAAACACTACTGTACATACACACTATGCTGCATTAACATGTGATGTGTTATTGTAATGCTTCAGAACTGGTGTGGTTCTGTGCAGCTGGAAACACAACTGGTGAGGAGCCTTCAAAAAGATGCTGGAAGCAATAAAAAAAGTACTAATGAAAGCTTCCTCTAGGGACCTGATATAGGGCACTTTTCTGCAACTCAAGACATCCGAAGCTGCAGAACTTTTGCTTAGATGGTTGAATGAAATATATTTAAACATTGAAGCATAAAGTTGGGGTGAGTTAAGCATGGGTAATTTCTTGTGTACAAGCTAAAATAAAGGTCATGGGCAAAAGAAGCCACAGTTTCCATGCTGAAAATGCTAACAGTAGAACCTAGCTAAACCCAGGGAGGAAAAAATTACAGGGAAATAAAGGCAGGCTACAGGGATGATTGCATGGCATGTGCTTTGGCAAAAGTGATGTTCCATTTGGGGAAATGATGTTCCATTCTGTTTGCCTAAAGCAGAAATGCACAACTGGTAGTCACAGGAGCTGACAGTACTGCAAAGCAAAGGCACAACTGCTTCATAGACTACCTTAAGCAACTACAGTACTTTACAAACATGCATTCATAAGATTTTTCCTGTGCAAAGGATGTAGATAAGTAATATAACATACTGACAGCATCATTACTCTTTTGGAAGATCTCATGAGCCAGAAGTTTTAGCGGACCGCAGTATATTCCAGATTTTGCTGACAAAAATCTCTGGATAGCATGGTAAGTTTTTCCACTGTTTGTAGGACCAGCATGGAATATTATCTTTCTCTGAATAGCTCTGGCATCTGGATACCTAAAACATACATATAAAAGCAGACCTGTTGAACATTTATCTGGTGTTCTGGATACTGATTCAGGGGAAACTGCAAATTAGCTTAAACATTTACTTACTAATAGACTTTTTAATGTGTGTTGAAAGCAAAAAGATCAAGTTCTTAAACAGAGACAATATAAAGAAGGTACTATGTCTTATACATTCGTCTTCTAAATCATACAATGCTTTCAAAGATTTAGAGTGGAATTCACACATTGTGTTCAAAATAATCCTCGTTATTGTGGTCTCTCTTCTTGAGAATATTAACAGTTTAATGTTCTCCTGCACTACCTCCCAGAGACAGAGGGAAGACAGCTTTCTGGAAAGGCAATACCTACTCAGCAACTTTCATAGCTGATATAATCTTATTTTCCTTTTAAATGATTGCAATACATCTTGTAACAAAAAGAATTCCCAACATAAAATATTGTAAAAACAGAGAAATGGAACTGAAAGTATAGTGCAATTACACATCATAAAGCTTAAGTCCAGAGACTATGAAATTCTATGATGCTAAGAAGACACTGCGACCACTTAAACACACTGACCAGTTGGGCGGCAATCTTAAATCACTGATCTTGCGCAGATCATCCATACAGTCCAGCATCGGAAAGATCTGCTTTGCATGCCTCAAGAAAAATGGGAAGAGATCATCCACGTGACCTAGAAGACAAACCCTTTTAAGAAAGTTTGCTAGCTTGTCTGAAGGTGTGTATCCTACATAATTCACTCAGCTTCTGGCTCTCTGCAAAGTTCAATAACTACCTCAATGGCAGAAAGACAAACTAAAATGAGTACATGGACTCATTAAGCATATCAAATAGCATGGGGAAAAAAAAAAAATCTAATTTCAGTATATTCACTCTGGCTAGCCTACATGTCTAAGAACTTCTAAACAAAATGAGAAGCTATGGAAAAGCTAGATGAGAAATAGCTTTTCTGTCCTAAAGAAGACTTTAGCCTTTTCTTCTTAAATTCATATGCTGCCTTAGAATAAAATAAAAGCTTCCAAAATGCTTTTATGAATAAACAGAGAAAAAGAGAATAGTTTGTAGCTTCCCTAAGCTATTAAGACTTGGGTTGCTGGTTCAAAATTGTGAATCTACAATCCCTAGGTGAGAAAACAAAAATAGAAAAATCAACTCAGAAGAGACACACGGGTTTAATCTTCTGAATGTTTGCAGAGTAGACATGTGGCCTTAAAAGTCTCATTTCAGGTCACACTCGCAATTGTCCAACTCTCAGAGAATTTCAAATAGCTCTCTGGGTCTAAAAAACTTATAATCAAATACATACACACGGGGCGGGGGGGGAAGCAGTATTTGGGGTTTTTTACTTAAAATTGAGAATTAGTAATCAATGAATCAAAATTATTGTGAAGAATTTAAAGAACTTAAAAACTGTAGTATTTTCAATTATTATCCCTGGACAAGCAAAACTCAACTAAAATACTTCAAAACTGCCACAATAACAACCCTTTACACTCCTGTGTACGTGAGTTTTGAGGCACACATAAACAATGCTCATATATAAGTAAATAAGGAATGGAAGTGAGGAAATCATGTGGAAGATTTTATGCACAACTAATATAAAAAGACACTTTAAATTTCCTAAGAAGGTGAACATTTAAAATCTACACATTTACATTTTAAGACAAAACTAGTGGCCACTGTAACCATTAAATTACTGTCATTAAAAACATGCATAACTTTGCCAAAGTTCTGAAGCTCAGCCTGGAGAAGGCTGTTTCTCCTGTTACCAGCTAGCATCACCTCTTGGTTAAATGCTGTTAATTACAACACATAATGCAGTAAGCAAGCAAACAACACTCATTTCTGTTAGTGCCACACAGAAACAGAGCACAGTCGTGGAGCTGTATTCCCAAGTACTTAAAGTCACCTGGCCAGGAAAAAGCTCTCAAAGTGCCCCCTAGTGACTACTGAATTTTTAAGAGAGGAATAAACTGAACAGCACTATTATCATTTCAGTAATGAACAGATGCTATAAAACGACAGGCTGCTTCTTTCTAAGACCTCCACCTCTTTTGTTTCCACTTCAGAAAACTAAAGGACAGAACACTCCATAGGATGGGCATAAATGTTTCAGAAGGGGAAGCAGTGATTTTTAACCTCTTTTACAGAACAGTAGGGAGCTCCTCAGGTACACAGGTAAGCATACAGGTCAAAGACAAGAAAAGAAATGCACATTTTACTTTACAAGCACTCCAGATACTTGCCTGCACCACAGCATATATCATTGAGAATAATATGCAAATCAGCACTCACAGAACTGGATTCCATGATATACTTCCTAAAGCTTATAAACGCTTGGTGAAACAGGCGAGCTGCAAAAAAAAAAAAAAAAGAAACAAAGCAAATGTGACTGGGATCACAAAGCTATATTTGTAAACACCCAACAAAACACTGAAGTAGCCCATTAAAAACCCACACCTTAACATGAGATATTACAAGTAAATACAAAGGTTATTTGAAACGAGTAGCCGAGACAACCCAAACAAGCAGTGCTGTGAGACCCATAAAAGTCAGATCTACCTAATACTATATCCAAATAAAAACAGATTTCACATTTTAAAAAAAACTTAGAATATTTTCTTACCATCTAATCCATTTTCCGCTCCTAGTCTTTGGATTTCTTTTCTTTTGTAGAACTTATTTAAGTTTTTTAGGACTTCACCTGCAGAAAGAAAGTAACATTTTTTTTTTAGCTTGCTCAAAAATAAATCAATTCTGCTTACCTGAAGGTCACGGCTCATAGTCCCATTACTTTGGAGAGAGGGAGTCTTTGCCATGCTGAACAGACTCAAATGATTTCTCCCTAAATTAAATACAATTAATGATTGAGCCTATTGTGGACAAGGACAATCTTCAACTGCAGCAGAGTAAGAACTGCCCTGAAGATAAGGTCAGTATTTGAGAGACACTCTTTCTGGTACTTGATAGAAAAACATAAAGGTGGGAACCTGCAGCCAACATGTTATGGAACAAACCAATTAAGGTTTGGGAGTGTTTTTTGTTTGCTTTTTATCAGCACCTATCAGGAAACAGCAGGTTTTAACGTGAAAAGTGAATCTGCTTAAACCACTCGGTGACAGCTTTTACCAAACATCCTGAGAGAACCTCCCTCCACGCTGCTTCCAAGACACTCTCCAGAAAGATCAGGCAAACCAGATGCAGTATTCATCCCATTTGTCAGGCCAAATAAAGGAGTAGAGAAAAAAACTTAACAGACTTTCTTCATATATATCACAAATCACTCAGATTTGTTCATATAAAATCTCTTATTATAGAGTTATTAATAAATGCATTCCCTCCCCTGAAATGCAAAGTCAGAGTTGCAAAAGAACTGTATTTACTAATGTATGCTCTGAATTTAGTTTATTAAATGTTAATCACAATGACAAAATTGTGTCCCCTCCCCATCTATAGCATCACGTATCTGTGACATCAGAAATTCACACCAACCTAGCAAACGTCATGAGCACCTATCCATAAACTTACGTTATTGTCAAAATTCAAGTCTCCAAACTCTATATAATAAAACGCTAGGACTCACACATAAGGCAGCACACCACTGAACTGCCAGCACAAGTGACTGAAAACAGCACTGCCAAGCTCTACTCTCTGCAATTAACTCCATAACTCTTTGAAGTCTCTGCCACAACATGGACAGCTTCCCATGAGATCAACCTTACCTCTCTTTCTAAAAAACTATACTCTACAACAGAGATAACCCACTTAGCAGAATGAAAACCGTCAGGTGACAAGAATATGGCAAAACTCAACTGCAGGCAAAGCCAGAAGCACAAGAGACTCAGTGGCTCTATCCCATACCCCGTGCATGGTTACAGTAGTCTATTGACAGATTAACTTACAGTCTGAAATGTTCACAAAGGTAACTAAGCGAGACTCTCAGCAGGCTTACATTTACTACACAGGCATCCATACTCTCATCAGAAAATGTTTAAGGGCCTGGAAAGCAAAGACAGCTGGGAAAACACTGCACTAGAAGAAAGCACGGGGCTAAATTCTCTTCAGAGCTCCCATAGAATTTATGACAGTTAACACATCCTCAGCCATGTAGATAAATTCACAACCTACTGGCCTTACCAGATGAAAAGGTCAATGCCAGAACATGTTACTATCCAAGGCAACATGACACCGGGACCATCGCAGCCCTCAACATCCAAGGTCATGATCCTTCCTAAGCACAAATACTCGTCTTAACAATAAGGTATATCAAAACAAAACAAAGCTGGCATTGCAGTCTAACTCGACATGCCCACAGTTTAGTCCAACTGCATGTAGTATTAAATATTTCTACAGCAACAGCTAGCAATCACCTACTCAGATCTGTCCTGGCTCTACTATTACCCTTTTTACCATTCACTCCTGTTTTAAGATTTCCCTTTCTTTACCATTTCCCCATTCTGGAACAGTATTTTAGCTCTTAGTCCTCAATTACTTTGACTTCTCAGCAGCACCTTTTTAAGGTTCTGTGTAAAAACATGGCCTGACTCTGCAGCATCAGGTTCATTCAGATGTTTCAGCCCTATTTGCAGGAAGACTTTTCAGTCATTATCCTGCATCTGAGACAACAGCCCCTTTCAGAACACCTGCATGCTACCACTAGGGCAGTTGAGCTGCTTTATTGCAGCTGCAGAACTATTTGTCTTCTATTGTCCAGTCCAAGTGATCTTGTGCATCTGACTGATCCAGTTGTTCTGGTGCCTCTTGTTTCTGATGCATGAGTCGCTGACAATACCTCTTCTTTTCTAGCTTACATTTGTCACCAGTAAGCACAGCCCCGTGGTCCTACAACTGAAGTCGCAGAATTGACATTCCATGTGACAACTGAGCATTAGGGCTCCAAATCAACGACCATATCAAGGATCCTGTGATGCCCATGAAGAGTGCTGATCGGTCATACAGTAGATTTTTCTGTTTACATTTATTTAAAAATCGTTAATGGATCATCTCCATACCAGGAGGGCCACATTTAAACCAAACCTAATTTGTGCTGCCCACTGACTTGGCAATTCAGGTCTAGTACTGAAGATCACGAAGCCAGGTACCAATCTTTCAACCTGGGTACTGACTGGACATCACTTACCCTTGTGACATCTTCTCTCATTGCTCTTTGCGCTCCTTTTTTGATACTACATGCATGAGCAGACCTCTTGTCCCTTTCACCCTCCTACCTCATTTTAACAACACGGTTTCTTTTTTCTTTTTACATAACTGCTCCTTAGATATTTCACTATAACGTGTTCAAGTGTTACCTACTCACTCAACAATTAGCTTGCTTGATGAGGCAATCATACAAGGGGTTTAGCAAACAGCTACTTAGATCATAAATCATTCCATCATACAGTAACTTCTATTGTTAACCATAACACTGTGCATTTGGGCTTTTCTCGAGGGCATCATCATCATACAAATATATCAGAAACATTACTAATGTAAAAGCAATGAAAGGCTACAGAAAGACCTATCCTGCCATCATGTCTGTAAGAAAAGCTCAACCACAAAGCTCCTTCTAACTGCAACCCACCTGCTGCACAAAAATTGAACGCACACACCACCACTCACAAGGATCTACTTCCTACGAAGTCACAGAAAACAGATGCAGCTGTGAATGAATGCCACTACACGCCATTAAGTGGCAGGTTTGTTAGAAAGATTTTGCAAAAGCAAGTTTCTAAAAAGCTTCTGTTACACTGACAGTGCTTGACTAGTGTGAAAACTAGAAGCGCTGTCTCCCTTCAGCAAGTAACAAGCTAACAAGGTGAATCACGCTGGAATTATGCGCACTGTAAGTAACAAAGTTGCTTCACAAGCTGTAGTCAGAAAGCCTGTCAATACAAAATTTTCTTTAACAAAGCTAGTTCAGCATTTGACAGTAGAATCTGACAGAGTATCTCCATTGAAATTATTAAAAAAAACACAGGTGCGTGATCCCGTGTGTGGTCAGAATCTGAGGCAGGGAAGTAGAGGAAGACTTTATTTCATGAAAAATAACAGATGATATTTGCTAAGGAAGGTCTCTTTCCTCTTCAACATTATTGATGGGTTTCAAAAAACAAAATTACTGACAGCGCTACAGGCCAAGCAGCCAGATGAGCAGCATAGTGGTCACTTGGCTGGTATCCCTTGCAAGCCTCCCAGGCTGTTCGAAGCAATGAATTTTCACCTGTGGGAACATAAATAATTTTAGCCAATCTGTTCTCTCCCAACAACTCAGCAGAGGCCAAACAGAAACTATATTTATTTTCCCAGAGCATCTTAGTTGCAACTTTGAAGAAATCGAACATAACCACTTATGTAATAAATAAGTAAGATGCCACCGTTAATGTTTATTGGCATCTGAGGAATGCACTACTAATTAAGCTGACACTCGAAAGACAAGTCTGAAAATGACACTTTTTTTTTTTGCATTACAGCTGTTCAGGATTTCCCTCCTAGCTAGGTTTTTTAGCTGTCAGGGCCAGGTACTCTTTTCTTAAGGGCTCTGAACAAACTAAGATCATTTTCCCATGCCTCCCATACCTGGAGTTAACACAAATAATATGCCATCAGAACACTTAATTAGGAGAACGTATGAAGAAGAAGAAAAGATTCTATTCACACCCTCAGTGCTTTGGGATCACCAAGCAACAAAAGGAGCAAGAACTTGGTTCTTATTTACCGAGTTTTTAAAGATAGTGTTCTGGCACAGACAAATAAAAGAAGACCTTTCCTGAGCAGAAGACTGAACACAGATGAAGAACAAACAGGATGTATGGTTTATAATTGAAAAAAAAAAAAACCACTGAAAAAGCAGTTACAACTCACTCAATGGTTCTTGAGATATAAGTACATATAAGACATCAAAGAACAGAAATATAGAGCATCTAAAGGTCAACAATAGAATTTCTTCTCTGTTTCTACTTAAATGTCAAAAAATTAGTACGTCAGGTAAAATGACAGGACATATACCTAGTAGACAGACAAAAGAGAACATAAAACATTGAGAAAGATGTTATTTTACCTCAAGACTGAAGTTCAAACACTCTCTTCTGCTTCTGACATACTCAGCAGCTCTCCTAACAGAGGGCACTGAAGCAGTTCAACACAACTTTCCCAGTCGATACACAGAAACCTACACTTAACATTTACTTGCTCATACTTTAAGATGTGCAAACCCAAGAATACGCAAACAGACCTGTACTGTTCTAACTGAAAGTTAAATTTCTAACACTGATGGCCAAGAACTAGAAATACCAAATGCTTTGCCCAATTTTGATTTAGGCACTTTCACATACAGACGATGCTCTTCTGTCTGTAATACCAATTATTATATATTATTATATAGAGATAATATTATATTATTATATAGAGAAAACTACGATTTCTGAGTTCAGAGAGAGTTATGGTTTCGGAACGCCACAGGATTTGAGTTTAGCCTGGGACCTGTCCCCACGCCAAGCACCTTTACCCTGGCTGCGCAGAAACAGGGATTGGAGGAACTGGGCCAACAGATTTTCCCTCTTGGTATAAAAAAAACTCACTACTGGCCCTATGACCTCACCTGAAAGCTTTTATCCCACTCTCACCATCGCGGTCACTGGTCAGGCCAGGCCATCTCCCCCCCCCCCCCCCCCCCCGAGAAAACCCCGGGAAACAACCAGAACGGAGCCGGCCGGTTCCTCCCCGCCCTCACCAGGAGACGGGGGGTGGCAGCGGGGCAGCACGCCTCCGGTCCTGGCGGGAAGAGGCCGGGCAAGGCCTGCGCCGACCCTGCCCGCCGCCGCCTCACGGTTCCTTCCCGCCGCCTCAGGGCGGCCCACACTCACCCTTATCGAGGGGCCGCGTGAGCTCGGCCCCCACATCTTCCTCGGCCGCGTCGCCGACGGGCTTCAGCGGCACGGGCACGAAGAGAGAGGTGTCGGGGGCCCGGGAGCTGCCGTCCCCGCCGGCTGAGGAGGAGGCGGCGGCAGCAGAGGCTGCGGGGCGCAGGCGGGCGGCGGCGGCCCGGCCATGGCGGGGGACGAGCCCCGCGCGCGCCGGGAGCCGCAGCAGCGGCCACGCGCACCGCCTCATCGGCAGCGAAGGGCAGCGGCGGCGGCGGCGCGGGCCTGGCGCGTCATCCACCCGCGACGGAGGCAGCGGCCGTCCGGCCCCCGCCGCGCATGCGCAGCACCGCCCGCGCCGGGCCCCTCCGTCCCCTGAGGGAAGAGGGCCGGGTTGGGGGGGGGGGGAAGCAAAGCCAATGAAGAGAGGAGCCAGATGTTAGTGAGAATACAGCTGTTTTAATAATTCAAATAGCAGCTCAGTACGTTTTCCCGTTTATTATACATGGTTGCACAATCTGAGGCTGGTTAAATACAATCAAGTTTCCAAAAATCTCTCGGAATCATTTCCAGATTACAACATGCAAGTGACCATGAAAATATTTGGCTTTTTACTTTATTCTTTTAAATTTCTGAACAGGCACTTACATGAGGGAGTTAAATTGCTCTCATCCAAAGATATCAGCATTAGAAGTATCCTAGCGTAGAGTACGCAGAGTCTTTTGTCTGCTTTATCAAAGTGCCACAGTAATAAAAGAGTTCTTACAGAAATGTAATTCGATTTTTTTTTTTTTTTTTAACTTACTCATAAAGTAAGGTTACCAATGACACTTGCACCGGAGTTGAGAAGTCTTGGTTTAAAGGCCAAGTGAACTACAAGCGCAAGTAGCCTTCAACACAGCAGGCTTCGGTCTGAGCCCAAGCCACAGCTCTGACAGCAGACTACGTGCTCAGATGAAGGGCTGACGCCTTTAAAAGCTATTTCTTCAAACACTAAATGCCTACGAGATGATCAAGACAAAGGAGCTGCTGCACCAGACAAGCTTCCAACAGTTTTAAGGCTTGCCTGGCTTCAAAACACCTTTCCAGAAGATCACAAAAAAAGCGTATTTGCCCTCATAACATACCCAGATGGACTAGGAGGAGGATGTCCCCAGAGGACGCTTCACCTCTCCTGTCAGGACAGTGAGGAGACAGACAGTGGAAGCATGAAGCCAGGAGGAACCACGGATTTTCATGTAGTTGCAAAATAATCAACGTTACCAGCATTTATTTCATCGATTAGAGCTAATTACGTTCAAATATTTTCCCTGCTCACCACCCGTAGGTGAAATCACGACAACATCTCTACAGTCACGAGTGACCGGGCGACAAACCCCCGCAGGTCAGGAGAGACTCGCGTGAAAGGCTTTGAGAAGTACGGTAGGGAGAGAGGGAAGGCAAAGATGCTTCTTAACATTCTTTGCTTCTGACAGATTCAAAGCCTCTTAGAAACCTTGGTAAAGTGTCCAAAGGCTCCGCGGTTATCACAGTCATAGTGCATATACAATGCAGTTTCAGTTAAGCCCCGTCTAACACAGTAATTAGAAGTCTTAGGACAAATGCACCGTAAACCTCAATTTTTAGTGTGATTTAGTCAATTCTGTCTTACTGTAGTTTCAAAACAAAACAAATGCAAATAAACAACATTGAAAGGAAACATGCAATAAACAACATGAGAAGGGAAATGCTTTAGTCTACACTGTATAGGTGATCGGCAAAAATCAAATACACCAGCCTACCATGCATGGAAATAACTAGATTTAAGCTTATGCATACCCAAGTGCATATAACATTATCAAATAAAAGTAAATGTGCAGTATAAAATAGTAGCTTAAGAAAGTTCCAGTGTTTGAGAAAGCACTTTATTTTAAATGTATATACATACTTGAATGTTTAACTGAAGAACGCTTTAGTAGTATGGTAAATGCAGCCCTGCAAGACGAAGGAAGACAGTTGTAATGGGAATTTTGGCCTTCTTTTCCCACAGGCTGCTGCCATCTTTAACCTCCTGAAGTATTGCAAAGTTTTTCACCTTGTACCAGTTCACATTTCGGGTTGCTCAGCAGACGCTTGTGACTCTGGAGATTCAAATCGCTGGTGAAAGTTTGTTCGTTGTTTCCTCAGCTTCTCAGGAGCTTTTCTCCATAAAATTATTTCCTATTTGAGGAAGGAAACACTTTTGAAACAACCGTTTGCCATGAAGCCAGCACTATCAAGTACCATTTTAAGTTCCTAATAGGCAAGATTTTTGAAAAAAAAAACTCTGCATCCCCATTACTTTCTGCATGTACTGCACTGTTCTATAAGTACCAGAAGTTTACAATTAAGTTTACATATGTAGTTACTGTCTGAACATTTATCAGTCCTGAGCAGTCACCTCTTCCTTAACCATCCTACTTTGATGGAATTGAAGGTTCCAAGAAGTTTTTCTTCCTCCTTTTCTCAAAATCCAAAGCCCACTGTAGCCACTGTATACTCCAGTTAGCTTTGTTTTCCTTATTTCATTATATTGCCTTGTCTATTCTTTAGAAAGGAGACTCTGATCTGCATGATGTTCTAATCCACACAGCTTCATTCCAGTGACCCTTTTTGCTGTTCCTTTCCTCAGCAGGTCCTCAACTTTTTTGTTTTCAATCAAAAGCCTTAGCCCTTATTACAATTTTGAACCTGGGCTAATGCCGAGAGAGGAAATCTATCTGCAGTAGTTTAAGAAAGCAAGCAAACAAACACACCTGTAGCTCATTTTAGCCACAAAGCATTTTGTCTGGGTATTCACAATGCAAGGCTGTTCTACGGCACCAAGCATCCTATATGCTGAAATAGTAGCCATTAACCCCCCTTGGATCCTTTTTGCAAGCTAACATTTCCCATACAGCTTCCAATACACTTGCCAGCAGAAACGTTTATGTCATACACACAGGCCAGGTGGCTTCTAATGTGCTGAACATCCAAAGCAGAGTGTACAACAGTCCAGACAGTTCTGCAACAAGACTGACCATACCTGTTGTTTGAAGTATCGTCTGTCTTCTTCATCCACAAGCACTAGATTTAAGAAGTACCTCACTGAAAATTTTTTGTTCACATCCCTCATTGTAGGAGTTGGGTCATAGCCTGCTAAGAAGAGTCTTATAGGAATTGATTCACCTTAATAAAAGAAAGTTTCAATTAGTTCCTTAAAACTGGATGTCGTTAATGCAGTTTTAGAAGACATGCAAAATAAAAGCAGTTTCCCAAGCACTGTCTGTACCCCTTCCTTGGTTAAAAAAAAGAAAAAAAGCACCACAAACACAACCCTGAGCACAAACACAAGTGTGAAATCAAAAGCGGAAACTGTTTCTCAGTGGAAGCACGGTAGTCAGGCAAGACAAAAGGATCCGTATCTTGAACTCTAGAGCTGGTCTACACCACGGAGTCGGGTTTGAACCAAAGCAATAAAAGGATCAGACATAGAATTTCCAATGGTAAATAAGGGTAAGAATTACTAGGATCCCAAGTGAAATGCCCTAAGTGAATAAAAACATCTGCTTTGCATAAGAAAATCCACTATCATTTCAGCAACCTAAGGAGAAGTTAGAAAAATGTATACAAGTCATCTCCAGATTTATTTTTTTTTTTAAAATACAGTTTTAACTCAAAAATGCTTACCCTTTAAAACAAGCATAGTTATTTACCTTTAACTGGTGCACCATCCATTATTTCATACTTCGCAATAGTTTCAGTCTCTGTTGTGGTACTGGGTCCTGGTGAAACAAGTTTTCACTGTGAGAACACACGTTTCAGTTTCAAACATTTACAAAGCCTTACCACAGCGGTTTCTACTCTGCAGCATTTAAATGACACAACACTGTATTTTTTGGAAGCAAAACCCTCTCCGAGGCAGAGCGGCTACTTCTTACTCTCTCCTCCCCAGGCTGACACAGAAGCAGCAGTAATCAGTGCTTTGAAAGAGCCTTGAGTATGCAGGCTTTAAATAGGGGACAAGCATGCAGGGTAGGACTCATGATTTGGTGGGGAGTGCTAGCAACTGATACTGCTAGGCTGAGATCAGACTAGAAAACTGAAGGGTTATCACCCAGCACAAGAGTCACGTTTCTCCAGGGCCTAGGATGAAGAAACCAGAGTACCTAATTCAGCCACAAAAGCCAACAATAAAGTAGAGCTTTCTGCTCTTCCCCTATTGCTATGGAGGCTCTCATTCTTAACACAAGCAGCTCACTAGGGTTCCAGCCACTGGGGAATGAAGTCATGAGGCACAAGCTCTTACTGCCTTCCTAGATTGAGGGTGTACAAGCCTGATCTGCAATAATCAAGCTGTTTCTGCTTGAAAGCCTCTTAATATTTTCATCCTACCAACTTTAGGCTGACTGAAAACGTCACATCTCTAGAACGCAAGAGATTCATGCTGATTTTTACCAAGCCCACTTTACCAGCTAATATCTGCAGAATCAAAGGGGTCTTCAAGATGCATTTTACACCTTTTGCCTTGTTCGTTATCTATCAAGGCTGCTTAAGCTGCTGCACATTTATGCCCGAGTTTCATTAACAACAGTTCATGTTTGTGAAGCTATCCCAACAGTCACAATCCCAGAGCAATGCCAAGGACCTTAGGTAATGTTGACTACTACGTATGATTACCAAAGCACAGAATGCAAATATCAGTCAAACACTGGGGAGAAAGCAGCATATGCAGCATCGGTTTAGCCAAGGCTGCAATTATTGACTTCACTCTCCAGGTTTGTATAATGCTCAACTGGTATACAAGTTGCCATTTCTTTTGAACTATGTTTCTCTTACCAATTCCAGTAATCTCCTTTTTGATCAGCTGCAACTCCATGTGCTGAATTTTTATTCTCACTAAGAGGAAATAAATTTTTCCAACAATCACATCCTTTAAGTGATACCTTTAAAAGAACAGAATGGGGGTTTTCATTGAAGAATAAAGAGAAATTTTACAGCTTCTTGAAAACAAGTTATACAGGCAATTACCTTATCTGGCCTGTTAATTACTCAGAGCTTGCTTCCCCACTGAGGTAAGCATCTCAGCCAGACCAGTACAATTACCACCTTTCAATCACTGAACTACTAGTAGAGGAAGTAATGTAGTTATAATCAAAAAGCATAAATGCAGAAATCAAGTCTTAAATATTTGCTAATGACCTTCCTATTAGTACTGAAGGTAGAAAAGACAAATATTCCTCAAAAAAGGCCACTGTGTAATTAGTAACCAAACAGCTCAATACCATAATAATTGAAAATGTTTCTTTACATTTCAAGTCCCCAGATACCAGGTCGTTCATAAAATATTACGTACTCTATCTTTTTATCCCAAGATATTTACTTGAATACCTTTCATTAAGAGACACTTACTTTGACTTATTGTATTCAAACTCTATATGAAGACAGTCTTCAATGCCTACTTCCATTTTAATAGAGTTGTTTACATCTGGGTATGTAGCAAGCTGGTGAACAATCAGATCATATTCTTTCACCAAGTCTGACAGCCGTCTCACTATTGTCACTTTTAGAAAATACCTAGGGCAAAAGTTAACCAACATTACTCAGAATTGCGTTAAGTAAAAGCCCTTATGTTCTGAACTACACGTATTCTTTGGAAGACAAGAGTACATTCTCTTAAGACTAAGAAAAGAAGAGTAAGACACTGAACTACAAGACAAAACACAGGTGGAAATGTGGAGAAGGGGTTGATTGGTTGTGTTTGGGTTTGTTTGTTTTTTTTTTTAAAGGAGGATTGTTTTCACTTGATTGAACTGAAAGAACTTGATCTACACAAACACCACTGAGCAATTTCAAATAACATACAAAAGGCTACATTATAACACAATCTCAACAACTCCAATCAAGGGACACTAGCTACTGGCTGTTACATGTCTGATTTGAAATTCAAAAGGAGGAAAGGGGGAAAGGGGACAGTATAATTGCTCAATTATGAATTTGCTGCAGGGAACACAGGGAGAGAAGGCTTAAAAGTTACAAACCTCAGTCTGACATTGGCACCAATGTAGGATTCATATGGCTTCTCAACTTGCATGAATTCAAAGTCATAGCTTCTGCTTTGGGTCAGTTCTCCAGGTAAGGCCAGTTCTTTCACTAAGTTTACAAATTCATGAGTATTGCTTTTGTCATTGAAGAGCTCTAAAGATGAGGAAGTTTAAAGGAAAACATGTTTCAGTGTTTGTTTTTTAGCAAACAAAACTGTTTCTAATTTGGCAGGAGAAGGTGGGAGAGGACAACAGAAGGAATGAATTTAAGTTACACATCAATGACCAAATGTTTTATCCATTCAAAGTTACATTCAGTTTCAGCAACCTACAGTAAGCATTCCTGAAGAGCTAACTGCAAAGAACAGAACACGTATTTGAAGCTTCACTAGCATGGCATCTTTTTTCCAATGACAGTTTAGCTAACTTTAATAAGTGCTTCTTGCCTTGCATTGTCTGTAATTAGCATCGCCTGATTTTGGCTTCCAGCATTTATCACTTGAAGGGGCAAAATCTAAGCAACACCAAGACTGGCTTATCTAAGACAGGTCAGTGATCCCAACTGGTATCCTGCAGATCAACACCACCTATCAAATGGCTTATTATTACTACTGGTCTACAATCAAACAGCTTATTATGATCACTTGTTTAAGTCAGTCATTTGGAAACAAGCTCTTAACACAAACATAGACAGACCAGTTTCACAGCAACGGCATCTTCTGTCCCCAGGCCAGACCACTGTCATTATTATTCATCCCTGGACCTATGTCATGCTATTCTCACCAAGATAAAACTTAGAAAGGTAGAAAAATTTAACATCACCATAAAAAAAAAAAATCCAAACTCTTGTACATAAAAAAAACTTTCCCTACAATTCACAACTGAAAATATCAGCTAAGAACGTCAGCAGCACTTGATTTTACACAGACTTAAGCTTTCCAGAAGAAAACGAATAAACTAAACACACCGACTCCACAGTTTATCATTGCCAGCTTGATAGAAACTGACACTAACTGGTAACTGCTTGTTTTCTAATATGACTACAAATTATCTAAGGTGTACTTTGTGTGCTATGATAAGCGTTCATTGGGGGGTTGGACTAGATGATCTCCAGAGGTCCCTTACAACCCCATGTGATTCTGTGATATGACTTATTTACCATTGCATATGCAATACTTTTTGTGCCAGTCAGAAAAGTTGCACTCTGAAGAGCTGGTTTAAAATAGGTCTTTGACACGCAGCTGGAGCTAGTCTCCAAGTAGTGCAGAGGCAGATCACACTATTTGTACTGTTGTATTAAAACTTGAAAGGATGCAAGAAAACCTGGACAAGTACAAAAAGCAGTAGCTTAAACCACTTCTGCATAACTGACAACTTCTAAACTGTAGCACAATAGAAAGTCCCAGAAACACATGAAATTGAAGAAACACTACATCAAATTAAAGTCATTCAGAGAATAAAACTTATGTATCAGTAGATGAAAAGCAGCCTGTATAGCTATTAGAAGACAACAAACTAAATGAAGCTGACGTATGAATTACTTCCAAGGGGAACAATAATGCAAACAGCCCTCTACCAAAGAAGAAAGGAATTTTAGCATCAGCCTAAGGGTGCAGAAGTTACCTCAAGTGGTAGGAAGAGGTTAGATGCGATCTAGCTCCTTAATAGTTCAAATGTAACCAGATTTCAATAAAGTTGTAGGAAAACTATATTTTTAATGTCAATACCACCTTATCTTGCTAAAAAGCACAAAGATCCTCTAAAGTGTCAATATTATTTTATGTTAACAGTATAAAATTATGCTTTATAAAAACAACCACCAAATAATTGTTTTAGGAGTGTTTTCCTATGGGCTGCCACATAATTTCTTTTCTATGCTTCTTCTCTTTTGGAGTCAGAATTAAAGACAAGAATTAAGAAGTCTGGCACAGTAGGTACACCCGGCATTTTGGCTCAGAAACTTAAATACATGCAAAACAAGGCACAGAGGAAAAAAAAAAAAATCAAGTGTTTTCATTTTGCTTTTTACATCAGGGTCATTCATCATTTATAATCAGAGGGGTGACTGTGTTTTAAGTTAAAAATGATAGTCTGAAGTGTATGAAGCAGAAACTATGTGTACTGTGGCCACAAGTTTAGTTTCTAGAAATTTCTAGCGGTTCTTCATCAAACTCTTAACCAGTCTGAGACAGACAGAATACTCACCATCCTAAATCTCCCTCACATGTACATAGCTTACCTCCCAATGACTTTCTGACTCGCACAAATTAGTACATCACTTGCATTAAGATGAGGAGGATATAATCTTCCTTTGGCACTTTTCATCCACTAACCCAAACAGGTTGCAATTTTGAGCCAAAATGCTGACAGTCACAAGTGCCAAGTTCCATAAACCACACACACCTGACATCCCCTTTATAGCTTAAACTCACCAATTTGTCCTACAAATTCAATTCTAATTCCTTGGTGCTCTTGTCTCTTCCCCGGCTGCCTAAAGGAGACGTTCACCTACCAAGGAAAAAAAAACTACCAGTTAAAATTTTTCAACACTTTCACTCTAATACATGACCTTAGTAAAAATGAAAACATATTACTACATGCCTATGAAAACTGAGAACTCTTTTCAACAGCACTACTTGAGCTTGAAGGCAACCAAATTAAACAGCTGATTATGAAACTAAGCATTACCAAGGCGCCACTAAAGCATTTAAGAAAAATCTAATCATCCACAAGACTGAATTTAATAACTAAGCTTGAAACTTTTGAGTTCCAAAATTAAGAATCCAAGCCAGAGCTTAAGCAGAGTTCACATAAGCCACTCGTGACCCTTCATCTTTGAAGGCAGAGAGCTTCAAAGCATCTTCTAAGAGTCTCATTTAGAAGTCCAAAAAAGAACTGCCATGAGATGCATCCCTTTAAAGTCAAGTGAACTTAAGTCCCTTCCGCAGCAGATAACTAAGTATTGGTGGTGAAGAAGTCAATGAACAGTAACAGATAATAAAACCTCTAGTGTGACTTTGATTCTCACAAACAGACCTCACCTCACAAGAAAGGACTTCATAAGGTTACTTTATATGGAAACATGTAAACACTAAGCATATAAGCGTTTTCTTATGAGGCAGTGATGACCACAGAAATTCCCATACCTTAAAATCCAGTACATCTTCAATATCAGAGTAGGAAGTAATCCACTTGAATAATCTATCTTTGTGGTGAAAAGGAGGAGAGAGGTAGGTGGAAGTTGTCCAATAAATTACTGGTCTTCCACACCTCCTCATCCCACTGTGCTTGTCTTAGCCAAAACTCATCAGTCACCTCTCACGTGTCACTGATACAAGCAAGAAGTGCTCAGGCCAGCGAACATATAAAAGCTAGTTCCCTTATTTTCCTGAGTTTAAGGCTCGTCTTGTTAGAGTTTCACATCCCTGAAAGGATATTTCTAGAGAACAGAGATCTTAACATGGAAAGATATCTTCAGAGCAGGAAGATGCCCAGAGACAACAAGTCAGTCAAGATCAAAGCAGGTATTTAGAAGTCAATCTCAGAACCCAATACCTGGCTCAATTTTTTTTGGAGAAAAAGTTGATTACAAGGGAAATACTCAGAGTGAGAATGGCTCCAGTAAAACCAGAGTGATGGCAAGGAGTTCTCAGGTACAATACTGAAAATAGAGATATCTCTCTGGCAATCTCAACTTTATCTTATTTTTTCCAACATGAAAAACTCTTGTTGACTCAGCAGCCAGTTGAACTTTATATGTTGGTCCTCTGATGCAATTCCAGAAACCACTTCAGGGCATGAAATGCAAGGCTTAGCTTCAGGGCATGCAAAGCAAGTTGGCTGTACCAGCCAAAAATTAGTTACACATGTTGGTTTGTATATTTTGGAGTTCAAAGGGAATGGGAAGCAGAGGGATCCAGTTTGGAATAGTTTTGTTGCCAAAAGCAACATAGGATTGCACTGGGTTGCACAAAAAGCTTATTCCTAAATACAAGATGACCAGAAACAAATGAACAGCTACTAATCAAAACGTTCAGTTGTATCAGTTGCCTGAATGACCGGGGCAAAAAAGACAATATATAGGAAGAGTTTCCTCTTTGAATAACATTACAAGCTGAAATCGCAGCTCTTGGCTTATCAGTTTTTCATTTACTTTCCTATACGCATCTGCATGCCAGAACAATTCACTTTAAAAAAAAAAAAAAAATAATTTACCTTTCCCGAAACAGATTCTCCATCATAGAAGAGAAAATGCTTTTCTACTTTACCGTCTTCTGTTTTGATTTCTGCTGTTTTCCGTGTTTCAGCATCATTAAGAATAACATCAATCTCACAAGGAGGAGCGAAAAAGCCTCCAAGAAAACTCTGGAATAACAAGAATTAGACAAGTTACTGCACAGTGGACACTCCATTTTAAATGTGGTATTTACTTGCAGCTGCACACACTACATTGGGGAAAAACATTTGTGCTCCCATGAAGTCACAAAGCCATTATGTATTAGAGACCCAAGAAATAGCGATGACAAGAGACAGTTATTCATCTAGCAAATAACTGAAATCAGGTCAGTAACAAGCAGTAACAGCTCTTACAAAATATAATATTTATTTTAAAAAGTACACAGTATAACCACCACTATTACTACTACACTAAAATACTAACAAATATTTAAAATGTTACTATTGCAAACACAACTTTGGTTTCTGTCACTGCAAAGTTTCCAATCACCGATTTCATTTTTTAAAAATTAAGCATATTTAAACCACACTTAAAAAAAAAAAAACTTTTTAACAAATTTATCCCATCTGGCTTAGGATTTGAAATATTATGCCAAAAAGAATTTATCTATTGCTTTATACCCACTATAGCTTACTGCAAAAACTGCATTATCAAAAAGGATCAGAAGTAAAAGGAGTAACAGAGCAAAGCAGAGTGAAAAGAAACAACAACAGGGGATACAGTACAAGGCCTGGAGAAGGGGAATAGGGACTTTTATTTGTTGCCTCTTCCTACAGCCCATAGTTCTCTTAGCAAATGAAGAGAGCACTAGCAGGTTCAAGAGGCAGGGGGTTGATATAATCCACGCTAGCTACACAACTCCGCCATCAGATAGAGTGGATGCCACAAGCTGACCCATAACACCACTCCAGGCACCAATCCATTATGAGTATTAACTGTTTGTCCTCACCTTACAACAGCATTCCCTAGGCATGAACTTTTGACCAGCACCAAACAAAAGAAAGGAGGAAAGATCATCCTTTGACCTCGCACAAACATTTATTACAAGAAACTGCAAAACATGTTAGCGGCCCTATGGGAAACTCAACAAGATTAGCACAATAGCCCACATTTTCTCCTAGGAATTTGGCACTAATCTGCTTTGATGTACTGAAGCAGACAACACTTCGCTAACTCAGTGCAACCTTTTTTTTTTTTTTTTTTTTGGGGAGAAATTACACTATGTTCTTTCCGAGAGCATCCACTTGAACTAGATGAAGCAGTCATTCTCACTTCACCAATTCTATCTCAAAAACTGAATAACATTGAAGACATTCTGGGGACCTGAAGTTTGAAATGTAATATCAGTAACAAAAAGTCTAGAAGAAAGTTTGATCTGAACACTGCTGCCTGGCAGCAGGAACACCGAGTGACTTTTTGCTTAGGTATACAAGTCAAGCAAAGACATGGTGCAATTTTGAGCTGTAAAACAGCGATTCACACAAGGCTAAACCAACTTTGTATTTGTTCAGATAGCAAGCAGCCCTAGTTCAACTCAGAGAGATGCATATAACTAACTGAAACCTAGTTACATCTACTTCACATTCTCACAGGAAAGAGAAGCAGATGACCAACAAGGTGGTCAAACTAAGACCAAATGGTCCTCCAAGTATCTGCCATGCACACAGTCACATTAATTGCTCAAATAATTTTTATTTTTTTTTTTTTATTAATGACCGCACACTAGAACCCTTCTTGATTTTTGGCTCCTGGGGAAGGGGGAGAGAGAAAGAAGAAAAAGTTTCAACAAGAACTCCAAATCTTTAGACCATTTGAAACCATATTTTTTTCCTCAGGAATTCTGCATGCCTTCTCCAGATTAGCCTTATACTTTTCTTTCCCCCAAGCAAACAAGGAAGCATATTACCTTTAAGTAAAGGTTATACAAGACAGTCTCACAGCACCTTCCATACTGTGAAGCTGTAGCATCATTTAAAGCAATCAGCCAGAACTAACATTGGTAATACACCACTTCTCAAGACACTGTGTTTCAGCTGTACCCCTGAGAGATTAGCCATGATCTCATCCAGAGAGGACAAGAACATATGGAATAAAGAAATCAACAGCTGGTATCTCCTCCAGTTGCTACCGAAGATAGTGCTGCAGGGAAACTATGCAAAACAAGAAGTATTTTAAGAAGCCATCATATGGCTTATTACGTTACAGCTTAAGAAAATGAATAAAGAGAACTAGTGTTTTCAGAAGCCGGCCAAACGCTAGGCTATGTTCTTGATTTCATGCAAAAGACAGACGCTGAAGATCTTGCTATATCAGGACTGAAATCAATCTACATTCAGTCCTTATGTGTTATAGCTGTACCAAAGGACTTGTAGGACTCCCAGCAGCTGATAAACAGTGCAGAAATCCCAGCCTCAGCTTCACATGGAGCCTATAAAAGCTTCTGCATGTCCAACATAGATAGATAAACATGTTAAGGAACCGACACGCTTCAGAAACCCAAAGTGCATTGATCTAGGTGGTTCCTTAAAAATACGATTTTTTTATTTTTTTTTTAAAACTATAGGTCCCAGCACACCAAGCACTTTGCCTAGGCCGAGCCTGCTAAGCACCAAGTGGCCGCTATTTCACCAGCCCTGAAGGATCACTACCAAGCCCTATCATTTTAAGCACTGACTTACAGGACCGCTGAAAGATTTACTGATGTTTCCAGGACCATTGCACGCACCTTCCCCAAAGCCACTCCGACAGCAGCCGTGTAGGAAAAATGGAAGCCGAGTTTCACGGCTAACCCCCATGTTGGCGAGGACGAAGAAGGCACAGGGGAACGTCCCAAGCTTTAATCCATAAATTATACTAAAAGCACCCCAAACCGTTGTTTTTCGCCACCTCGCCCCAGCGCCGTTCTGTCCCGAGCCCGCCCCGTACAGCAGCGGCTCTCGCCTGCCTCCCTCCCTCCCTCCCCGGGGCCACCCCGTCCGGCCTCTGCCGCCGCCAGGCCCGGGCGCAGCAGGGGAGCAGAAGGCCGGGGAGGGGGCGACTAGGCCGGCGGCGATGGCGATGGTGGGGGGGTGGGGGTCACTGGTCGCTTTGCGACCGGTCCGTAGGCGAGGAGAGGGACAACCGGCAGGCAAATCGCGCCCGGCGAGGCGGCTCTCCTCACGCACAGCCCGAAGCCACAGGTGGAGAAGGAGGAAAGGAGGGAGGCACCGCCCGGCCCGGCCCGGCCCAGGTCGCCGCCACCGCCGCCGCCGCCTCAGGCGCGTTGCGGCCGTTGGCCGGTAACGGCCGTTAACGGTCACCCCACACACACACTCACACACTCACACACTCACACACTCACCATAGTGCGTGCCCCGCCGCGGCCGACTCCCACCCCGCGCGCCACCAGCACCAGCCGCCCCGGCCCGCGCCCCTGTCATGTGACCTTACAGCCCGCCACGCCACGCCTCTGCCTCGCCGCACGTGACCGCCTCCCCCCCGCCCCCCTCCCTTCCCCGTCCCCGCCGCCTTCCTGCCGCCGCCCGCTCCGCTCTGGGCCCGGGGAGGAGGGGGGGGAGAGGGAGGAGAGGGGGCATGTCAGTCGGCGCATGCGCGGTGCGGCGGGAGGGCGCCGCCTAGCGGGGAAGGGAGGGCAGGGCGGCTCCCTGACAGGAAATAGCGGCCGCGGCGGCGAAACGGGTGGGTTTTGTTTTTGTTTTTGTTTTTTGGCAGATTTTGTACTTTTTTAGGAAAACGGGGAGGCGCGAGACAGCCGCTCGGGTGGATTTTAGCCTGATTAGCTGAGGGTTGGAAAAGTGCAGGCGGCCCCCGCCGCGCAAAGGGTTTTATTAATTTATTGACCAATTGTAAATATATTATTTAATTTATTAATTCATTAAAGGTTTTTAAATTATTTCCCCTGGAGCACGGTGACATCCCCACAGAAAGCCATTTTTTTCCCCCTGATTGGGACGGTCACCCCATCCGCTAAAAGCAAAGAGCGCGTTCAGACCAAAGAAAGATTATTTCTTTTAGTGAGTGAAAGCAATAAAGACCTTAAGGCAAAGTTTTTATTGACCGGCAGTTGGTTTAAAACTGCTTTGTGGCCGCAGCGTCAGGCCAGGCACTGAAGAAGGGGAGAGGGAAGGCCGCTGCCATCGCGAGGAGGCCGATGTCTCCAGGCCTACAGGAGCAAATCCTCCTCCGTTAGCTTCTGCTTCAGCTCGCTGTCCCGTGGGCCCACTAGGAAGAAGCCATCGCTGTCACCGAGCCCCGACCCGGAGGCTGGCTCCGCTTCCACCGCAACATCAGACCCAGAGCCGGACTCCTCATCCGAGAGCGGGAATGTGTTGCCCAGCTCCTGGTATCTCTTCATCCTGAAACGCAGAGTGGCAGATGGTTTATTCCAAACTCAGTGTTTTATTATCTCTTAAGTGAACACGCCAAAGCCTCGCATTCCCATAGATGAGCCATGCTGTGACAGGACCATCGAGATGGGAATACCGGACATTTTTGGGTGCCAGCACCAATAACAAACATGCAGCACATGAACTTACAGGGACGGGTCTGCCATGGGAGGGAGGATCCTGTTGGCTCCGCTTGTGGGCATGTAAAACCAGGGCCCCTTCTCTTCGATACAGTTAGCAGACCAGGCATCGGGTCGGCACCTCACCCTCTTGTACCTTGCCTTCTGCATCGGAGCACCTGAGCAAATCAGCCATGTGTTATTCACCAGGACATTATTCAGCAGGACCTATTAACTTTATGAGCACCTAGTAAAGCTTGGAGGAGTGGAAGAAAGTAATTTGTGTGGCCCCGATTGCTCAACTGCCAAAAAGTAAATTGATCCTGCAGACTGTTTTTCAAATGGCAACTGATATCCCTAAGTGACATTCCTGCTACCAGAGATGTCAGGCACATCTCACACACAGCACCGGGAAGTCCACGGGAATTAGAAATGGAAATCCCATGGGAAACCACCACCTTGCACTGAGAAGGGCTCATCCCCAGCTTGGGGCACAGCATGTCCCTGGGGAACCCGCGGGCTCAGCCACCTTCAGCTTTCCCCGAAGCTGGTGGAGGTATCTCAAGATCTCCGGAGGACAAGCCACCCCAGTGGAGAGCTGACTCCTGCGCCCTCCCTTTCTCTGTTGGCTCCAGCAAGGGTGAGGACCAACCCCGCAACAGCGTTGCCTGTCTCAGCTCAGCTCCTTCGAGTTCCTCCTCCTGGTGGGGAGGCTGGAAACAGAAGGTATGCTAAGAGCCGCCTGCCAGTGGGGCAGATTTGGGAATTACGTATCTTCTCAGGGCATGTCAGCTGAATAGAGACAGTTCAGACGTCTCCTAGACACGGCCCAGGGTTACATAAACCCACAGTTTCAGTTCTGGTGTCCCCCATGTGCCTGATTAGGGCTGTCGCTGAAAAGCGAATCTTCAAAAAATATCAAATGGAGAAAATAACAATTGCAAAGTACGACAAAAGCAGTGGCATTTCATCCTTCCTCTTGGTTTCATGTAATTAATTTGTTCTGAAGCCTCCTGGCACATTCTCTCCCTGCTGGCACTTCATCTATTTTTTCTCGGTTTCTTGGGAGTATCTTTCTGTAATTACGCTTCTCTATTGCCCTGTATATTTCCCTAATGCACCAGGTGACTTTCAGCTACCTCCTACACTCCTCTGTAAGAGAAAAAAGATCTCATGGGTATCATTTCCTGCGTCTTTTACAGCATATTCCTTTTTCATACTTATTTTCTCCTCTTAGCATATTATTAAGAAGGTTTTTAATAATAACAGTAGCAACAAAATAAACAACTGCATCTGAATAATTTGCAAACAATGTACAAAAAGCCTGTGAGTGGTAGATACATAATAAAGCCTGCCACTGTCACAGCTTTGGTTTGGGGAGAAAAGGTACTCTACGTGCTTGCAAAGTGCTTCTCCCTCACAAGAAGCAAATCCACAGGGTACATGTCATCATGAATCAACATTTCCTTTTAGTTGTTTTAGTGCTGCGTGTTGTAATATTGTAGAGAATAAACCGTTTAATTTCCTCATACTTGCAACTAGTTTCCTTTCCCACCCTCCTACAAGAAAGTAGACCGTAGTAGTTATGACATGGGAACTCTTACATACTCTGTCTGTAACTACATAACGGAATAAGGGTACGTAACCAGACCACCGTGAAAGGGCCACTTAAAAAAAAAAAAAAAACATATTAAAAATATACCCACATACAGCAACTTATTTTATGAAGTCTTTTTCTTACAGGGGCTGGGAAAGGGACACGGAAACGCTCCACTAGGAAAAAGCACTTTTTCTTACCATTCCCCCTCCAGAAAACGAAATGTTAGCAAAAGAGGTTTTCTGAGTAGATCTCATTACCCCCAGAAGAAGGTCAGTTTGAAAAATTCGGAGGCTGCCCACTTGGCCTACGCTGCATAGCCCAGAAAGAGGATTACCGAGAGAACAACCGCACTGTTTTACCTTGTGCTGTGTATCCCACAAAGAGGATTAAACAAATAGCCAGGAAAATCCTCCCGTTACATCTGATAAGGAGCTGCATTTTGGCTGGCGTCCCCCTGCTCACCACCAGCTTTCCCCACGGCTTCACACTTCAGAAATACAATGGGGCGAGGAGATCGACTTTTAGAAGAGGTTTCCAAAACCTCAAACCCAACCCATAACCTGCGTCATTGCTTCCTGATTGACGGGAGTGAGACATCTACAGACAAGCCCAGTGCTCTGGCCTCCTGGCCTTCATCACTCAAAAAAAAAAAGAAAAAATAAATAAAATAAATCCCCACTGCCTTGGTCTCCAGTTTTGCCTGAGCAGAAAAGCAAACCTGGAACCAACCAGCCTTACTGAAGGCGTGTGCTGCCGGCAGCTTGTGGTCCAGGTGTGCATCCCACCCGGGATGTCAGAAATTCGCAGTAGAAGTGAAAAAAATGGAAAAAATTTAGAGAGTAGATCCTGGTAGAAACATTGTCACCTCCTTTCTGAAAGGGCACAACAGACTTCCTTGGCCCTGATGGCTGAGCCTGGGCAGCCAGGTCATCATCGGCATGGTGCGAGCACCCCGGGGTGCGTGGCAAAGGGTTTGGATAGTACGTGGCTCTGAGGGGAGCCTGGCTGGGAAAGCCATGAAAGCCCTTATAAAGACACATGGAAAGTGCCTTTCGGCTACTTCATACCTTTTGCTTGCCTTTTAGTTGGGATTAAAGCAGGCTTGAGTTCACTTAAGAATAAATTACAATACGACGAGGTTGTCTAAGTGGTGGGAGTTTTTCTTAGTCATACCATTAGCTGCTGGGTTAACTGGGGCACTGACGTGTGGGCCTAATGTGCCGCCAGCACCTTTGCTGATACGGCTGATAGTGTAAGTTGTCTGTGGTAAATCTATTTTTACATGGTGGAAAGTCCACAGAGGCCCCCCATGGGGATCCAGGCTGAGCAGTGGCTTTCCCCAGGGCACAGCAGCGCTCCACCGAAACCCCACAAGTGGCAGAGGAGACCCCTCCAGCAGCTCCTCTCTCCAGGCTGGGCTTTACTGCTGGGCTTTACTCCAGGCTCAGCTTTACTGAGCTGCACATCCGCATCGATGCAATTTGTTATGAACCACCTCACGTGGGGGTTTTTCCGGCATGGGAAAAATAGGAGACTCAAACCAAGCAGGTGCGGAAGGACTCGTGTGCAGTGGTTATTCCTACCAGCCTCTTTTCTAGTTTGTATTTTCAGCATCAACGCTTGTTTCTTTTCTTTTTTTAAGGTGGTGCTCAGCATCAGTAGGAAGCCGGGTGAACGCATGCGGGGAGGCGATCAGCCCCCACCCGCTGAAGCTGCAATAACATCTCTCATTTTCCACTGGTCACGGGCACATGCTGACCTCCTCCACACCCCTCAGGCGTGTGCAAACAACCCCCCGCGTGGGAAAGCACCCCTGCAGCAGCTATTTCTGCCCTTCCCACTAGCCAGGGGCTTTTTCCACCCCGGCACTGGAAGCCTCCCCAGAATGCAACCGGAGCGGTGCCCACCAGCGGGCATCCTGCAGGAGCTGGGGGAGCTGCTGAGGGTAGGTGGGAGCCACAGAACCCCCATGGCTGGAGGGGGATCTCGCAGAGCCAAGTTATCTGTCTTGTACCATCAACCCATGGCGGAACTTGTACCGCTGGCAGTTTTGCCACACGGTTTTGTTATTTTCTTCTGTGTCAGCGGCGTGCCTCAGGAAATGAGATTGCTCGACAATTGGTAACCATGGGAAGACTGAAGCAAATTTTCCACTCTCTCATGTCATGGACACCTGCTCAACGGGGGCCAGCAACCCGCGGGGAGCTTCAGCCTGTGCCCATCTCCTCCTATCCTGCTGCGCTCCACTAGTGCTCCCACCCTGCCGACAAAGAGCTTTCCACCTTCCAGTGAACATGGAAGTGATGCTGGAGGCCTGGATCTGAAGCAATCTGGGATGGGCAAGTCTATGGGATACCACTCAGGCCATAAAATGCAAATAATCAGCAGAAATTAAAAAATGCCATCTTGAGTTCGAGGCCACGACTTGCAGAAAGTAGACACTTTTTTTTTTTTTAAAGGGAGAACAGCACACGGGCCGTACTATATTGGAATGCTAACCTTGAAACATGCCATTGCATGAATGTCACAGTTTAAGAGAAAGAGGGGGGGTTTTAAGTAAAATATTTTAAATCCGTGGAGAGGAGAGCCACTGTACCTAGGTCAGCTACCTCAAATCTACCCCCCGTGAACTGCAAGGAAGGTCCACAGGGTAATATTCCCCTTGCATAGATCTCGCGTGTATATTGGGAGACTGAATGCCCCAACAGACTAAGTCTTTAAAAAGAAGGAAATAAATGAGGAGCAGATACCTGAGAACACAGCTCACGCCTTGAGGTCAGAGAGAAGACTTCAAATACTGGACCAACACGATGGAAATGTCACCATCCATGCTCACCTCCAGACTATGTTTTTTGCATAAACATTTCCCACCCATTGTTTGCTCTCCTGGAGCGTTTCTTACAACTACCGCGCTGAAGCACTCCGTTATTTTCAAATCACATGCAAAGCAGATTAAGAGCTTTGCATTTTTCTAAGGCATTAATTTGGGGAGCAGGGATGCAGGCAGAGGGAGGGGGCTGCCTCAGCACTGTGCACCCAGCCCTTCGACCAGACACCTGGGACTCTTCGTTATGTGCCCGAAATACCTGAGAGTATCCCCTAAACTACAATAAACCCTTCAAAATCTAATGATGAACCACCCGTAACTCTCAGGGCTGTTTTATCTCCCCATGGGCTTCAGGAGTAATGAGTAGTTTAGTAACATCACTAGATGGGGACGGCACTGCAGGAGAGCCCGGTATGAGGACCCTCATCCTGCTGTCAAAGGCAGGGGATTTAGGGCCAAAAAAAATTCGCAACGGGCCCATTTTGGTAACCCGGAGGGAGCGTCATGAGGGTGTTTCAGACAATTCTTTGGTGGACAACCAACCCGTGCCCTGCTGTAGCCCAGACAAACGCTGCAGCTCGGTCCAGAGGAGCAGTCCGACATCGCTGTGTCAGACCGTGCTCTCTCTCCACGCAGGTTCGCTTTGCAGCCTGTATTTCCGACCAGCCGGCGGATGGGCCCTCATGGGTGCAGGGGCACCCACGCTCCCAGGGCTTATCAGCCACGTGCACAGGCCAGGCGATAGCCATCCAGACAGGGGGTCCCGATAAGGAAGTTATCATTAGATAACTTAATACAAGAAATATTCATTACTGCTCGGAAATCAGATAAACCCTAACTGCTGCAGGGTCACTCTGCTCTCAGGGGTCAGGTTTTCCCCTGCCCCAGCTCGCAGAAGCTCGGTCCTGGCTTCGGGGGGGGACGGGGACCCTCAAACGCTCCTCCCCAGCAGAGCAGCAAAGGCGGCAGCTGGCTGGAGCAGCCAGAGCCCTGAAGCAGCAAGCCTGCCTGCGATGCTCAGCTCTTTATTCGCTCTGCTGGGAAAGTGAAAATAGGTATTTTGTCCAGGTCACTGCTCTGGGGAGCAGCCAGTGCAGAAGAGACTATATCTGTTACAAGCAGAGCTGGGAAATGGGGTGAACAGAGAATGATGGCAGCAGATGAGAAGAAACAGAGGTCAGGCACTGAGTGAAGGGGAAGGGGAGAATGTCTGAATGGCAGCTGTGTCGAACACAAAGAGCACTTTTTTGCTCTCATGAGACCCCACCTGGAGTACTGTGTTCAGCTCTGGGGCCCCCAACATAAGAAGGATATGGACCTGTTGGAGCAGGTCCAGAGAAGGGCCACAAAGATGATCAGAGGGATGGAGCCCCTCTGTTACGAGGACAGGCTGAGAGAGCTGGGGTTGTTCAGCCTGGAGAAGAGAAGGCTCCAGGGGAGACTTTATAGCCCCTTCCAGTACCTAAAGGGGGCTACAGGAGAGATGGGGAGGGACTCTTTATCAGGGAGTGTAACAAAAGGACAAGGATTATTGGTTTTAAACTGAAAGAGGGGAGATTTAGACTAGATGTTAGGAAGAAATTCTTTACCGTGAGGGTGGTGAGACACTGGAACAGGTTGCCCAGAGAAGCTGTGGATGCCCCATCCCTGGAGGGGTTCAAGGGCAGGCTGGATGGGGCTTTGAGCAACCTGGTCTGGTGGGAGGTGTCCCTGCTTATGTTGGGGGGGTGGAACGAGATGATCATTAAAGTCCTTTCCAAATCTAACCATTCTATGATATTGTTCTTTAGGAAGGCAGAACAGGTTTCTTCCCCAACACTTGCTGCCAAGGTCCTGAGCATGTTGATCTGTCTGAGAGATAACCCGTGAGCTGCCCCAAAATCACCCTGGCCCCTCTCAGCAGCAAGCCCCCCTCCAGGCAGGCAGCCCAGCTAGATCTAAGGATGTTTTCTGCCACCAGCTCATGTTCAACCAACCTTTGGGGACTGAAAGCAAAAATATATCCTGCCTCAAAAATAGCAAACAGCTGGCAATCCAGGGGTCAACCTGGGGGGATTCCTAAATCCAGCCCCGAGCAGAGATGAATTCTTAACCTGGGTGACGTCTGAGCTTAGTCCCTGGCCCCTGTGTTCGCCCACGTACCCAGAGCATCGTGGCACACACAGCAGGGCAGTATGTGGCATCCCTCGGCCTCTCGTGCCACCACCTCTCGCCTCTGAGGGCAGTATCAGGACCTGGCCCGTGAAGATAAGATTCACATCTTGCAAGAAGACATTAACGCTCACGTGCATCGCGCAGAAATCGGACATTTGCTGCCATCTAGACCATACAGAAGAGCAACTCCTCCTTTTTTCCCATGATTAAGGCCAACAAGCACACAGGGAGAGATCTTCGCTGGAAAGCCACAGCTGCATCACGATGGAACACAGCCGCTGACTGACGGGAAGCTGCCAATGGCCTGTCCCCATCAGCGATCTCCCCTCTGCCAAAAACATTAACAGAGCAGTGGGCCTGCCCTCCAGGAGAAGAAAAGCTGCTTTCCTTTGCACTAGGAGGTGTGATGCTTTCTGCTTCCATGCACTGAACCTCAACCCAGCAGGAGGTTTTGGCTGGCAAATTCAGGGCTATAGTTTCAAAGCAACAACTTGTTAAGGCACGTCACAGCAGCCAAGCTCTAGTTTCTGATTAGGGAGGCAATTTCAGTAGATGTCCTTCCTTTAAAACCTCATCCTAGAGCAGCACCAGCCCCGCGGTGGAAGCGCCTGGCCCTCGCTGGGAGCAGGACCTGCACAGCAGAGCAAGGGGTAAAGGAGGCCCCTTCATGCAGCTGTTTCTTGGGAAAACGCCCCTAAAACCACAAGGAATTAACTAGGGACAGAGGGATGGTTGGGACAGAGAGAAGGATGGGACAAAGATGTTTCAAAAGCAAAGCCTGGTGCCTTCTTCCTCCACTGCTTCTCTGGGAGTGTCTTTTCATTGCGAACCAGTTGGCGTTGCCACATACGTAGCTGGTTTGAGTTGTTACCTGGGTATTGGACACAGCTATTTTTTCATAAGATGGTTTCTCCAGCACAGGACAACCTCACACGAGTGAGCAGCTCAGCAGCTTTTAGATGCTGTTTATCAACCCTGGGCTTTTCCCCCATAGATCCACCACGAGCAGCTCCACACCCTGTGTGAGTCCAAACCTATTTCTAAGCACAAGCACCGCCAGTGCCACATAAAAACTTCCTACTGTGTGCAGGGAGAAAGGGCATCAGCAAATTTGGGAAGATGAAAAGGAGTGGGAAGCACAGACGCTCCTGAGGAGATCTCCCCATGAACCAGATCCATCGTTCCCATCCCTTGTGTAAACCAGATCTTCAGCCAAGTCTTTCCCTATGGTTGTAGTTTTGTGACCCTTCACTGAGTTGTAGGGGAAAGAGGTGAAATTACATTTAGAGTAGAAGACAACAAGGTGGGGAAGAGGTTTATCTCTTATCAACCAAAGGAGCTGAACAATTTCTAGCTAGTTTTAAGCACGTTCGTTTTAGTAGAAATAGCCTTTTGACTTGAAACATGACACTGGAGACAAACGAGGAAAGGTGTGAGAAGCAGGCCTCTGCCTCTCACAGGATCCTCTCCCCCGTGGGACTGGCACATTCCAGCCCACCCAGCCCCTTTTGAAGGGTCTGCTCCAGGCTCTCGGGGTGGACGCTGCTGAGCACGAAGCAGCAATCTCCAAATGGCCCTCCCTCGGTTCAGAAACAGCCTGCAGTGCTGACAAAGCTGCTCTGCCCTTGGCAGCACAGAGGATTTCAAGATGAGCACAGCCCTTTAGAAAACACAATTTGCATTAATTAGGGGGAAGAAAAAAAAGCATTTTTTGCCTTTTCCTACTTAAAAGAGGCAGGCTCTATAGTAGCTCTACTTTTTCATCTCTTCTAGGGCAGAAGAGGACTCAGACAGAGGTCAGCCAGCAGGGAAAGCCAAAGCCTGGAGCAGGATTCATCTTGTCTAATCTTTCCAGCAAAGAGTGCAGCCGGGAGGCCAGGACGGGCTGACCAGAGAGGTAAGACTCACGGGACCCTTGCACTTGCAATACTTTGTGCCTTTACTGTGTAGAGAGCAAAGTATGTCTTTCCACAGGCCCTGTGTAACACCAGCAGCTCAGTGCCTTAAGAAAACATTAAGGCAAAGCACATGGAGAAGTTAAAAGAAAAAGGATTTGAGAGTTGTTTGCCAAAAGTTCCAGATGTGGACGGGCAGGATGGATAGCCATGTGTGACACAAATCAGCCCTAGGTGTCTGTGCACAAACTGTTGGTAAATATTTGGTGTTCAGAGTAAACTTTGCTGCCAGGAGGTTGTGTTCTTCTTTATTGTCCCCTACTCACCTGCAGACCACATGCTGCCAGTCAGATCCAGCATTACCATTTTTCATCTCCTCGTCTGTACTAGACATCGTTTCTAGGGTGTCACTACCTCTGTTATTTAAAAATTCTTGGCTTTCTGGTGGAAGAAGGCTCTAAGCCCACCTGACTGCATCCTCTCCTGGGCCGCTGCAAAAATTCCCCGGTGTTTGCTGAAGCCACTGGCTACCCAGAGATGGGCTCCAGGAGAGCAGGAGGAATTTCAGGGCCAACACCTCGAGCGGTTTGAGACCCCACCTGGGAACCGCTTGCTTTTGCTCCCCTCCAAGACAGTTAGTGTACAGGAAATCACCTTGTTAACTCCTTCTTTTTTTTGCCCCACACATTTCACCCGTGGATCTCAGAGTAGCTCTCTGACGCAAGCGCTTATGCTCCTCTTACGGCGTTCAGTGACTAACACCAGCTCACTCCATCACATGCCCATCGTGGTCTTCCGTTCTATCACTCATCCAATTCCTCTTTGTTTCTGCAGAAAATTGCATTTAAAACCTTGAAGAGTAAAACCCTTGCATCCTTGGCTGATGCCAACTACTAAGTCTCCTTTGCAGTGACAATGAGCATGTAAAAAGACTTCAAGCATCTTGTGCGTACGAGATGCCAAACCCTCATGCACTAAACATACGAAACATTGCTAAAACCACCTGAATTAGGGTGTTTGGTGTTAAGGCACTACATTGTTACCGGTCACTTCTCTCTAAACAAATGCTTGATACCACGGATGTTTTCTGTTCTGAAGGCAAGTATCATGATTGGAAAACGCGCTGTGTTTAGCATCCCCTCTGCCCAACAATCTCTCTGACTGTGCAGATCTTCAGCTGTAAAGACACAATCATACAGTAGTTTTGGAAAAAAAGGCAGAGAGGCACATAGCCCTCGTCAGGAAACCACTGGCTGTTTGTACATCTACCTGTGACAAGGAAAAGCTAGAAACCACCAGCTAAACTGCAAAATTAAAAAGTACTAGCAGGCGTTTTGGAGAGAGTTCCTGGGAAGTACGTAAAAGCAGTTTTCAAAACAAATTCAAAATCTGTATTAGTCATCTGTGGCTAGTTCTGAAGTAGCCAAAGATGGTGCAATTGAAGAGGAAAGAAAGTTGACAAATGCTTCTCACCACAAATTTACACACTTGATTTCAACATAACAGTCTTCGGTTCTGTAACTTCAAGACTATAGAAGGGTTGGCCTTCTGAGCTGCCAGGCTAAGTCCTCCTTCGCTATTTCTTGGCATTTTGTAATGAACAGTTCCACAGAAAACATCTGGGTAACACTGACTAGTTCAGTCTTTCAAAAGAAACACACAAGTAAAGCTCATCTTCCCTCTTTCAGTACTGAGCGAGAGGAAAACACCAACCAAAACTGAGATGCGTAAAGCCACGCATTAACAAGATCAGCCTTGCTTCTCGTTGTCTGATGTCGAGCTTAATCGGGCTCCTGCAAGATTTCCGGACGTGGAAGTGCAGCAGCAATCGCACCCACCGTGACCACGGCACTGATACGTGGAGGTTTCTCTGTTTTGCAGATAGAGAGGGAAACCATCCACCTCACCAGGACCACGCGAGCCTGTGCCGTGGCAGGGCCAAAACTCCCAACAAGGAGCTTTCGGGTGGGCAACGGAGCGAACCAGCCCGGGGACATTTTGCTTGTGCTGCTGCTGCCCTTGCAACACGGGGGAGCCACTTTCCTGCTGCGAAGGAGAAGCGAGGTCTCACTTCTGCCCACTTCCCCTGGTGTTTCAGCTGGTTTAGAAGGGGAGAACGGTGAAGGACACAGCTGTCACCTCCTGCCGCTGTCTTCCGGTCCCATCAAGGGAAAAAAAAAAAAAAAGAACGAACCTCCTCTGATCAGCTCATAGGGAGAGAAAGAGAACAAGGCACTGGTTTTCTTCTCTCCCAAAATATTTAAGCACAGCACAACCTTCCCAATTGACCCGTTTTATAATGCAAACCATGTCTCTAGACAGCATAAGAATTAATAGCATTTCAATTAAAACAAAACTGTGTTTTTAATTAAACCAAATTACTTCCCATGAGCATTGCACACTATTTGTAGTACACTGAGGTTATAGCCTCGGAGCTCAGGAGATCTCATACTCGATACGAATTCTGCACAAACATGAGCTTCTTGTAAACCACGCTGCCTTACGCTGGCTAAGGAGAAAAAACTAGTAGAACGACAGAAAAGAGGTTTCAGTTGCAAGACTTTTCTGCCATACAAAAAGGGATAGAAATGCAGGTTAAATGGAGTTCACAAGAACCTAATCTTTAATTAATCTTTGAAATAAACGCCTGACCTCACACATACTTTACAGTTAAAACTCAACATTCCTGAAGGGAGCTTTGCTGCCTAATCCAACAAGCTTCCCCCCACCTTTTTTTATTTTTAACTAAATACACAATCTTACTTAAGTTCATTCTCTCAAATCATGGAACAAACAGGAATTATTCAAAAGGTTTCCTTAAAAAGACATGCCTTAAAAGAACCACAATGTAGTGTGTTGTGCTGGGCATCTGGCACAATACAGTCTCCAGCAATAAAATATACTTAGCTAATGGCAATCTTGAATGTTTACTAGTTTTTAAGAAGAGCTGCAATGCTGAAGCGTCCTGAGATACCTTCAGAGGAGAGAGGTCTCCAAACCACAGCCCCAGCCACACGACTGTGCTGAAAAAGCTCTGATCCCTCTTATTTCCGGACCTTCTTAACAACGGACCTGCTCCTACCCGTCTGCCGAGCCCTCACTAGGATTTCAGTGAATTCAGGGGGTTCCTCTGCCCACAACGGCTGGTTGAAAGGGACAGGGAACCCCTTGCTTCATTCAGCTTTGCAGGTTAACTTTTAACATTCGCTTCAGACCAGTATTTGAAGGATATGACAGGATATCCTCTCTGTAAAGAAGAAAGTCATTTTGTACACTGCTTTAGCCCACAATCTATCATTCCCTAAATTACACATAAACTAAGTTTGATGAGCCAGTCCTGGCTTTAAACAATTTGTTCAAAGGCCCTCATAGGTGGAATAATAAAGCATATGGGAAGGGACAGGGGGGAATCGGGGGGAATCACCTTCTTCTACTCAAACATGAGGAAAGTAGTAGAAAAAAAAATAACTTTCAAAGTATGAGTTCACGATAAAAGCGCACACTAGCTTTAATTGAAATCATAGACAAAAGTAATGAAAGAGATCTCAGCGGGCTGTACTGTGTGCTGCCCTGCCTTCAGGCCATGGGAAAAACTGAATTAAAGGTCTGGCAGCAGAGAAGAAACTCTCAAAGGCTAAGTAGACAGTTATTTAGTAAGACAGACACAAAACACACATGCACGTGCTCACACTCTCTCCCTTACTCTACACGTGTGCAGGTAGCTAGTCTAGATTTGAGTTTTGCTGCCTCTCATTTCCAGGACCCATTTGTTGCCCTATTTATATGTGGTTAGACGTCTTCTGCAGAGAATTCTGCAAGCTAGAGATTTTTACCACACGTTTAAGATGTAAGCACTTTCATGCTTGCACATGCTTTCCCCTCACACCCTCCAAGCTAACGTCATTTTTTCCCCGCCTTGTTTCCCGGAATAATCCAGTCATTTGACTATTTTCCTTTAATGCCCTCTATTGATGTAAACACCTTTCCCGTGAACTCGACAGCGGCAAGACTGCTGGCGCACAGAGTGGCACGCTGCTGCGCACCCCATCACCTTGTCACTTCACTTTCCCCCTGTCTCCTGGCATCTCCGACCATACGCTTTTAATATACGGTTGGACAATGTGCTCAGTCTACATTTTATCTAAAACAGGTCCCGGTTCATAATCCTTCGACGGACACCAGATGTACAAAGACAACCTCTGTGTACATTTTGGGTCAGAAATGCAGCCCAGTCTTCCACACAGGGATAGGTGGCTCAATTAGAACAAGGCAAAGGTAAGAGTTTGTGTAAGATCAGGAACATTGCCAGATCAGCAGGTCCTTAATGAGAAGCAGGACAGCTTTAATAGAGAAGTCAGCAATAGATGGTCACACAGGCAGATTTTGAATAGCGCCTCAGCAGCACTGGGACATTGAGCAACTTCAGAGAGGTACCTGCTTGCAGCTCCTGTTAAGACAGCACCTGGGCTCCCCGACAGAACGCAAGGCAAGAAGCCTTCCATGGCATCCCAGGCTTCTAACTTGTATTCAGCAACCGTCTGGAGCACTAGAGCACAGCACCTCTACCTGTCAATTCTCTACAGCGTATGAAGAGCAGGGCATCTCCTCCCACCACAAGCCAGAAAGTTTGCTGCTTTCTTGCTCTTGGTTCTAGCATTTCAATTGCGCACGTTTTTACTGAGACACTCGGGTAGAAACACTTTCACAACTATTTATTCTGGCCAAAGGTGTAATGTATATCATATCTTAGTAAGACACAAGGAAACAGAATTCTAAGGACTATGAAAAAAATATTTTGCCAAGCTAGTCCATTTATTGAGCCTCTGTCGACTAGGTTTGGATTAAAAGGAGAAAAAAGAAAACACTGAACAACATACAAAATAAATATTGAAAATAACAACCTTCCCTTCATATGGATAAAGTTTTTTGGGGAGACAAAGGTTAGAAAATATATTCTAGTTGGAAGAACGTGCCTCAGGTTTCTTAGAAAAATTTTCCTAGAGAAACAGATTCTCTTAGAAGAAACAATTTTCATACAGCACTACATTTAGAAACTGAACCATATGCCAAAGGGAAAAAACTTAAGTGAGAAAAGGTTTATATTTACATCCCGGACAAACAATACATAGCATTAGCTGGACATTCACTTTACATTTAAAGTTTACACCGTTAGTGTGGGCGAGCTACTGATCTGGAGAGCTCTGAGTTTCTCACAAAGTTACACTACTGCAGGCTCTAGGTGGACACCCGAACTGTAGACACCTTAGTTCTATCAGCCAGTACAGAAACTGTCTGGCAGCACTGGTTTTGACAGATATCATTTTAATAGTGCACATTTCCTTCAAGGCAAGTATTTATATGAATGGACAGAGCTTTGCTCTCAGCCTCTCCATTCTTGTTGGAAGAAGACCCACCATCTCCTTACTGAGTTCTAGTTCAGTTTCAACGGCACGGACAGCATCTGGGTACTTCTCACAATAGTCTACCAGAAATGTGTAATATTCCAATGATGTCTGCATATTTTCCAGTTGCTTTTTGCTATCCGAAGTAATAAGCTTGCCATACAGTCGCGCAATATGAAATTTAGCCACCATTGCAGGGCGAAGAACATCTTCCTCAAGCTGTTCAGGAAACACCCTATCTGGGTTCCTCAAAGAGTCTAAGAAGAGTTCATAATATTTGATCGCTAACTGAGCCAGAGAATTAATTTTTTTAATTGTGTGGGAGTCTAGCTCCTCTAACCTGTTACCAATAGCTATCTTTAAATCCATCATCTCATAATAGGTGTCAGCTAGTTCAAACTGAAGCTGCCTACTAATCAACAGATAGTACTGAGGATTCAAGTCTACATATATAGACTCCAGCATGTCTAGTCTGCGCTTGTGCATTTTGCAACGTCTCTCATAGTCTTCTTCAAAGAAAGCAAGTACCTTAAACAAAGCACTGTGATCCTGAACAATTTCAATATGGTCAGTGACATAACCGTCAACCTGAAAGAACTCTTTTGCTTCCAGAACGTAGTTCTGACCAACTAGGAAGATTTCTCTGGCTTCTTGAAAATCTAAAGGATATACACTGCTCACTTTCTCTTCCATGGCTAAAACAGAGTCACATATATCACTTGTCCCAAAAAGGACAGCTTTTTTCCTGCCCTTTTCTTTTTCATCCTCTTCTTTTTTCCTTTGGGCTTTAAGTTCCAATTGCCTGTCTGGATCCAGCTCTCCTATGTTATCCTGAAATGACAAAGCATACTAATTAAAAATGCACATGGCTTACAAAGAGTGACTTACACTGAATCATTTTATTTAAGAATTGCCTTTGAAATAACAAACTAGTTAGCAACAAGACAGAAGACACATTGCCATATTAGACCTTATACTCACAAAAAATCATGTAAATTACAGTCTCAATTGTGTAAAAACATACGACTGAGACAGTTTAGTGTCCCTGCCTTGTGTGACAATATAGCCAAAACCATACATGTAAAGCCCAAAGGCCCTGCTTCTCCAAAGCATTTCAATAAATGCTGTTTTAAACATCCAAATGAATGATTGAATAAATGAAATTAATACCTGAACGAATCAAAGGCTTGAACGAATGAGAACATCAGCACACAAAACTGTTGCGTATTAAGATGCTCTTACTAGCAGTTAAACAAGGACTAATCTGCCAAATCAAGCCGCAAGAAAATGCAGCGTAGAGAAAATGTGTGGAGTTGCTCTACAAGCAGCAGACTGATCACACTAGAGCTGATCTCCTATCCCTGCTTATTTCTAAATTCTGCATTAAAGTCAAAGTATACTATGAAACACCTGCTATATTGCAAGCATTTATTCTATTATTCGTTGGGCAATTATCATTTGTTACCAACTATGAATTGATTCCTGTTACAAACACCACAATAGACTTTGTTTCTAAACAGTAGCAGCTACAGAACAGACTTTTGGTTACCTCAAGTAATTTCCGAGCGCTTTGCAGAAGATTCAGGCAATATTTAATCCAGCACCTTGCAATTTCAGCTTTTCTCTGTCGAAGGTCCTGTTGGTCTTGCTCCATTTCATCTATTGAATGGACACAAACACATAAAAACCTTAAGTGAAGTCAAGCACTCCAGCAAGAACATCAAATGTTACATGCAAAGAATACATTACTTGTATTTAATTAATTTTTCTTCCTTTTTAGACAGTAACATGTTTTCCATGTTAGTTTATATAACTATAATATAGTTTATATTCTGTAAACTGCCACTCTGGTAGAAAAATCATATAGATTAACATGGATTTGTCATGCATGAGTTCTTCCAAAAAAGTAGATCATAAAGTAGGTTTAAAGAGATTTTTGATCTTGGAGGTATTTTACTGGAAAAATATTTTCAAGTCTCTTTGTAATAAGAACAAGAAATCGGGACAATTTGTTTTCTGAGATTCAGCTGCGTGCCCAGTCATTGTTTCTGAGGATGATTAGGGCATTCGTATTGCAATGGGCCCCAAACTTGCTACCGAAAAAGACAACAAAAATAGGGGATACTTCCTTTACTTAATCTACCTGGTACCAACATTAGATTTATTAGCTCTACAACTTCTGTAGTTTGCTCCCCACTGTTACAAGTAGCAGTACTGCCGATGTCTCAAGATAACATTTTCAGAAATTGAATGGATTTCAAAGAGAACTCATTTCCCAGTCTCTAGGCAAAAGGCAGGGAGTCAGCTGAACAAGGAGGGGACGCTAGCATTCTTGTTCACCAAATAAAAAGCCAACTTCAGGTTCAGATCTACTGTGTTCGTTATCTTCTATTAGAGCCAATCAAGTTGTTCTTATTAAGGAAATAAGAATTGGTGCTAATTTGAGAAAAGGCACCTTTACTTAGTATCTCTGTTTCTTTATATTCCGATTAACATGACAAAACGAACGTGCTTGAGAGTGGTCTGTGCTGACTGTGTGTATTAGTCTTTCTGTAAGTTAGAACTTTCTGCATAGTGATCTTCAGAAGTCCACAGCCCAGCCCTCTGTACCATGAAAAGGAAGGGAAAACAGGATAAACATTTACTCCGCTGAAACAAACACAAATATCACTACTCCCGTTTGGTGTAGGAGGAAGTCAAGAGAGAAGTTAGTTGACTTGACCAAAAGTCGCACATACACAAAAAAAAAAAAAAAAAAAAATCGAAATCTATAGAGTACAACTAAAATTAGGACTCTTATCTACTGCTTCCAGTGTTGCACCTGAATTTGAGACCATAACTGACTGTATGTTTCTACACACCTACCGAAAACATAACCTCATTTTTTTGGCTTAAGTACCCTATTAATGAATGCCGACAACTGTGCAGTCGGGTAGCCATAGAAGCCCACAAACACCGATTCAGACCTACTAAGTATTTTGTAAACTACTGATTTCAACGGGCTTACCAGATTAGCATAACCTGACTCTTGACGGCCCTGTTTCCCTGACAGTAAAAAGCTTTTGAATGTCATCCTCAAAGTATTTAAATAGTAAGACAGACAACTGCACAGAGTTCAGAGAAATACTAAGAGAAATACTAAAAGCAATTAATGTACTGTCACTGACATTCAATTAACTAAAACTCAGTTGTGTCTATTCGGGTTATATTTTAACCTGAAATAACATCCGTGGATTGAAGAACTTGTGTTCTAAACAGCTCAAACCATTAAAAGTTAACCAATATATTCACTGTTCCAAGTCAGAGTTAGGAACTCACACAGGGGCTACCCTGAGTACTTGCTCACTCTCCATGAGTTAAAGCTCGATTGATTTGAAGCTTTCAGTTGCCCAAGACTAAAGTGGACTAGAGTGTAAAAGGCTGTGCTATAGATAAGCAAAGACTAAGCCTAAAACAGATGATTTATGTTGAATACTGACACTATCATCTAATCCCAAGTCCTTAAACTTGTGGTTAGTTCTCTAAAAGTTTCTTTTATTGATCTTTGTGCTGAATGGCAAGGTTGTTCCTTTGCATCAATACCCAAAACAATAAGGAGGGGAGCTACAACTCCAAAATACCTGTTAATGAGGCTGCACCATCCAGCAACAAAAGAAAATACAAGTAACTTTTGGATTCAGGGTTTTTAAGAGCTTCAGTTTCCCTCCCTCTTTTAAAACTATTCCCTGGAAGCATCTGGTTTGGTTCATTGAATCATTGCCCTCTGATCATGGAGAAGCTGCATTTTAAGCACATGTCCAAGAATAAGTGGGTGAACAGAGACGTTGCCACTAGTGAAATGGATATTGTTTTAAATTTCACTTTTATTGTGGCATGCTTTCTCAGACACCAACAAGAAGCACTAAGAGTTTTTCCTCACGGTGTTTACTCATAGCCAGTTGTAAACTGTAGTAGCAGCTCTTCAGAAACATTCCACTTTACCAGGTTAAATTTTGTACCCGCTGCCAGACTTCACTTCTACCATTACATATGAATGATGCTTAATTCACAGTATTTTATTCAAAACTTTTATACGAACTTACTGTCTTCAGCAGATGGCACCTGTCCAGCTTGGCTAAAGATAACACTGGCCGCTGCTAAACAGTGACGGGCCTCCATAAAGCATTGCTGGGAGAAACAGAAACAGCAGCGTTTATCACTGGTATAAACAGCTCAAGTACTGGTCCCAGCTTGGCTAAACCCCCCCCCTCAGACAGTAAAGATACATGAACACAAGGGAAAAGATAGAACTGAGGTTCTGGAGCATGTTGCCCTGGACACCAGAAGAAAAGACACAATTTTTCCACATCTACTACCGAATACAGTATTTTCTAACCAACCATTTTCTCTCTACCACAGCCACAATAGCAAGCCTTGCTTTTAATATTAGATACAAACATTGTGAACATTTTCACTGTTCCGATCTATTATCGCTTCCTTATGGTAACGGAAGTGATGTCTTGTGGTAAAGATTGTATCGTGGGCTGTTAGTCAGAGCGAGTTGGACACACAACACAACATTGTGAGTCAGATTTACATTCCTTTACTCATATTTGGCAGTGCACTGTTTAATGATTAGTGCTATCAAAGCATCAAAAAGGCATGGAAATTACAAGTTACTATTGAAATTGGCATTAACTGGCTTAGGTATGGCAGAAGTCTTTTAAGCATCAGAAAAGAGCATCTGAAGAGTCTGGAATATAGAAATTCCTAAATAAAGCTGAAGCATTTCCTAACACAGTAGATTATTTTGCATCGACACAGATGTGCGGAAGCAAACAGCTACGATCTTATATATTCACTTTAATGTTCACACAGGCTCAAACAAGTCTGTGGCACATGCTAAGGTTCAAAGGACATTAATTCACAGGAAACATACATGTGCAATACCTTGGCCCTCAGATGTTTTTGTTTTTAAACTCTTTATTATTAGAGAACAATACGATTAAAAGAACCAATTTTAAATTAAGTGATTATAACCTTAAAATGTTACTTACGGTCATCATGTCACATCACTGCTGATACTTCATGAACTATAGAGCTTTTCTTATATCTACATACCTGCTCATTTCTCCCACTCCCATCCCAACACCACAGGAAAGCCACTACATCCTCTTCAGAAAATACTCACAGATGTTTCATATCAGAACTCGTGGTCTTATAGCAGCACATTTTTAATTTGACATGGAGCTCTGTCTCAAACAGCTGTTTAAACAATTGACTTACTTGACGGTTTTAATTATGGCAGGAAAACGTGAAGTGTATTACCTTAGAGAGATAGTACTGTGACAAAGTAGCGGCATTGAGTGCCCATTCTACTGGGTGGTAGCCACAATACTCAAGCTGTCGTTTAAGAGTAGTATGGCAATACTGAGCAGCCTTCTCAATCATCTCCAGGTGCTGGTAGACTTGTGCCAGATAATACAGAGTATGTGTATAGGCTTTTTCAAATCTGGAAAAAACAACGATCTCTTTAGATTTCTTCTTTTTTTTTTTCCTCCCTCTTTCTCCTCCCTAAACACACCCTCATAAATTACAAAAGTAATCATAATCTAGGTATGCTGCTATGCACCTACCTTTTGGATCTTTCTTGGTCTGTGATTTTTTCTTCTTCTGCCATGAAATGTTCACTGGGATCCAGGGGAGGATTTCCATCCTGCAAGAGCATATGATACATTCAGCCAACGACATTTCTCTTGCTTTGCGACATAGCGCTCCCTCTTCTGGCTACAGAAGATTTACCATTTTTCAATCCCAAATTCAACAAAACTTCATATAATGCATCTACATCTATTCTCAGTGTCCCACCTCTGGAGCAATTCCACAAACCTCAGCAGATTTGGATGAAAGCCACAATTCCACAGAGAATTACAAGTTTTTCAGCTTCTCAAAGACTTCTGCTTTTGTACTTCTAAATTAATGCATGCTGCCTGCACCAGAAACACTCAACCTGGATACTGCAAGACTATAATCAGGTGTCTTTATTTTATACAGTAACATAATGGTTTTTAAAGCATCAATTTAATACCAAGGATGCCTTCAAGCGTGAAATACTTGTTTGCCCAGCTGCACTAATCAGTAACAAGAAAACACCCGGAAAGAAGTACTGCAAAGAACATTATGTGCAGAGAGCACCCAGCAGACCTGCTGTAAAGACTGTGAAATGACTCTCTTTATTCACAAGCTGGTAAGACTATTTACTCAAATACATGAATGAGAAAACAGGCAGGTACTTTGGAGGATGAAGCTGCTAAACTTTGATATAAGGCATGACCTATATGCAAGTTATTAACGATGTGAAGTACTTCATTTAGAAGTGCTTTTTTTAACTGTGAGTTCTGTCAGAATCCTCATACAGAGATAGATCTTGTGACATGTACAAAATAGCTTATTTTTCTTGATCAAGAACGGAAAGTAAGATACTGCTGTACACACAGAAATAACGGATTTTAAATGGCGTTTTTTGTGTATTCTATGGCATTAGTTTCTGAGATTAATGCAGAACGGTGACACCTATACATCTTTCTGTAGTGCTGTGTTCAATCTTGCTTTAAACCAATTGTCAATGAAGTTAGTTAGCACAACTGGCAAGCCCAACAGATTAACATTGCTCATGGCAAAGTCCTATTAGTCTGTGCTTATCTCATTCCTTTTGTGATTGCGAATAAGTTCAGATGCTAATTCTAAAACACTTCAAATGAAGGTGTTTTTCTAAAGGTGGCTTTTTTCCATTACACAGTGCATCCTGAAGGATGTTCAACATGTCTGCTAGCAACACAGCCCGGTTTAGCATACAACTTTCCTGACACCGTTTATTTCTTAGCCCGAGAGAAAGTAAGGCAACAAATAAAAAGCAGTCCAGAGAAATACTTTTTATAAAATAATATGGACTCAGGCAGGAACAGGAACACGGGCAAAGAATGCATTCACTTTGTAGGGAAGAAAACATACTCTTATGTTTGTATTTCTTCTCATTAGAAAAAAAAAACCTGAAGGGATTTGTTTGCTTGCTCTTAACGGAGATGTTTTATTCATCTTCAAAGATGGACAAATGGGTCTGAAACAGATAGGGACAAATAAGAGTGTTTAGCCTACCAGAGGTGTAGATTTTTATGTAATGTTTCAATCTTTAGAGTTTTCTGTGTATACTTTATTATTTCCCAAGATGTGAATTTAAAGCCCTCCGTCTTGTTTTCTTTAGAGATACAAAAGCTTACAACCTTACAAAGGCTCCCAAACCTTCCACCAAGATTTGCAGTGTATTCTGGCAAGACCAGGACCTGGTATTTCTGATATTAACAAAGAAAGCAATTAAAATGATACAGTAAATGAGACCCTTCTCTCCTTCCTTCCTGTATCTATAGATTTATCTTCTGGTGTCAAGCCTTATGCCTTTAATCATCCCAAGGAAGACCTCCGCAACTCTCCTCTTCCAGCTGGGACTTCATTAGCCCAAGCTCCTGCTCATACAGTTTAGCACCCTCAGATTTTCACTGTACAATCAAACAGCTTTCCTAGCAGCAAGATACTGTTAAAACAACTAATTATGTTTTGAAAAGAATTTAAAAATAGATATGAACTTAAAGCACTCAGAAGCAGAAAGGAAAAGGATCTTCTAACTCTACCAAATTTTTTTTTTCTCCTTATTATTGCCTTGGTTTTTCATTTTTAGGAGGAAAAATACCCAACCCCACACAATTTGTAAGTTAACTAAACCCAATTAGTACAATGTGGGAAAATAAGGGAAGATTGGCAAGGAGGATTGTAAACATGCTCCAGTGACTGGCAGCTGGGGTGTAGAAAAACACATATATCATACTAATAATTTAGTCTTGTGTGTCTGGCAAGTAGAACGGCTGTGTTTAGGTAACATAGGCCTGAGACAGACTGAGAGGCACCCCACCAAACACGCCTGAGATTTCTGCCCTGCTGTGGGAAAGATCAAAGTGGTAAACTACACCTGCATGAATTCCTGGAAAACAGGTGAGAACAGCAGTTTTGGTGATCCTCTATCACAGGCTGAGCTCTGCAGTGCCTGCGTCCCCCACGTGTGCGCCTCTGCCAATCACACAGTTGGTGAGATAACAAAAACCCATTTTTTACTCTGCATTTCATCTGTCGGTTTGTGGTTGTTCTCGCACAGTAAAAAACTAAATCCACCAGTTCAGGAAAACACCTTAATCATCAACAGTTTACCAAAGATTCCCAGACAGGAAGGCCTGATAGCCTAAAAACGGACAATGTTAAGAAAAGTATATTCACAGTTTCATGATTTGTGAGTGATGAATGTTGACATGGCTGTACAAATCCTAAAGATCAAACACCACTGCAAGGAACTCGAGTCCTCTTTATAAACCATTAAGCAGTTAGACAAGTTCTCCCATGCCCTGTGGGGTTTTCTAGGGGGGTTGGTTGATTTGGTTTTTTTGTTAATTCTCTGCAGATTATGTCAAATACAGTTCAGTATCTTCAGAGGAACGTGACACAAGTCCAATAAAGCTACCACAAAACCAGTCTTTTGTTGTAGTTAATTAAAAAAAAAAAAAATCTTTAGGCATAGCTATGTTTGACATATTCTATAACCCCCTGAAATATAAGTGGCAAATTAAAAAATGTTGGGCAACAAAGTGTGACAAATGATCTGATGTGGGCTTAATAACAGTCATATATCTATACACTAGTCAGGCAGCAAAGCCCCAGGAGGAATATTCACTAGCCACTACCAACAAAAATTAACTGTTTCAGAAAAGTCCACAGTGAAAATGTGAAGTATTTGGCAGCATTGTTTAATCTACTGAAAAATATGGTAGTAACAGTTCTATTTCACAAACACTGGAGCAACTGCCGGAATCTTTCAGAGATTATGTGGAAGCTAACAATATCATACCTGCCTGGGTATAAATATCAAAGTTGAACATCAGGAATTAATGAGAGAGAGGGTCTGTAGAGAGATGTAGTATCTCTAGTTAGACCAACTCATCTAGAGGGAATATGGCTGTAACCAACCGATAAAGACTAACCCATCCTGAAATTTCCACAAGAATAATTTGTGCTATAAACCAAGTTCATGTTCCCCAGGGGTCAGTACTGGGCCCGGTCTTCTTCAACATATTCATCAATGACCTGGATGAAGGGACAGAGTGTACCCTCAGCACGTTTGCTGATGATAGAAAACTGGGAGGGGTGGCTGACACACCAGAAGGCTCTGCCGCCATCCAGCGAGACCTAGACAGGCTGGAGAGTTGGGCAGAGAGAAACCTGATGAAATTCAACAAGGGCAAGTGTAGGGTGCTGCACCTGGGGAGGAATAACCCCCTGCACCAGGACAGGCTGGGGGCTGACCTGCTGGAGAGCAGCTCTGTAAAGAGTGACCTGGGAGTCCTGGTGGACAAATTGACCATGAGCCAGCAGTGTGCCCTTGTGGCCAAGAAGGCCAATGGTCTCCTGGGCTGCATTAAAAAGAACAGGGCCAGCAGGTCGAGGGAGGTTCATCCTCCCCCTCTGCTCTGCCCTGGTGAGGCCCCATCTGGAGTACTGTGTCTAGTTCTGGGCTTCCCAGTTCAAGGACAGGGAACTGCTGGAAAGAGCCCAGCAGAAGCCTATAAAGACGATCAAGGGAATGGAGTACCTCTTTTATGAGGAAAGGCTGAGACACCTGGGTCTGTTCAGCCTGGAGAAGAGAAGACTGAGGGGGAACCTTACCAACACTTATAAATATCTAAAGGGCAAGTGCCACGAAGATGGGGTCAGGCTCTTCTCAGTGGCGCTCAGTGACAAGACAAGGGGCAACGGACACAAGCTGAAACACAGGAAGTTTCACCTGAACGTGCAGAAAAACATCTTTACCTTGAGGGTGCCAGAGACCAGAGAACAGGCTGCCCAGAGAGGTTGTGGAGTCTCCTTCTCTGGAGATATTCAAACCCCACCTGGACACGTTCCTGCCCAGCCTGCTATGGGTGAACCTGCTTGGGCAGGAGGGTTGGACTAGACGATCTCCGAAGGTCCCTTCCAACCCCTACAATTCTGTGATTCTGTAATTCTGTGAAAACCTGAACTGTAATTCCATGAAACTAAGTTCTGTTCAACCTTTATAGCTGTCCTGAGACACAGATACTGTTCCTTTAAGGCCACAAATGTTTTTAGTTCACTCACAAACTGTCCCTAAGGCAAGTCAGTTTAGGAACAGCTTTCCAAAGAGTTTAAAAATAGCACAAGGGAGTCTTTGTTGATACACAGAAGAATCCACAACTCAAAAGGTTGTTTAATATGCATGAGAGGTTTAGCTGTTTGTAAGATTGTCCCCTTGGATATGGAACTGAACTACTTGCTTCTACGAAAACTGTGCACGGTCAGAGCAAACCACGCAAATATTACAGTTTTGTTTCCTTTTCCCACTGAAAGCAGTAGATTGTGGTTTTACAGCATTTCCCAGATAAGGTTAACAACAGTCTTAATTAAAAGCCTAATTCTACCTGGCTTCAACTCTGGATTATCAACTCAAGCTTTCAAAGAGGACCGTTACTTTTGAGCAAAATTATTTTCCTGAATAACCCCATTTTGAAATGAACAAGTGATCCTCTAGTTTGCCTCCTCTTACAGTAGCAATACAAATCATGTCACTTTTCAAAAGTATCAGAGCAGCCAGTATAAAGTGCAGAATCTCAAGTTCCATTGTACATTTTTTTCAAAGATTACTAGAACTGTAGGTGGCACATGAGAGTAAGCCCTGCTGCAATATTAATAAATACAGTACCTCTTTCATGTATTGATTATACAAGGCTTCTGCAGATTCCAAGTAAGTTTGCGCAGTTTTAATTTCATCCCTTAAGGACCAGAGGATACCTAGATTGTTCTAAAGGTAAGCAGAAAAATTAGTTATTTTCCCATTATATTCCATTTACATTACACATTTTATCAGTCTTCATCCCTATATATAGATATATGTTCTAATACAATGGATTTCAAAAAGCAAAAATCGTGCCCAGCCATTTTATCGCAAGTTGCTCAAAAGGGAGTGTTTTCACACAGCAGCAAACACTTACAAAACTCACCTCACAAACTGTAACGTTCTGTGTTTAGTCTGCTAAATAAGAACTGGTGTGTTCAAATAACAAGCTTTTTCCATACAGTATTTTCTGCATCTGATTCATGCAGCTTTTATATCGTATACGAGTATTATAAAAAGAACCAAGGAAGAAGAAATTTGTCATCATGACTGTAGAAAAATCTGACAGGAAAAAGATATACTAGGAATGAATGCTTGTGTATTTTCAACGATGAAAAGAGATTAAAAGAGCCATTAAAATACAAAAGCTACAGATTACTGCCTTCAAATCTAAATTACAGCAACATACACAGTAATGTTACTGCATCTGTGAACCCACCTTTTACAAAAAGTGCCTCTAATTTTATCAATAAGATGAAGGCATTAATAACTGAATTGCTGAAGTGCTAATTAAATTCCTAGATAATGTTGTTACAGAATCCAACATGGCCAAAAAAAAACACGTTCAAAAGAGTTAAAATCTGTAGTTGTGTGCCAGCCCCGCGTTCCTTTCAATTCCATTTATTTTATTATAAGAAAGCACCGCGTAGCATGATGTTTATGAACAGAAATACTTTGCCCACGGCCGAGCAGTGGAACGGACCAAATTTTATTAGACACAAACTGATAAACATCCTTAAGCAGAAGCTCGGAAATTAGAAGCAGGGCTACAGAAACAGGCCCTGCAGGGAAAAGGAACGCTCTTTCTTTCAAAATAGAAGTCAGTGTGGTGACAACATGCTGTATACGTCCCAGAACGCGGACAATTACTGCTTTTATATCAGAAATGTTTTTAATCAAATACTCGTCTTTCACAGCCCTTGGGACGGAGAGCTGAGGACGTGCTCATTTGCCATCACTGCTCTCAGCTGCCTGACGACAGCGCCAGACAGACAACAGCAGAGCTGTTTACTGGTGGACCACAGCACCTCACATGCATAACACAGAAACTTCACCCTGCTGTTTTCCTAAAGGCCCCAAAACAGGAAAATCCATGCAAACGTTCATCCAGCAGAGAGAAGGACTGCTTTCCAACGTACCAATTCAAAAGCGCAGGGGAATCCCTAGCCCTCAGCCACAAAAGCAACAACTCCCCAGCAACGCACACCGGGAAGATGTTGTCTCATTTCGACTGGCTTCTCAAGCAATCTCCGATCTTGTAACAGGAAACGGATTTGTAGCAGTGTACCCAAACCATCACACTGAAGGACAACGAGCAGGTGTAACCTCACGAGTTCCAGACAACTCAGTTAATTTAACAGATGTAAGACAAGTCATGGTATAACTAGTGCCTTTTCATGCGAACAGACAATTCCTTGACAGTTTTGCCACGTTTAACAAGGAAATACTACTGAGCTTTTGCTAATTAAAGCAAACGTTTTTGACAAAGACATCTAAATAACTGTTCTATTTAATTTAAAGTCTAGAGATAGATATCCAACTACACACCAGCTGCCACAATGGACTGGTTAATTCTTTTGTGAATCTTCATATCGTAAGAAACAATTCTGTTAACAGTATTATTTTCTTCAGAATAAAAGAGGTGGATATTACTACTTCTAACCCTATAAAACCATATTTACCCATCTGGAATGAAATATAGCAGATTAAGAGAGAACAGGCGAGGCTGAAAAGCAAACAGGTGACAACTTTTGCAAACCATTTACCTTTTGAGGATACCACATAAATAAAAGCATCTCCCAACTTTACTTTGACAGCAAATGACAGTTAAGGCATCACAAGCAAGTTCTGGGCATACTAAGGTCTTCTACTAATCTATTCTTGCTCAGCTCTTACAAGTCCCATCTCCGTCTACGTTTAAGAGGGCACTGCCTTGGCAACACCCCACTTCTGTGAAGAGAACACGTTGCTAGACGCTCTGCACACCCGGAGGCATCAGCAGCTAGCTTGGAAGAGAACAGCATCCCTCCACAGCCCTCACCGGTGAATTATTTCTTCGGGCACAAAGTAAACGCCAGCAGCCCTGATGATTATTATTATTAAACAAGCCTTACCCATCAGGGGTGCAACCAATCTCCCTTGCCCCGTTTGCAGTGACCACACAGCACGGCCCACAGCGACGGCATCCCTGTCACGGTTTGGGCTGGACTGGCCGCCGTTTTACCTCAAACCAGGATAAGTCCCACCACCTCACACCACCCGAACACACCACGGGCCCCTCAGAGCCTGCGGCCTGCACAGCCCCAGCCCACCTGGGCCTGTATGTAGAGGGAGACGCAGTCTGGGGAGAGGCGGTGGGGCTCCAGCAGCTGCGTGCAGCGCTGCAAGTGCTCCTCGCCGGCCGAGAGCTCCTCGGTGTCGGTGTGGTTGACGCCCAGCTCGTACTCCAGCACGGCCCGCCGCACGGCCAGCAGCCGCGCCTCGTCGCCTTCCTCGGCGGCGCTCAGCAGCTGTTTGACCTCCTGCAGCAGGGCCCGGGCGCTGTATTTGGAGCGGTAGGGCTCGGTCTCCGGGTCCTTGCGGGACTCCACGGTAGACAGAGTCCGGGCGGTGCGGAACTTCTCACACACCGAGGCCCAGCCGCTGCCACCCGCCGCCGCCGCCATCTTGCCTCCTCCCCCGGCCGCCCCGCGTCACGCGCGCCGCCACCTGACGCGCCGCCGGCCAATCAGCGCCGCGCTGCAAGGGGGAGGCCCCGCCCCCTTCCCCCCGCCCCGCCGTCATGGCGACAGCCGCCGCCGCGGGCCGGCCTCGGGCTCCCCGCTCCCGCTGGCACCAATTCCGAGCGTTTTTCCCCCAGAGCCGCTGTGGCGGGGGTTGGAGAGCAAACTGTGACAAGCGTTGAGAAACGGCAGTCGGCAACAGGCAAGCGGGAGCACCCCAACGGCCACCGGAGCCCCTGGGACACTCTCGAGGACAGTTGCTGAGGGGCTTCAATCTCAAATTTTTCTGAGAAAATATTTTCTTTTCAGAACGAAATTTTTTAATGCAAGGGCTGCTGAACAGGCAAGGTGTGGTAACCGTCCGTGTTTGTAACAGCATTGTTCCCCCACAGCGCTGAGTTTCCAGTGAAACACTGGGACGCCTGGCGTTCCGTTTAACAGCGGGGATAATGGCAGCAGCTGGTGTGGTGGACAAGAAGAAAAATCTTCCCAAAACCCCTGTCATTTCATCAATCCTCAAAGACAGGCTGCTTTATCAAGCAATAAAGACAAAGAGGATCGTCTAACAGGCTTTTACTTTTTGATAAAACTCAGCTCAGTCCTGTATCTGTACCAGAAGCTAATCAAGTGACTTGTTAAAATCATGTCCCCGGTTTCCATTCTTAAACCAGTTGTTTCTCTTGAAGCTGCCGTCACTTTGCCTCCCGTTTCCGAACCTGGAGAACCCTCGTCCCGCCTCCTGCGGGTACTCTTCCAGCTCGGGCAATTCCTTTGCCACCGACAGTTGCCAGCGCCTGGTGTCCCTCCACTGTTCCTGAAACAAGACCAAGGTAACAAGACTTTATGTGCCTGCAGGGGTGCCCAAGGTACCCTATATCATTAAAAGCAACACTGAACGCAAAGGCATTTCCAGACAAATCCCTCTTGGGGGACAACTCACGGTCCTGTGACAAAGGATAAACAATCACAAAGGGACAAGAGGGAGCGAAGGCAACAGAAAAGTGGTGAACTCTCAAATACACTGGAGAGGTCAAAAGGCAGAGTAGCCAAAGAAGGTAGGATTTTGTTGAATAAAATCAGGTAATACGTTGAGAACTGAAATGAGATAGAGGCCTGACAAAGTATTTTCAGCTGACAGTGCTGTGCTCTTTCTAATGACTCTTATCTATGCAACGTCCTTATTAAAACACAAACTTTATCCTCCCAAACCACCCTATTTTCTATCCTATACACGGCAATCACCAAATTTCAAATCACCAGGTTCCAAAGCCAATTCTGGCTACAAAAAACATACCTGTATGTTACTCAGTTCGTCAACAGGGATATCAAAGCACACTCCCTATAACAGGAAAAAAAAAAAGGAGAGGCATTAGCTTTCCAAAGATACACTTAAGAACACAGACACACAAATTCAGACAGGCAGCAACTGCAACCACTCATACATGCTAAGCGTAGAAACCAGAGATGGCAGAAAGCATGACCTTTTGGGGGAAGTTTTTTGATAAACTGAAGAAAAAAAAAAAGCAGTTAAAACACGAAAACTCAAAATGCAGCTTCAAATGCTCTGTGCCGACAGCAGCATTGCCTGCAATCAGCCTGTCTCTTTAACAGCAAGACAGGCATCACCTGGAACTACAAGCTCTCCAAGAGCACACCTGCACGGGAGACAAGTGTCAGACACATCAGGAGTCAGGCTGACAGTCGGGTAAATGCTGTACTGCTCAGGTCAGGCAGTCAGTCAGTGCCCTACTCTACAGCTGCCTTTGCAATGCAGTGGTATATAGTGTTATCATGAGTTTACAATGAAAAAAAAGGTCACAAATTTCTGATGCTCTTTTTTTTTTTTTAGGAGAGAATTCATGCATTATCATTTAGGAGCAATGTCTCCATCCAAGTAAGTGTCTTTTAAAACACTCAACTAGCTTCAATGTTTGGTTTTTTTTCAATAGTGTATACATAAACAGCAGCTTCAGGTGGGCTCCTTCAGGTTACCACTTCCTGAGAAATGAGATTGAGTAGGGACAGAGTGAGGTATCAACACTTCTATGCTGGTACTTCAGAACTCAGTCTCAGTCACTGCCAAAACTGGCCGTGTGTGTACACACGCACACACCCTCCTTCCCCAAGGCTGGGCCATCTTACCGTCTTCCCCTTGAGGAAACGCATTGCGGATACTTTGGCATCCACTTCCTCACCAAGCTGCTCCTTCAGTCCTCGCCAGGCGTAGCTCATGGTTCGTATTTCTATCGAACACTTTAACACCATGGTCACAAAGCCCTTCAGGGAGCGAACAGAGAAAAACATTTACAAGACTAAACTTGGTTGGACAGCCTGTAAACACACTCACTAATGAACTGCGCAATAACTTACTATTGTAGTATTGTAGGAATGTAGTATTTAATCCTACGAAATCAGTTTCCCAAAAGCGAAGCAACTAAAAGCTTCCTAAGCAGCCGAAGGCATCCATTTAACCTAGGATTGCCCAGTGATATAAAGGCCAATAGCACTTCTGCATTTTAGCCAGAAGCAGACACGCATTTATTCAATACCTGCAGAAAATTCCCGTCAGAAAATGGGTAAAAATCCCTCAAACTGATACAAGCAGCACAGTCCAGCCACATGCTATTTCCAAAATTGTGTTACCACACAACAAACGGGGCCAAGTTCTCCCTAAATGCGTCAGAAAAAGGAAGGGCTGTGCTTTTCTTCTGTCAAGATCTCTTTGAAATCAGGTAACCATGCGCTAGACTGACTTGAAATGTAGAAGCTTCCTAGGAAGGGAAAACTGCAATAGCACAAACCCATCTATTAGCTTGTAAAATGTCATTAGTTAAACTCTCTTAAAGCATCAAAGTCTTCTGCCACTTAGATGTCTGGAGAAATTCTTTTAACTTTCATTACAGGAAAATTTACTGATTTCAAGTTTCTCTGGTTTCCTGCAGGGTGCAAGTAAGAGCTGATTTCAGTTAAGGAACAAGCAACAAACCAGAAGCTGGTGATAAAAGCTATTCAGAAACCCTACTGAAACACCTGAGAAGACGCCACCACACTTGGACTGGATGCAAGGAATTCATTTGAATTCAATTCAACTCAAGAATTCTATTCTATTCAAGAATTTCTATGATTTATCCATTCTTGTTAACACATGTAAAACATTATTTACCGCAGTTGAGTTGAGTAAGGAGCGCTGCTGTATGTAAGATGCCCCAGAAATATGGGCTAGAGCTGCAGCCAGGGCAGCAACTGCCCCTTTTTCGTCTATGAGCTCTTGAGCAGATTTTCTGAAGTAGTCCACTGCAGAAGGAGGAATGGCCTCCAACACCCTACATAGTGACAACAGAAGTTTAAGAGATCAGCAAAGGACAGCATGAAGTGCAATCAGGTTTAAGACACAGACTTCAGACCGTTTTCAAGATTAACAAATTCTCCCTTAAAGCCTTGGCTATCATGCTCCTGCTTCACTACCACTCATTTCACTCAACACCTTCTGGATGCTGAATACCCGCTTTCTCTGTTCATTAAGCCAAGTCTCTTGGAAGACGCGTTCAAAACTGAGGATGTACAACGTGGCATGCTTGAAAGCATTGATAAAACCATCAAGGGAAGGCTCTAAAATATCAGCATTCTTAAGGCTGTACTCAAGAATCCACAAGAAAGTGTTGCCAGCAAACCCAAGAATCCCTTGCTTCTACTTCACAAGGAAGAGAAGCAAACCACTACAATGCCACTGCTGGGCTGGGGCAAGGCATTTCTTGCACTCAGTGCAAGCTGATTAAATCGGTTATTTCTGGGAGAGGCAGTGAAAACAAGCTGGGAAACTGAGAACAGCTACTTCTCTAATGCTTTCTTTGGTACACCAGCACTTCCCACCATTTTTCAGTATGCAGTGAACCCAACACCATGCCCCTGATTTCCTTTACACTGGTCAAATCCTTGCTAATTACAATAATCTCTGTCAACGCAGTTTCCACTGAAGGGGCAGCAAATGTAAACAGAGCTACACGGAAGAAAAAACACAACCCTTGCAAATAAAACAATACAAAGAAATAGGACAGGACTACAACACCCTCACTACTGCAGAGTGACTCCTCATTATGCTAAGTGTTGCTCTTTACAGATTGCTACTCTATCATCGGAGTGGACGAAATCAGTTTCCCCACATGACAGTAATTACCTGTTCTGCTATTGATTTCTGATGGTATAAACAAAGGTTATTTTTTGCAAGAACTCGGAGAACATTGTTCTATGAAAAAGTCTGTGTTCAAGCATACAGGGGTTTATTGATATTGTCTTATGAGAACAAGTCAGTGTCTCCATGCAAACCAGCTGACTTATACGACATAGGCAAAGACATGCTCACATACAGGTCTGATCCCTTAAAGCTTTGCACTAACAGCACTGCTATTGGTAAGATCTCTAAGACATCTTTTAAGAACAGGCAAATAAACTTACTTTTTGGCATCATTACTTGAAGCTTTAATTACATCTGTAGCAGAGGGAACACCTATACGCTTAAATGTAATCCCCTGAAATCAAGGAAACAAATCACAGTTAAAGGTGTTTTCAGGACTCTACAATTCAACCTTATTACTGAGACCTCTAGTCACCCACTGTTTAGAACATCAACACAGTCTTCACTTAAGTTACTTCTAAAGTTAGAATTAAGCTTTTCTTAAAAGTTCCTGCCTTTGTTAATCTGGAGCTACTTTACACCAATTTACATACAGATTGTAATGAAAGGCATGGTCTCCTTCATGTCTGCCTGCCGACAGCAACAGTACTGCCAACACAGGGAAACTCCTGAGACATTAGAACAGGTTGGTACAAAACCCTTTACGAACGCTTACAAAATATATCAACATTTTAGACCTACCGGACTATGGGATACGCGTCCCACACAGGACTCATAAGCAGCCCACGGTTAGAAAGTCTAAGAGCAGCAGAGTCTTTTTAGGAGCTGAATCATTTCATTAAGCAGAGGTCTGAGGTACAACTCACCGCTTTGTGCTCAACTTGTTTCAGAAGATCTTCTTCTCTTCTCTGAAATAAACAAATGCAGATCCCAGTCCGGCCAGCTCGACCCGTACGTCCAGAACGATGGATGTAGGAATCAACATCCTTCAGAAATTCAGATTAATGTGAGAAAACCTTATGTCATTTAAACTGCTGACATTTATACGTTGTAGGAGAGAGAAAATGCAAGCCAAGTTCTAATTCAGAAGCCTAAGGAGTGATACATTATGTTTCTATACCCAAACTTGTAACCACACACAAACCACTCGCGTTTTTTAAAACAAAAACCTCCACTGGAGTTTCAAAAGAAGAAAAAGGCAGCACAGGAGTATTTTAGAATTGTTATGAAATTCAACAACATTCAGAAGGAATTCAGAAATGCTATAAACTATCTTAGTGACTTTCCAGAGTAACCAAAACTCATCACTTTTACTTTAACCAAAGGTCAAAATATAAAAGCTTAACTAGGAAATTCTAGGCCTGCATTTACAAAAAGTCCACTTCATTTGTGAACCAGAACATAATTCTGGTAAAACAGAGAAATAACCCACTGTTCTGTCACACACACAAAAAAAAATTACAATTTTAGTTTCCCCTATTGACTTACTTTTGGTGGTGAACATTGTATAACGAGGTCAACCTCAGGAATATCCAAACCACGGGCAGCTACATTTGTTGCAATCAGAACTTCAAACACACCATTTCTAAAGCCTTTTAACGTAATTTCTCTCTGTTTCTGTGGAATGTCACCATGCAATGACTGGGCATCCTGTCAGTGAAAGAAAACATAAAGGTGTCATTTAACAGGGCAGTCCAGGCTGCAGTATCTAAAGACATTTAATTACAAAACCCAAAACAGTTTGCAGAGCATTGGAAAGTAATTAAACAGCTGATACCAGAGAAATATAAAGCATCCTACTTTATGGTTTGATCCTTCTCTGGGAAAATAATACTCATGAGTAGTACTTTTACCATAACATTGTTATTTTTAGCACACCAACAGCAAGCTGTACAATTTGCAGTCTGCCATGCCAAAAGGGCCCATCTTCAGCTTTGACTTCCACTGGAGCAAATGGAAGCAACTTTACCTAAGCAGTGCTGGTCAAGAGCTAACAAGAGATTGTTCCCTTCCCTGGCAAGCCATCCCCAAACCCACAGAAGCTGAAGTGAGGTTTTCAGGGAATTCCCAAACCCTACAGGTCATCTGAACAACCTCCACTTTTCATGGGACAAGAAACAGATCGAGTGTTTGACAAGGACCAAGGGGAGAGTCACAAGCTCAGAAGTCAAACAAGTAACATGCTAGAGCAGAACTTATTAGCATAAGAGAAAAACGTGTCACATACCTACACAAGAACAAAGTCACTGGATTTACTGTGAAAGCAGCAGGGTCAACAGACAAAAATTGTTGCTGCAAGATTTTAATGTTGATGGTATATGACTTCTCCAATACTAGGCAAACCATGTATTCCCACCACTGCTCTTTCTGCATAAATTAGTATTTGATATCAAAAAGGATTTTCTCTGAAAAAAAACCCCAGCATCTTTCCCCACACTCAAAAAACTGGTAATAATTCAAGCAAGCATAGCAAACCTGCTCGATGTATCACCTGAGTTCTGAACAAACTATTAAATGATCTTCCAAGGGCAACAAGACATTCCATTCTACCATATTAACTGGATTTTCCTGAATACTGACTGTTCAAAGAATAAATGCTATTAAGAGACGGGAATCCAAAAAGCACACTAACATGAGATGGAATATGTGCGCTATACTAGCTCTTGTTTATTACCACTATTACTATCTCCTACCACTATTACTAACCTCCGCAGGTTATTCAGCGTAAGCTGCGTATTTTCCATTGATCCTGTCCTGCATGATTTTACAGCCAAGGGACTAAACCCATAATCACAGCTAAGAAGATATTTCCACTGCAAAGCTCTACTTTTAGAAACAGCTTTCATGAGTCTTAAAACCACCCACAGAAACAACTTCATCCACAGTTGCAACCTCCTATTTATTTCAGGGCACTCCACCTCTGAACTCCCACCACCTCTGCTCTCCATTCAGACCCCAGTACCTGTTTGAGCGAAGCATTCATAGCCAGTTCATTCGCTTCCTTCTTGGTCTCACAGAAGACAATGGTCCGCCCGTGGCTGCCACTGTAGACTTGAATGATATCCCCCAGAACTCCTGCTCTCTGAGATGGGCGACACTGTATGGCCAAGTGCTGTTTGGGAAAGAAACTCGATAAGCACCTATGGTAAATCTAACTCACACATAGGACAGAAAAAATGAACACAGAAATAATTTATTATTTCTTTTAAGCTTGCAAACTACTGCCCCCATACGAAAGCTTTGCTTAAAAAAATCTGCGTGTCAATCATGTGAAAAGACATTCCACACCCCCAGTCGTAAAGTCAATGCAGAACCCACTTCATCCAGGCCACATGCTCTCAGGACCTGCACTACTCTGCAGAATAATCACTCACTTCCACAGTCGTGGCAGTCCTTTGAGTCTTCTTTCCAATCAGGTCAATCTGTTCATATTCATCTTTCATGTATTTTTTTGCTACATCATACACCCATCGTGGACAAGTTGCAGAAAACAGCAGCGTCTGGGGGTTGTTCTCAGAACCTGGAAGGAAAAGCCACCAATTTCAGTCATCAGAACAGACTCTGAAACTTGAGAACTGATAAAAAAACCAACAGAGTTGTTCTCAAATCAAGAGGTTTATATGTGCAGTAAGTCAGCTACAAGAAGAAAACTTAGGAGCAATTAAAACATTTTTAATACCAACGACAAAATGACAGTAATTTTAACAGGACCAAACTGAATCCTTCATCCTGCCCAAGAAGAAATGCAAGATGCATTTCTAGATCATCTGCTAAAAATGGTTTAGACTGTGCCTGAAGTCCTCCCACATACCTGAAAGAACTCATCTCAATCCCTCCTTGCTTGGTATTCCAATACTAACTAGCTGTGAACTGTACAGCTACGTGCAAAGGAAAACGGCAGGTGAAAAAGGACACTCTGCGGACTCGGGGGGCAGAATGAGATAACAAAGGAAATTACCCCAGTAAGAACAGTTTAACAAACAGTATCTTGAAAAAGTTTAATCTACCTTCATAGCTCAGCAGGATGAGACACTAAGAAACACACATTGCAAAAGAACGCTTATTATTCCCTACAATTTGTTTTCAGTAATGAAGAAAACTTTTAAGATTGAATAATTATGATAACTTCCAAAACTTATACAGATCTCCTTTTTTAAAATATTAACTGTACTTTTGGCTGTCAGAACAAAGACCTGTGCAGAAATGGGGAGAATGTAACGGTCAAGTAAAAATGACAGTGGCTGTACTGGGTCAAACCTGAGATCCATGAAGCTCACGTACTCTCTCCAACAGTAGTCAAGTGCAATTAACAAAGATGTGAACAAACTCTGCCAGCAACCAGCTTTTTGTGGCTTCCAGAGCCAGAAGTAATAACCTTACTCCTAGTAATCTTTGATACTTCTACTTCCAGTAATTCACCAAGTCGCTTTTCAGAACTTTTGGCATTAGCACAATGAGGCAAGGAATTTCACACTATTAAAATAACCTCCTCCTGCTCCATACCTGCTACCTGGTGGCTTTGCTGAACGCCCACTACATCAGAAAAGATCAAATATTCTCTAGGTGTCAACTTTGTGTGATGACGAGTGTACATACACTCCCTAATCCTAACCCTATGCTCAGTCACCTCTCTCAGGATGAAGAACATTAGGGCTTAGGGAGTTGGTTGTTGCTTTGTTGCCTTTTTTTACCCCCTCTCCTTGCAGAGATGCCATTTCAGCCCTTCAGCCATCTGTCACCTTGCTATGAACCTTTGCCAATTCTACCTTACCCTGTCTTCTGAGGTCCAATATTAGCATCACATAAAGGATTCCACTTGGGGTGCGCACAAGCAGTTTTCAAAGTACCATAATTGTGTTTTCTCCATTGTCCCCTATTCCTCTCCCTGTATCGGAATTTACCTTTTTTATAAGCAAATCCTAAGATTTCTTCCACTTGGTCAGCAAAGCCCATGTCTAACATGTGATCAACTTCATCCAAAACAACATGCTTCACGCTGGAAAGTTCCAGCTTGCTATTCTGAATGTGGTCTTTGATCCGTCCAGGTGTTCCCACTAGAATGTCAATGCCACTTTTAAGGAGATCAACTGAAAGAAAAGACAGAAAAACAAGGACAGTGTCAGAATGCTAAGAGTCAACAAGGTAAAAAGTTACCGGTACGCAGCAACGCTTCTATTTTTAAAACCAAAAAGCTACTGCCCTTCACTTTAATCTCTGGATAAAGCATCACGTTCAGCCCGGGTAACAAAAAGTAAGCTTAATGGCAGCTCAAGTCGCCCTGTCAGGAATACCAGCGAAACCACAAGCAAAGTTGCAGTAAGTTACACCAATTTCCAAGCATTAGAAACCTCCAGAGCTTTATTACAGAAAACGCTTTAGTTTTTCAGCTAAATTCTTTTCCATGGCTACCTCTGGAGACAGACAGAGCCACATGCACGTACACAGTTCTCTTTCCTTGCACGGTCATCTAGCCCCAGTATATGTCCACCCCAAAAACACACAAACACACAATAAAGAAGAAACTAAAAGGACCAGTCACTTTGCAGAGCTACACCTGTTCTTTTAAAGAAAGATTTATCGGAACTAAAATAATTCAACCCAGGCTGTGTGCTTCCTTTAAAAGCAATGTCATGGTTCCTGACTGAAGTGAAACTCTGAAGGGGAAAAAAGCCAGTTTTATTCATGGAATGCATCTGGAGAAAGTCAGCTCCAGTCCGCTAGTAATTCCTTAGTGTTTACTTACATTGTTCTTTATATGGAGTTCCCCCATAAAAACAAGCCACTGAGAGTTTCCTGGTGAGATTCTTGAAGTCTTTGGCTACCTGAGTGGCCAGTTCCCTGGTTGGAACAAGAACCAGCACCTGGAGGGAGTGAAAAGAGACAAAAATGCAGCTGTGCTTGGGAGAGGGTGCTAGGAGAAAAGGGTTTACTTCACGTCAAACAGCTTGTACTCCCATTCTTATTCAACACTTTCTGCAGAGGTGCCCACAGCTCCCCACCATCCCAGCAATATTTCCTGCCACCTGAAGCCTGCACAATACAGCCTCACAGCCAGCATGAGGAAACAAGGCAAAGCATTACAAGATAACTGAGACGTAGAACAGCAGTATTTTTCTTCTTAAGTTAATGCCAGATAAAACAGACATTTTGGTAACATCACCAAGGACAATGAAGGTGCAGATCAGAATTAAAGGACAGGAATAGTCACTAACCAATTTGGAGTAGTAAGATCTTAAAAGACCTGAAAAGATCTTACTACTACTACATGAGGCACTCTAGCCATATATCCTCCTTCTCCACCTACCTGCCTTCCTCCAGTACCTATATTTCCCCGCTCCATTTTCTTTAAGAAGGAAACGATAAAACAAAAAGATGAATTCTTCTATAGAAATCTTTCAGACAATAAGGTTTTAAAATTTACATCGCCTTTAAAATTAATAAAACAGAAGAATGAAGTAGGCAACAAATCTGCAGACTGTAACAGTTTTTCAGTTTAATGATAAACATATACACTTAATTTGTGTGGGAATGATATCTGATCACAGATATTTGGTTACCAATTCCATCTCATGCTTAAGTAGGAATGGAAACACTGCTTGCATCCATTAAGTTGAGTCTCCGGACATCATGGGGGGAAGGCAAACTCAAAAGCCTTCAAGTCATGGAATTTATAGTGAGAAAAACAGAGACAAGCCCAGCTGATTCAACCACTGCCTGAGAAGAGGCAGAGGATTCCACCTCAAAGCCGCACGCTAGCTTCCTGAGGATAGCACTCTGGAAGTCCACTAGCTACTACTGCAGTGCCCTGACCATTCTCCCAAAGGCACTCACAAGGAGCCCTAAACATGAAACGTGTCACCACGGTGACACCGCAGCATCTCTGTCACACTCCAGCTCCTGATCTGAGGAAAGTGTTTGGTATTACAAACACCAATAAAGGAAAAAGAAGTCCCAAACAGAAGTCACCAAAGCAATCATAAAATCACTTTCAAAATCTGCCATATTCTAAAGGTTTAAGGGTGTTAACCCTTAAGTAGTAAGTTACCTTTGGGGCACGGCCTCTTCTCCCATCTTGCAAGACGGTCTGAAGTTTTTCAATCAGTGGAAGAACAAAAGAAAAGGTTTTCCCAGTTCCTGTTCGAGCTTGAGCAATTAGGTCTTTGCCATCATATATGGGTTGAAAAGTCTTCACTTGCACAGGGAACAGGTATTTTACACCTCGAGCTGGAAGATAATCCAAAGAGGTTTCATTAAAAGGTGCCGATTCTACTGCAAGCTGAACAAACAATTAGAAGCCCTCATACATAACGTAGGGCACGTCATGTCAAATCCTGTACACAACAAGAGATGCAACTTAGACGAAAGCCACACATCTTTGTTTTTATTCCTACCCTAGATCAAAAGATATTCCCCCCTAGCCACAGCTGAGTCTCCATAATGAAACAGATCCCTCTTTGTGATGTTTGGTATAAGACAACAGGAGAGACAGGAAAAAAAAAACCCAACATACATTTCTGATACAGCCCAAGATTTTGTGGCAGCTTGGTTTTGAAGGTGGGGAGGAGGTTGTGAGTGTTTGTTTCAAAACATTCTAAAACTTCAGAGAGATTCTGCACAGTGGAAGTGAAACAATCCATCCAAGAGAAATTTCCAAGCAAGGAAAACGTAAAGGAACAAGGAGAATTTTGTCTGAGGAACAAGAACTGCACGGCTTCCCAACACAGAAGACAAGAACTCCACAGTGTTTACTTCCTCAACAAAATTAAACAAGAAGAGATATGAAAATGGCAGCAAAAGTATGGAATATTCATAGACAATCTGTTCACAGGAGCCAAATAGTCTTCATATACAAAACACCAGTACACTTATTTAAGATGTGATATTATAGACAGCAGATACAGGAATTGAAGTAAAGATACACAGTACATAGAATGATGCTGACGAGAAGAGAAACCCCGTCTCTGGAATGTGAACCTAGGAATAACCATGCCATAGAAGAGTAAACTCACCTTAAGGCACCTGAAATGGAACAAAACAGAAACTTTGCTCCTACTAACAACAGCAGATTCTTTGAATCTACAGTGACAGCTCATGTGCTCAGTCTTACCCCACAATAAACATAAGACAATTTAGGACAATTTACCCTTGGCTTCTGTCCCTGCTATTACAAGTAACAGAGTGCAATTCTGGACAAACATTTGCAGAAATTTCTTGAACCACATTAACTAACCATTGAGAAGTTTGATGGTGCTTTGGGAGAGAGGAAAATTGGAGAAGGCGCCTTCTTTTGCTTCTTCTGTCAGCTCCTAAGAGGATTAAAAAAAAAACAAAACACCTTATAAGTCCCAAGAGATGAGCAAATAACATACCCTACACGGGCACACAAGAAAAGCTGTGCATTTGCTTTACCACCACGGTTTTACCAGCTACTTCCTTTCTGTTTAAAGAAAAATAAAATCCTTGTGATTGAGATACTTCACAAACAAAATCATCATCTCAGCATGAAGCGGGAAACTTGAACCCAGCCACCCTGTAGTAGAAGACGAGACACCGACACAGGCTACACCACTCAGCGCGACAGAATTCCTACAAGCGAATCCTGGTTTTACCACGGTTTTAAGACTTCCTGCCAAAGGTCCTCCTGCTCTTGTTACCTGCAACAACTTGTTCAAAAACATGGCTACTGCTATCCCATCCCTAATTCAGGTACACCCGCACCACCTTCTGAGACTCATAGCAAACAAAAGGGAACAACTGCATCATGCACACATGCTTGGCACGTCAGGAGAGGGTCTTTAACTGCTTGTTAAAGAATCTTAACCGGAGCCCACCAAAATCAGTAGAAAACTGTTTTTCACAGCAAAATATATTTGGTGTCACAATTCACTGTGTGAAGCTGGAATTTACCTCTAAATCACAGCTACTCGTACAGCACGCAAACAGCTTCTTAACTTGGCACACCAGTAGATACATCGTTAAAACTTACTATTTAGCTTCTACTTCAAAGATCCAAGAGATGACATCATTACACCTGACGCACAGAAAGCACTCTCAATTCACATTCTCATCTTAAACACAAGAGAGAAAACTACCCACAGGAGGCCCTATGCAGGGGAGGGGAAGCCGCGGGACCCTCTCGCACCCGTGTGCAAGGCCAAGGATAAAATCTGAGCAGGGACAACTCCATAAGCAGGAATTAATGAGGATAACTGTGACCTTCCCTTACAGGACACCCTGCCAAATATTTCTTCAAAGGACCTGCCAGCAGAGAAAGTGCCGTCGCAGCACAAAGCGGTGCACGCCTCTGGGACGCCGACTGCCTTCCCGGAGAAGAAACAAGAGAAACCCTCGTGCTGCACAACACAGGACAAGTTGCTACATGAAGACGAGCTACGGTGTGGAAAGCTCTTCCTGCTATAGCCAGCCTCCTCTGCCACAGGATGAGCTACTCCAGACAGCCTGGCATTTGCCGGGAGGGGGACAGCACGCCAAGGAGAGATGGCTGCCACGTGTCGGTGCACGTGCTGGCAGCTTGGGCAGAAGCGGGTGTGATGCTGGGCACTCCGGGGTGCCATAAATCTACCGGGAATTGGGGCAAACGCCGCCCAGGAGAGCAGCCACCTAACGCTCCCACAACCCTCTCATGCCAAGCCTCCACACAGCACGTGTTATTAAGCCCGCTCGTCACCAGCGGGACTTTAATTAAGCAAGATGAGTGCTTGGTGGGCAGAGCGTTAGTACCTCCTCCTCGCTGTCCTGCTCTCCAGTGGCCGTGTCTTCGGACAGGGTCTGGGCTGAGGGGGATGCCAGGCCATTGCTTGCAGCAGCAGAAGATTTCACCGTGGGCTCGGAGACGTCGCTCTCTCCAGCCACACCGTTGCTCTTCTCCTTGATTTTTTTTGTCTTCTTGGGCAGGGGGGGCCCAATGTCGCTGTCGCCCACCCCGCTCTCCTCAGGCTGGGCCTGCTCGCTCTCGGCCTTCCCGCGCCGCTTCACCTTCTCCCGCCGCTTCACCTTCTTCTCCTGGCTCTCCTCCTGCCGCGGGAAAGCGGGCGTTACACCGAGGAACTGCCTACGCGACCTGAAGGCCCGAACCCCCGCGCCCGAGACCCCCCCGCCCCGGGTCCCCTCAAGCCGCACAAAATGGCCGCCCCCGGGGCCACACGTGTGGCGGGGCCGCCGACTCCCACCTTGGCCTTCCTGCGGCGGCCGCGGCGGAGGGACTCGTCGCCCGCCGGTGCCTGCGGCTCGACGGGGCTGTCGGCGGGGCCGGCGGCGGGCATGGCGGCGGGCTGCTCCCCGGTGAGGCTGGCGACGGCGCTGCTGTTCGTCTCGCCGCGGCGGCCCCAAGAGACGCTCCCCGCCCCGGCGCGCAGGAAGTGAGGCGCGGCCGGCGGGCGGACCGGGCGGCGGGGCAGCACCACCGCCGCCGCCAGCAGCGGGCCCGCCCCGCCGCCGGACAGCCCGCACAGCCGCCGCCGAGCGCTGAGCGGGGCGGCCGCCGCCGCCCGGGCCGCGGGGAAGGCGAGGAGCGCCGGCCGGCACCACACGCCGCCCATGCAGTCGCTCCGCCGGCCCGGCCCAGCCCGGTCCGCCCCTTCCGCCGGCGCTGCCCCGCCGGTCCCTTCCGCCGGTTCCCCCCGAGCAGCGGGAACCGGTAACCGGGTCGCTGCACCCGTAAAACGGTACTTGCCAGACGTAGCAATTCCTCCCGCATCGTACCAATGACACTCCCAACTTTTATAACCTTCCAACATCGGCTATCAACTGGTAAAATAATATTTTATTAATTTTTCTTTTTTTTTTTTTCCTTCGGAAAATGTACAGGTTTGAGCAGGAGTGAAGATCTATATATTATACAGTGAGGCAGGCTACAGGCTGGAATGGGGCAGCTATATTCCGGGATAAAGATCTTACAGTCAAAAGGGTGACGCGAGAAAGAAAGGAAACAAGTAGTTTTATTTTTCTTGCGGGTTTTTTTTTTTTAAAGTGAACAGGATCTTGTTTATGACCAAAGTAGTACTGAGGGAAAAAAAAAAAAAAATCTGAATGACAGACTTTTTCCCAAGAAGTACAAACACATAGGAACAGCCTATTTTAATGTAATATAAAATACTGCAGTCCCATTTTGTTTTTTTTTTCCACTTCTGGATTGTCGACGTTAACGATCAAATGCTCTGTCAAAACTTCGTTTCTGGCCTCTGCCTCTGAATCTGTTTCTACCGGAGCCACCCCGCCGCCCATTCCTGGAGCTGGAGAAGCTTCGGCCATTTCCTCCACCACCACCACCTCCTCCTCCTCCTCCTCCTCCTCCTCGCTGTGATCCTACTAGCTCAGGTAATTCAGTCGCCACGCACAAACGCCATTGTTTCGAATCTTCCCATCTTGCCTATCGAAATAAAATCAGACACATTAAGTTAAATTTTAGTATTTTGTTGTTATTAAATTTGCTCAACTGAAAAGGTAAAACTAGGAGCTAATAGAGGGGATTCAAGTTTCTAACAGAAGTGGTCAATGCTGGTTTCAGAATTTTAAGCGTAAGAGCTACATCTGACTGAGAACACCTCAGATACTATCAGACAGAACTGAAACCCACCTCAGAGCTTTACAGAGCAGCCTCATCAGTAAACTCTTTATTAATACCCCCACTGTAATTATTTCTGATCACAAATCCACATCCTCCCCTCAGTTCCCCACTAATCCAGAACTAAATGTTGTTTTAGGGGTGAACGAACGCCAGGGCATGAAGGTACGCAGATGCGCTAAGGGAGAAATACCTGAAAGAAAGACTGGAAGCCTAGGGAATTTTGGCAGGGGAATGTTAATTCTTCACTTTTCTGTGGAGAGAATTCCGAGTGAAAAGAATGGGGGGGCAGAGAACAGAAAAAGGGATTTTATAGTGTAATGGAACTCATTGCCTACAAAGATTAACCCAGCAGCAGTAACAAGGGGTGGAATTGCTCACACCACCACTCTTCTCAGAGCAAATGTTTCCAGCTACAGATTTTTGGAGACAGGAATACTTTAGGAGAGGCACACTGTATGCTTGTTCTCTTCTTCAATTCCTTCAAACCCATCCCTTCTGCCACTAGGAAAGGCAAGATACAGGCTTCATAATGTTTTCTGCCTAACGCAGTCCAGCCAGATTCACCTACAGTCAGCTGAAACCAGAAATTTCAATGAACATACCTCTATTTCCTTTTGGTCTGCTGCAGGAATATCAAAGCACACACCCTAAAAGGAGAGAATAATTTTAATGAATACAAGTCTAGTCCTTTAATTGACTGCAAGTAAAAAAAAAAATAGAGCCTACAAATCCATGAACTAGAACAAGCAGTTTTACATTTAAAAGTGTTTTTTAATATATATTTAAGATACTTTGAAATCTTTGAACACTGAGAGAGTTGCATTGGTATTTCTCAAAACACTTCCTCAGATACCCACACATTTTTCTTTCCTCTGCATAGCCAGTCCTTCCAATTCACGTCTCCCTGCTCTTTAACAATAAGCTTATAACTCTCTCCCATCCTTAACTGTGGTTTACCAGCTTCTGCATTACTCATTTTGTAAATTCTTTCAAATCAGAAGGTTTAAGGTTTCTACTAAGAAACTTATACACCCAGTAAACCAAATGTTTAGGTTATCTGAAGTTAAACTACTCGAAAGATTAAGTACAATGCATAATTCACACTTTAAAATGCTATTCTTTGTGCGAATGAGCCATCTGGATATTGAGAATTACAAATATAATGTAGGGAAACCCATCCATGGAGAGTGTTCTACACATCTAATCCAGAATAATGCTGTGAAGAGAAACAGAGTCAAGGACAGTAAAACAAATCTTACCAATTAATGCAGTATCAAATATCATGCATGAAGGACACATTAAGAAAAAATTTCAGTGATGGAAATAGCAAAAATAATGTCCTCAACTCAAATTTAAAATTGGAAGCATCTGGCCAAGAAACCTTGTGAACTACGTGTGAAATTCATACAAGACATGCAAGTTCTACACAAGGACAGAATGTAGAAGAGAATGCACACAGCACCCAAGACAAGAACTGTTTTTATTTAAAAAAAAAAAAATCTAAAAAATCTTTAAGCTCTTGTTCAAGTGTAGGTTGTGCCTTGTGTTAGGCTTTCTAGTTTACCAAGTCTGGGTATCCACAGTACTGGCATATAGATGTGATGTGATTTTGCCGATTTGCTCAACTAGGTGCCATCAACACCTGCCATTTTTACATCTCTCTCTCCTTTTGGTACTTTCAAAAAGGCACCCGTTCCACCTGCACTCAAACCAATTTTAACGCTTCTGTTACAAATCTCTACATAAAAGTTCATTCAACATCTACCTCTGAAGTGTCCTCTCAACTCATCTCCAAACAGTTTTGGGGTCTTTTTAAAGTTTGGCTGTTGTTCTCCCCATCCCACACCACCTTAAGCCACACGAGAACAAGGGAACACAAACTGAATCATTCTCTGTAACAACACTTGGCAGGTGGTGTCTGTGATGGGTACTGCAACGTGGGTATGAATGAAGTATGTATAGCAATGTAAGTGTGTGAGAGCACTGGAAAAATAACTGCAGAAGAAGGGATAAGAGACTGGCATGTGTTGACAGCATGCAAATTAAGTCATCAAGATCACAGCATCTCTCTGTTCTATTATAAAGAATAATATATAAAATATAATATAAATATAATATATAAAATATATAAAATAAAATATAAAACATCTCTCTGTTTTATTGATCTGGGTACGTTGAGAAACAAGGAATACACCCAGAAAAACACCAAGATGGGGCAAATCAGCAATAATGCCTAACAAAAGCAGGACACAAACATTCTGTCCTATGTGTCACATTTTCCTATTCGTGAAAATCCACCTGAATTCTGAGACAAGCAGTGACGGCAATCATTTTTGTTTAAAATAACTGTTTCTCAACAAGCTTCGCTACAGTTCTTGCAACACTGTTAAGTAGGCAACCCAAAATGTAACTTTGTGATCTTTGGGATCTTTCCCTTTCCGGTACCAGAATGAGGGACGCGCGTTATCAAACGCAACTGTCTTAAGAAATCCAGTTCTGTGCTCTGTCATTAAGGCACAGTAAACACGGTTCGTACCTTTCACCCATTCCGCTATATCCCTGTAGCCATGCCATATACTGCATTTTACTCCCTCCTTAGCACCTCAATGGAGCAGAGCCCTGAGACCCTGAGATACCTAAGCCCTAATTAAAAAGATTGAGGCCCATCCTTCATGTCCTTAAGAGAGCCTGGAACAGGGGGGGGGGGAAAAAACCAAATACCTTCCCTGACAATTGCTGAGAAAAGGCTACAACCAGAAGAGCTCAGCAGCAAAGATATAAAACAAAACACTTACCATTTTTCCCTTGAGGAAACACATTCTGTTCACCTTCCTGTCGACATCATCGCCCAGCAGTTCTCGCAGTCTTCGCCAAGCATAGCTCATATTGTTTATCTCTTCAGAGCAGCGAAGTATCATTGTCACAAATCCCTAAAGAGTGAGAAACGGGGTGCGCCCCATTCAGTCAGAGGAATAAGCTCCAGCACATCTATCAGACACAAGAAACCTGCTAATTCACCCTTTATAAACAAAGTTTTCAAGTGGATACCGTGATGGGAAAGCAAGTACGTTTATAGCCACTACATTGTTGCTTTTAACCAAATTAGTAGTTCCTATTGGCTTAACTACAATTCCCATAAACAAAGCCATAAGGAGACAAATAATTCTCTATTTAAACAACACAGAGGTATGTTGGGTTTTTTCCAGATTGAAGACAAATGTTAAGCCCTTACAGCATCCGAGTTCAGTAGGGAGCGCTGTTCAATGGAAGTAGCACCAGAAATATGGGCTAGAGCTGCAGCCAGAGCGTTCACTGGTCCCTTTTCCTGTATTAGCCACTGAGCAGACTCTTTGAAATACTCAATAGCAGTATGAGGAACAGAATCCAGACACCTAAATAATTAAAGTAAAAAAAAAAAAAAAAAATAAAAAAAATTATACACTAGTATTTACTAGGCTCTGGAATAGAAGAAAAACAGCAGTTCAAGACTTTAATAGTGATCAGTTCAGAGAGACAGCAACGAACAACCTGAACAGCCCTTCTGAAATAGGAGGCAAGGAAGATACAACAGGGCTTGAGTCACCAAACCCACCTGATGGCATCTTTGCTGGAAGCCTTTATTATATCTGTTGCAGTGGGAACACCAACACGCTTGAATGTAATGCCCTGAAATTTAAAAAGCAAAATACAGGCGAAAGTTGCAGACCAGAACTAATTCAGTTCTAAAGAAACAGTATTCAGCTCCAATGAAACAAGCATTTAAATCTATCATTTTGCCGCTTTTTTTTTTTTTTTTTTCTTTTCCTATTAAAAATTACAAGATTAAGCTTACAGGGAAATGGGTACACTTAAAAGCCTTTTATGTACCAGGTCAGTTTATAAGATCCAGTGACCTTAAACTGAAATAGATAAAGATGATTTTGGCAGATTCCAGGGGAAAAGAAAAGTCTTACAAATTCCAAGTTATTAATTGTAGTCTGACTTAACTTGGATTTAAGTACAAGTTGCACAGGCTTTCTACATGCGAGTTTTATGTGCAAAGACTAAACCATCTCATCCCAGATGAATTGGGCTCATTGAAAGGGCTTTAAACTAGGGTTGAAGGGGGATGGGGATGAAAGCAGGATTACTAAGGAGGAGCCTGGGAGCAGATTACCAGTGCCGATGGGTAAAAGTGCTAGCAAGGTCTTGTGGCCTGTTGCCTCAGCAAAGGTGGAGGATGGTAACCCATGTGGTAATGACATGAGGGACAGTGATAGGCTGGATACCACAGAAGGGTCTGAGCATGGTCAGGGAGGTGTTGGGCCTCACCCCCCCATAAAAATGGCAAGAAAACTAGCCCAGCTAAAGTGCATTTACACAAATGCACGTAGTATGGGCAACAAACAGGAGGAGCTGGAAGCCATTGTACGGCATGAAAGCTATGATGTAGTTGCCATCACGGAAACGTGGTGGGATGAATCGAATGACTGGAGTGCTGCAATGGATGGCTACAAGCTCTTCAGAAGGGACAGGCAAGGAAGGAGAGGAGGAGGAGTGGCCCTGTATGTTAGGGTGGAATATGAATGTGTGGAGATAAATGAGGGTAATAGTAGAGTTGAGTGCCTGTGGGTACGAATCAAGGGGAGGACCAGCAAGGCTGATATTGTGGTGGGAGTCTATTACAGACCACCCAACCAGGATGCAGAGGTTGATGAAATGTTCTATAAGCAGCTAGCAGGTGTCTCGAGATCACTTGCACTTGTCCTGGTGGGTGACTTCAACCTACCAGATATCAGCTGGGCACTCCATACAGCTGAGAGGGAACAGTCTAGGAGATTCCTGGAGTGTGTTGGGGATAACTTCCTGACACAGCTGGTGAGTGAGCCAACTAGGGAAGGAGCGCTACTTGATCTGCTGTTTGCAAACAGAGAGGAACTTGTGGGGGATGTAACAGTTGGAGGCCGTCTGGGGTACAGTGATCATGAAATGATAGAGTTTCTGATTCTCAGGGAAGCAAGAAGGGGAACCAGCAGGACTGCCATCATGGACTTCCGGAGGGCAGACTTTGGTCTTTTCAAAAGTCTGCTTGACAGAGTCCCTTGGGAGGCAGCCCTGAAGGGCAAAGGAGTCCAGGAAGGCTGGACACTTTTCAAGGAAGAAGTCCTAAAAGCACAGGAGCAGGCTGTCCCTGTGCGCAGGAAAGCGAGCTGTCGAGGGAAGAGACCGGCCTGGCTGAACAAAGAGTTAAGGTCACAGCTCAGGGAAAAAAGGAAAGTTTATGTCCTTTGGAAAAAAGGACAGGCGACTCAGGAAGATTACAAAGGTGTAGTAAAGTTATGCAGGGAAAAGATTAGAAAGGCCAAAGCTCAGCTAGAACTGAACCTGGCCCTGGATGTTAAAAACAATAAAAAGAATTTCTATAAATATATTAATAGCAAGAGGAGGACTCGGGAGAACCTCCACTCTCTCCTGGATATGGAAGGTAACATAGTGACAAAGGATGAGGAGAAGGCTGAGGTACTGAATGCCTTCTTTGCCTCGGTCTTTAGCAGTGGAGTAGGGTGTCCCCCGAGTACCCAGACCCCTGAGCTAGCAGTTAGGGGCGGGGAGCAGGACGAAGCCCCCGTAATTCTAAGGGAGATGGTGAGGGACTTGCTCCATAACCTCGACATAAACAAGTCTATGGGCCCAGATGGGATTCACCCGAGGGTTCTGAGGGAGCTGGCAGAAGTGCTTGCAGAGCCACTTTCCATCATCTACCAACAGTCGTGGCAAACTGGGGAGGTCCCAGCCGACTGGCGCCTAGCAAATGTGACGCCCATCCACAAGAAGGGTCGGAAGGATGATCCAGGGAACTACAGGCCTGTCAGTCTGACCTCGGTGCCTGGGAAGGTGATGGAACAGATCATCCTGAGTGCCATTATGCAACACATGAAGGATGCCCAGGTGATCAGGCCCAGCCAGCATGGGTTCACAAGGGGCAGGTCCTGCTTGACAAACCTGATCTCCTTCTATGACAAAGTGACTCGCTTGGTGGATGAAGGAAAGACTGTGGATGTCATCTACCTAGACTTTAGCAAGGCCTTTGATACAGTGTCCCACAGTATCCTGCTGGAGAAACTGGATGCTCATGGCTTAGATGGGTATACTCTCCGCTGGGTTAAAAACTGGCTGGAGGGCCGGGCCCAGAGAGTGGTGGTGAATGGAATGAAGTCCAGTTGGCGACCGGTCACGAGTGGTGTCCCACAGGGCTCGGTACTGAGGCCGGTTCTCTTCAACATCTTTATCAATGATCTGGACGAGGGGATCGAAAGCACCCTCAGCAAATTTGCAGACGACACCAAGCTGGGTGGCAGTGTTGATCTGCTGGAGGGTAGAGAGGCTTTGCAGAGGGATCTAGACAGGCTGGATCGATGGGCTGAGACCAACGGGATGAGGTTCAATAAGGCCAAGTGCCGGGTCCTGCACTTGGGTCACAGCAACCCCAGGCAGCGCTACAGGCTTGGGGAAGAATGGCTGGAGAGCTGCCTGGCAGAAAAGGACCTGGGGGTGTTGGTCGACAGCAGGCTGAACATGAGCCAGCAGTGTGCCCAGGTGGCCAAAAAGGCCAACAGCATCCTGGCCTGTATCAAGAACAGTGTAGTGAGTAGGACCCGAGAGGTGATCGTCCCCCTGTACTCGGCACTGGTGAGACCCCACCTCGAGTACTGCGTCCAGCTTTGGGCCCCCTACCACAGGAAAGACATTGAGGTGCTGGAGCAGGTCCAGAGAAGGGCAACGAAGCTGGTGAGGGGTCTGGAGCACAAGTCTTACGAAGAGAGGCTGAGGGAGCTGGGGTTGTTCAGTCTGGGGAAGAGGAGACTGAGGGGAGACCTTATTGCTCTCTACAAGTACCTGAAAGGAGGCTGTAGAGAGGCGGGGGTCGGTCTCTTCTCCCAAGTTACAGATGATAGGACAAGAGGCAATGGCCTCAAGTTGCGCCAGGGGAAGTTCAGGTTAGATATTAGGAAATATTTCTTTACTGAAAGGGTTATCAGGCATTGGAATGGGCTGCCCAGGGAGGTGGTTGAGGCACCATCCCTGGAGGTATTCAAGAGAGGAGTTGACATAGTGCTTGGGAATATGGATTAGTGTTGGGTGGTGTGGTGGTGTGTGTGTGGGTTGCGTGTGTGGTGGTTTTTGGTTTTGTTTGTTTGTTTTTTTTTTTTTTTTTTTTTTTTTTTCATTGGTTGGACTAGATGATCTTAAAAGGTCCCTTCCAACCTCTGTGATTCTGTGATTCTGTGAATACTTAATTGGCAAGAAAACTACCATATGGAACAGTGCACAAAGCTCAAAACTGGAGGTAACAATTCTCAGTAAAGCTACACATATGCAAATCACTGATCAGATAATAAGCCAGGGCAAACACTAAACTGAAATCCTATTAGCTTTTGCTCATTTCCACAGGTACAATTTTACTGGCATTTGCTGAAAAAGTATGGGCACGAGAATCTGCAGCCTGCTCCTAACTGACAGCGCACCTAAATCCTGCAAGGTAACTGAACCTCAACTGGATGCTTTATAAGCTATATTCTGTAACTGAACTATTTAATAAAACATGAAGATTTTACATGCTACCTCTAGCACATTACATATGAGTACTCATGATTAGAAGAAAAATATACTTTACCGCTTTTTGTTCCACATATCTTAACTGGTGTTCTTCCTTTCGCTGATAAAAACAGATACAGATCCCAGTCCGTCCAGCTCGACCTGTGCGTCCAGAACGATGGATATAGGACTCCACATCCTTCAAAATAAACAGCCTTACGGACTTATCTAATTTATTACAATTTAATCAATTCATTGCATTCATATAACTTAGTAGAAGCTATTACAGTTAAGCCTGAATACACAGTAACTGCATCAGAGAACTGTTTCACCAGTCACACAGATAAGCTTTTCTACAACCCTCTAAAAATCACGGCTTGAAAGCCACAATCATGACCACTGGTCAACTAAGTCTTGTTTTGGCATCACCACAGAGAATATGAGGAAACATTTTGAGCATGTATACCTCTATAACAATCCCACTCACCCTCCCGCATATCAACTCAAGCATGGTTACTGCGATGTTAATAGCGAATTCACTGAAAAAATAGCTTGTTTCTTTTAAACCCTCTTAATTTCAGCCAATGTTCTCACTGTTTGGGTGCCCTCTTCATATACGGCCCTACTTAGTGAATTGTTCTTGCAAGACAAGCAGCCTTTCTTCACTTCCCACTGCTTCCAGACCTGCAATCACCATGCATGGCCTTGAAAGGAGAGGGTTTATACAGCCTTAAAGGAAGGCATTTTAAGGAGACCATCTTTAAACACACTTGGGACTGATGCACTCTAAAAATATCCTCCGAGAAACTACTTTCTGTATCAGGACATTCCTTACCCTTAAATGCAATGCCGATATGCTCTGTGTGCTGAACACAATCACTTGATAGCATTTACTGCTTGAAAACAAACCTATAAATTATTACAAGAGACCAAACATAACCATCTCCTACCTTTGGTGGTGAACTTTGTACAACCAGGTCAACTTCGGGGATATCTAAACCACGGGCAGCTACATTGGTTGCAACCAGAACTTTAAATGTACCGTTTCTAAAACCTTTCAGTGTGATCTCCCTTTGCTTCTGAGGAATGTCACCATGCAATGACTGGCAATCCTGAAAAACAGTATTATTATAGGACCATACCAAAATCCAAGAGTGTGTTGCATTTTATGGTCAGGTTTGGGTACAATATCTTGGTATTTGATAGATACCGTATGTCAAGATATGGAGGAACTGAACTACCAAAGTTTATATTATAGGTGTTTTACAATACGTACTTGGTACTTCTCATTCATGTACCTCAAAGACCTTTAACAAAGGTAGGTGTCTTATCTCCACCTCTAATTACTGTGACCTGTGAGAACAACTATGCCCTAACTTGCCATTCGCACCACCTATGCAAGGCTTAACTGTTTCAAAATAGTCATCAACAACTCTCTCAGGCCTTCTTAGTATTCATTTAGACATCTTTTCCAAAATGGTATCGCTTCATAATCCCCCTTAATATATTAATTTCCTCCACTATAAATTAAAGAATTAAATTATAAGTGGTCCTAAAAAAATAAACTTAACTACAGCTTCAGAGATAATTTTAAACCAAACATTCTGAAAGTCCTTCTGTACTACAGCAATAACAAATATAAAGACTAAACATACAAAAATTGTTTTTTCCTCCACATTTCACAGCTTGCCTGTAGCTGGCTACCATATTTTCCACATGTAAACAGAGAATGATTTGAAAAAAATACTAACACAATGCTAGGGTCAGCAAAGAATTCAAAAATCTTTTTTCAGACAGTTTTAGATTAGTGTCAGCTGGTAAATGGAATAGGCATACATTCTGTTAGCAAGTATTGATATGCTAAAACAGAAACACCTAAGTAATTTCCTTATCTTACCTGCCAAGATCAGTGTTCTGCATTGCCTATGCAAGATTTGATATCACTAACACCACCAGTAACGCAGGATAAGGCTCCACGCTCAGGTTTAGCTGTTAGTGAGGTCATCTAGGAGTGTGGGAGAAACACTCCTGAACACAGTTGTGGCAGATGAAAAAGCTCCTCCTTTCCCTAGGAACATAATGCTATACTGCTTTCTAGACATAACCCCTCTCCTCAATGAAAATACATTCAAAAAAAGTAGTTGCTGTGATACCACCACCAAAAGAGCATGTGGTGCCGGTGTCCCTACACAGCATAAACATTGCACCACTACTTCAACCAGTTATTTTCCACCAGTGCTAGCGTGTGCTGTACCACAAATCTCAGGAATACAGTAAAGCTCATTCACAAGAGATGGCAGATTTAATTCCTTCTGTGTACACGTCTTTAAACTCTTCATAACAGCTAAGAAACATCTTAATGAAAATACAAATATATTACTTTTTTAAACCCTAATTGCCCCCCCCAACAACAATTAATGTCAGCATCACAGCTCAGTAACTGCTGTTCCAGTACCATGACCTGTTATCCTAGCAGTTGTCTAAGTCTGCCACCATCTTCTAATCCAAGACAGTCCTCTCTACAGGAAAAAAATTAATTCACAACTGCTTCATTTAATGTCAATGAGAACTCTTAAGAAAAAAATCCTTTATAGCCCAGTAGCTGTTAGTGCAGCCTAGTCCTGAAGACCATAATGCTGTAAACTTTCAACCAGTTTGTTTTTTTTTAAAAAGCTACTTTGGGGCAGTTTTGAAACTATCTGACCCCACACAAAAGCCTGCCTTAATTCACTTTGAAAGTCTCTCTTTAAAACTTACTCAATATAGGTCTGGTATCAACATAGGGTTGATACGTCTCAGACAGATTTTGTTACTTAATACAGATGATAAAATACCTGTTTGATTGAAGCATTCAGAGCCAGTTCATTTGCCTCCTTTTTGGTCTCACAAAAGACGATTGTCCTCCCATGGCTGCCACTGTAGACCTGAATGACATCTCCAATAACTGCAGCTCTCTGAGACCAGTGACACTCTATTGCCAAATGCTATGGAAAAGAATTCCAGAGTTTAGTTTACATAAAAACACAACATACTTTTTTTATATACATTTGAAACTGTAAAATCCAGAAATGCTAAAGAGTTATACTATTTCCTGACAGGTAAAATATGCTAACTCATGTTCCTGGAACATGCAAAATCCACAAGGTTCTTATGTCCACAACGATGAGTCTAACATTAAGCAAAATAATTACAGTAAGAGGAAAAAAAAGAAAGATGATAGTCTTCAAATCGCTTTCTTAAAGCAAGGGAAAAAATAAGAGATGTTACACCACTCCCTAGAGGACAGTCAAGGGTGCAAGATTTTTTAGTTCTGTCAACTAAAGCTTTATGTCAGATAAAGTGAAACAAATAAATACGTGTTAAAAGCTTTTTTTCAAGCAGATAATTAACATTCTTTCAATGCCACTGATACAATTATCACGCGTCCAACTGATCTGCCAAAGTAACCGCTAAGCAGTACTTAAGCAGAAACAATATTTTATCAAGTAAAGATAATTAATTCAGGCTTCTAGCATGTATGTATTGTATTCCTTGCTATGGTATTTACTGCATAGCAAGCAAAGGCCCAGTGAGGTGAGATGCCACTGGAAGTTTGGAAAAAACCTCCTGTACACAGAAGAGCAGAATTGGACTGTGATGTCTGTGGGGATTTAAAAAGAGCCAGGTTGATGTTAACGTGTGCCTTTTGCTTCCAACCTGGATAAATTCAGATACTGCTTTTCTCTGAAAACCAATAAAACTAACGGGTAACTGAATCCCCATTCTACCTGAGATGTCTATAAGGTTACTGGATACTGTGAGGAGACAGATCCCAAACCCAGAAACAGTCTGAGTAGCTGTAATGCTTAAAAAATAATTCTCAAAAGAACTTTCAACATGAACCTGATAATGTACCTTAGGATGGGATGACCATTTGTATCATAAAGGAAAAGGGAAGAGTCCTGAAAACGTTCCACATTAGATAGATTACTCACTTCTACTGTTGTAGCAGCCTTTTGAGTTCTTTTCCCAATAAGGTCAATCTGTTCATATTTAGACTTCATGTATTTCTTAGCCACATCGTACACCCAATGTGGGCAAGTTGCAGAAAACAGTAGTGTCTGGGGATTATCTTCAGAATCTTAAAGTACAGAACAACGATTCACAAACTTCATATGTTTCATCTTACAAATATACGCAAGCTGATTATACGAGTTATTCAAAATATGAGGTCAAATATCAGTATATAAAATAAAGAAGGCAATTCTGCTTTTTAAATTTATGCATTACAAAGATCCGGAGATAAAATACGCTAGAAAGTCTAAATATTTTCAAGGTTAGGGAAAAAGTTACTACAATCAAAAATCCAGTCTATTTTCAAGTGGTGAAAAGGGTAAGAAGTTTTTAATTCCTTTTCATTGGAAGAAATCTAAGTACAACTTATAGATAGGTGTCAAAGAAAGTTATTTACAGATCCCTAGGTACTGTATTTTAAGCTTTGCAAAGGTCCTGTGAATGATTCCCACTTCGGCAACACTTCCTCATATACTGTGTTCACAGTACATTTCCTACAATACAGAGCATTCAGTCATTTCTAAACAAAGCCACCTCGCAACTTTCAGAAAAATATACCTGAATTTTAGCAGACTAAATGATTACTAATATTTCCCACTCTTTGTTTAAATATTGAGATTACCCTTCTTGTATGCAACTCGTAAAATGTCTTCCACTTGCTCAGCAAATCCCATGTCCAGCATCTGGTCAACTTCATCAAGTACAACATGTTTCACCTTGGTGAGGTCCAGTTTGCCATTCTGAAGATGGTCTTTGATTCGACCAGGTGTCCCAACCAAAATGTCAATGCCACTTCTCATGAGATCAACTGATAAACAGGAAAGAGCAGAAGAGGAGTTAGCAGTGAAATAGGGAGCACTCTCTACACTAGAAACACATGGTAGCTAACTAACAATGAAACAGTTTCTTAAACCATTAGGAAATACTTTCCTTACAAATGTAAGTGAGAACAAATGATGAACAGGAGGAGAAAACTTGGAGGGGAAAAAAAACCCCAAAACTGTTAAGGCAGAAAAAGTTCTACTGCTCTTCCTAAAGGAAACAAGATTTCCTATCTCCCTTCCCTCTCCCCATGATTTAAATAAAGTGGCAAACAAAGAGTTTCTTTTAACATACTTTGGAAACAGTTAGCGCTTCTCAAATTGTCTACCTTAATTGGAAACTTAAAAAAACTTTTTTCTTTATTTAACTATCCAAATTACTGAAATCATCTCCTTCCTAACTTCTGTGGGAGCAAAAAAAAAAATAAATTAATCCCTATTATCTCTATTAATCTCTATTATCTCTAAGCTATATTATAATAAAAGAGCTTACTCTCATTCCTGCTCTCATTTGCCTTGCTTACAACCATCAAGATGGTAAATTATGCTGTAACAATAGAGAATTTCTCCACTTTACAAATTCTCTAGATATCCCTTATCACACAAAAAAGCCTACACCTACTCAGAGCTCGAAGACTAAACATTTTTTAAAGAAAATATAAATGTTTACGAGAACCTAAACCCAAATGCTCTGTATACAGACAGTATCATCTCTCTCATTCTAATTTAAAGTACACAAGTAGACAAGGAACACCAAAAATATAATTAAGAGCTACAGTTATCCCTCACCATAAGAAGATATATTCTGAGCTACTGAATTCGCCATGAATACTCTCCAGTTCTTGAGTTAGAAGTGAGTGTTTGGAAGGATCCAACTACATTTCTCAAGTATGTCAGTCAATCGACATTTCAATTATTAGTGATAAGTGTGACTTACTTTGTCCATTATATGGAGTTCCTCCATAAAAACAAGCTACTGTTAGCTTTCTTGTGATGTCCTTGAAATCTTTGGCAACCTGGTTTGCCAGCTCTCTCGTTGGGCAAAGAACTAGAACCTAGACAGAGGAAAAACAAACATGTTCTCTCAGCGCGGCTTCTGCCAAGAAACCACTAGACTTCTAATCGTTAGTTTAGGTCTGACCATTTACATGACTTAAAAAAAAAAAAATCTCGTTTAAATAGTTATCTAAGCAAAGATTAGAGAAACACACTGCTTAAGTCTCTTGTAACATCATCCTTCAGCATATAATCCTTTAGGACAGGCTAACTTCTTTTTAAATGAGATGGACAGGAGGTATTTGAACCTTATTTAACTTTAGCTCTTGAACAGATCAGCTTCGAGTTTTCTTCTACATGCACATACGCTATTTTAGTACAAGACCGAAGGATTTGGGTAATGAAAGGTTTTTACTCATGCTCAGTGATGCTGAGCTGTAAGAAAGAGCTATCAACTGCCCCTCAGCTTCCCCTTGTCTCAGGGAAACATACGTTCAGTCTGCAAAGCTGGTGTTCAGCAGGTTTCTGCAGCCTGTGCTGACAGCCTCGCAGAAGCAACAAAGGAACCATCCTCTCCTCCAATATACGGGCTTCACTGCAGGTGACGGACAAGCTACGAGCTAGGAGTTTTAACTAATTTAGTTTAACGTGTGATTGCAGTGATTCTTTCAAACCTGGCATCAGTGGCTTGGCCAAAAGGAACCTTAAAATCCTTATTCTGTTACTTCTTTCAACATTGAAACACATTGTTTTAAGACTTGTGACTCCCTCAAAGAAAACTTTCCCTTTTCCACAAGACTGTGCCAAATCTAGGGCCAGCATTCTGTCGGACAGCCAACATGATGGGCAGATGCAAATAAAACAGCTAGTACTAGTTTTGGAAAGAGTTTCAGGTAATCTATGAGATGGGTGACAAGATGAAATAAACTGACCAAAAAAAAGAAAATCCACTGTTAATAGGGATACAGTAAGATTTGGCTTATCTAGTTTTGGAGGGCATCGTAAGAATTTGGTGAAAAACATACCTGGAATTCGCTATTAGAACACAGACAGCTCATAATGAATCTGCATTCTCTGGAGCAGAAGCTTCAATATTTAGTGGCATGCCAAGTGAAAACTAAGCCTATTTTTAAAGCCTCACACTATTTACATGTTTAAACAAACACATTTAAATAGATAGCTTTTATCAATGAGAAAAAGTCATGAATCTCTCACTAATTTGGGAGAAAAACAAGTATCCAGTAATAACTGGACCCGAACAGGTAAGGTGACTGAACAAAATTAAATAGGAACATGTCGAATACCTGTAGTTTTGGTCTCCCTGCACGCAGAAAAAGGAATTATCAAGTGGATAGAGCTATTTTTGCTCTTCGCTCTTGGTCAGAGGGTATGAGGTAGCACAGGAAGCAGGCAAAGCCCAACAAACACAACTTTCAAAGAATCTTTAAGGTAGGTTAGCTTATCCCTGCACAAACTTGAAGAACTTTTCAAGTCAAAACTCTGAATCACTCGGACATGACACAAAGCAAAATCAGCATTCTAACTAGGCAAAGTTACCTTTGGTGAACGGCCTCTTCTTCTTTCTTGTGAATCTCCCTGAAGCTTTTCAATTAAGGGAATAGCAAAAGAGAATGTTTTCCCTGTTCCAGTTCGTGCTTGAGCAATTACATCTTTGCCAGAAAATACTGGGTCGAAAGTCTTCACTTGCACAGGAAACAGGTACGTCACTCCTCGAGCTGTGACAATTTCAACAGATTTCCTTAATACGATCATTTTACAAGTGTTCTTGCATACTCTTCAGAGGAAATTATCCCAAGCAGAACTTCCATCAAGTCTAAAGTCAGCCAGGACTATATCATCACCTCCCCTGATTTATTTAACCACAGAGGTCACCTGTAAAGTGCCCTGGGACTGTCCATTTTATTCTCCTGCTTCATGCCACCAGACACAGTGCTAGCTGGGGCAGACGAAGTTAATGAAAGCCTTTATTTATGTAACACTCCCCAACTAGGTATAAAAAAACCTCTTTCTTTCAAATTAAACCTATGTCAAAAGCACTTTTACTCTTCTCTTAATTTCACACTAAGTCATGCACAAACTAATGTCAAAGATACTAAATGGAACTGGTTTTCCTTTACTCACACTGAAATAACTGCTACTTTAAAAGTTCTCGCAGAGAATGAATTCATTTTTTTGAGCTTATGTAATTTGAAATTCTACTGTAAAGGCTGAACTGGGCAGTATTGCAAACAGAAAAGTCTATATTCAAACATGTATTTAGAGTAGGCAATCAATATGCCTCCTGTATAGCATCAGTGCTTGCATACACACAAGCAGAGCACATCCTAAAGCTCATCGATTGTATACTTTGAGCATAAAAACACATGACAGAGGTCATTTACTTTCTGTGCTCACATCGTGCCAAGAAATTTACCTTGAAGTAGCTGAACAGTCCCTTTGGAAATAGAAAAATTGGAGAAAGCACCCTCCTTCTGTTCTTCAGTCATCTCCTGTTAGGCAAACAATAAATTAGATAACATTCCATGTGGACATCATACAACCATCAGAAATTTCAAGTGGCATAGGCACTGGTGTCATACCCAAGGGACAAACTTTCAATGACAGTATCTCAGCTGCAGCTGAAGAGCCTTATTTGTTTTACTCACTATCACATTTCAAAATTAGACAAAATTTATCTGTAATTTAAATTAACTGTTTCATGTCATATCTAATGGCATAACCCTGTAAATGCAAAACACCCAAATTAAAACTCTGAAAACTTAATTAATTTAAATATTCTATTTTAAATAGTTACCAATGGCCTGGCAGATTATGTTTTCATGTGCAAGAATCAGGCTTGATATCTACCCTATATCCTACTTCTCAATTAATACAGCACAGTGATTTACAGATACAGAAATCCATCCCCCAAAGAATAACATTAGGAGGCAGAGCATCAAAACACCTACTTAGTAACACATCGCTTCCATATATGTTTTAACAGCACAGTGATTAAAATGCTAAGCGTGAGGAAAGAATGTTAACCCTGGAAACCCTGGATGCTTTGCGAAGCATCAATTGGAACAAGAAACAAAACCAATCAACAGCAGAACATACAGGTTTAAAGACTTTGCAAACAAATTCCTAGGTACAATGAGATACATCTCCTTTCGACAAAAAAAACGTGGTTCATATCAAGCTAGTTTAAAGGAACCTAAATCAAGTAGAAATAGTCAGACAAAATAAAAAAACATTCTTACAGAAATGCTTAAGAAATCTTACAAAACTGTTACAGTGTGATATTTTATTACATTAAGGACCATCTTCTCACATTAACAACTACCATTTAATAAGACGATACATAAAAATATACTAATACATAACTTTTAACACTAGCTAAAACCAAATAATTCTTATTTCATTACAGAAGTACGCGTAAGACCAAAAAAAAAAAAAAAGTCAATTAAACTATATTTGTGGCAATTACAATCATATCTAATGATGCTGAATCATATTAAAGCACCATCCCACTGCAGCTTGTCCACCTGCCAACAGCCACCACAGTACCAGGCTGTTGGAGGGAAGGAGGAAACCATGGTGCACCGATCTATAACTTTGGGGTTTTCATAATTTAATTTTTTTTTTTTTGTAAATAATCGACAGAAGGGACAGCTCGAGTAGCTGTAAATCCTTATTAGGAAGAAAAGAAAAAAGAAAGATAACCGGTTCTAAACTGAACTTTGTTGCAACACAGGAGTTGAAAGCTAAACAAACTATTAGTTTTACCTGCTCTTGGTCGCTGTCACCGTCACCACTCGACGTGTCACTAGAATTACTGGGCCCTTTCTTGTGGGTGGATTTAACGTTGAAGGAAGACAGTCTGGCGTTCTCCGGGCTCTCCTCTCTCGTGTGACCGTTTTGCTTAACCTCACTCCTCGATTTCTTGAGTTTCGGGGAATCGGCCTCCTCCTCCGACTGCTCGCTCTCCTCCGCCGGAGCCTTCCTCCGACGAGATTTCTCATGGCGTTTAGACTTCTTCTCTTTTTTCTCCTTCTGGTAAGGCACAGAGCAACACGGCGGTAAATTAAAACGGGCGCATATATACCATCCAACCCACGCCAAAGAGGCAAGAGGCCGCAGGACGGTTAAAATTAGAAGTTTATCTTGTAGTTACGGGGGGGGGACACACACACGTGTGAAGCCACCGATCCCTCCCCGCCGCGCCCGGCGGCGTTTTCCCCACCACGAGACACCCGGCCCTTCATTTTGGGGTCTCTCTCCCCCCTCACCGGAGCGCTCCCCGACAGGGATGACCACACGCCCGCTCCGGCGGGCCCACCTCCCCCGACGCCACAGGCCCTGCCGCCCGCCGGCCTCCCGGGAGGCCCCGCCGCCGCCGCGCACGTGGTCGGCCGGCCGGCCGGCCCGGTACTCCCCACGGCCGCACCGAGCAAATCCACCCCGCGTTCCGCCACTATTTGGAGGTGGGGGGCTGGCGACCCGGCCGACAGGAGCCCCGGCGTGCAGGCGAGGCGAGGCGAGGCGGCGCGGTGGCGGGAAGGCCGTACCCGGCCGCGGAAGGCCGCGGAAGACACCACCCCCCCCCTCCAGTACCTTGCGCCGCCGCCGGCTGCTCTCCAGAGCCGACTCGGTCTCCATAGGGCACTCGGGATCCGACTCGGCCCCGCTGCTGCTTGCGCTACACCGAGTGGCTTCGGGCATCTCCGCTCGCCGGCCGGTCGCCACGCTGCCGCCGCTGCCGTGTGACAGGAACAGAGGCCGCCCACTGACCGGCAACGCGGGGCGGGGCCGCCCGGCAGCCAATAGCATGCCGCCGCCGCCGGAATACAAAGCCCAGTATGCCCCAGGGAGGGATCCCGACCGGACTACAAGACCCAGCACACCCCCGCGCCACCGCCCTCAAGCGTCCGCCATGATGGGCGCGGGCAGCGGGCGGGGCTGGGGGCTTCGGGCCGTCGGCGCCATTTTCCACTACGGTTGACGTTGGGCTGCGCTGCGTGTGTAAGCCCTGGGAGGAGTGTTTAAGGAAGCGGAAAGGCTGCTGGCAGGCGGTGGGAGCGTGAGGCGCTGAGGGCAGATGGCTTCTGGAGAAGGCTGAGGGGAAAACGCCGGTACCGGCGTGACTGAAAACGGCCGAAGGGCTGAGGGAGAGAAGGCGCCGCAGGGCTCTCCTCAGCCCCAGCCAGCCCTAACGCAGTTTCTACTGCTTCTTCACAGCCACAGACATCTTCTCTGAAAGAAATCTCCATTAACTTTGAAAACTGATAACTACAACTGTAGCCTTCTGTCTCCATAACTACTGGAGAGAAGTTTTCAACAGTGAGAGAACCTAATGTAGTCGGTAGCACTATGACCAAGTGCCTCCGTAAGATTTGAAAGGACCACACACCTTTGGTAGTGATTAGCATCATGAAACAAGCACAGTCTGCTTTTAGCTACAGGAAGAAATCAGGATTAAGAAGTCAAAATTAGTCTTTAAAAGCTAAAAAGCAATCGTGACAGCTGCCAGGATGCAGTTTCCTTAAGAGACGGAAAGGGGAGGCCAGGAGTAGAGCAGGAGCACGCTGGCCTGCAGCAAGGTTCCTCTCAGAGCAACGCCACTGACCTTACCTGTTGTCTCTCACACCAACACATTCTCATTTGTAAAGACTAAATCCCTTTGCCATATCTAAACACACCAAGTAGATTGAGGAGGGCGTCTGAGATTTCTTCAGGACGCAGTGAGGAAAACCTCAGGATTAAAGGAGTTTTTCTAGTAATAAGGTGCGTGCCGATCCAGTTCATTTGCTTTGTTTTCTGACAGGGGAGATGGAGCGTGGAGATAGAAAACACTTTGAAGAATTGCAGTGCAAAACAGTCCTGTCCAACTGATACAGTTCCTATTAGAACAACATACACCCTTTCCATGGTAACGGTGTGATCTGAACAAAGTATATCCCTTCTCATTTTTATTATCACAGGGATGCAAAAACTAATTAAAGATGAGAGCAACAGAAATACACATCAGCTCTCCAAATACTATGGTCAAAAGTTTTAACTAACAGCTTTGATTTGGAGTCAGCCATACAGATGTGACTGATCGCATTTACAGTATGGTTACGTTGTTACAAAAGGGAAGTTTACAAAGCTCATTAAAAAAAACAATCAAATATTCATGACCAGAGTTAGCTGAAGCAAGGAATTTTGTTGTAATTGTCATTCCACTTTGTCGTCCTCTTTGCATTAGTATTTATGCTTTCAGAATTTGGCAGGAAGCTTCATCTTCTTTTCAGTCCATCTAAAATAACAGAATTATTAGACATCAGACTTCACATTCTAAAAATAAACTTATTTATCTTACTTTCCGGTACCCACAGATGGCATCAATACAAACAATCAAAATGACCCTTTGAAATATATTTTGCTAAATAACATCCAACAGATTTCAAGTGTTCATATCCAAGTAACACGCTAGAAACGTGCTTTGAAAGAGTGCACAGCCAAAAGCTGCTTAAGGGGGAAAAAAAAATCCTCAGAATTTCCTTAAAAACTTTAGTATGTGATTTGTTCCTTCATATACTGGCTTCTCAAGGTGACAGTACATATCTAATGAGAACTCAAATGATTTAATTATACTTATATATCAGTCATTTAAGATCTTAAGAATATGTGATGCTATTAAAAATTTGATACAATTTTCCCTTAACAGCACTTTAACTTATGTTCTTGCCAATTGAGTTAGCAGTTTCGTAGGTCTTCTCCACATGAAACCATGTAAAAAATCGTTTCATACCAATTTGTTTTCCATTAAGGGAATTTTCAAGTACAGTTACAGGCAAAATCTACCCTATGAAAGAAAGGAGAACCTTCTAGCACAAGTGATGTAAACATTCTCCTGTCTATTGTAAGCAAGGCAGATGGTATTTTGTACTCCAAGTTTTGGTTTAACACCTCTATAAAGCTCTTTTTATTCTTTATCTACAACTCGAGAAACTATAACAATCTCCGTAATGTCATATAGCGAGATCAACGCAAGCTGAACCTGCCTGCTAACAGGAGTTTATCAATCACCATGTTTAACACCGAGTTTATCAAACACCAACATTTCTGCATTTGGCCATCTCTATCTGCAAGGCAGAGCTCGTACTGTTTTCTTGCCTCATGAAAACAAATGTAAAATATAAACAGTGGCATCTGTATAGCTGATGTAGAGGGAATGTTCATGTAAAAAGACACAGTAGAACTGTAATGTTTGAGTATTTCTGAGACATAACACTGAAGTTTTTAAAGATAATAAGAATTTTGTTGAGGAGTGGGGGTTATAATTTACAGCAACATTTCTGCCTAAACCTGATTGTTAATTTGAAGGTAAAACATCTAACGTAGTTACACGTGTTTCTTACCTTGGGGAGTCAATTCCACTGTCTCCTGTAATGCTGTGTTTTTCTGTCCCTTCCGAGTGTTTCTTTCCCGATACCACAGTACATGTGTTAAAAAACAGATCTTTTTTACCCGGAGGGTTTCTCGTTTCTTTGTTTTGTGACCCCAAAGCACAACATGCCGCTACTTCACCCGTCTCATAGGTGAAGTTCTGCAAAGTGTCAGCATCTGAGTCAGCCTCATTAGTGTGGCAGAAACCTGCTGCAGCTGAAGCCTTCGCGCATTCAGTAAGGCCAGTTTCTTCTTCCTTTTCGTGACCTGTTGGAATAACTTGATTGCACAAACACCTTGCTTCTGTGAAATCTGTTTTTTGATGCTCTTTTGAGCCATCTATGGATTCTGCAAAACTAGCACTTTCCTTATATCCACACTCTTCAGAGTCAGGTTTATTTACAGTTGTGTTGTACTGGGAAGGATAAGTATTAACCTTATGGTTTTTTAGGGACATAGGTGTCTCCAGCTTCTGCACAGCTTTACTCCAGTCTCTTGTATCTGAAAAAGCATGGCCAGGATACAGGTGAGGTGGTTCACTGCCTTCAAAACTGTCATCAAGATGTAATGAGCTACAGGTGTCACCATCATGTGGTTTTTGGTACAGAAGATGGCAGTTCTCAGGAAATCCTTCACTTTCCAGCTTCATTGATCCAAGATGGCTGGCACAGTCATATTTAAATATAAATTCACTCTTTTTATCAGTCTTTTGTCTGTATTTCACACCAATTTTTGTTACTAGGTTAACATTGGCTATATAATTTGAAAGATGGACATTTTGAAATTCATTTGCTGTTTGATCTAATAACTCACATACAGTGTCAGCTTTACACCTGTGATACTCTTTCGGATGTAATGAAAATTTTGCATCTTCTTTGCACACACCATTCTCTCCAGTGTAGGAGTGAGGGGATTTTTTAATATCCCCAGGATTTTTTTTGATTGTTCTTCTGTAAGTGTTTTCTTCAGAACTATTACTCTCCAGAAAGTTTTTGCATTTATTATCTATTTGCAAAGTACTACCATGTGGGTAACTAAAGTTTTCACTTAAACTACCTGTCTTTAGTTGGAGGGAAGACCCATTAGCATGGAGGAGTTTGTTTTGCTTAGCTTTGCCAGCCTGCCTTTCAGTAGCCAGCTGTTCAGTTTCATATTCACAGGATTTTGTCGAGTCCAAGGACTGTGGCCTTTGTGAAGCCCTTTCTTGCTTTTGAGTCCTGGACTTCAGCTGACTGTTAATAGTTCCTTTGTACCCTTTCGCATAAAAGTTGCGTCTCCATGACAGACCCTGGAAAGGATTCTTAATTTGTTTTTTATATATGACATGGGATCCTGCTGCTACATCAGATGGCTGTTGGTTTCTGGTAGGCAGTGAAAGGTTCTCTTCCAGTTTCTTGTTTGGGGATATTAGCTCATGTACGTCAGATCTCCTGTTGCTTCTGCTAATCTGCTTCTCTTTGTTTGGCTTGTTTTTCCTGGAGTGTTTTGCTGGTTTATTTCGTGTCTTTTGAACACAGTCCTTTGAAAGATGGTTTTGCGTGACTGCTGACGCTTCAGCCGAGGTACCCTTACTGATATATTTCTTCTGCTCTTCGAACTTCTGCATTAATATCGTGTGTTTAATCAAATTATCAACTGTAAGCGTCGGGTTAATACGCTTGATGATTTCATGTTCAATATCACGTGGAATATTATCTAAGTCATCTTCATCCCTGACAGGCCACTCCTTGGGAGGAAACTGGGCTGAAAAAGTGGAGTACTCCTTCTTGTGTTTTTCTTTTTTAGAAGCACTTCTCCAGAAAAGGCCAAGGCCAAACCTTTTACTTTTCAGTTTCCCTTTTGCAGATGTCAGGGATTTGGTAGTATCCCAGGAATGGTTTTCAGCAGATGTGGAGATCCCTTGAATTTGAATTGAAGGCTTCAATTCACTGCAGCCTTTCTTACCTCCTCCACTAGGTTCACGGTCCATTAACTGCCCATGTCTTTGATCACAGAGCATATTCTGGTCAGGAAAACAATGGCAGAGTCTGTAACGGGATACCGTAGGAATGTTTTCTTTCACTAGGTCTGCACAGCGCTCAATGTTTACCAGGTAAGTGATGGAAGGCGATGAACAGCAACAATTGTCCTCCAGCAGGACCATTCTATTGTCTTCCATGGCATCATTTATCATAAAGTACGTGTTGGGAGTGACAATGAAATATCCTTCTCCTGTATGATAGATTTTCCTTTCTTTAATTAGAGTGCCAAGGATATTATATAAGATACCGTAGGAGGGAACTGCAATGCCTACAACAAAGATGCAGATATTTCAAATGAGAAATAAGTTTTCTAATAAAATGGGAGCTGGCCAAAAAAATGATTTACATACAACAGACCTGGAGGCAACTGAACATGAAATATCCAATGTATTTAGTTCACAGGATTCCAAAAGAATTTTGAAACTGACCTGGCAACTGAAGTTTGAGTAGCACATACTCAATTTCAACATGAAAGTGTATCACTGGACAAAAGGCGGGATTATTTATTATTTTTTTTAATACATCACCAATCTGCTGAGCTTCCAGAGCCAGCAATTGTGCTTGCATCCGGCTGTCCCCCACCCACAGCCCTGGGCTCCCTTGCACAAGAGGGACAGGCCCTGTGCAGTCACCCCAAATCTTGGCCTCAGCACTGGCTGCAGCTCTGAGTCAGGGCCAGCCAGGTGAGGGCAGCACAGAAACATCATCCACCCGAGGTCTCTGGTAGGTGCAATCCTGCCAGTGTTCTACAGATCATACAGATTCTAACTCTGCAACAGCCATTCCTCACTCATGACTTAAGGTCACCCCTGAGGAAGAAGGTAAAGACCAGCTGCGTTTCTGATTGTCACTGCAGCTCTGCTGTGATGGAGCTTAGGAAGTTCTCCTTCGAATAAGCCAGGGTGTTCTTTCTGTGTCTGTCAGGTTATGATACTCATGAGAGAGATCTGCTGCCAGGTACGATGGGCTGTTCAAAGCATTTTCCTCTTGGCAGGTTATTTAACAGTGGCTTTTATCAGTCTCTCTGAAGCTTCCAATATAATTTTGTCAGACGACAATTGCTACCAAAATTTACCTCACTGAGACTGGTCTCAGTTGCTAGTTTCCCCTCCGGTGTCACAGTCCCAGAGTCATTGGTCTAGTGACATCTGATCTATTGCCCCAGGTTTCTGCTTATCTCCCATCCGCAAGAATGAAAACTTCCAGCAAGGTGAAAACATAGCAAGAAATACACTCTCTCCCTAGAGACTTTGAGAGTGCTACTTCTGGCTGTCTTGAAAATGCTACTTTATGGTTGTCTCAGTGCACATATGAACTACATCACGTTCTTGGCAGGGTTCTGGGCCAGTTTATGGGGTTGCATTAAAAATTTTCACACTGGTGAAAATGCTGACCAGATCAACCTGTAACGTTTGCAGGGCTATCATATTATGAAGACTCAGAAGAGAAAGCTCAGTATCAAACCAAGCAACCTCCTGCAGAGGGCCATAATGAGCCTTTACAAAGTCTCACATGCACACATACACACTTCAATAGTGCAGATTTAAGGAAAACTGAACATTTTTCAGATTCAAAAGAAAACACATCATTCAGGGGAAGTGGCTGCTACCCCATCAGAACAGAAGGAATAAACCTCTTTTAGTGTAAGTAATTTGCTTTCAGGAAGCAAAGGGCTGGAATTTGACCAATTAATCTGAATTTGAGGTTGGTTGTGTTCTTTGATAGCAAATACCAGATGTAGACTCCTACCCAGTCCCTTTGCCATCAAAGTCAGCTATGTTCCTGCCTCTTAAAGGAGGACTGAAAGTCTTCGTGATCAGACACATAGTCTATTTTATTCTATTCCATATCTGGCACCTAAATACCTCATCTATCCTTTCCTACCCTCTAGAAAGGGCATACTCTCAACAAGCCACTTGCTCAGTTCCCTCTCTTATTCTCAAAGAAGATTTATTAAAATCTGTAAAATGGATTACGTTCAAAACAATGTTAGTGACACACACAGATTGATGAGGATACTATGCACATTCATGTATTCTGTTGCCTGTTAATTTATATTTTTTCATATTGCCAGCTTTGCTTGTAAACATTCAGTGATCACTTGCCCAATAGCAGAAACTCAACTTGATGATACAGTCATTTTTAAAAGGAGAGAGAAATGAGCCCATTACCTGGATAATTTTTCACTAACTGCTCCATTAAAGTTTCCTGTGTGACCATCACACGATCTGCATTCATGTCTGATATGGTACGGCATATTCCTTCTGACAGAGACACGGAGTGTGGCTGCGAGAGAGGATTCATGAGAACAGGGGTCACATCACCTGAAGTCCGGAAGGAGGGGGTAAAAAAAAAAAAAAAAAAGATTTAATGGAATAGTGTTTCATTTTTCCTATTAACTGTAACAGATTTTCACTGAAAATTTCTTGCACCTTATCCTCAGCTAATTTTCTTTGGCAAGTTACTTGGAAATATTTTTCGGAGAAGTGAAATGGCTCTAGCATTTTTCAAGTGCCTTTGTAATGAAGGAAACAAGTTTACTTTAAGCACCTTTGTTTGCTATTAAATTACAGCTGAAACCATCATTTAGCTTAATGAACAGGGAGCTGAGAGAGAGAATTATGTCTGATGACTGCTGACTTTTTAGATGACTGTTTACATATGAAACCATGCAGAACCTGTATTTCTCTAAATAACTAAGAGATTATTGGATGTTGACCTTTATCAAGTACAAAATCTTTTCACTGAGCTAGAATGCAGGGGAAAAAAAAGGCTAGCAAAGGGCTTTGGCCGTTGTCTAGTACACAAACTTGAATAGAAATGGTAAAAATTCCATTTTTAGACCAGGCTTTAGAATTCGAGATTATCTACTAGACTGGGCAGAGGGCATGTTGAGAGAAGTTAATTGTTTAATTTAAATAAGTCAGTTTTAATTAGAATAAATTACTTACAGTTCTAATATGGTGTGATTCATGCTGTTTGCTTAGCTTTACTTAGCATGAGTAGGTAGATTTGCTGAAGCTGTTAGGCCACAATAGAGTTAATTTTCTTAGTAATTTTCCTAGCAGCTGGTACAGTGCTGTGGTTAGTCTTTTAGTACAAGAAAAACGTTGATAACACACTCATATTTTGGTAGTATTTTCCCTAAGTCTGGGACTTTTCAGTTCCCCATGTTCTGCCAGGGAACACAGGTGCACAAGAACCATAAATCACAAACCAGAAGATAAGGAGGCTACAACCATCAGCAGAGATTGCAAATCAACAAGATAAGAGCAGTCAACAGCCTGCCTGCCTGGGCACAGAGAAAAAGAATCCAATAAGGTGTTAGAAGACCCCAGACCAAAAGTCACCATTGGACTGAAAGACACGTGAACAGCACGTGAGACACGGGTGTACAGAGCACAAGGGTATAATTGCCCAGGGATTCCTTTGTTCGAGGTCCCTGCCTTTTTGGAGGTACCGAGCCCAGGCTGACCTTGCTGCTGTACCTCTCAATTCAATTACTTATTTTTATAAAATCTGATGCAAAGGACCCCTGGTTCTAGCAGCTAAAGACTCGGTGGTATGTGTGCAACTCCTTGAATGGTGTGTGACTACTCGGGCAGCAGCTTCTCCTGTAACAGGGCAAAAACATGTTACAACTGCATGCATTTTTTAGGCTACATCACCATCTCTCCTGGTGAGAGACAGTAGCCTTGTCCCTGTTCTGCATGACAAAAAGCAGAAGCTCAGATGGTCTAAGAGCATAGCCCAGCTCCCCAGGTAACTGCAGCCCCAGCCCAGGAGGCTGAAAAGGGTCTTAGTCCTTCACCTCAACTCACTCGTCCATAAAACACAAAGATAAACACTGCCCTCTCCCCTTGGCAAGCCCAGCAAGTACTTATGACACAGTACCAGTAAATGACGGAGGAAAACCTGAACTAAATGTTGATGAAAGCTGATGACAAAGCACAAAGCGGGGACTCACCTGAGGCCTGTGCACACAGTAAGACAATGACCACATACACCTTCTCAGACAAAAAAAAACCAACTTTTTTTTTTCTTTAATTAGACTGATGGTCTGTTCCCACTACGGGTGTTCGGTGCTTCTCTCTTCTGTGTTGCACAGAAAGTTAGTTAAATGCTAACAGTAATTTTCTTGCAAGTAAGAAGTGACATCGTAGATGAACTGATATTCACGTTTAACTAAACTTCAGTTGGAGTATCTGTTGGATGACCCTGTAACCTGATATTTATCCTTTAGGCAAAAAACTACAACGCAAACATTTCTCTGGGTAGATGAATTAAGCAACAGTGCTTTTAAGAGCTTAAATTGCTCTTGACCTTCGTTTTACAACTGCTGCTATGTTCAACAAAAAGCACTCAGAAAAAAAGTCCTGGCATACAGTTTCCTCAGTGATGTTGCTAGGAAACTCCTTGCAGGTGCAGAAACCATTGGAAGCTTTCTTTTTGTTTGGGAAGAGACCATCAGTGTTCAGTAATAACTCATGTGAATAGTTTGCTGCCTCGAGCCTCTGCTGTAGGTGCACCAGGCTGCTGCCAGTTTTACCATTTGTTCCTGCAGAGCACCAAACTGCTAAGGAGTGGAACACCAAGTGTAATCAAAATTTATTCATTGTCTTTATTATTATTATTATTTTCTTGTTATCATTGCCCGCATCTGTTTTGCAGCCTCAAATCCCGTTTCTCCATTCAGCGAAGGCCCTTTCAGAATAATATTTAAAACAAAACATTAAGCAAAAGCCAGCTTGATACTAAAGGAAAAAACCCAAACACTAAACTCATGTTCAAAGACAACTCTATTTTAAAATCATTGTTGCAGATCAATAGTGCAAGAGTACACACATGCTAATGACATGAATATTAGATATCATTCACTTCTGACTTTGAAATAAAATCTGAAATAGTGAAAGCAAGAATTAGGTCATTGGCAACATGGATAAACAATGTGGGAAAAGGCCCAGGCAGCACCCTACAAGTGTCTATCAATTTCTTATTAAAAACTTTGTTGATTTACTTTCCATAGCTACATAACTGTTTTGGTCACACTTGAGATGTTCTCCAAAGTTTGATGGAAATAAATAAAAGCTGCGTCCCTTAGATTTGCCCAGGGAGCAGTCCTAATGATTTGTGCAAGGTATGTCTCATAGGCCTGATGCAAACGCCCCAAATTGCCATGCTTCATTAAAGCTCTTCACTATCTGTCCCTTTACGCTCAAAAAAGACTGCAGAACCCTCTGCCCCCTTCCCTACTCTTCTGATGAGAATCTAAGAGAGAATCTTCCCTAAATCATCTGATGAGAATCATCTTCCAGGCTTCTTCATAGTTTTTACAAAGTACTTGCTTATGCCTATGTGCAAGGTACCTGTCAGCAGTCAAGGAACTCAGGCTAATCCTTTTGATCATTTAAATACAGCGCAGTTCCCGTTCCACGCTCTGTAGCTCTTACAGAATCACATTTACCAATGCCAATCTAGGCAGCTTGCCAGTACTCATCTATTATTATCCTTCAGTTTGGTTTACCTGTCTATTCAAACTCTGTTCATTACCTGGATACCTGAAACCCAAGGATACCCTTTTGGAGCACATATCAGTCACAACGTGGGGAAGTCATTTGTAATATGAGCATCGGATAACAAAACTCAGTGCAGAGAAAAGCCTCTGGGTATTCTTGACTAGCACAAAGGGATTTTTTGTTCCATCTCTGTAATGTGAACTTTACCATTTTCCACTGAGTTGTTTAACAATTGCAGAATTTTTGCATCTTCTGGTTCTAAGAAAAATTACATACAAGTTTTATATGGGTAAAACCAGGCTAGTTCTGGGAAAGTGAACAGAGAGGCCATTTATTACAATAGCATTCAATTTACTTCTTAAAAGTTTGAGTAAACAATCTATTAGCAATAAAAGGATAAAAGGTTAACAGTAAATTAATTCCAAAAACAAAGAAAACAAATGCAAATCAAGAATCAAGAATAAACTTCCTTATAGGATTCCGCTTACATCTGTTTGGACAGAGAAGACAGCACATGGAAACATGTTTAGTTACTGAAACAAACAAAAGCCCTCAGGAACAGCAGACGGTATGTTTGTTTGATTATTTTGTACAACTCAAAGACAGAAACAAAACAATGAAATGTCAGTTAAGGTCACTGATACTTCTTCAGTTGACATTAAAGAAGCAGCTACAAGCATATCTATGGATTCCTGCAAGAACAGACACTCCCAAATCCAGACAATTAGGCAAACAGCATCCTCCATTTGGACTCAATTGCTGGTTTTTACAAACAAAGAATGATGCTGTGCAATTTGGGGGGAAAAAAGAAAAGAAAAGAAAAAACAAAACCCACAACCACTTTTTCTGCCTTCCCAACAACCCAAAAGTCTAGTCCTAACTGCAAGTGTTACAAACTTTTGAAAATATGACCTATAAACGCTTTCTCAGGTTCCTAGCCGAGAGCCATGGAATCCCTACTCTAATCTTAGGGCTAATGGCAACCCACAGCCAGCTTTTCTTTCATCAGCAATAAAAAAGAAAACAAATGCAGGCAGGTATGTTGAAAATAAAGCAGTATTCAAGAAGAAAGGCAAGAGCTCTCTCCTGCAATCTTGGTTCAAGCCCCCATATAGGAGCAAGTCACACAGCAGACACCAACTGTGGTACAGTTTTACTTAAGACAAACACAGTGGGAAAGTTTTTGCCATTGAAACATGTATCTCTGATCTTCAGAGAGATCAACCCTTCCAACACTTACCAAGGCCACTGACATGTCCACTTAAACGCGCCAAGAACATCTTGAGAACAGGTTTCAAGCTCCAAAGGTACTGACCAAACACATGAGCAAGCATGCAGCTTCAAATAGACTGTTTAAAGGAAAACAGCACTTCTGCTTGCTTGAAGGCTGGCAGGCAAATTGTCTTGAGAGATCTGTCTTTCACCCGCAACAGCTGGCAAAATAGCCAACCAACAAACCCATCTGCTTTTGGGGCATTCCTGCTGTTCACTGCATAACTGGCAGAGAAATTGAGCTATGAACAACAACAGCACTCAAGATAATTATTTTTCATATCCTTTAGCATGCCGATAGCTTTTAAGTCAATTCACATATGGCACTGAACATAACCAGCAAAGCTGATAGCAAGGAAGAACGCCTTTAACCATTTCAGCATTCGGCATCAGGCTTGATCATAAAAGACAGATTTAGTCAAAAGCTTCTTTGTAGGGAGATTAAAATAACACAAAATGAAACGGTCCCGGGTAGGTTGCAAAACTGTCAATGAGTAGTCCATGGAGCCAAACAACCAAACAGGAGTAAACCAGTCACGGGCAACCTCTCTGGCTCCTTTAATTGTCTGCAGGTGGTGCCATGCCCTTCTGTAGGAATTTGACACAAGCACATTTTTTCCACTTGGCCTGGTCCAAAAAAAGTGCCTTTGTAACCCTGGCATTTCTCCACTAAACCAGCTCTGCCTTTTCCTTGCTCCCAACCCTGTTCTCTCTCCTGCAATAAATCTCAAACCATCCAAATAGCTCTTTAATGTCAAAAGCTTTGTCCTAAGCAGAAAGGAAAGCGTTACAGGGTGTTGGTTAGGTACTTACCTATACAGTGAAACACTTACTATAAAAACATCATCATGCAGTTGTGTATTCCTGCACCTGCTAAGCTAAAGTTCAACTGCTGCAATATTCCCAGGGCTGACTCCTTTGCCTGGAAATGTGCTGTCACACAAAAGGCAGTCACAAAAAGTATATCATAGGAGTATGATATACTCCTATGACTCCTGACAGTCATAGGAGTAGGATATGTACCTATGGTTATGTCTCTCCAGAATGGACCAAAATTCACTTCTTTGCACACTCCCTGGCTTCAGCTTACATTTACCCCAGCCAAGGAAAGTCACACACATCTTTCAGATACACAGCACCCACAGAGTTATTCAAAAGAGAACATACCTCCCACAGAGGGTTTCCAGCAAACCCCGAATCAGGGGACACATGACAGCTATTATGTCCAACTCACTCCCAGGCAACACTTGGCACAATCCCACCCACCACAGAAGAAGCTGTCAGAGACCTTGTTGCAGCTGTAGCTTCCTCAGACCCAGGCCCCTGACTTGCAGTGAGGACAGGAGCCACCATCACACACTGAAGTGGAATGAAGTCGTCCTTAGATCTTGGTTCAGGGCATATCCCACTGCAGGAAGTTTTTTTAATTCAGCTGAGAACAAAGGTCTTATGGTATATGGGGAACTTCACACCTGCCTCAGCAGCTTGTGATATTGATGGGTTTGCACAGCTACTTTTCCTCTCACTTTCTCTAAACAAGTATCCAACTTTAAAGATGTTTCCTATGCTAGAAAATAAGTTTCTGCACCGTTTCATTGGGCTGGAATTTATGGCCCACAGAAAAAAAAACAAACAACCAAAAACCACAACCACAAAACAAACACAAATAGTCAAAACCCAGTTTAGAAATGAAAAGCACCATCTTTACCACCACAGGAGGTCTCAGAGGAGTTGTTTGGATACTGTAGATTAAACAGTGCTGGTTTGGACTCGAGGGCCTCAGCCCACAGTTCCCAAACCTTTCTCCATGGCTTTGGCACTATTAAGCACCCTTTCCACGTTTCAGTTCATCTAAATTTCAGCCAAAAAGGAAGTGACGGAAGACAAACAGAGCAACTGAGCACCTCCACTGTATTGCAGAAGACTCAGTAAATATCTCTTCAAAAACCAGTTTAGCAGAACCCTTACTGTGAAGATACTGGGTTGTTGGATCTCACAGACCAAGCTGAAGCCTCCAATGGAAATTAGAGATATGCAGGTGCCTGCAGGATATTGAAAAAGGAGGAGAACAATTCCAGCAGAAAAACTAAATGATGCAGTCCATGAAGTACCTAAGCAAGTGATCTGAATTAACAGGCTAGCTTTGCTGCAATATTTTCTTGGGAACAAGCAAAATATTTCATAATTTGAGTTCAGTTTTCCCCCTTGGAAACTCAGCATTTAGCTGGCCATAGCCCACAGAAGAGAAATCCAGTATCCAGAAAAAAATATTGCTACAAGACAAAAAAATAAAGCTCGCCTTTTTTTTTTTTTTCCCAAGAAAAACAGAATAAAGTTCACAGAGGTTCAGTTTATTTCAGCTTTTTCAAATAGTGTTTCAGCTTTCAGAACAGACTGAGTTTGCTGAACAAAGAGCAGTTGCCATTTCGGTTGTTACATTCCCAGGAAATCTTTCTGCTTCAGTACAAATCAGGCTGCTTACAGAGCTGTGCACCACCAGTGAAAGGAACACGGGTTGCTGCTGATGCATCAGTATAAGATAAAGCATACCTGGGAAAAAAAAAAAAAAAAAAAAATGTTTCACATCATATATTAATTATTCCCAAGGGCTTCTCTGCATGCTCACCAGTGTGAGTGGTTTGTTGGGTTTTGCGTATTGAGCTCTCTGTTTGTTAGCGGTTTCGATAGCACTGCGTGAGTCACATTAATGATACACACTGCTAGCATCTCCTTACTTCAGGAGTGGTTTTATAAAACATAGTAAAGAATTGGCAGAGTGCCTTTGGATGTATGTTCTTTTAGACATGCAGATACCTATATTTCTCTAACCTGATGTTTAAAAATAAAACCCAAACAGCAAGAAAATTTTCATGCAAGTATCACAGAAATTTTATCAGGTTAAAGAAAACCATGCTGCCATCAACCTCAGCTTCTCTGTGCACTTCATGCTTCATTCTGCAAATGTTTAGCTTATGGACTATATAAACAAAAGATCACTAAAGCCCTCTAAGTATGAAACAAGAAGCAAAGTTGTCTGAATAAAGCCACTCACCTCTTTCTGCTGATACTTCTAATCAATTTTTATTTGCTATTGAATGAAAGTAAGCCTTTTAACAAGGCTCCTCTGTATTGAGGAGGCTCACATTACTCACACAGCAACAAAGGCCAAGAGCATCCTGGTCTGTATATTAACAGGAGCAGAGCCAGTAGATCAAAGAAAGTGACTATCTGCCTCTACTTGGTGCTTACTAAACCACGTCTGGCATGCTAAGTCTAGTTTTGGGCCCCATATATAGAAAAGACCCCTGTAAACAGGGGTGAATTCAGCAGAGGACCACCAAGATGGCCAGGACTGGAACACTCACCCCGTGAGCCAAGGCTGAGGGAACAGGTCTTGTTGAACCTGGAGAAGAAATAGCTTTGGGGGTACCTGACAGCAGCCCCTTGAGAAGATGGAGCCAGGCTTGGCACAGCAGCACATGGTGGGAGGATGAAAGACAAAAGGCATCAGTTGAAACAGGAGAGGTTCAGACTGGCTAGAAGGAGAACCTTTTTACCTTTAAGGACAGCACAGCAGTGGAGCTGGTTGTCCACAAAGGTTGTGCAGTCTCCAACCCTGGGGATTTTCCACAATGTGACTGGTTAAAGCCCAGACCAACCTGGTGTGACCCCATAGCTGACACTGCTTTGAGCAGGAAGTAGGATAGGCTCCCAGGAATAAAAGTCATCTGGTTTGGTTGGATGCTGGTACCTGTGCCTCCCACAGCCACTCTCACCCCCCACTTTGACCACCCTGCTCTCCGTAACCCAATGCAATGACACTTTTGACCTCCACTAGCTGTGAAGTTTTCTTGGGTTACACCAAGTTGAAGAAAAAAGGTTACACTTACATCAGGCTGTTAATGAGGCCAGGCAAAGCAAAGTCCATATGGTAAAACTATTGGTTTTCTCTTCAACCTTCAAATAAATAGCTACTGTTTTCATGACATTTTTTCCGTAACTGGGCTCCGTCTGTACAGGCTCATTGTTAGAGGCGGTGCTCTCCACAGTGGTGGAGTGGACATGTCCAAAAGCAAGACAGCGGTACAGAAAAGCTAAAACTAGCCTTGAAATTAAGTCTCTGATTTTGAAACTGAATTACCATAGTGGAAGCATTACTAATTAATGCAATTTATTTCGTTAACTACATGATATTAACACAAACTGTTGTCTTTTCTGACGAGACAGAGAAAAAAAGAGCACTGTTCAAATTACCCTCATCTTAAAAGACCATTAAGGCAGTTAAGATCGGCCATTCAGGATTCGAGGTGCAAGAATTCAAAAGACCGAGGATAACGCAGCTCAGCCTGTTTTCCTGAATTTTGTTTTCTCACTCAAAAGACAGAAGCAAGAGCTGGTTCTGCTGAAAATCTTCAGCACTGAGAAATACACAATACGTATCAAGTTCTTCACAACTAATCTTGTTAGAGATTTTTTTTTAGAAAAATTCAGAGGAAGTTAAACTGAATGGAACATATTATAAAAAAAAATTATACACTCCTGTTCACCGGTACTTGTTAAACAGTGAGACTAGAGACTACTTGCTGAGACAGTGAAAACATTTGCAAACACAAACGCTTTTGCAGATTAGACCTTTCAGGTAATTCAGTCTGAGCAGATCTGTTAAATGCATCAGGAGTTTGAAGAACGTTGTTCCTTGCTGCTGTGACTTCAATCAGTAGTTCAAATACAGCGTTTGGGTTTAGTGCAAAATGTATTCAACTGAGAAAAGGCTTTTATAATACAGGATTAATACCTTAGTAAGAATTTGATATGGAAATGCATGAAACGTGCAGAGATGTCATCTCTTCTGAAGTCAGCAGTAAGGGCTGAATGCCAGCTAAAATAAGGTGCTAAGCATTATGAAATAATGTTAAGGGTCACATAGCCATTACAAGGAGAGAATTAAATTAGTAAGCAAATAATAAAAATAATAGCAAGGTAGATAAAAAGTTGTCCTTCGAGGAGTACAAATGTTTTCTTCCTTTTTTCCTCCTGAAAATACATCAACAGAGTCACCACTGGAACAACTGTGACAACCAGGAGAACCCAATTACGGCATAATAGGCAAGTTAGTTCTGAATCGGATACCTTACTGAAAATAATTCTAAAAGTAATGTTTGAGACGAAAACAGTTAAAAACAGAGTTAAACTGTTCTTCGTGTTCTGGCAGCCATTATTTTACACAGCAGTGCAAAATAAAGCACCATTTTAGGTCATCCACTCTTTTCAGGCCTGAAGAAAATAAAAAAGGAACAGAAGTCTAAATGATCCTAAACAGTCAAATAGGAAGTATGACCACATACTGTGAGTGACACTTCACAGAAACTAGCACCATTGAAGTACAGAATTATTCCCTTTTGACTTGCAAACCTACATCCCTGTTTGTGAGGCAGGATGAAAGACACTGGAAGAAAAGGACTCCAAAAGAAAGGAATCCCGTGAAGCACATCCCCAGCGTCTTGCTGAGCTGCCATCCTCATTAAGATTGTGTGTTCCTGTGTGTAACTACTGAGTGCCTGACAAACATCCACTCCAGAGTCATCACCTTTTATAGGCAAAACACGAATCAGCTACTTACGAGGCCATCATTTCACCTGTAGCTTCATTAGACATGCAGCAGAATGATGCCTGTAGTGACATTAATTGCTCTGAACAAATTTAACTTATGCAAATGAAAATAAATCTGTCCTAAAAGCTTGCCAGGTTCATTTTGGGAAAGAGTTCGTCTCTCATTTTAAGCAAGGCTGAGAATGGCTAAGAAGCGGAGAATACTCAAGTATGCAGTTATAGATGGACTCCAGGTGTACTGGTTCCGCAGGTGGCACTTCAAAATTGTTCCTGAAAGCTGGTGCAAACACACAGAGAAGCTCAGCATATGAGGACCTCCACAGCCAGGCAGCCAGTGCCTGCAGAGCCACGTGTCAGCACTGCAGAGGTCACCAAATGAGTTACGCTTGGGAGACATCAAGCAGGAACAAATATAGTTCCCCAAAACTGCCCTCCCCTTTGGAAGGTAATTACAGCCCATAAATACAATGGAAGTTTTAATCCTCACTCCTCAAGCTGTAGCTGAACTTTTTTTCCAGGAGATTCAGCTCCACCCCTCTTCTAGCACAATGATTCTGTCTGAATATCAAACCATCATTAATTCTGCCCCCCCCCAACCCAAGGAGCTTCAGAGGCCATCTCTGCCCATTTTTTAAGCTCCTTTTCCGAGTGCTTCTCTTCTCCCTAAGTCCTGGGAGAGACTCACACAAGGGAAAGAGAAATGAGGAGCTACATCGATCGGATTACCCCGCCAAATGCACAAACAGCAGGGACACAAAACAATTCCTTGTCTGATCTCATTCCAGTTCAGTCAATACTTCCAGCAAAAGTGGATAAAACTTAACACTTCACAGAAAAGTGGTGTTTCAGTGTCACTCTTCAATAGGATATTTTCCAAGCAGACCTCTCATTGGGAGAGGGGGATCAACAACACATTACGTGACCACAGAAAAGTCGTATCGGCAAGCCAACAGCCTAACTGGAAAGTGCAGGGCTTTCTTAGCTTTCCCGGTGAGTAACCTGTAGCCCTGTAAGAGAGACGCTGAACCAGCAACAAACTTAGCCTCTAAAGTCTAAGCAAAAACGTTTCCATTTTCTATTGTTCACTTCTGCCGGCTAGGATTCACAAAAAAAGGGGTCAGGAGGTTCAGCACATGGAAAATGCTGCAGTCAAAGAGAAGATGGGCTGGGATGACAGAAACGAACTGGTTATGACCAGGGACAACAAGCAAGCAGCTACTGAGATGCATTCTCTTGGACTGTCCCCCCATTTCTTTCTTCAAAAGCTCTGGGGGTCAGTGCCCTCAAACTGAGTATTTCCAATCGTACCTAATCTCAGCTGAGAGTCCCCAGCTCCTCTCTCAGCCCTGCCCTGCGGGCACCCCCGGCGGTTGTACAGGAAAGGTGGGAGGGAGCAGTTCGCCCCTCGTTTGGTTAACAATTGACTGAACAACTCAGCCAAGCACAGGAGATGGTCCTACAGAGAGATGTTAGCATTTTGACGGACTGCTCAGTTATCAGATCAAGAGGAAAAGTGGTTTTGTTTTGTTTTTAACTAGCCCCTATTTCCCTCTCAAATTCAAGATTTGAATTGCTCTGATTTTCTCTTCTTCCCCTCCAACCCCCAAGGTGGAGAATATAACAGCTCCTACCCAGTCCTGGGTGTACCATGCAAACCCCATCAGAAACCAAAAGAAAGACGTTTTGGATTTTACCTGGGAATAAATAGAGCAGGAGAGTTTGTGATTCTTTATAAGTTTTTAGGACTGGATTTTCCCTTCATCTGATTAATATTCTGGTGGCTGACGTCAGTCAAGGTGTAGTCTATTCCATAAAGCCAGGATTTCAACACCCCAGTATGTTTCTCTAGAACAAGCTTCATTTGAACTGCTGGGATAAAGAGTAACACAGAATCTGTGGGACCACGGTGTCTTCTGATGACCCGCAACTGCTAGGAAAGCTCCTTGAGATAGGAGGAGGACTCCTGAGTGCCGAAGGCTTTAAAACCAGCATGCAACAGGGACTGGAGCTTGCCAAGACCCAAGTATCATTCTTCACTGAAATGTGACTTGGCAAAATTAGCGCCGCAATGCTGTATACCCACTGCTTCTCCCTTACTGTCCAAACAGCTGGTTGTGGATTAAAAAGGAAAAAAAGCTCAAAATGGTTAGATGATTTTTTTTCATGAGTCTGAAAACTCAGTCTCCACACATTTCATGTGCCATGGCCAAGGATGAAGATATTGCAGGCCAGGTCATTCCCATCACTGACACCTGGTGCCCCCAGGTATCAGTGGAAACTCACCACACACTGCTGGAGTTTGCAGTCACCGCTATTGCTTCCTCCTGCAGGAAATGTCTCCTAAGAACTACTTAGGACTTGCTTGGTTCCCAACATCCCAGCCATTAGTCATGAAGCTGAGAAACCCAAGTGCATTGAATTCCACATTATTGCAAACAACAACATAAGAACAGGTAGATTCTTTTTTTAAAGCAGCGAGATCTCTCTGTATATAAAATAAAAACAGCAAATGTGATACCAATACCTTCCTTTTTAAATACTGTAAATTATTTCAAAAAACAAAAGCCAAGCAACCTTTGTCCCTTGCATTTTCATTGTCTAGCTTGTCACTTGCTTTCCTGCAGCAAAATACATATAAGGAAAGGGGAAAAAAAGTCTTCCAGAGCAGAAAATTATAATTATGATGACTGATGGAAGAGAAGGTACAGAATACATCTATTTTAACCAGAAAATTACCTAACTAAAGACACTCAAATTTCAAATTTCAGTTAAGCTTCCAGAAATGGAAGTAAAATCATGAAACCATGACTTCAACATCACATGTCTGAAAAAGTTAAATTCAGAAAGAAGCTTCTTTAAAGGCATTAGACTAAAGAAACCGTGAGAGAACTCTAACTTGTTAGAAACCCCTTTGGATGTTACTGCAACAAGAGCCGAGCTGATAGAGGAAATTATGTCGTTCATTTACCAAAGTAATTTCCATTTGGATTCAGCCAGCCATGCTATGCATCAGAAAAGAGGTTACTAGGAAGCAAGGAGGTAAAAAACAAAGGAGTCAAGGACTCTCTCTAAATCAGCCCCAGGAGACCGGCAAGTAACACATCAATATTTACCAGCGATATAAAACTTAACTGTAATAAGAAAGAACCATTTCCAACATACCTAGAGATATTACTGCTTTCTAGATGGAGACCAGCAAGTAAAACACTGTTCGTTCTTCCTTATACTACCTCACCTGGGTTAAGAGGCAAGAGGTCAGCAGGCTACTTGTGAGCAGGGAGGATGAACTTAGGCTGGAGCACAAGTTATCAGTTTAGTTAGCAGTTATCAGAGTGCCCAAGAAATGAGACTGCATGAAGAGACTGATTTTCTAGTCAGAAAATGTGGCTCCATCAGGGAGTGGCTACTCTGTACAAATTATTGGGAAAGAAAGGTAAATACCAGAAATAGGAAAAAAACCCCACCACCTCAAAACTACATGATTTAAGCAAAAGCCATTGTTAAGAGAAACATAAAGAGGTTGACCTGGCCAAGAACAGCACACGCTAGACATCAGAAATTTTCCTGTTAAAAGTTTTGAAATAGAACATTAAGAATTCCTCGAGTCTTCCAAAAGTTGACAAATGTCTTGCTTTGAGAAAGGATTCACTTTTAGTTGAAGAATTTCTAGTTAGCTTCCACAAAAAGCTTTTGTGATCTAACTATATCCATTTCTGCTCAAGGCAAAATGTACTTCTAACTTAAACTGTAATTCCTCCCTGGACAGAGAGGATTACAGAGCTACACTCGGGGAAAAACAATAAATCTCTCAAATAATGACAGCTGTGAAAATCCCTACTAACCTTTGGAAATCCAACCGAGAAAGGATTTGTTTGCACTTCACCAATACCTATGTAAGTCTTCACTTCAGCACCTTCCACTCAGTCATCGTTAGCAGCATTCCTGGTTTGGCTGCTAATGCTTCCCATCCTTTAGTTTTGGGAAAGTTAAAGCACAAAGGGGTTCACATCAGAAGGTTAAAGCCGCCATCTGAGCTGACACGAAGCAAGGACTATACTGCTCACTTACCTGTGCTATGCTCGGTAATCAGAACTTGGTATCTCCTATAATCACCTTCCACAGAGAACGATCCTGATTTACAGTGTCAAAACCACGCAGAAAATTGCAAGAACTAGAGAAGTGCCACGGTATCGTCTCCTCCCGCTAACTGTCGGTCAGAAAAGAGCAGCCCTCCAGGATGCTCTGCACATCGAACCAACACGAGCCCCACAGGACCAAGGGTAAAACAGGATTAATGACCCCAGCACACCCAAGCCTGCCCCCTCTCCAGCAATTGCAAACAGTAAAGCGATTTACTGACCAAAACCTGGAGTGAAAACCGAAGAGCTGTGAGGCTGCAGTCAATACCAGGACCAGAAATTTAATCTCCTCTGCTTGTGAATGACAATTACGGTGCTGGCTGGTGTATTCTGCGAGCACTAACATTTCAGAGAACTTTTCGTGGCAGTCTTGCATTAAGAGCACTGGGTAATCCAGCAGCTGTATAGACTAAGCTCTTGATTGCAGCCTGGCCTGATTAGGCTGCAGAGGTCGCTAGCACAATTAATTGAATATGAAGTAATTGCAGGTAGCAAACAGAAGTGATAGCTAAATACCCATCAGTACGATCTAGTTAAAAATACTCAGACTGTTTTCCTCGAGTTTTTTTTGTCGTTGTTGTTACTCCTGCCAGATCTGATCATGTGTTCTCTGTGTATCCATTGAAAGTTAGTAAATTCAATTTAAAGGGGCAGTGCTGGAATGTCATCTTCAGCAGAATTCTCATCTTCAAAATTTTTACTGTGAATAAGTACATATTTAAGATAGAAACCTGAATGTGTCTGAGTCTTATTTCTTCTTAGATCTTCCATCAATTTCACATTTATGCATTTTTAGAAAAGATTTAACAGATCCCTTTGTAGGCTTGGGGTTTTTTTTTCGGTCAACATTTCCACAGGAATTAAGACTAAAAGCAGCTGCTGACTTCAGAGCACCATGTTTGCATGAGGAAGTGCCTTCCCTCCCGGGCAGCCGTCACCCCACACACGGTGCTGTGTGCCCTCCACCTTTACCTTCTCCGGTGGCAGCACCTTCTGCAGCTCTTTCTCAGAGAAATCTTTGGGCTGAGTCAATCCATAACATCCAGCCCCAGCATTTCTTTCTACACATCATCCTTTGTCTAAAAACGTTCATGAGGAATTAAACTAATTTAGTCCTCCACGGTTCGTGAATGCACCTTCCAGTTTGTTGCAGCATCAGTGCCTGGACACGTTGTACCCAGCCACCTCCTCCAGGAAACAGCATTACCCGCAGCAGAACACCGAAACCAACCAGCACACCTGCTTCCTACCACGTTTTTCCTAATACTGAGTGCCTGTGTCTCCATTGCAATGACTCACCGGGTCACCCTGACTTGATTTCAAACCAGCAGCTGAAACCCAGTGTCCATACTGGTGGGGAGGCTGTGCCTTAGAGAAAGCTATGGTGGTGATGCCCTGCTTGCTCCTTGCTTTTCTGCCAACCTGATTTTTGCCTGCCAGAATCTACACACCCCAAATCACCGCAGGCAGATGTTACCTGCCGTGGGAGAGTGGTTTGGTGCTTCCAGCTGACCAAAGCCTCTGATGGCAGCTCAGGCTACCCTGCTTGAGTGAACCAGCAAAACAGAGAGGATCTCACCATCGGGATCACACAGGCAGGCAGCAAAGGAGATAAGAAGTAGTCAAGATGAAAACAAATAAATTTGGTGCCACTGGAAGGCTCCAGCACCAGCTGTGCACCACAGCCACTGCATCAGCCCTGCCCCAGCTCCAGGACAGGGCACTCACCTTCTGGAAAACCCTACTCTGGGCTGCAGGAACCTGCCTTTATTTTGCACTAAAATTTCAGAGGAACAAAAAATTCCCTTCCCTTCCCCACCCCCGAGTTCTCTCCCCCCAGGATGAGGGGAAACTGTCTCAGATTACCCTTTCATGAGGTGAAGCCCGAGCCCTGCTCCGCAGGGTTTTCAGGTGTTACTCGAGCAGTTGGTTCCTGTTGTGCACAGCTACAGAGCGAAATCTTCTCTCTACCGTGGAAAATCCTTCTCAGGCAAGATAAGGGCATTGCTCGCTTTGGAACCTTTTGGAACCTTTGGAACGCTTTGGAATCACAGAGCGATTTTGTGTCCAATTCAGTGTGTTCTTCAGGGAATTTGCATAGGTTCTTAAATTGCAGGTTGCATTTGAACAATCCTTTTTTAAAACTGTCTTAATTGAAAAAAAGACCTGAAATGGATTCATTTTCCTTTTCTTTAAACTTTAAGCATGAAGTAGAGATCAGAATGAATTCACTGCTCAGAATATCTGCCCAGCCATCTCTTACCAATCCTACCTCTTCTGAACCCCTGCTCCCCACTGGTCACACTGTACAACTGCTTTTGTCCACGGATCACAATTATTGTACATTGTTATTATCCCCACACGTCCTCTTTTGTGCTGTCCATCATTACACGCCCAAATCACACGACCGAAAACGCTGACTGCACATTCCTCGCAAGCATCGCATGGATAATCAGAGGATTTATAAAAGTGCTGCCACCCATACGTGTCCCAGTACAAAAGGTCATCTATTATTCCTCTCCTCAGAATAATGAAAAGATACCCCCATCTCAAAAACAAACAAACAAACAAACAAAACAAAAAAACCCAACCAACCAAAAAAAAAAAAAAAAAAACAAAACCAAAAAAATATGAGGTCATTAGCTTGATTTCAGGAATTCTAAGGCAGAAAATCAGGTTCAATATCGGTAAGCAGCTAATCCTCATTTTCTTTAGTCCCGTTATACACGGCTTCCTTACATCAGAGGAGATACTTGACAAGTGTAAGCTTTTTTAAGAAAACTCTCAAGATGCATTTGGAAACTCTTCCCCAAGATTTTACAACTTGTAACATGAATGTTCTATTAGTTACATTTAATGTAATGTACTTCATAGAAGTACTTCGTTTGTTTGAACAGCACTTTGATAAAACAAGGCATCAGGAGAGAAGCTGAAAAGGAAAGTCTCTTATGGGAGACCTAGACTAACTCTTGTGAGACAGACAAGGAACCTTTCCAGATGTTTTCAGAAAACTTCCAAAACTCTCTCATTTGTTACTAGAGCCAAGCTGAAAGTGCAACAACCCAGCCTCCCAACCTGCGTGTACGTTATACTTACAGTGAAATTCCATACTTCTTTAACTTTTCTTCTGCACACATGTAATTCACTGTTTTGCAGTAAATCAGGCTGGTCTGAGAGACAATAGTGTTTTTTGAGTCCAGCATTGCAAGATGCTTTTATCTCCAACTATTCGTTTCTATGATATGCCATATGGCAGCGATTTCTGCCATCTACCATCCAGTCCTGCTAAAAAAGGGACCGAAAAGGAAGGCTGCTGCTCTCCAGCTGTTTCTGCCCCTTGCATGACAAAACAGGAATGTAACCGGGTGACCCTGTGTCAGGAAGACCAAAAAGAATTAAGCAATACAGGGGAAAATAACCCCAACTCACACGCAGACCAATCCAATGCCTCTGTATACCACTAAAAAGATTGCAAGCAAATAATAAAGCAAATTAGTAGCGTAAAATACTTGCTGAAAAGCAGAGCGGGGAGCGTTGAGGCTGGGATTCTCTCAGTTCCTCCTCTCGGCTCTGCCCCTCTCCCACACTGCTCACGATGAATGTGAACAGCGATTCAGTCAACAGGATCCTTTCCCTTGTGCCCCTCACCAGACTGAGGGGAAAATAAAGTAGGAATCAATTTCCCATCAAAAGACGTGGCTTTGGGAACCTGTCACTTTGGCTGAAATCCAACTCAAGTGTTTTCTCTGAATATTCAGAGCCCCCTCACAGGACTATTATTACCTACTTGTTCCAAAAATTCACCACAACACTCCAGCGCCTGCTCAAACGGAAGATCCCAGAGCACAGGAGAGAAGGGAGTTTCAGAGCCTGGTTGCCTAAGGGAAGTTCACCTGAACATGCCTTGGCGCTGCAGACCAAGGTACTCTGTAAGCTCCTTCCTCAGCCTGGGGGGGATAGGGAAGACTGCTAGTTCTAATTAGAAGGACATCACTGAACAATTCTAATATCAACAAAGTGTTTCAACACGCACCTGTGGCTTAACACACTCTATAAATGGTCCAAGGTTAGCGAAATCCCGCAGGAACTAGAGAAAAACTCTAGGAGTTCAAGCTCATAACCGTGCACCAAAAAACCCAAACTGCAGCGTGCAACAAACAAATGTACTCAGCACCACTATTTTGCTGTCGTTTCAGAGAGAATAAAGAGAGCTGAACTAATACTGGGCTAGATACAAGACCTTGCAGGATCACTGAATCACACCTGAACAGAAAACTGTAGGGTGCTCGACCTGAATCCTCACACAAGTCAGAATCCACTTGTTAAAGAGAACAACAATGTAAAAACCAGGAGGATACAAGAAATCAGAAGCAGGGTACAACTGCAGCGTCACCGAGTTTTCAATACAAATTCTGGTATCGGATACATATGCATTCAGAAGAAACGTTCCTCACCACAGTTAGAACACTTCAAAACATGATTTCAGGCAACAGCTGGTGTGTCCCACAACTGTAAATTTATAATCTGTATCATGATGTCATGGATTATATACAAGGATGAATAAAAAATTATTTTTGCTTGGAAGTAACATTTTGTTATTGGAGCTTTTTACTGTAATTACTTTCACACAATGCATCTAATGAGACCAAGGATGCAGAAACATAAAAGTTTGGTGGGAAAACACTGGCAGTTTTGATAGCTGAGCAGGGGGATTAATTGCTTATGCCATTTTTATTGTCACACTACACAGTGATAAACAAGTCCCAGTTGAAAATATTAGCCTAAGTGTATTGACTGTGCTACCTATGCATTTGGCAATCTATTGCTGGCCGTAAGACTCACTCACTCAAAAGGAATTATTTTATATTTTTAAATATAAACTGCACTGAACAAATGCATTCATGGTAAGAACCTGACCTGGGTATACAAGGATTACAGAGAAGCAAGAGAAAAAACATGTTTTGTGAACATTCCTAGTAGAATTATCAGTGAGAGCTGAAGTCCAACCAGATATTCACACGGTACAGTTCTCAGCAGAAAGACAGACTGAAAGCCATTCATCCCTCTCAACGCAGTTAAACATTGAAAAAATGTTACGTTAAAGGACCAGGCTTCATAACATTAAGATTCCGAAACAGCTCCATTGTAAATGCTGGATTTGTGGAAACCCACGGGCAACAGAGAGAGAATTCCAGCTTCTCCATTGCACACTTCAGGGCACCCAGGCTGAGCCAGAGGACACCAGATAAACCAAGCAACAACTGGGAAGTGGTTCTGCAGCAACGCCCATGCGCTACAGGCACAAGCATCACGCACTGGGCAAGCCAAGAAAGTGTTATGTGTCTCCATCATGGCAGAACATGCAGCAGCGCTGGAAGCAGCTCCGTTTTCCCCTGTGCAATCCTCAATGCTTCAGAGAACTTTTTTCAAAAATTTTTTCAAAATTCACTTTTTGTGCCTTTGCCACAGTTGCCATGTAGCACTGAAACGATGTAAACGATATACTTTGCCTTTCATTACCAGAGCAAAGGTGAAGGGGCCTCAAGAGAGTCTACTTTATTCTAGACCATTTTTCACGCAGATGTATCACATGGAAATTTCTTCCTAGCTTTATTCACAGACATCCACTAGTCTGAATGTCACTTTGTAATGGTTTAACTCATTAATCTCCCCCTACATAGCCAAAATACAGAAGGGGAGGCAAATAATCTATACTGAGATCAGATTCTATTTACTGGCCTGCCGTAAAATTCTTTCTCTACAGAATGAGGCAGTCTGAGATTTGCAGCTTTCCACAGAGCATCTATGGTGATTTTAAAACTACAGACAGGTGGGAGGGTGAGGCATCAGAATGAGCCCTGGCTGAGGCTCGCTTCTGCCAGCCTTTCACCAGGAACCCATACGCAATGAAAGACCTAGAGGCAGAAAACCCGTGAGGTGGGAAACATGGACGTGAAATGCAAACCCACTGTTCATACATTAAAACTGACAGAAGATTGCTTCTCCAAACCTCCATTAATCATACTCTGTTCACTTTTCTTCAGAATTAATTGTATTTCTGGGAATACTACCAAGCATTGATGCTGTGTGTATACAGAACCTCGTGCTTAAACAGTCTGCGGAGGTGTCTGTTCCCAGAGCAGTTGTGCTGCAGGAGACTGGTCAAGTTCTGTGTAGGTTGTAAAACTTTTCCTTGGTTTTTATTTTCCTTTATTCTTTACCCTTTTAATTTCCTTTCCAACATAAATGCAGACTGTACATAGTATCTGAAACACTATTACATCAAAGCAATATAGAGAAAGATTACACTCATTCTAACAAATACTTCCTTAAACACTGTAAAAACCCGTCTCGCTCTAGCAACCATCTCACTGAAACACAAGATGAGGCCTGTTTGCTGCGACAACTGCTTTCAGCTCAGCAGTTTAAGGTAAAAACACCCCAGCAAAATACTCCAACAGATGTTTCAGTGTGCCTAAAGAGACATTCTCTTGAATTCTAGAATTATTTTCTTGTATGTTCACACGTACAGCTGAAAATTCATGAATGAAGTATTTCAAACGCAATCCATTCTAGTCCATTTAAACAAACTGTGCTCAACGTCAAAAATGAAACATGCCGTCAACAATTTGTAAAAAGGTAAAGGTGAAAAATATAATCTGATTACAAAAGAATTTAACACCATCTGTACAACACAGATAATGCTTTTCATAAGATTAATTTATCACCATCCTCATTCAATCATTCTAGTTAAGTTATCTCAATTCATAAAAGCATGCATTTTCTGTGTACTTATATGCAAAATTAGTGTTTTTACAATACTTCCTACTTTAGTGTGAACAGTTAAGATATTATACAGTGACTCAACTGAAATGAATGAGGGGGAAGCTTATGCATGTTATTTTAGTGAAAAGATACTTTACTTGCCTAGCTCCAAAACAGCCAACGAAGGTAAGTGATAAGAGCACCAGCTTAGACTCTTTCGAACATAAATTCAGGCATTTTAATGTGTGTCTCAGTAAAGCTACATGAGTTTCCATGTAGGTTATTCATACATATTATGGCACTTGGACTCTCCTAACAGGTGTTAGTTACCTAGGACATCTAGACTAAAAAAAGAAAAGGTCTGCTAAAATTAACCATTTCTGTAAGAAAACACTTCTCTCCCAACCTTCATAACCCTTAATTTCCCTGGAAGTTGCACCAAAATACAGTTGTTCATATTTTACATTATGTGAATAAGTTGCCTTCGACTATGATGTCACATTAACTTTTAAGTTTAGATCTTTAGTGATTTGTGAACAAAGGAAGGCAATCTTACCCACTTTCAACAAACTCAGTTGTGTCCTGCTCCTTAGTAATTATAACACAGAGTATTGATACTTGTGTATCCGTTCTTTTGTTGGACTAAAGTCTTTGAAGGAATTACACATATTAAGAAAGAAGCCCAAATTTAATTAAAGGTGGCTTACAATGGTAGCTTTTTCTCCATGTAAGGCATTATTCTGACATCTACTGGCCTGGCATCCAACCATACATTTTAATATACTGCATTTGTTATTAAAAAGAAGCATATATATTAATCCAAAGATAAGAACAATTAAAGGAACACAAATGACATACATTTAAAACAGGCCCATGTATTTTCATATAAATCTCACAACCCTACCAGTATTTTGGTAGGTTTCTATTGCTTTCTTAACTCATCTGAACTACTGTATATTATGAGGCTTTAATACAAGCAGCTTTGGGGAAGAAAGTTACAGTTGGAAGGGAAAAGAAAGTTGTGACAAGTAAAAAAAAAAAATCCAAGAAGCTTTTTTTTAAAAAAAAAATCTTTACTTGCAAAATTAAGCAGCATGCTATTTTGTGATTTATATTTGAATTTAAAAAGACTAATTAGACTGAAATAAAAATAAAAACCTAAAAATGGCAATTCTATAAATAATGAAAATTTTGATTTCACTAGACTTTAATGAAAAACATTTGGTAATTAAATACTTGCTACTGTTCATTACGTTGATGAACTTTATTAGGGTTAAAACTATAACAAAGTTCATCCTAAAACATTTTGCAATGCAAAATTATTTTCACTTGAGGAGTGTCTCAAATTGAATGCTAAGAATTACAAGCAATCTTCAGGAGCAGACACTCGCATTCATAAAACTTTATACATCTTTTCGAACTAAGATATTTATACTACTAAAATCAAACATGCATCACTTCCCATACATTCTGGTATCATGATTTATATTACATTATGTAACACCATTCTTCTAAACAGCAGCAGTTTTATCATACGTTTGCTCCATTCTCTTTGGATTTCTGATCTTTCTCTTCGTTCTTCACAATATCCTTTAAAAGAAAAAAAAAAAGGGAGGGAGAGGATAAGATGAATTCTAGAAGTGATATTTCTCACGTGAACTGTGATGCAGCAAGGGACAAAGACAGTATTTAAAACAAAACACCAAACAGCATGTGATACCTTACTCAGTTTAGTTATAATCAATTTGTATTTCCTCAATTCCTGAAGAATTGAGGGGACAGAAGTTAAATGTGACCTAAACACTTCTGAAGAGAAGCAGAAAAGATTCCCCAGAAGCCTCACTTTATAGTCTGAAGGTTTGGGGGCTGTGTTGGGCTTCCCCCCCACCCTGCCCCTCTGTTAGGTGGTTGGGTTTGTATTTTTTTTTTTAAAAAAGCAAGTGAAAACAGTTTTTGCAAACTCCATTAAATTAAGATAATCACAGAATCACAGAATTGTCAGAGTTGGAAGGGACCATAAAGATCATCTAGTCCAACTCCCCTGCCAAAGCAGGGTTGCCCAGAGCACATCACTCAGGACTGCATCCAGGTGGGTCTTGAAGATCTCCAGAGAAGGGGACTCCACGACCTCCCTGGGCAGCCTGTTCCAGGGCTCTGGCACCCTCACCGGAAAGAAGTTTCTCCTCATATTTGAATGGAACTTCCTATGTTCCAGCTTGTGCCCGTTGCCCCTCGTCCTATCACTGGAAACCACTGAAAAGAGTCCGGCTCCATCCTCCTTCAACCCACCCTTTAGGTACTTGTAAACGTAGATAAGGTCTCCCCTCAGCCTTCTCTTCTCCAGGCTAAAGAGCCCCAGCTCTCTCAGCCTTTCCTCATACGGGAGGTGCTCTAATCCCTTAATCATCTTAGTTGCCCCTAACAGTTCTAACATAAAATACCTATGCTGGTCAAAGCCATCTGAAAACACCAGACTTAGAAGACATTTTCATCTCAAAAACAGCAACCAGAATGAGCAAGGCTATTTAACTGAGCTAAGAGATGCAGAGCCTTCAGCTGCCGGCTCTGGTGGAGCAGCACGTCTGCAACACATAGTGGAGCCGAGGACGGTGTAACGGCACCGGTGGCTGCAAAGCACTGCCGGTTTAATAAGCAACAGTGACCTATATGATGCATCATGTGTATCATACAAGGGGGAAAAACAGTTCTAACATTTGTCATGTTTTCTTTCTGGTTTTGTGTGTATTGTTTTATTTTTAGGGCTTTTGTAGATGCTATATTGTCTTTTCAAAATAACCATAGACTGAAGTAGAAGCAAGGCTCCCCCAGAGTACCAGTTTGCCACTCAGCAGTCTTCACACCCTACTTCTATTCAGCCTTACTCAACAGCATCCCTACGGAGTATGCAAGTACCTTTCTGTACAGGGATAGGAAGGCTCTAGAGCATTATGCTGTTTGATTGAAACTCATTTTACTGAAATACCCCCACATAAACTGAAATACTTAAAGGTCTGCCTTGAAAAATTGGGCAGTCTTTTAACTGATCAAACAGAAGAGCAGGTTTGGACTGTTGGGGGTGGACAAGGTCAGGACAGGAAAACATTAAGATCGTTTGAGATTTACATTAATGTTTATAGATTTTTAAAAACATTTAAGACAAGAACATGTGTATTTTTTCTAAGCTTGAAACACTTTATTTGTTATCATTAAATAATCAGTATCCCATTGAGCACCTTATATATGTGTGTTAAGGTACTACTGCCCTGAATTAATGTGAAAATTCTTTTTTATTCTTAAGTTTTTGCTCTGATAGTTTGTTCTGCAGGAAGCCCACATGCAATAATAAAAAATGGAATTAAACAATTCTAACCTGTTTAAGAACACTCTGTATTTCATCCATAACAGTAGCTAAATTTTTGATTGTCTTATTCAGCTGACCCTCAAATTGCAAATTTTTGTCATCCGAGATCTTCAAATTTTCTTGCAGTTGGCCAAGGTCCTTTTTCACTTCTTTGAGCTCCGTAGATAGACTTTTGTTAGAATTCTCCAGTTGTAGTATGGTCTTTTCATCCTCATCTTAGAAAGAAAGAAAGAAAAAAAAGAAGTCAGTGACTTCTAATGCTGCGTACTTTGCATCTTAATATTCCACTTGCAAGCAAACACCACAACTACTAACTTTTAAAGAACATTAAGAACTGCTTTGCATTACCATTTGCTAATACTCAATTCTGACAACATTTGGAAGTCTTACATTCTACTTGAACAAAAAAAAGAGAAATGCACTTCAGCGTGGTGACAGTGGTACTCAACAGTTGGTGTGCAAGTTTCAAAGGGCTTGGGAAATAGAAAATAGAAGTTTATGGTAAGCAAATAGCTAAGAAATTCAAATCACAAATACTGCTTAAATCAGTTATCTACTTAAAAAGCCTTAGCATCTTGCATCCATGTAAGTACCACCTTCAAAGTAATGTCCCACCTGTTTTTTCTTCTAGTAACTGAAGCTTTTGTTCGATCTCTGCCCGCACTCTTTCGCTCTTCTCCAGCTTCTGTAAAAGGCTCCCAACGTCCACCATAGCTCCATTGTACACAATGAGGCCCACATTTTCTTCTATGGCTTTTGATTCTTGCTTTATAGTAGGCGATGGTAACAGCAATCTGTTTCCTGTTATTAGATTAAGTAGCATTAGGAAATAGTAATTCTGTCATTTTTCAGTTCCAATGACAAACCTCAAAAGCTCCTTAGAAGAATAAATTCCTAAAAAAATAAATATTCTGGTCTATTCAGTTTGGTTTTTTTAAAACATTCAAGTTTGCTGGTCTATCCCTCATTTCTCTCCTCCCTCCTTACCCCAATTCCCCCCTTCAGAAAGGGGCACGCTTTTTCATTACATTCTTCTATGCCTCCTTTCTGTGGGAATTCAAAAATCGGGCTCTGCTCTACTGCCTACAGCACTGACCCTCCCGACTGCAGAACTGCTGCGAGTGAGAAATGCTGTTCAGCGATATTCAGCATTAACCTCTGTCCCCCTTCCTGTTCCAAGAAACTAAGAATTATCCTATAGATCCAATGAGCTGTGTTGAAAGCCAGAAATACTGTCATTTATGAACTGCCCAAGATTTACTTTTCCAAACTGGCAGGTTCCTTGCAGACCTGAATTAGTTTCTGCAAGAAAGCAAGTATCTCAGAATTCTCATCATTCACACAGAAACAATTCTCTGGAAGTTTGTGGCATTAAAATAAAAAGAAGTAATACCACCTAACATATCTTCCTGTAGCTCTTCAGACTCTTCTTGATTCTCTTCATCTTTAGAAGTATCTGTTAGTCTTCTATAAAAGCAAGATTCTCTAAGCACTACTTTATTAAGTAGCTTCTTGACCTAAAACACAGCCGTGGAAAGAAATTACTTAAATGCAAAGACGTTGTATTACCTAAACAAGAATGTTTTAACTTGGAAAACTTAGAGAAACTGCACAGCTTTTTCAACTTTAACATGCTGGAGCTTAAAACATTAACAAGGTAGAAGGGAAAAAAAAGATAGAATTTTGAGATAAAAGCTACAAATACAATATGCAGCTCTTAATATGCCCAAACTTCACCTTTTCATCCCAAACTTCACCTTTTCATTCCAAGACAATTTACAAAACATTAAACTAGTATTTCATTGTAAATATGAAGCAGCTACTTAAAAATCAGAGATCAATATGTAACCAACAGCCTTTAGAAGCTAAACTATACTCCTCCCACTGACAGCATTCCTGTAATATTTCCAAAGAGACTTCTATTACAATACAAAACCTGAGCACGTGACAGGTGCAGTCCAAGAGTGTACAGGATCTCCTCCATGTCCTTCTCCAGAAGATATCCACAATGACTTTGATCAAAATAAACGAAAGCCATCAGAAGATCCCTATTAACAGTTACCATCTGCGTCTTGTCTTTCTCCTATAGAAAATTAATTATTATTAGGATAACAGGAAGTTAAAATATAATTTTCCAACTACTCACTAAAAATACGTAAACTTTTCAGTTAATAAAAGTTTTCCCCTGTTCGTTCTATCGTTACTTTCAGGCGAGTAATTAATGTAACAAGCATTTAGCTACTGAGCTCAAATATAACATATGCAAGCTATTTAGGACAAGTAATCTTTCAAATATTTAAAAGAATTACAGGACAATGGCCAGGAACATCTGGCAGACGCACTTTCATTTTGTTCATGCTAATATGTCAAAAAATGTAAAGAATTAACTTAATTAAACAAGTAATAGTAAACATCCCTTCTCCCAACCATACATTTCACTGGAACGCTGTTTTGAAAGTGAAAACCCCATTAACACATAATGAATGAGCATCCCGCTCTCACAGCTACAGCAGTTCCGAGGACTGTGTTTTCCCATTAGTCCTAATACTACACCTCCTATTTTTCCTTGAAGAAAAAAATAATCAGAACTAGAAACTTGTTTTATTCTTGCACTTATAAAGGAAAGTTTAAGCATAACAAATCAAACTTATTCTGCTCCTTAACCTGAACTGTGGAGGCAAGCTGCTGGCCTTATGACACAAAAAGCATCTATTTTCCTGCAGGGAGATGTAAAAACATCACGTAATGATTCCAAGCTTCACAACTGAAAAGCCAGTTTATCAATCTAAGCTTCTGCTTTTCTTAGGTAAGAATACAGAAGTTGAAAATAATAATTGATAAAATAATCACATCTGCTGCCTCTTATGTGCACATCCAGCATTAGTTGCTCACATCTTTCAGACAGATCAGTATCTCACGAGAGTCTTTCCAACAGCTTTCACCCAATGAACTTTAAAATGTAAGTGAAAGTAGGTTGGAAGCACCTTACCCAAAGCTGTCACATGTTCCCTAGCTTCTATATATACTTTTCACGTCTCAGTCAAGAAACGCTGAAGGAATCCAGGAGTGCAAACAGGTCTTATGAAAATAGTTAAGCTCTAATTAGGACACCTCTAACAAGGTTATATGGAGTTGTTATGAAATATGTTAATTACCTTATCTTTAGACGACCTCTCTTTACAATGCCTATTTCCCTCTCTTCTGTCCTCACGTTTGTTCATTTCCTCTTCATCCCGGTCTGTAAAACACAAAGAAAATTTAACATACCCCCAGCAAACGACTCCATAACCATTATCTCAAAATATGCACGTCCATTGAAAAGGTTCACATAAACCCCCAAATATCTGAAATTAGCATACTTCCCTGAACAATAAAAAACAAATGGCATTTAAGCGAGTCCTGTTAAGTTTTGATTTTTCTCTGGTCTTATTTCAACATAAGCCATTTGTCATCTTTTCCCCTGTGCTTCTTTCTCACACAGCGCACAGAAGAACCAAAACAAAAGCTAATTAGACCAAAATGAGTGCCGCCAATATCACCATTTATTTAAGTGGTGTGCAGAAAATTACAATTCTCCCTAACGAGGCTTGGCAGAGTCCACATTCAGCTACGGTTTTTCCTATTACAACAAAGCCAGGACTGTTTACTCTCAAATACTTTATATCACAAAATCATATCGGCTTTATAATTAAAAGCATGTGTTTACACTCATGTTAAGAGTGACATATTCTTTGATCCTATGATTTAGATTCTCCAAGAAGTTATAGAACACATCATTGCTGATTAGATGTGAATTACAAACTGCAGGGGTTTTGTTTAAAGGTAGAGAGTAAAACTAAATTTAAAAATCAAGAGAGAAAGAGGAATATGACAACTGCAGGGCTGGGTTATGTCATGCAGCTCTCTACCTTACGTGCAAGTCTTTGGTCAGAGAATCGTGTGCCAAGTTCAGCTTTAAGCTCACCTTCTTGTGAGGAAAACTTTGCATGTTGGATTGTTCTCAGCAACTCTTACTGGGAACGGCACAAGGACAGATTATGGGAAGTAGCAGCATTTGTACAGAACAGACAAGTCCAGGGCACTCTCAGTGCCGGGTTATAAGCAAATCATAGTTATTTTGGAAACCACAGATTAGCACCAATTTTTTAAGGCTGGTGCAGTACTCTGCTGAAAATACAACTGAAAATGCTGGATAGAAAACGCTGGGACTGCAATATCTAAGCAGTTCAAACCCATGTCTCTAGCAAAAGCTCTCCACAGGAGGACAAAAACCCCCAAAGTACAAACCAAAAAGCATAGACCATGTCTTACGCCTTTCTGAATCATTGAGCAGGGAAAGAGGGCTACTGCTGCTTCCCGGGGACAGGAGAATTCCCCAGCCCCTTTCCCCGTTTCTTCAGGCAAACAACTCCACCCAAACAGAAACCGACTCTGCATAAAGCCACGTAAAGAGCAAGCCGCTCTACATCCTGGCCTATTAAAAACAGAATGACATTGCAGAACTGAGGAATAGGAAGTTAGGCACTTAAAAGTGGCTTGGTTTTTCAGAGGTGCTGAATACTCACATCTCCTACTGACTTCAATGGGAGTTGCGAGTGGTCTGCATTCTGAAAAAAATAAAACCACTTCTATATGCATGCCTTACTTTGAGTACCACAGCTAGATTATATTAACTATGTTCATAAAATGCCTAGCATAAAGGCACTTACATTTTAAGTAGATCTGGTCAGAATTACTAAAATAAAATTAGTCTATTAATGCAATTTTAAATTGTCTAGTTCCAGTGCATTCTCCAGCTTGAAAGAACATACTCAGCTGACATAAAAAATTCTGAAAGTCACAAAATCCATAATTCAAGATACCTTCATCTTCGTCTTCAGCTTCTTCTGCCTCCATTGGATCATATTCTTCCTGATTATTGTCTTCTTCAGTTTCTTCTTCATCTTTAGAATCATCTTTCCTTTTATCTTCCCTCTGTAACAGAAGTTCCTAAAAATTTATCAAGTCAGAACTAAAAACCAGCAAAGTAAAAACCTCACTGCCCTTCATTCCAAATTTGCATATGTTTATATTTAGTCACTTAAAAACCCAAATATAAACCTCCAATATAGCTGAACATTAAAATACCCCAATACACCTGTAAAATTTTAAAATTGCTGAATGTGATTGAAGCATATTTAAATAGATCAACAAGTCAAATCAATTAACTACCAGTACAAAACTTGACTTTTCAAAAGCAATAAACTAAAATTTAAGTAAATAAATAAAGTAAAACAGTTTAATACTGATCCAGACAGGATAGTATTTCATATGAACCAGCTGCAGACCTTCTTTTCATCTTTATCTTCTTTTTTGTCTTTATCATCTCCAGATTTTCTCCTCTTAGGTTTTGGATCATCTGTTTCATCCTCTTTTTCTTCTTTTTTTTCTTTTCTCTCATCTTTTTTGCTTTTTTTGTCTTTTTTGTCCTCCCTCTCTGGGAGAGAAATTAGTGCTTTGTAAATTCTGACACCAAAATCCCTCTGAAGCATTTCATTGAAGAGCTCTGCAAACAACGATACCTGCACATACAGAAGAATGAAAAAAAAAAAAAAAGACAAAAAGTTTTAAAATATATATTAAAAATTTTCACACTTGTGATTAAATAGCTATGAGATGCTATCTCACCAACTTTCACCATGTCGGAATTTTATGTGGTGTCAGATCTCTTACTATCTGCTTTGAATATGGAAGCTTTAAACAACTTGATAAAAATGCTTCTTTCCTGTACGGTGTAGTTTAGGACCTAGACTAGCTGCGTTAATTTTTAACTCAGTTCCCTATTTGAAAACCTTTGCATTTCTTCTGGATATCGTACAGTGACCATACTGTTATTGTAAAATGTGCTGAAAAGGGAGCAACGTTCTTCTAGGCATTGCACAAATAAACCAACTTATTTAAGTTTTATTCTGACATGCTATCATAAACTTTTACAATTTAAGAATACCGCGGTTATCACACAGAATTAAAAAGAACCAAGAGTGGCTAACTATAAGTAGCATAGCTAGATTACCTCAAAGGAATGTTCTTTATTATCTTCTAATCTATAGTCCAGAAGAACACTAAGAGACATAATGCTACAGTCAAACTTCCCACTCTTTGCTGCCCAGTTCGGGTGTACAATGATCGCTGGTTCATCAGGCAAGATGTATCGTCTCTCCCGCCGTTGACGTTCCATTTCTTCTTGACGTTTTCTTTCCTCTTCCTAAAAATAGGCCAAAAAACAACATACAACATATTCCAAAGCTGAAGTTTCAGCCTATCTATTAGTTTTTACGACTCACTGCTTTGAGGAAAGTGAAGGAAAGCCTAAGCTGCTGAATGCAACACAGAAGACAGAAGTCAGACTAGAATCTCCAGAACGCATTCTGTGTCCGCTGCCAACACTCACCTAAGACAACTGAAAACCTGAGTGACACCAAGCAGGACATGCAGGGTTGTTCAAGCCCACCGAGCAACGAGCACCTTCCAACTATCTCATGGTGCTTGACTGCAGAATGTTTACTCAACACTGGAAGGACTCAAGCTAGTTCACATCAAGAAATGCTCCCGAGGGGCCTTTTGTTTGTTTAGGGGTGTTTTTAGAACCATACAGGACAGTAAGCTGCCTTATTCCTTACATAGGAAGAATAAAGGCTTCATACAGCATCTTACAAAAAGAGACCCAATACAGCTTTAACAACTACCTGATGACAATTTACTCTGCTCTTTTGCTTATGGCAAATACAATCTCTATAGATACAACTGAAGCAAATCAAACAAAAGGTTAAAAAAGGTAAAATACCAAGAGAAATATTAAAGTCCTACGACTATGGAAAAAAAGTCAAGGCAGAGCTTTCACTTTTTAAAAAAGGCAAGCACAATCAAAGCTCTCTCCCCAAATCTTAAAGGAAGCTGCGGGAAGAAACCCCAGGATAGTTGAAGCTCATCCAAGCTTCGGGAGAAGGCAGCGACTTACAGTATTAGCAAGCACGTGGCCTTTGCTCCCTCAATGAGGTTTACACAGATAAAAAACATTTCAAATCATCCCATATTGGTTAGGTAATACACAAAAAGGCAGGTTTAAAAGCAACTAACATACATTCAATGCATTCTCCAGACATTTATGACCCTTTTCTGTGGTTGAGCTTTGGCCTTATTGCACAGATCTTGTTTATCCTTGTGAAATAGGAAACCAGACTAAGTAGTATCAAACTACCAACCGCAAAAACTGAGGAACTTCAATACACAGGAAGTTTATCCAAAAGCAAAAATTGAAAGTTTCATAACAAGGGAAAACAAACCTAAGCAAACCATTAGCCACGTGAAGAAATCTGACTACTTGAGACGCTACAACCTTTTATAGACTGGAACCTGCCCTCCTCCCATTTCCACAGTAATGCCCTAAGCTTTGTAGAAGCCAGTACAACTAAGCAGCTGCTTTTCATGTAGGTTTAAGAAGTTAAGATCTTGTTAAGTGCGTTCACCTGTTCTCGAGCATGGTTTGTCTCAGAAGTTTGGGATTTATTTTTCCTTACGTTGAAGGTCTGACGTTAATTCAGACACCCTTAGTGCAGCTGCACATTTCAACTAATTTTGCTGACATAAAGGAATTCAAACTTGCCAAGTTTTCATTCCAATTCAGCAGCTCAAGTTACAGCAAGAGTTCCCAGTACAGTCATCTGAGAACTACAAAACTCCAACACAACTAGGCATAGTCCTGTACTTTTTATACTTACATACATATTTGTACAATTTTTATAGATATTTTATGTAATTATGTGTTTTATTAAGACTTAAACAAAATATGTCCAAAGCCTAACCTCTTTGTCATCTTCAGATTTCCTATCCTCCTCCTCTTCCTCTTCTTTCTCAGACTTCTCTAGCTCCTTTTGCTCTTCTTTTTGTTCCTCTACTTTCAGCTGCTTTGTCAGTCGAGCTATCAACTGAGATTTCAGTCCTTTAGAGCTAAGGGTTCGACTTTCTAATTCTTTGCGAAGGTCATTTACCTGGCAAATAAAAGCTCTGTAAGTGGTACCAACCAGTGACATTACAAAACAGGTGATCAGCAGAAAAGGTGAAGTAAAAATGACATAAGAGCACTCAAAAGTCAACTGCATTTTTTAAATCTGTACTGAAAAACACTAATATTCACTGATAAAAAACATTCCCCATTTAAAGTTGTGTTCTCAACCCCTTTTTGAGGGTCTTTTCACAGGGGCAGGGAAAGGATTTTACTATAGCAAAACAGTTTATTACTATTAACCCTTTCAAGGAAACTTGTTATTATGTCTCCTGACATACATTTTTGGTATAATTATTGCTTTTTTAAACTAACATTAAAGTATTTTAGACTCTACATTTTTTTAATGCAAGGAGATACGACAGATTACTGCAGAACTTTCATTTTCCAGTTAATGTATCATATGTGATACACTTGAATTGTACGAAGTTCAAAAGTTCAGAACAGTTTCAGTTAGCTTAATTCACTTATTAAAATGAGAAGTCACACTTGCATACTGTGATATTACATCTAATATAAAATCAGCAAGGAAGATAAAACACCACCGAGGGTCTTTTACCCTCAGCTAAGGGAATATACAGTTGTATTTCGGGTCTGGCCTTAAAAATGGAAATATACAATAGAATCACATTTTAAGAAAAGTGTTACTTACCTTCATTGTTTTGGGATCCAGTTTAGACCAGTGCGTAGGTGTAGAGATCTCTTTAGCTTCCCCATCATCCTTTTCCTCTTCATCCTGACAAATAAAATTTAGAAATTATCATTCAGAAAGCTTGAAACCATTTCAGTTATTTTTTAAATTCTGTTGCTGATCTGTGCAAGGTCACAACTGTTTCAGATAGTCTTCTCCTAAAGTTATTATTTAGACAAGTTCACACACACATTCTACCACTTTATAAATGATCACAGTGCCACTCAGCCAATACAAGCCAGATCTGTGGAACACAAAAGGGTGAAGAGCAACACCACAAAGAATATCGGGGTTACACAGACACTGCTGGTCTCCACTAACCACACAGCGTGTGATCTTCCCCCGGATTTTAAATCCCCCAAATTACACTTTGTTCAGTCAGACCTTCCCTTATTCCAAGATGGTGATCAGCCACGTGGCCTGAAATTCAGATGTTTCAGACTAGTGTTTGTTCAATTTCAAGTATCACGATTGGAATTGGCCACAAGAGAGAATTTAGAAATTTTAGAAAATGGCAAAATGTTGAAAGACAGCTATTCATAAACTGCATCTCACTCAACAACTGGTCCCAGATTCCAGCAACTACGTCTATGATAAAAAAAATTTTCTGCGCATCGTAAGCACAATTAAATTCCATTTGTGATATCAGCATACACATTTAAAAGTTAGGGAACTAGCTGAAATAAAAATAAAAACCAACATTCACTACACTGCTGAAAGCTGGTTTACCAGTCATTGTTACCAGTTATGTTCCTCCTATGTATGTATGTTGTGTAGTATGTGGTGTGCATTTTGTGCCTGTGTTCCTGTGCCTGTGAGAAGCAGAAATAGAAAAAGGGATTAGCGTTCAGTGCCTGTTCTCCATCAGCCTCCTTGCGTTCACCCTGAAGCTTCTCGACCAGCTGCTGCTTGTATCCTCGGGAGAGGGTTTCCCACTCTGAGCGGGTGGGAAGGCAATGCCAAACATCCGGGAAAAATAAAACCACTGTCTCCACATGAGCTGGAACTGTACGCCCCTTGTGGGTCTCCTCAGGGCGATGGTAGCGAATCTCTGCAAAACGGTACCTGTTGCAAGGGAAGAAGCATGTTGGAAAAAAAATTCTACAATACATTTTAAAGAGCCTAGATCACTTGTAGCACATCAAGTAAAGAAACTTTGCTGCAAGACCTTGAAGTTTATCTAAAGAAAAAAATTATGGAAGCCATATTTTCTCTTTTGACACGTTTGCAAAAAGGTATCACAATGGAAAAGGAGGAAAACCAACAACATTCTTTTTTATATAACTTCTTGTTTAGCACACATAGGTTTGATGCACAAATAGAAGTTGTTGAAGCACTTTAAATTTAGCATACAATAGACTCTCCTGGTATTAGTAAAACCCCAATGAGTGTTAAGACAGGACAAAAACTCATCAAGAGAAAATATGGCTATATAACGAACGGCTATTTATTTATAACAAAAGAACAATGAAATGAAGTTCTCTTGACGATCTTCTCCAGCTATGCACAAAATGAAAAATATTTTCAACACACATTCATTAAAAAAATTACAGCATAACAAGTCAAAATAAATTCTTAATGTAGTATTCAGCACAGTTGGCACCCATCAAGCTTATTACAAAACAGAACATCCTTTGAGTAGTTTACCTGCGCTACCAAGAGCAGCTGACAAAGAAAAAGAGGTTTTTCCATCTTTTTTTTTTTTTTAAACTTCTGGTATCAGACAAGTATTTCTACAGTGCGCTTTGCTTTGCGGTACAGTACTTACCATTGTGTGCACACACTTAAGTCAATCCCTGTAAGAGCCTTGCAACAACGAATAGCCGTCTTTATCAGCACGGAAGGGTCCTTTTCTGGATCAGGTCCATCCAGTGATGGGGACCAGTGTCCTCCAATAGCCATAGCTTCATCTTTGCCTTTCATACCCACTAAAAACTAGACAAAAAGAGTCTTCTCAATGTTCCCCTACTAGGGGTAGAGAGTCATTTTCCCAAAGCGCAAAAAATATTTCATAGTACACACACTGAAATCCGTGAATAAACTGTGACATTATTTTGAAATCTGAAAATGAAAGTCAGTCAAGAAAGAGTTCAGTTATTTTTTTCCACAGCGTGTTTCAGAAATGGAATAGGTTTAAAACATCATCACTCATTCTTGTTTGCAAGACTTTCCATCAAGTTTCTTTATTGGTATAGGCTTGTACCTTTGCAATTAAAAGCTTTCTAACACAAGAGACAAACAGATACTAATTTAAATTATGTTCTTAATTACAATACACATTTATAGATGTTTCTGCTTAAAAGTGATAAAGCAATGCTACAAAAGATAAGACCACAAGAGCATTATATCTATAAATCCTAGTACTCCCATTGGCTCTAAGATGGTGGAATTTAATTGGAAAACAACTCTGTATTGTCCTGAAACTTCACAGCACTTACAGGTTGTGCAGTTTAACAATAGTTAAATTTCACCTAATACAATCGTTACTTAACTGTTGCTTCATTTGTATTCTTTTCACAGCTGAACCCTTAAAAGGAGTCTAAGTGCTTGTAAAAAAAAGGCCAAAGCTAATTATTATATAATTAATACAGATTTTGCCAAACATCTATTGTTTGAGTTTGACCAAGTTGAAGAAAGCACTAAATATGAAAACAGTAAAGATGGAGCTCTAATTAACTGCAAAAAGAATTTGCATAGAAACTAGATCTCTTCAGAGGAAAAATGAAGCCATTATTTGGCTGCCTACAAACTCCTCCCTTATCAATAAATATTTTAAAGCTCTATAACCAACCTTTATTTGCCGAAAGTGTCTGGCATTGAAGCATATTTACCTTTACAAGTCTAGCAGGATGCTGAAATCCTTCACGAAGTTCTTGGGGATCTTCAGCCAGAGCGCATGACTTGTGGTAGAGATCCTCCATGCTAGGACTAGCCATCAACATCACCTGTTGTGGAAGTCAGATCAGTCTTGTGAAGGTCTCCCACTATGACTGGTAAACAACAACCCCAACTTGCAACCGCATACATACTACTACTTTTTCCTTCATGTCACAAAAAAAAAAAAAAAATCAGAAAAAGTAGAGGTAAAATAAAATTGTAGAACCGAGTGTTAAAATGTCTGCCAAGGACCAATTTCCCTCTTTCCCATCGGGATGCAATGTGCGATCTTATTAAAAGAAAAATAAAACTCTGAAAGCATATAAAAGCAACATGCTTCATGTGTTACCACTAAATGCCAAACACCTTGAACCAAGAAGCACACCAAATACATTCCGGTTTTGGTAACTGACTCCTACCATTTTATCATAACCACAAGAGAACTGACCAGCACGTTCATCTGCATCCTCGTAGCATCCCGCGAAATTTAACCAAGTAGCTTTACATCCTAAACAGGTCAATATTATGAAACAGGATGCTACTCCTCAGTTACTGAATATATTTTGAAGCTTATCCTTCTGAAAGAGAGCTCTTGCTCTACACCACTTGAATGAAAAAAAAGCAGCATCTCTGATACTTGAGCCAAAGCTTTGACATTTTTGTGCAGAGAAGGGAAGTAAAATTAAGTCTTTCAGAAATACAGGGATTAAAGGCAGTTTTGTTTCTAAACCTATCCTTAATATGAAATACTTCTAAAACAGATTGACCTAGAAATCTCAGACCCGTTTTAATGAAAGAGCTTTCTAATGGAACAGGTTTTAGGAAGACATTGTGACACTCAGGTCTTTTAATACGTCATTACAGCCCTCGATACAGTGGTTTTTTGACATTCATATAATCCCAATAGGCTCAATCTACTTTCAACAAAATAATTAAGTATTGAGATAAACATGAAAGAAGAAAGAAAGTATAACTAAACAGAAGAGCACAAAACTGCACAGAAACGGCCCCTGAAGTGGGGGAAGGAGGAGGGAGGAGGGCTCCACTAACTATTCAGAATGAATTGCCTAAGAACGACATTCAAAGATCTTGCAGGAGCTGGATTTTACAGGAGCTGGATTTCTTTCCTATAATCCAGAGAAGAGACCTCAGTAAAAATAATATTTAGGACAGCTCTAGTAACAGAAAAACAAACTGAATTTCAGTCATGATTCTTTAAGCTCTACATACTAGCTCTTTACTGAAAAGTTTAAAATGCTGTATTTTGTTCAAATCGCTGTAGAGTATTTTCAGTTCAACGACACTCACTTTTTCACCCTATTGGTAAAAGAAATTTCTAATGAATAGTTGTAATACTGGAAACCGGTACAAACCTTTGCACTGTATAGATGATCAGCATCAGGTGGATCAAGAACAGCAGCGTTTTTATCTATAGGATCTACTTCTCTATGCATTACGTAGAAATTACAGTAGTTTCCCAGCTGAAATGGTCGAGACATAGGAAAAGCATCCACCCATGTAAACTGAGCATCAAAGAAATCGCTTGGGATATACAAGTTCTGGTAACGCCTCCTCAGCTCCATCATATCACAGCTACGGCTGAAATAAACAGCATTTGAAAGAGACAGCAATAAAAGAGCCATTAATAAAGCACATAATTAAGAGGTATATTAATTGGAAAGACAGCCCCTGTATATTTAATACTATAAATACTATATATATAAAATTTAAAGAGCGATATATTTCAGTTAGAGTGTCATGGATTGAAGTTTAAAAACAAATAACTACTAAACGCTCTTCTGATTACAGTGTTTGCGTATTAGGGAATATTTATTAAACAGGGTTATAAAGGTATTTTGCAGCAGCATTCAAAAATAACAAAGAACATAGAAAAAGTTTATCATACAAGCTTCTCAGCCATTACGTATTTTTAAAGTTGAGATCATCATTTAACACTCACTACATACACGCGTGTTGGCAGGGCTCACAGTACTCTGTGCCCCCAGCTGAAGGGAGATGTAGGTAAACGTCTGGCACGATAAACATACCAGTCCAATGAAAACTTCGAAAACTGAACCGTGTAACGAGGAACAACACGTCGCGGTCTTCGAGGTGACCTCTCCCTCTCTCGTCTTGGTGATCTCTCTCTGGAGCGTTTTCTCTGGGGTGATCTTTCCCGGGACCTACGTCTCTCTCGCTCTCTTTCACGACTTAAAAAAAATGCATACAAGATACAAATATTTTTGCAAGCTGGTAACACAGAATGGTTTCTAGCACAACAGAAGCTACAGCTGTCAGAGATGACTCACAAAAAGGAGAGGAGACGCGAGACGTTCCTCACAGTTTGTTTCAGTAAACTATCTCTTTACATGAGGGGCTGATTCTGCAGTTCCCTCATTTCAGACAGAAACTCTTCACCAACATCTAGTGGTAAAGCCACTTGTGCACGTCACTGACTCTGGAGCAAGCAGCTCGGCTCTGTTTGAGGACAGGTCTTTACAGAATGCTGTCATTATAGTCTAGTCTTCTACAACATACCTCCTGTCATCTTTTCGGTTTGGCATAGGGTCTCCTCCTCTGTCATTCCTCCCGGAAAATCTGGATGGTGGGTCTAATCTTCGAGCTGGTTGAGGCTGTGAAACCAGACGAACAGGGGGCTGTAACAAACCACCTGAAAGAAAAATTTACAAGATCAATACATAATAAGGGGCAACTATCTGCACCTTACAAACATTCCTGCTTGACAGTTGTTCCACTTGTTTACATCTTCTAAAGTAATTCTACAGTTAAATAAATCTATTTATTAATAACACCCACCCCAAGAAACTTAAGACACCAATGCAAACTGAGGCTCTAGGAAGTGAAATTGGTTTAAAAGCACCTTCTTAAGATGGAAGCTAATATAATCTAGGCACATAGAAGCTATCACAGTAAATAGCTAAGCCTTTTCTTGGAAAAATAATTTGTTTTGAGATAGATATACTACCTACTCACTGAATTAAAGAAAACCTAAAACTTATTTTTGAGGCTATTGACAGGTAAAAACAATTAGCTTCCTGAAAAATTATTCCCAAATCAATTTATTATACTGCTGCACCAATCCCCCAGCACATTCTGTCTCAAGACATTTAATCAACTGATTATAAATGGAGCAAACATTACTAAACACCAACAAACAACTAGGACTAATTAAACTGTAATAAGCATCTATCCAAAACAGTTAAGCTTAGGTAGCTGATACCTTCAGATCTTCTCCCCTTGCTTCCACTGTGAGACAAGTCTTAATTTTATCTTACTATTAATCCTATTACTAATTCTGCAGCCACTCAAAGTTCAAGCAACCCCACAACCACCTTTGTTTTAGATCTGCCAGGTTCAGCCGTGTTTCTGCTCTCAAATGCCAACTTGGCTAACTGAAATCAGTAACACACAAATACAAAAAATAATAGTATATAAAAAAATATTAGTTTTAACAATACAACTTTGTGAAACCTGATTTTGTTCAACACTCCAGAAGTTGCTGAAGAACTACATTGCCATTAACACTTTCAACAACCCAACTTGTCTGTGAAAGTGTCGGAATAAAAACTGCATTGAATTTGCTTTCAGATTATGAAATCTTAATATGAACAGGAGTGATCCGGGATTTCACTAACCAGGGAATTCTTGAGCTATTGCAGGCAACATGTCTTGCACATCGCTGCCAGAAGATGCACATTCAAACCGAAAATTCTATAGGGTCCTTTCTGTATTATTTCAACTATTACTTCAGTCTTCTGAGTAACAAAAAAGTACTAAGCACACACTAAGCACCAGAAGGACTGTAACAAACTTTGTGCACTGAGGGGGCACCTTTCTGCTGTGGCTGCTGCAGTAACGGCTGAGGCTGTGTCTGAAGCAAAGGTGTGATTGAAGCTGCCGATATCTGTGCCTGCAACAAGGACTGTGGCTGCGGCTGCGCCTGAACGCCGAACGCCGTCTGCTGCGCAATGGGCTGAAGAACTGCCGGAGGCGTCTTCAGTAACGGCTGAGCTTGCGTCTGGTTCTAACAGCAGAAGAGAAAATGAGTTGTGAGTGAGCCCAAAACAGAAGCAGTCAGGTACAAGTCACACTGGGTAACCTCATATACCTGATTTGGAAGCGTCTGGATCCGTTGTGCATTCCACTTGAATGGCATATTAGGGTTGTAAGTAGCTTCTACCAAAACTCGGTCACCAACCTGAGGTGTCTTTCCTTTAACAGCGCTGCAAACATTACAAAAAACATATTGCCAGAGTCTTATTGAGCTGGTTTTACATTTGCAAGTTACATTTAAAGTTGAGAGAAAGTAGATAGAGTTCATCATGAAGAGTTTATAGGAATCTACCGTATCCACCTCAAATTCAGTGAAAAGTACTACCTGCTTCAGTTCAGAGTATGCACAGGAATTTAATTCCTGTCTTTGGCCCAAAAAGCAGAAGTTCCCTAACCAGTACTGAGTTAAGATAGGCAGACAGCAAGTTATATGCACTTAATCACCCACAAATTTGGCAATTTCATATTATAAGAAGCTTAATGCCTTCTGAATCTCCCAGCTTTGGGTTTTGCATTAAGAAAACTCAAAAATTCACATAGAGGAACTCAGATCTAGTGTCTATTAACTTATTTGACCATCTGACTTTCCGTGTTGATACAAAAAAACATACTAAGTGCAGGCACTCTCAATGGAGTCACAGAATTAGAACGCTATAATCTAAACCTTTTATTTAGTGAGGGTATCACGGAGTACATCTGTAGCAAGTATTTACGTCTTACCTAAGCTGAAAAAAGACATCTTCATCCACAAAACCAAACGTATCGTGCAGTTTAGTAACTACTCCAGTGAAGACCCGCTGCTTTTGTGGCTGGGTTTGCTGTTGACTTGAGCGGGGTGCTGGGTAAGAAACAGTTATCTGGGCTGCCGGCTGAGGAGTAGACAGGCTAAGACTGGTAGGTAGTGCAACAGCTGGCTGTAAGCAAAATAAAGCAAACTATAAATCTTACAACCGGTTGACATACCTACAAGGAACAGTTCCTTTACCCACGTAGACAAAAGTTTAAAATGTCTCTAAAGCGATTATTCTGAATAGAGGTTTTCAGAAAGTGGAAGTTGTTTGGGGTTTTGTTTGTTTAGATTACTTTTTTCTACTTTGAATGAAGACTGGCTTGGCTGATCCTTTTCTTTTGAAAAAGTCAACTTCCCCAAAATACGCACGTTGTCTAGCAATAAAATGAAGACTGTTATTGCTTACAGGTAACCCATACAGTGGATCTGAAGAGGAGATAAGTTCCTAACTTAGCTAGGAATACATGCTTAAGAGATTATTCTCCATTTATATCCCAGCTGTAGTGTTGAAAGTCAGTAAAGGTTGGGGCTAACAACAGCCCTTCCTTAACTCAATAATTCACCTGCTTGACTTCTTACAAAAGCAGAAGGCAGCGAGATAGTGAAATGAAGTAACCTAATTTTACTCTTTTTTTTTAAAAGCACATTTAAAAGGTTAAGTGAAAAGGGTAGTAGAGCAACTTACAGTGTGTTAAATGGCTGCGTGTTTTAAACCTGTCAAGCTCAGCAGGATTCTTTTTAAACCTGTCTATACACATACTGCAATACTGTTAACACAAAGTTAGATCCCTTCTCAAAGGAGAGAAAGAAAAGATCTTCCCAGTTTGTTACTTACTGCAAAACAACTGAACACTTGAAGTTCAAACAAAAAAAAAAATAATTAGAAGTAATCAACACACATATTCCCTTCCAGATTAAGGAAAAGTGGTTGCCAGTAATTTTGGAAATCAAGGCTATGCATATTTTAACATCTGGATAAAGTAAACCTGTACCAATAAAATGCCCGTTCGTATTAGTTCATTTTACAGATTAAACTACCCAAGATGTCACAAATTTGCACTCTTGCATTATCTGCGCTTGGGGATGAAGACCAAACAATAAAACCAAACTAACCTGAGTTAAAAGGGTCTGCTGAGGTTGCTGCAACTTAAAATAAATAAAGTTATAAATTAATTTTATATGCTTAAGGAAATTGTACAATTTTATCTCCTCTTTACAAGTAAGAGTTTTTGCTTAATCTGAGGCGGTTAATAGTCCTTTGGGGTTTGGTCATTTCAGCAGTTTGCATATGCATAAAACTGTGCTCATGTGGTTAATTTTAAGAGTGTATAATCCAGGTTTATTCCGTAAGCAGAAATGCTGGGGTTTTTTTTGTAACTGAAAGTTAACAGCAATACCAAAAAAAGTTTTGGCAGCTGGAGAAGCTTAGACCTGAAACTTCCACGTCTTTTTGTTCTATTTCAAAATCCTGTTAAGTTCAAAGATCATTTAAAAAAAAAACATAAAAGGGAACTTTTTTTGGACAGCATCTTTCCAGCCGTTAAAATACATGGCCCTGTTAGGAGCAAAGTTTAGCAGGAAGCGTGTACACATGGAATAGTATGTATTCTTAAATTTCCTTTTTGAATGAAGGTAGGCAGGCTTCCATTCTGGATATGTCTCTCCAAGTTTATGAACTTCAAGCTCTCTTTCACTACAAAAAAAACATTACTTAGTTTCTTTAACAACTTCCCACACAAAGATGGTTTCAGAGATAAATCCTACAAGACACACAACCAACATCATTTTTAATTATTTGTGATGTACACAGTAAGAATCAGACAAACCTGTTGCTGTACACTATAGAGAGTCTGTTGAGGTTGTGAATATTGCTGAAACAGATAAAAGCAAAATATCTCATAAACAGGAAGTATTATTACCCCGATAATACCAAATACAAGTTATCTGCTAAGCAAGTTTTAGACAGAAACTATTCATATTTAACAATTCTAATAGAAAACATAACTAATAGTATCAACATATATTACTTTCATAACAAGTATTCTTAGCCTTTAAGCGGAGTCTGCTGTACTCTTCCTAGCTAAAATCAGGAATTTTTGTTAAGCTTGACACACATACAGTATCTAGAGCACAGTATGAAATCGTGCAAAATGCTATTAAGGATACATAGTGATGGAAGATACTTGAAACTTGAGATTCTCAGTTTAGTTGCAGCAAAACTCCTTTTCCCAAAAGGCTTTCCATACCTAAAAGTCAACACCTCCATGGTCAAAATTCTCACCTTCACAGATTAATACCACTATTGATAGCTGCAGACCTAAAATCCCACTCTTTTTCAAAGAGATTTGTACTGCATTGTTCACCATTTTCCACTGTGCTTTTCTCCTGGATACTTTAGCTCTACAAAGCCACTGGTTTATATTGGTAAAGTTCACGTAGTCAACAGCAAATGTTCCCTTTACCTGCTGTAAGGCAGCTGCTGCAGCTGCAGCTTGCTGCTGTAATGCAGCTGTCTGGGTGAGCTGATAGTTGGTTGGTGTTTGTGTAGTAAGGCCTGCTGCTGCCAACGCCGTCTGCTGGGTGTATATTGTAGGAGAGGCTCCAAGCAGCGAAGGCTGCTGTACACCGAGAGCAGCTGAAAAGAGAACACACACAATAAGCACTAAGCAACTTTAAACAGCTGAGGTTTCCCACAGTTGTACTAGACAGAGCATGTGATGCTTCACTCCCAAGTCAAGCTCAGGAAGCAGATCAATCCAATTCCAAAATTCAAAATAAATAAAGGCTCACACCTCACTAGCCTCTCTTCTAAATTCATTTACAAATAGTACACCACAGCAGAGGTACACGCACCACTTAATTTCCTTCTCTCTAGTTGCTCATGATTTTACAGCCCTAGTAGTTGTACTCCCCATCTGCGCCCACCCCCAACACATACACCCACTGTATTCTTTCTTGAACATATTTCATGTTTTGGACGAGCCAGATAAAAATTGTTGTTCTGTTCCGTAGATTAATTAATAAGTTTCATTCTATCTGAGCGCAAGACAAATCTTTACTGTAATAGCAGCTATGAAACAGAGGCTTATGGAACGCATCCTCTGAAAACACACACGGCTTCGCTTCACTCAGTGCTGTCTTTGTTCCCCCAAGAGCTGGATTTTGTAGATGTGGGGGCTGGTAGAGAAGGAACGGCCTTCTAACAACAGGGAGTTTAACTGGTCCCCACGTATAAAGGGACCGAGTTGAGCTCTCTCCTGCTCTTACTAGGCAAGATACTTCTGTACTGCCCAGAAGGAAAGATTAGTTTATTTTATTGTCATATCAGCTTTTAATTCACTGCAGAAGATAAAGCAAATCATGAGGAGCAGCCATCCATCTACATGCTATGCATCTTATGCATGTGATACTTCAGAACAAGGTATACTTAAGCCTTATGGACAGAACTTTTAGGGACATAGAGCTCTGCACAATGCAAATCTGAGTGAAGAACTACAAACATATCTGGAAACCTGCTCCCTCTTTGCCAGAAGTTTTTAAAAAAAAAAAAGTTATCTGCAGCTGCATGATCCAATATCACTTCATTAAGCTATCAGTCTAGTCCACATGTTTAAATAAAACCAAAGAGAAATTCAGCAGAGAAACATAGTGCCAGCAAAAACAGGTCAGCCAGCCACCTTCAGAACTGAAGGGCATTCAACTTGAACAGGGTTTCTTTCTCTTGCAAAGCTATTGAAGAGGCACAATGAAATGAAGACCAGATTTACAGCATTCTTCCTGCAGAGTCTGTGCTCCACACCATTTTTACAGATCCAAAATGAAGCTGCCATTCCTGACCCAGGGATGCAGTAAGATATTGCTTGTAGCTGGTGATCATCACCATACAAACAGCACAAAAAAAAAGCTGTAACCAACTCAACAGATCCTGAATGAGGTAATCCCCTCTACCACACTGTTCTTTCCAGCGGAGTACAGTCTTCAGAAAACAAGGTGATGGCACTGATCATCTTACAGTTTTAGAACAAAACATGAATGCAATATGGAAGCAACAGTAAAAATAATCACCATCGAGATGAACTGCAACTATTGTCATGTAAGTATTCCAAGAAGTAATAACATTTTAACAAGGTGTTTTAACAGTGAGATCAAGCATTCTAAAGTACAGCAAAACTACAGTATTTCCAGTATTACGTGACATTTTCCTCTGGGTAATTCCAACATTTGGTTCTTTAGAAGCCAAGCAAGCCACATCTGAGGCTTCTCCTCTGACAGACTCTCCATTCTGTTGATCCTCTTGCCTCCTGCTTGTCCATCAGCTCCAATTCGAATGTGCGTTTTTGACCATCCAGAGGCACAGTCTCATCTGGAACCTCACCAATGCCTCACATAACACCTTAAATAGACCCTTACCTCTAGTGAAAATGCTTTGCTGATGCATGCTGGTACAACTTTCACTTTTTTTGGCTGCATTACTTTGCTGGCTCACTCAAAGCAAATGACCAATGCATTAATCTTTCTCCTCTTACTTCCACATGCTGAGCAGAAATTCCTGTTAGTGCATAAATCCACTTCATGCTATTATCTTTGAATGTGTTTGACTACACTAGCTATTGGCAGTCAGTCCAATGTTCTATTCTAATGTTGTACCAACACAGGGGGGTGGCGTTGGGAAGTGTCATCAAGCAAGTTTCACAAGTTCTCTCTTTATTTTTTGTACCAAGGATACCGGTAAAAACATTAACATGCTTGCTCCCAAAACCAGATCTCGGGGTTACTGCTCTCTTCAGTTTCCACTATGATCATTTCCCTTCCACCAGCATAAACCATAATTATCTCAAACAATTCCCAGCCCACCCTAAGACTCTTATTCCATTTTCTCCATTAAGAAAAAAAAAAATAAATCAATTTTTTGCCACCTCTACCATCACTTTACGAGCACTTAATATTAACTGGGTATCATGTCATCTAGATCAGTGCAGATCAACTTACTAACAAAGGGCAAAGACAAAAGACTGCCGAGATCCCCTCACAGGCTAATACCTGTAGTAACAAGTTTTCAAAGCTGTATCTCGTTCTTAGGGATTTGCCCTGAAGTATTCCAGGAGTTTAATTTGACTACGTTTCATCCATGTGCTCATCTCCGTCAAACAGGCTCTGATTAAACAGGCGAGTGTGTTTGTATTCCTAGTTTTTCTTTTTTTGTAATTATCTCAGTAAGTACAGTGATGGAGTTGCCTTCCTTCAAATGCAGTCTAAGCAACTTCCACTCGCACCAAATATCGCACGGCACGGCCATCCGAAAGGGCTTGGATAGAAACTGGAGTCCTAGGCTGCAGCTCAAGCATCTTTGCAGGTAACAGAAATTTCTGTTGTGGCAAATAAAAAGTGGTCCCTCTTGCTTCTTCTAAATTACAGAGACCCTTTAAGATTAGGGAAACATCTTCAAAGTATGTAGCTACTTATAACTGCTTGGTAAGTAATGTAGATTTATTAGGATTACAGTAAAGGAGTACCCTATCCAGGGCTTTGGACACTTATCACAGTTAAAAAACCAAGGACCCAAACTTACAGTTTCTAAGTTTTTTCAGGCGTAACACGCTTGCAACACAAATGCTATACAACAGGCATACAATAGAAAGTAGGCTCAGCGTATTACCTGTTTACAGCAAGCCAGCAAATTGTGCATCAGCTATTTCTCAGTGGTTCTGAGATCCACTACATGCTTGCCCTATTTGCACACTTTTCTTTAGTCACCTCACTGGCCGATAGCAAGATTCTGAGCTTCAGGCACTTTTGCTTTCATCAGGTACCCTGTTCTTCACTCTAATGTAACGTAGTGTTGCTGTCTTTGCTGTATCAAGACTTATCAGCCAGAACACAGCGTAGCTAGGACTCCCCCTTAACTACAGTTCTACGAAAACGGGCTTCACTATGCAACCAAAAATCTTAACCCTGAAAACAGCATATGCCAAGCGCTGTGATACCAACCAAAGACATGTCAAAAATTAATAGCTGATGGAATAGGAGGGGATTCTCCTTTACAGGCATTTCAGTAACTTGTATGTCATTACACAAATTAAAAGTATAAAGAGTACTTGCAAAAAGCAAAACTGTGCTATCTAGGAATTTTTAAATTTTCATTTCTTAAACTTTAGTTTTCTGCAGTAGGCATGATTTAAGTTATGCTTTGACAATGCTTAACTGGCACAACAGGGACCTTATTCTGGTTTTAGTCATGTGATACACAAAACCACAAGAGAAGTAGAGAAACAATTTCACTGTATTACAAGTAGGAGTCTCTCTTCACACATAGATCTCTGCTGGCACCTGGAATTACCCATCTCTCTCCCAATACCACAGGCATAGACAGTAATTAGTAAGCTATCCCAAAGGGATCCCAGGAGCCCTTCATTACACAGCATGTCACTCTACAACTACGTTAGAGTCACACCTTAACTCGTATGGTTATTCTTCACCAGGGATGGTCAAGACAGCATCCAAGTCAACAATACACAAAAAAAAAAACAACCAAAAAAACACACACACACAAAACACCCCAAACACCCCTCCCCCCCAAACCTGAAATTACGTTTCTGCAATTGTCAAACTGGGCTTCTAACACCTTTACTTCACCACGTTTGACAATAGATTAGGAAAAAGCAATATATTGTGTTGCTTGTGTTAAAAAACTCAAGATCTCTTTCCCCCATACCCCAGCACCCTGATGCTTTGGAGAAGGAATATAACACTTGTATAAAAGCAGACGGCATTCATAAATACATCTAACACCTTTTGCCAATCCTCTGAAAATATGTGAGAGTTTCATAATTGTAGTTCTTTTAAATCCAGTAATAAACATTGAGCTTCACAAGGGTAAGCCAATCTGCACGACTTCTTGAGCGCAGGCGAGGAGCAGTACACGCTGGTCAGCATGCCTTAGCACTGACAGCATCTCTCGCTCTTCATCGGGCAAGCAACCTGGCAGGACACTCATAGCTTCACGTTGAAAGGTGCAATGAAAGGTGGCTACTTAGCTGCAACTCAACACTAAACGCTGCTCTCCAGCCCTCAGCAGGGCCAAAGAGCACTGCATACATTTCAAAAGAAGTTTCCTGTGCTCTGTACTGTAAAACAGCACTGCCAGTAATAAAATAAAATAAAAAAAAAACCACAACAACAACCCAAACCAACACGAACAGGGGACAATGTACACAGGTACAAAAACAGCAGTTGGATGGAAGAACCCTGGGGACTGGATTCAGTAACAGAGACAGGGAAGAGGACACAGACAGAGAGATTGTGTATTGCAGTAGGAATAGGAAAGGATTGCACAGAAGGATGCAGGGAGCTAAATACCTCCAAGAAATACTGGAGAGAAGATGGCATAGTGTGAAGAGGGACACTAGAACAGTAGGGAGGCAAAACTGGAACCAAATGTTAGTCTTTAATGGCTCTCATGTCTGAGTCAGGTGATGCTGGATCAGATGAACAGCTAAAACTCCCTGGAGATACTGTCCTCACTGAGCACATGAAAAAACTCACAGCAACTGATGCTGACTAGCCCTACCCCAATTAAATGTTGCACTTAAATTAAGGAGGCTCAGAAGTAGGCTAACCAAAGGCAGAGTCTTAGGAACAGGAAAACAGGTAAGAAGTTGGGGTGTGCTTCCAGTGCCCTTGCTCCATCCACATCTTCTCCAGGGCCCCCTTCTGGTCCCAGCTCAGTGAGGTCTAAGATGGCTGCCAGCTCCTCCCCTTCAGCAGGTTTCACACAGCTTTCCCTCTGAAACAGGGCATGGAGCTGGCTCTTGGTCTCCCACCACTGTTTTTGACACACTAGCCATCACATCAGCCAATGTACCAAGAACAGCCCACATGCTGCCATCCTTTGATCACAGCAAGGTATCACCCAGTCAGACACAAGAATTGCAGGCAAAGTTTGTGTCTCCCTTCTTCCCAAGACTCAAGACTTGGACCAGTGCCCAAAGGAAAAACTGGAGATGGAGGAGTCATTTCGGGAAAGAAAACTGAGTCAGGAGAAATATTTGTTCTTCCCCCCGCCTCCCCAAGACATACACCTCCAAAGAATGGCAGGTATTCCCAACTTTTCCTAAGCCCCAACACAGGAGGTATGTCATTCAACCTCGTATCGAAGGTGCAAAGGACAACAGTAAAAAACACACAACTCTTTAGAAAGACATCTCTTCAGCAAGGTTACTGCCTACCTCACATTTTGACATCCTGATTCCTCAACGTACCACAGCTTTGTTGAAGCCTTGTCACACCAGACAACAAAACTACAATATTTAAGAAACACTTTGTATTCAAGAAAAGAAAAAAAGGCAGCCCAGAACTGGAAATGGAAGCACAAAGATCCACCACATGGCAAACTTCACATTCTTGTGTCAAGACCTTTCATGCTATAAAACAACGTGAAACATGACAACCTAGCCAGCTAGGTTTTAAAAATGCTAGCCTGCAATTAAATAAGGCTTCTTAGCTAAATCAAAGGAAAAATCATTATCAGGGTGATACCTTTAGTTATAGGGATCCTTGAGTTCTAACCTGACGTTTAAAAAAAAATAAAATATACCCCCTCCCCACCCAAGCAGCAAATTTCAGAGACTTCTTCACTATGTACAGTATGTCCAATATATTAGTAAAGGCAAAATACTTCATAAACATTGATTTAGGCTGCCCGGGAAATGAAACTCAGGTAGCACTTAAAAAATCTGTAACGTCTTATCAGAGCTGTTATTACTTAATCTAGAGCAATGCAATTTGATGAAAGGTGATTTGATTTACACATCTTTGGATATGAGTAACTTAATATCTTGTTTACTGACTAAGAGAATTGACAAAAATTCACCTGAGATTTTACTTAGCACCCCTTTAAAAAACCCCAACCCAACAGCTAGTATTAGGCAATGATCTTTAATGTCTCTATTGTGTGAAAATCTCCCAACTCAAACCATTTAAACAGAATTTAAAGAAGTTAATTAGCATGGTGCCACTCTTAACTGCCTACCCAACGACGGAATCTCCAAATCTACTAGATGTCAGGGTTCAAACATTAAGTGATATGTAAACTGACCTGGCTGAGATACTGCAGTGGCTGTAAACTGAGTAGCCCAAGGGGGATTCTTCTGTCCTCCAAACTGAGCCATGGCGAAAGGCAAAATCTCCCGGGTGTCTATCTTCTATAACTGTAACCTATTAAAATAAAGCGCAGCTACAATCTTTGAAACATATACCACCGGGCTATTTTAATTCTGGGTCAAAAAAGAAAAAAAAAAAAAAAAAAAAGAGTGTTGAAAGATTATCTTTACACCCCTAGACCTGGTGGGCCACACGCACGGGAAGCGGGAAACACAAAAAAGCTGCAAGACAAGTTATTATATATTTTCCTAAGGCACCACCTCCACCCTCCCCGTCTTGACAATGGGGCCGACGCTATTTACGCGCATAAAATCTATCCGGGTGTCTAGCGAAGACTAAGGGAAAGGCGACTCTGCAGAAGGAAGAACTCGTAGTTTGTTATTGTTATCATTATTATCGTCATTATTGCTTGTTTCAGGGCTGCGGGCAGGCCGCGGCCCCCTCTCCCCGCACAAGGGCACGCTGCTCCCCGCGCCAACGCGGCCGGGCCGCTCGCCGCCTCCCCCCCCGCCTTCCCCTCAACGGTTATTTTAAAAAACGACTTTAACTCCCGCCTCAGCACCGCTAAAAACCCTCCTTTTTTAATTTCATTTTTTTGTGGTTTGGGTTTTTGGGTTTGTTTTTTTTTTTTTGTGCGCAGCCTCCAATACCCGCCGCCTAACCGGGCCCGGCCGTCAAGGAGCGAGGAAGGGGAGCGAGGAGGCGGCGGGCGGGTGCCGGGCCTTCCTCCCGGCCCGGTGGCGGCAGGCCGGGCGGGCGGGAAGCAGGCGCCTCCCCGCCCCCCGCCGCGGCCAGGCCGCCGCCGCCCGCCCGCCCCTCCTCATCATCATCCTCCTCCTCCTCCTCCCGCCGCCCCCGGCCAACAATGCGGGCCCGCCATGCTCCCCCTCGCCCTTCACCCCAAGCTCCGCCAGGGCCTCCGCGCCCCGCTCAGGGTCCCTTCCGCCACCGGTACCTGAGCAGCGCCTCGCCGGAGCCATCGCCGGCCCCTCCGAGCCTCCCGCACCCAGCGCCGCCCGCACCGCGCAGGCGCCAATACCCCCCCCTCCCCCTCCGGCGGCGGCGCGCGCTGATGACGTGCGGCCGGCCCGGCCGCGTGCGGAGAGGCCGTTAGGCGAGAGGAGGGGCCCCGGCGCCATCTTGGCGGCGGCAGGGAGGGGGTCGGTCGGCCGCCATCTTGCAGCTCGGCCTAGCCACCGTGGCCTCCCCTTCGGTACCTTGCGGCCGCCGCTGGTCGACCCTCTCCCCCGGCACTCAAACGATTCGGTCTGGACAGTTGTCAGGCACTTCTCGTGGCTGCCTTGCCGCTGTGGGAAATAGCCCTCGGCCTGAAGCGAAGCCACGCGTGAGGGCCTGAGAGCTGATTTTATGCACACAAGCGTTCAGGCTGATATGGGAGTGGGAGGGGAGCAGGGTCATCTGTGGTGAAGGGAGAGCAGGCTCAGCAGAGGGACTCATCAAAGCACTAAAGATGCTTTGAAACAGAAATTGCAGCCAGATGTGATTGCAGTTAAGTAGTTCAGTAGTTCACGGGCAACAGTAATTTCACTCTTCTGATGATGTTGTGAACAGCCTTCCATCCTTTAAATAGTTTTATTTACACAAGTTTGAGGTGAAATACGCTCATGGGATAGTACTTAACATTTGAGAGTAAAGTTAATACACATTCTGAAAAGAGGACTTTGGAGTGGTTTATTGTTATTAAAACCAAAGTTAATGGAATAAAATCCACTTGAGAGGCAACAACATTAAACTCTTGCTTGCAGTGGGCTGGCTGGATTATGTTGTGGGAGGGCAATCAGAAAAAGAAGATGGAGACCACCAAGTGAAGTTAAATTTCTGCCAGCAGTTGGTACTCAGTAGTATACAAAGATGGGTAGATTTGCCTTAGCCCTTTAAAAAATAGTGGAAGTTACATGAGGGTTTAGGTGGTTTACACTGATAAAAATAGTTCTTAAGTTGACACATCTTAAACCTTACTTACGTATAACTCCAGCTCAGTCGGTTGACTGAAGCAGAATGTGTACTCTTTAACCTGGAAATAAGATCAGGGGCTAAAAAGATAAGAGGGCTCTCTCCCACGCTATAAATTAAAAGGACACTGGCAAAATTGTATTAAAGAAGAAAAGTAATTGTCAGTGAATGTCCAAATATTATGAAGTAGCTCTATTCTTCAGTCATTTGGCCCAGGGGCTTTTTATCAGAGGATGCATAATTCTTAGTGATGCTGTCAAAGAAGGCCGTAGAAGCTCATAGGAAACCACAGGCCTGATTTCCTGTACCTCAAGTAGAACATTACTTCGTTTACTTTCTCCTTTCCATGTACATATTGCTACCATTAGCTGGCAAATTTTGCCACTGCCATTTATAGCACACTAATGACTCCTTTTTGAATTCTTTAGGTCTCTGTATCCTCTTTTCAAGATAAACCATGCTGTTTTGATGAAGAACAGATGAAATGGAAATCGCAGTGAAAAAAATGTGAGCACTTGTAGTCTTGTTTCTTAAAATAACTCTAGGCGCCCTAAGTGTCTTTTAAGTACCTTTGGACAATTTAATCCAAAATTGTTGTAGGGGCAGCAGTCTGAAAGATACGACATTTCTATAAGTTACCTTAAAATGATCAGGCACGTTGAGAAAAAGATACAAATTAGAATGCAAAAACTGTAAAGCATATCCTGCTTCCAGCCTTCTTGGTGGTTACAGGAGTTAAGAACAAGCTGGGGATACCGTGGAGAGAAATTATAATTTTTTAGAGTTTATAATCAAAGAACATCGTATGTATTTTGGTACAATCAATACATTTAACAAACACGAATGGACGAGCGCAAAGAAAAGAACTTTGGTATCAGGAAATGCTACATAGTAGTAAAATCTCATAGTGCAAATAGTTCATACTTTGGATCTCTGGCCTTCAGTGCTCAGCTGCCTACCATTGCTCAGGAAAGCCATGAAGTTGATCCATGGCATCTTCCACAGTGGTATAAATGCTCTCTACTACCAGAGCTTTTCTGGAAATCCCCTTTGAACAGAGGCTCATTTGGTGCTTGATGAAATACTGTTACTTAAAAAGGTTTAAAACTAACCGCTTTCTGCTTTGGTTTGGGTTTTGTTTTTTTTTTTAAGGATCTCTGACTAAAAGACCTCTCAGAAATACCACCTCTTTTATACACAATCATAGAAATAAATACATTTTTCACTACCACAACAGCACCCAGCATTACTGATTCAGCACTGTAGAAGCAAGATACACTAAAAAGTATAAACACTGAAGCAGCAAGTAGAAGCACGCTGATCTTGATACTGGGTGCAGGTGGAGTGCAGATTGAGGAGTGGGTATCACAGGTCTCCAGTGAACACACTGGGTGTTAAAAAAGCTAGCACATGACTTGCTTTGAGATAGAGGAGTTTCTCCATTAGCTCAAGGAACATGAGATTGTACTGTTTCTGCATATGTTATAAAATGGGGACCGGCACTCATCTTGGTCTGTATCAACATTTGACACATTATATTTGTTGTTTGGTGCAGTATCTCACCTTCAGCTGAGAAAGAAAAACACCCCTGTAATTAATTTCAGAGATACAAATACATTTGCCCTTAGTGAAGCTGAATAATTATTCCAACTTCAGATCCCTGAGGTGTTGAAGAAGCAGAAAAATAATCACGTTTGTCATTACACAAATCTTTACTGTCTTCAGAGTGCCCCTAAGCTGTCTCATAACGGTGACTGTATCATAAACTTACCACAAAAGAAAAGTGTGTGCTGCAGGGGTTTTGCAATCGAAAAGGAGTGACTGGGTATCAGCTGCAAGTAATATTTGTCATTCCCTTTAGAAGTGCCTTTAAGTTATAGCTCACAGCCTTCAAAGAGTAGACATCCTGTTTTTGAAATAAAGTGAAACAAAAAACTGTTAAAATGCTTATCCTCGTCTTGAAAATGAGAACATTGGTAAGGCTGGTTGTAAGGAAACGGTAGCCGTATGCTTCAGAGGCAGGTTCCCCTGTTACCTACACCAGCACAGATGGCTTCACTATTACTCTTTAATAAATCACTATCCGTTATTGACACTAGAGTTCAACACTGTAATGAATACGTTACGGCTGAACACCTGTTATATAGTGTCCTTTATGCAAAAATCAAGCACTTAACAAACACTTGTCACTGTACAGCAGCCACAAGAGGTACTGTGGTGTTTCCCGCATCAGGTAAACCAAAACTAATCTGAGGTATCCTAGGTGTCTGCTGTGAAAGAAAAATGGAGAAGAAAATGTGGAAGAGGCTTTATTTTAGGTTGAAGAAAACCAGAAACAGATTTAGCTGTATTCATACTACGTATTTAGGGGAATTAATTGGAGAAGAAATTATAATCATAGAATCATAGAATGGTAATCTTCTAATAAACATAGTTTTGACAATCTGTACATTTGAGAAGACAAGAAATTAGTGTTTCATACCAAACATGAAGCTACTGCACAAAAAGCTAGTAATGTTTAGTAGCTGGTCATATTGTATCTGTCCAGCTAAATGTAAGAGCTTTGCCAATTACAGGGAGATGGTTATTTTACTCTGTTTTGGTGATGTAACAACTCCAATTATGAAAGATCATTGTATTATGGTTTTTTTCATATTGTTGTTGGAAATACATTTCTATGCATCCTACTCAATTCCTGAATTAACTTTCAGATCTACACATGTTATTATTGGAATCTGCTCTTCGTAGCTGTTGATGGGTTTATTTATGTATTCTCTTCAGAAGGTCAGAAGAGATCATTCAAGAGATTCAACCACATTTTTACCTTTCTAGATCTCCAGGAATACCTGGTGACAACAGTTCAGTTAATGGCTTTTTTGACACGAAAGTTGTAGGAGCCAGCTGCAGCACGTAAGCTTCTGAGCAAATTACCAGAGTTTTCTTCTTGCACAAAAATTTCTGTGGTAGTTTATATGACTCTGATCATATGTACTGAAGCTTTACACTTTCCCAAACTCTTGACATATTCAGTACCATAAGTTTATTACATAGTGCTATACAGAGTATTGGACAAAAGTGTTCCTGAACTGATCAGACCCCTCAAGAACATAGGAGGCACATCACAGAGTTAAATCAGCCTGATCAGGCTTAGGAGGTTGCAAATAACGTTTGTTTGTTTGTTTGCTTGTTTAAGTGTCACAGGGTGAGGAAGGAAAGGCTTTTATGGTCTACTATATTGGGACAAAATTAAATGGGTTGAGAATGGACTTCTGACAAAGTTTGAATTAGTATATAAGTGTCCTGGCATAAATAAAACAAATATTAATTATTTTGATGCTAATATGGACCAGGAGCACAGGGAAAATTTTTAATCTTCATATAAGAAAGAAATCTTTTCCAGTGAGAACAATCAATCACTAGAAGAACCTCCCCAGGGATGTGGTGGAGTCCCCATCACTGGAGGTTTTCCAGATGCAACCGGACTATCTCATCCAGGCTTCCTTTTCCGCAAAAGGTGGAACCAGATGATCTGTTGAAGTTCCCTCCAGCCTGGGGTGTTCTGTGATCTATGAATATCACATACAATGTATTTAACTGGTAAAGTTCTCTGTTTCAGGAAATTGGTAGTGATTCAGTAAAATGACTTAAGATCATGCTTTCAGGGAGCTCAGAGAAGAGAATCTTACCTCTTGGTTAGCATTTATTGATCTTGCAAAAGTAGTTGGAGTTCTTACTCTGATAAAGGTCCCATTTTATAATTTTTATGTAAGAACTTTTAGTGAACAGGTTGGTTGTAGATTTTAATCAGAACATTTAATGTCCATGGTTAAACAATTGCAGTCTTACAGTACAGAGAAGGGGCAGTACAGTCTGTGCCTCCCCTAAATACTGAATTTCTGTCACATCTCTAGTCTGTCGTATATGTTTGTGAGACTGGATGCACTTGTAACTATTTCTTTAAATTTAAATTAAGGATAAATGTATTTGACAAGAAGTTGGTCCTTCCTAAATTCAAGTTTGACCCTGTGTCCATGAGGGCTGAATCCTAGAATATTTTCCAGAGCATCGCACAGCTGTCTGCATTGGTGTTACGTGCAGAGGTTTGACCCAGTGAAATTATTGGGGGATTGGTCTTGCTACAGCTCATTTTACTACCTCTCGTATTCACATCGCTCACATCTCGAACTCAAGTATAAGGATTTCTGCATTTTGTTGTAGTTTATGCAGATTAAATACAGCATTTAATCCCACTGTGATCTCAGGAAGTGGTACAGTATTTATTTACACTGAATTTAGAAGGTAAATGGAATGAACGTCTTTCCCTGGCATAGAAAAAACCCTCCTTATTAAGGCTGGTAGGTGTTCATAGCTCTAATTTAGCCTTAGTTGACTATCTGGCACTACTGGTGCTAAGAGATGGCAGTGCAGGGGGGCTAAGGCATACCTTCACCGAGGAACCCCAGTGAACTCCATCAGAAGTATGGAGAATTAACTCTCGGATAAGCTTTAAAGGTCTCTTGAGGTTTACAAAGTGATTTAAAAGGTAGAATGAACTTCCCAAAACTCTGCAGCTGCATTGTGTATGATACAGTTCACATAAATAGTATCCCAGTGTATTTCACGAAAGGTTTATAATTGTCACTGGGATGGCTAAGGGGGATATGATAAGGGATACATAAGAAGGCTGGCTTAGTTCTGAAGAGTGCTGACAGAGAACTGAAACGTCCCATCCTAATGTAGTCGTGTCCAAAGTTGATTTATGAACAAATAAAAATATTTAGAGAAACGGTAGCATTTTTAGAAAAGGACTTGAAATCGGGTAGGAAATACGTAGACAAAATAGTCTGTTAATAGGACAGTGCTGCCCACAGTGGCAGCTGGACTGGAAAGGAGAGGACTCTCTAGATGGAAGTGCTGAAGGTCGTTTCTAACAGAACTGCTTTAGTGCAGGCAGTGGTTGGTAGTGGCAGTGCAGAAGAGATGCGTGCTATTAAACGGAGCCTACTGTTACCTGAACTGCAGTTGTTGGCTGTAGTTATGCCATAAAGCCTTCCACAGCCTCTCTAGTTACATTAAAAAAAAAAAAAAACCTGAGGTGATATATAAAAATCTTCAGCTAAAAATTTGGAACATAGCCTAGATTCAAGAGAGAGATATTTTGTAAAAATAAGAAAAAAAAACCCTCTTACCATGTTTCTGCTAATAACTTAGAGGTTATTCTAAGGTAAAATGGAAGAGTGTACAGATTGTCAGTGGTGCTGAGATGAAGCATAAACTAAATACCATCTTGGTGCCCTGTTAATGGGGCGACTCACCACTAGTGAGGTAACTACTGAAAACATTCCTATTTCAGTTCTGAACTCACATCCCTACACAGAGGTCTCCAGGGTCCGTGCTGTTTACGGCTATTCTTCTGCCAAGCCCATGAAAGCTCAGCTTTCATTCAGTTGAACTGATGCTTGGGCACAGTAATTTTATACAAGCAACTAAACAACTTTTCCTAACCAAGTATAAGATACCTTTCTTTCCTTCTGAATACTGCCATTTGACACTTCAAAATTAAAAAAAACCCACCACTTTTATGATGTATTAGAAGAAAACCTTTCTGTTTTGGATGATCATAGTTGATGTGAAATTTCAGAGAAACACATTTCTTGCAAAAGGGGGAAATGTTCTTTTGGAAAATGTAACTGTATCTTTTAAGAGTAAAATAATTTCCAAACTAAAATCAGACTGATTTGGTTTCAAGTTTTATGACTTGGGTTTTGCTTAACCATTTAACATTTGACTTTAATCAGAAGTACTTACTTGAGTCTCAGAGTTCTTAGGGGAGGACAGGATAGCTCTTACCTGATATTGGTTGAAGGAGAAAATATTATGAATGTTAGTTTAACGTGAGGCTTCTTGTCTAGGGAGAGCTAGAATGTTTGGATCATTCCTCACGATTCATGGAAGATAAAGAGGAGCACAAGAATAGCTGCCCTGCGTAAGGGCATAGGTTTTAAGGATTCCTTTCTTCTTAACCAAGCGGACTTGTATTGGAGTGCTTTAGGAAAGTCCTCAGTACCTTTAGGAAGGCCCTTTTTTCCTGGGTGTATCAGATTTGATTGTGTATACAGGAAAGGATTTCTTACCCATTTCCTTATAATCTTGGGGTAGTCATGCTGTATGAAAGACAGAGTTAATGCGCTTGTATAGGCAGGCAATAAAGAAGAGAGATTGGAAGAAGAATCCTGACCACCTGTAGAATCTTAGCTCCATTGCCTGAAAAGGAGATTGAGAGCTGAGAACCGATTTCCCTTCTGCTGCTGCCTGCAATATTTAGGCTCTTCCCACAGCAGAGCACAGGCCTCTGAGCTGAAGGCCCTGCAGGCATAATTCCCAGTGCAGTACAGCTGAGCGTAGAGATTCAGAGACTTAACTCACCATGGACTGTGCAGACTGAGAGTTACAGGAAGAGCAGGGAACACCTTGAGAACTCCTGTGTGCAGTAACAGGCCCAGATAATGCCACTTTCAGTGCAAAAGGGCAAAGGAGATAAAAAATCTAGTATTTGCTCAGATGCAATAGAAATTACATATGAAAGGAATACTTACCTGTACTCTTGGGGGTCATCCAGAGCCTCGGGCTTGCTGGTAAGCACTCTACAGCAAAGCATTCTTGGTTTTTCTTTTTTTTTTTTTTTTTGACTACATAGCTTGTCAGATCTCATAAAAGCTACAGCCTAAGGAGGGTTGTTAAGCACCCCTGAGCCTCTTGCAGCTTCTTACCCTCATAGAACAGGATAAACAGCCCAACAAATCTCAGCCTTAAAATTTGTAGCAGCTGTAACCCAGATGAATCCTTACAAGACTTTCTGCTGTTGTGGAAGTGAGTTAGAGTCTATCATAGAAGTATTTGCTTGCTGAAGCATGGGATTAGTACATCATTTCCCTGAAGGGATTCCTCAAGCGAAAGGAGTCAGTCATCAGCATGCAAGAACAGGAGTCTACACATAAAACAAAGTGGTCACAAGAAACTGAACTGCTGACTTGTTAACCCACAGGAGGCAAACGTTTACTGTTCTCAGCTGAAAAATAAGGCTAAGTCGTGATGCCACCAGCAGCAACTCGGGACGACTTCAGAATCAAACAGCGGAGAAGTGTTACCCAGTTCTGTTAGGAATGAATGGAGATGTACACGTGGTATAGTGTAGGGATTTTAAGTAATTTTTGGCCTTGTGTAAAAAGACATTGACATTTGCAAGAATTCAACTGCTAAGAATTTTATATACCTGGTGTATATCATAAAAGCATATGAGTATCCAGAAGTAAGCGGACTGGACAGGGAATTAGAGACACATCTTAGGAATTGTGCTCCAGCCAATGGTTATTGAAATACCTGGGTTTACATTTCCACATTTTAAATATTTTTCCAGTGTGTCTTACATTAAAAACACAGATGGGTATTGGTGATAATTATTTTAGACTATCTATCTAGGCGATTTTTTGAACCAAAACACTACTAATTGAAGCACAGTGTGTTTAAATTAGATTTGAATATGATGCTTGTTCTGATGTAGAACACTCACAGAAAGCCCTGTATTTCACTTAATACTAATTTTGAAGATGCAAACTAATATTATATAATAATATATAACAACAGTAATCAGCAATAGCATTATGCAACAGCACTCAAACCCTGCCATTCTATGGTCTTTCTCAGGTACTAAAGCACTGCAGAAAAGTGTAACTGTAACACTAGCAAAAAAGTTTTATCTTGCTGTCATGGTTTGTCCCCAGACGGCAGCAAGGACCACGCAGGTGCTCGCTCACTCCCCCCACGGGGAGATGGGGGAGAGAATCAGAAGAGTAAAAGTGAGAAAATTCATGGGTAGAGCAAAAGACGCGCACGCAAGCAAACAAAACAAGAAGCTCGTTCACTGCTTCCCATCAGCAGGCAGGCAATCAGCTGACTCCAGGAAAGCTTGAAAAGGTACTTTGTAAACTTGTAATGTTAACAACTAACATCATTTTAATAGATATTGTAATTTAAGGCTATAACATCTTTAGGAATTTAAAAACAACCAACTGTACTACATCAATATTCTATTACCCACATAATTTATACAAGAAGTCCAAGATCTGAGAAAGCACTGAAGCCACCTCCAGGTGTTGAGCTCTACAAGATAAATTCCGGTTTGGCAACCTTGCAGGTATGCCAGAGCAGGTAAATTTGATTTGGTTTTGTTCCCACAAGCTACAGGTGAAGCTGTGTTTTAAAATCTCGGTATGTAATGTGCTCCACAAGGTATGAAGAAACGTAGCTCTGACTGGGAGCATGCGGGACTGGGAACAGTGGGAATGCCAGGGAGGCAATATGCAGTTGGCTGGCAGTACCTGAAAGGGAGCTGGAAAATGTTGCTTTTCATCAACGTCTTGCCCTCGATAATGATGTTCTTGGGTTTCCTCCCAAGTCTTTAAAGTGCCATTTGAAATACACACGCTTATTAGACACCTGTGCTATAGGTTACAGACTCTAATATCAAACCATGGAACACATAGCTCTGTTGAAAGATTTGAGAGTACGGTTTAGAGAAGGGCTGGGGCAAGCTGGGAGATGTTGCTATCAAAATCCAGTAATGATTATCCTCTAACAGAGTAGCAAATTACATAGGAGGGGACAGGCCTTCCTGTTGGATTACTGCATTCAGCTCCCAGGAACCAGATGCACCGTATCACATGATGTAGTTTATTACTAGGGAATTACCGAAGCCTGAGAACAGCAGCATTTTCCTGCCCTCTAGCAGATTGCAGTTATCTGGGAGATTATTTTAACAGCAGCTTTTGCTACTGCACTTACTAGAGAAGGAAAAGAAGTGAATACGAACTTTTCCTCCTTTTCTTCAGATCTAAAGAACCGGAATTCTGTCTAGTATTGTTCTACAGTAAAATGTCACACAATAAAGCGGACTGGCACTGAGGTCTGGTTTGTTTTGAGAAAAAATAACAAACCCTCTGATTTGAAGCGAATAAAACCTGGACTGTTTCCACTGGATGAGAATTAAAAGCCACAGTAAACATTTCCCGTAACCTTGCTCTGCCAGACAGGGCTGGTAGAAAAAGAGACACTGTGTAGATGTGTTCACAAACACAAACGCTTTGTCCTTTTTAGTCAGAAGTAGCAGTAGTTCAGGATTTTCTGTGGCTGCTTCTCCCACTGCACGGCTCTGCCTGGGACAGGGCAGTCCTGCAGGAAGCAAGGACAGACTGACGGCAGGGACCAGAGGATCGATGCCCATCCCTTTCCAATGCAGAAACCTCAGGTGACCCTACTGTAGGCCCTATAGGGCTGAGTTAACTCATACATGTATTTCTACATGTAACAATGGTTATTAGTGACAACAACAAAATTTCTGCAGGGAAAACGGCTCATAAATTGAAAATATGTTTATTATCAATTACTTTCTCACTCCACCCTGAAAAAGATGTTTTGCTGACAACAGGGTAAATTATATAAACAACAGAATCTGAAGACTAATATTTTTATTAGAGTTAACTCCTTGCTATTGTCAGAACACCTTTGATGAGGTTCTAGGATGAGACTATTTCTAACTTTAGAATCAGTAATTTTTAAATTCTGTTAATTTTCAAGCCACGAATAGTTTTAAATGGAGGATATATGTAGCATGATATGCTATATTATAAAGCAGGGCATTAACTTCACTGGAAGCTGTACGGTGCAGGCTCTCCTGGCTTAAATTTTCAGTCTTTACTTACTTCAGCGTGACTTTGGTTTGGTTTGTATTGGGAAAACAACTTGCTTTTATTTCTCAAAGCATTTTACAAGAAGGAATGCATGAAAAATGCAGGAAAGAAAAATTAGACGACTAAGTGCAAAATAGAAGTATAAAATTTATTTAAAACCACCCACAAAGTTCTGTGTAATCAGGAATGATACAATTTGTAATAGTCTTTTTAAAAACTCATGACAAGATTTAAAATATATTTTCAATTACAGTATTCATTTAGCCTTATTCAGTTAGGACAATTAAAAAAAAAAAGAAAGTTTACGTTCTAAACAGATGAGACACACAAGAAAAAAATAGAACAGAACAGACAATTTCCACAACAACAATTTTTACATGTATGTTTCAATACTAGTATCAACATTTCAATGCATCTTGCTACATAAACATGAAATCATGTACAACAACTGCTTGCACCAAAAAACATAGCTTAATTAGATCTTTCAAGTAACATGCAGTCACAACTCACAAGTCTTCAAGTACTGCTGGTAAGGGTTCCCTTGTCTGCAAAGAAGATTTTAAGGTTCAGTTTCTCAGCTAGCGTAACTCTTCACAGCTCCACCAGCCTCGGGAAGCTGTGCTCAGTTATACTAGGAAAGAATCAGGCCCCAAATGTTTTTTTGAGAAAAGAAGTAATTTTTATATTTTCTCCTGTAAATACTGTGACATAATGAAGTGCTTTTTCTTTCTGATTTTTTTCTCCCTGTACATCATCTTTTGTTTAAGGAAGTTAATTTTACGTTCCAGATCCAAATACAGTAGGTTGGTAACTGGAAATAATCCAAAACCTCAAATTCAAAGTTGAAAAATAAATATGAAATGCATCCCAAAGAAAGACAAAGAGAGAAAAGAAGAAAGAGAGGAGGAAAGGAAGAAAATGCTTTTTTTTTTTTTTTTTTTTTGCTTTGGCATACTGTTAATCTTTTAATTTTGCAAAGCAGGAAAGAATTCATTTCAGTACAGTGTGTCTTTACATACTGATGTTCTTTCTTACGGCAGCAAATTTATGACCTGGTATGATATTACCACATTATGAAGAGCTGTCTCTTCCAAACTGAACAAATAATCGTAGAATAATTAATTAAAGACTGAAATGTCTGACACTCTTTATTGGTTAGAACCAGCTTTCTTTTACTGGTATTGGGATATCACATTTGTTTTTCTTGCCTACAGTTATTTTTTTCATTTTGAAGACAAGAGATTCATGAAGTTCAGACGCTGCCTTTGGAGCTGCATGGATTAGACTGGCGTTCACAAAGTTAGTATAAAATCTGTTCCTCATTAGGCTCTGCAGAATCACTGCAGTTCAGGAATTTAAAAATGAAAATATATTTCCTTTTCCTCAAACTTTTTGGAAAGAGGAGTTTGCATTGCGTTGCATTTCATAACTGCGACGTAGCGGGGCTTGACGCTTACATCAAGCTTCCCCTGGCAGCAAGGGAAGCTCTGCGTGACTCGAGCACTCAGGGAGGCTCCAAGGCTTTCACCGCCCAGTAGCACCACAGTTAGGTCAGTCAAAAAGCGGTGGCTTTTAGCTTTGCATCCCAAAACTCACCCCAGTGTGACAACATCACACAACACTGCACACCCCGTTGGGTCTCAATGTCAGAAAAGAATGGAGTTCAGTAGATTGTCACAACCCCATTTTATATAATCAAGTAAAAGGGATCAAGTTATGATAAAAAGAAGCAAGTATTTTGAGAAAAACTACCAAAGCTTAGGAATAGCATTGTTGGCAATGCTGTGAGACTGCTGGCCAGGCCATTACCTAGAGGTACAAATCTTTTACCACATTCTCTTTGTAGACAATGCGGGGAAAAGGAGAACAAATATAAGTGAATACTTCAAACCTGATAAAAACCGAGCCAGTTTATTTTCAACCTGTATTTCTAAACTAAGAACAATCTGGATGTTACTGGCCAGTACGTGCACAATAGGGCTATCATTAAATTGATTTCAGATGATTGTACAAATCAGTCATTTGGTAACGGTTTTGATTTATACTACTGACCTTTTATGCCATTATCCATGAAATGGGATACCCTGAAGGATGTAAGCTAAATTGACATCCATTTAAGGCCCCGTTCTCCTTTTAACGCGATGCAAAGGACAGTAGTATAAATGAGAATCAGGGCCTTCATTCTTATTTTAAGACGACTGCCAAACCCTAGACCCTTTTCCATTACAATATTATAATAAAAATACAGATATACATGTAAAATATTGATCAGGTCACAAAACTTTCCACAACAGCATTAAAATGTTCTGTGGCAACAACTGCAATACTGAACATCAAACTAGCATTTCCCTCGCTCCACTGCAACAGCACTTCTTTGGAATAGAGTTCATCTGCTCTAAACTGGCAACTCGCTGTAGATTAACTGCCAAATCTGTCCTCCTTCTCACACATGTAGTTTTTTTTGAGGTCTACACCTGCATCCTCTGACTCTATGAGGAAAGCCGGTACGGTACGCAAAGTGTTGGAAACAGCACTGTTCATGAGTCACACCGAACAGAGCAGGTCACCTCCACGTTACGTTATTTAGCACCCCAGTCTTGCGTTCACTGCAAGTATGCTGTTGGAAGATTCTAGCATGTTAATGTAAGTACGTGTGGAAAAGTTACATATATAATGGTCCAGTAGAAGAGAAAGAGACTGTTGTGGGGAGAACTAAGGACACAGCATCGAGAAACATCTTGTATCTTTTAAAACTGAAGTTAGGAGTATGTGGGTTAAACACTGCACAACAATGCTGGGATGATAAGCTGGGAAACTGGGACTGAAAAAAGGATCCTGAAGTCTTTATGACTTGGAAAGAGGAAAACAGTGATGCTGACACCCCTGTCCCTTCAATAAAAGGCAGTGACTGCTTAAGTATTCTCTGCTCAAGCTCAATCAGTTCCACTTGCTGCTAGAGGAAGAACAAAAGAAAAATCCATTGTCCCACTCTTTCTTCCAAGCAGTCCTTTGTTAGTTAAGGCATTTAACTTTTGCAATACTTGGGTTCTCGCACGGATTAGGACTGGTCTCTGCACTGGGACATAACCAGAAGAAACACTCCTGCTCTTGTAATTGTGCAGGGTCTGCAGCATCTGTCTTGGGTCAAGATTTGAGCAGAGCTGGTAGAGTAACTCAGAAGAATAAAAGGCATTCCAGAGAGGTGCCAGCAACAGAAGCAAAAATCCTGTACTCTGAGAAGGGATGACTTTGCCTTCTCAGGGCGTGAGCAGTTTTCTAGTCCTGCAAGGTCTCTTTTGTTTGGCTACTTACAGATATAAGAAGAGTATAACAATTACATCAAGAAATCCGAAAATTAACTGGAAAATTGATTATTTGATTTTGAAAGTAATAAAATCACTGATTGTGACATAATGAATTATCCCTTTCTCGGAATGAAAAAAACATCCAACTGCAATATCTAGGCTCCCTGTGAGAGAACAGAAAGTAAAAAAAGCAACCCGAGAACTGTCATATCTACAATAAAAGATGACCGAAAGAAATCAATTTTGGAAGAATCACAAGGAGGATAAATTCTTATGATATTCCTGAGATGAAGATTGGTTGATTTACATCCAAAGCAGCAGCAGTGTGCGCGGGGAATTCATGAGCAGGCTGACAGCTATACTGCTAACGCCAAGTGCTGAAGCAGATCTGCAGAGGGATAGGAAGAACTTCTGGAGTAGTTACAAGCATTTAAAGCATTCAGCAGCAGGTTACAATGTGATCTACAATGTGATCTAGCGCTGACTGTGAAAATAGCCAACCACAGCAGACCATCCATAAAGAGACCATGGAGTGAGAAAGGTGGCTGTAGTATTCAATGTTGTCTGTACAGAGTAGAAAACCATACATACTCATCAACACTAGGCAAATTAAATGTCCTTCAGGGAGACATGGTAGAATTAATTCTTTATAATTTGGTCACGAATGTAAATGACAGTATTGAACAAGAGGTTTTGCTCAGTCCTTTGAAATCACCAAAAATGTTTTAATGGGAAGTAATAAAGTAAACACAAAATATATTTTCAACCACTCTTTAGAAGGAGTGATCTGTATGTATACTGGTGCCTGATGAGACACTATCATCAGAAATCCTTGGTCTTTGAGAAAACCTCAAATAAAACTCCTTCGTGTAATTATAATTTTGCAGCGAGACACCGGAGCAGCACCTAGACAACTTGTGAAAATTGACTAAACATCGGGTAATTCCAGAAGAGACTGCAGCCAGTGTCTGTACTCTTCCACTAAGTAGCCATATCCTTGGGACTTTTGACACTGGCTGCTCTGCTTAATATTAAAGGAGAACATAAATGTGTCACAGACTAAATAAAAAAGCTTATGAATTTAAAGTTAGATGTACCAAAAAAGTGTCAATATGAAGAAGTACCCTGGCAACTACATGTGGACAGGGAAGGCTGTCTCAAACACCGACTGCACCTTCACAGCTTTGTCTGTGACTTATTCGCGCCATACGTCCCACCAGCTTTCCGCGTTCTCCATCCTGACGGTGGGAAGGAGCAGCAGACTGGTGATGACAGCAGTGATTGCTACCTTGTTCTTCTACACAGATTAAAGGAAGGGTCACCAGCTCTCTCTCTCCCTCCTGTCTTTTCCTTAAACCAGTGCACGCAGGCAGAGAACAAAGGAGAGATGACCATCTCCAGAGGAACTGTGGAAAGAGCTGAATTTGTACATACATCCACAGCTGTGTGACACATCCCTACAGCTTAGAAACAATGCTGTAGCACAGACATCGCAGTGCAGTACTGTGGTATCACAATAACTAATGACAATTTTCTCTACAGTTTAATTTTACGGAAAGATATTCCCTCTGCACTTCTCCTGAAAGTCAGATCAACACCTGATAAAACTGAGAAGAAAGTCAGAATTTCCCAACGTCATCGGACTGTTCCTCAACTCTCTGTTCATGTTAAGATCAGATCATAGACAGCATCATGGGTCACAGTTGGGCAGACACCTTTCACACAAGAAGTAAACCACAATTTTATGGAAGGTATGTCACAAAGACCCTAATCTGAATTTTAGTGACCACAACAGACCTGAAAGAGTTTGTTCAACACTGCCTGAATGCAATTGCTGTTACCTATACAAAGTATAGAAGTGGGCACGCCATTTAGTTTTTCCTATATCTGAGGGCACAGTTATTTCCTCCTGTTAACCTAGAATTTACAGGATTTCTGTGTGAAAAAAAAAAAAGAAAAAGATTACACAAACGGACTACAAAGCTGATGACTGCTTGATAAAAGGAGCTAATTTCAACGTAAGAGAAATTTCACAGAAAATGAGAGGGCAAGACCGACCTTAGATTTTAAATATCAACCCACGAAACTGCAGTTTTATTAGCACACTTCCGTAACATCCCTCTCTCATTGAACAACCTGCCAGGTAAGAAAAATCAAAAAAGCTGTCAAGCGCATAAGCCTGAAGGTGGTCTGAAACACACCTGCCTGCATGCCTGAAACTTGAGGTGAAGGTATTGTCTCTTTACAGACCTTGAATCACTTCTCATGCTACAAAGAATATAACCTCTGTCTTTACCCAGAAGTACATTTACTCCAAATCTGTCTCCGTCTGTCCTTGCAAAACCTGATAATTGTGGTAGGGTTGCAAGGGTCTGAGCCGGCAGAGACTTTGGTCAACTGTCACCCACGTCCATCCAGTTAGATATGGAAACGGCATGAAAGCCTGGTGAATGAGCGCATTGCAGTCAATGGGGCTGCAGCAACATAAACAGTACCCAAATTTAACCCACCAAATTTAGCCTAATACTGCAATGATATTAAAAAGGTCTTTAAAAAACCCCAAACAGCTGTATGTTACAAATAATCTTAAGTACTAAAGAAGCTGTCATTTATCTATGTTTAACATAAAGTGTTGCTTAAGATTCTAGAGTTATTTCCTGTTCTAAGTATAGAGAAGCACTGTCATAGGTAACATAAGGACTTTTAACAGCAGTTATTCTAAATAAAAGTTAGCTTAGAAAGTCCTTAAAAAAAAAAAATCTGAATACAACTGTTACAGCTAGAAAGTCACAAGTACTTGTAAGTTCTTAAAAAGCTTTCTGGATCTTGTGACTAAAATATTTATAGAAATAATTTTTTCTATTCTCTGTAATACAATAGCATGTTACAAATCAGTAAGCACAGAGAAACTGCAGAAGTAAAATTCACTCTTTAACTGGGCACGACCACAGTAACTTCAACAGGGACTCAGCGAGTCAAAGAGAACTGGTTGGTGCCTGCAGAAAGTACTATTCCTTCCCTCCAGGGTGAAGGCAGAGGGTGGTACTGGACCTAGCGGAGAAAGGGACGAGGGGGATTTCTTCTGGTTAGTCAGAGGTGTCTCATGTTCGATCACGACAGTTTTTGCTAGTGTACTGGGAAAAAGGATGAAAAGACAACCACACCCCAACACCAGTCCGCGCCTGAATCCATTTTCTGGGTTCCCTCCCCAGCACAGTGCCAGCTGTTGGAAACTACGTAAAATACGCAGGTCTGACCTAGCCAGCTACCTTCATTTTCCATCCAGCTCCTGATCTGGCCATCCTCGGAAGGACTTTGCTAAGGGGTAAGAGCAAATTACAAGTGGTTGTGTGGGCTGCAAAGGAAAGCAACAGACCCACAGATTTGCAAATTTTAAGAGACACTGTTATAAAATGATAACCTTACTCAAAACAACATAATTCGTGTACAAGGCTGATAAATATTCTGAAGTGTTACAATAAATAGCACACAGTTGTAAAAACAGTAAATACGTGCGTTTTCTAGACTGCAGTACAGCAATAGAAAACATTAGCTTCTCAAATCACAACCTGCTACGTGCCGCAGCAGGCAATGCAAGCGGCCGGGTAACCTGCCTCCTGCGTACACGCTGAAAAAGTAGTTACGTGATGGACAGTCCAGGAAAGAGCACCGCCAATGATATTTTTTTTGTATAGATGATATATTTTTCTCATGTTAAGTAAACTTAGTAAGTAGTAAGTGTGAGCTTTAGCACCTATCAGTTAATAGCATTAATTATGCGAAGAGATACTTCTCTCTGTTAAAATTGCCATTTCAAAAAAAGGTAGACCTGTACTTACTGAAAGTCTGTTGGCACAGTCACTCGAGCTGTGACTTGCCAGGGGCTATGTTTGGAGGGATCCTTTTACATCCATCTTTTTCAGTTTCTCACTTCTTTGAGGGAAGCTGCTGGTTTTTCGACCTCAAAGTCGCCAATCATACATAATTTAAACGTGGGCATTCATTAGGGGAAGATTCAAGTAAAAATGATCCACTTTAACGATCTGAACATTTTAAAAGGTAAAGAGATGGCTCTGCAACCTAATTACTTTTGTGTAGAACAATAAATGATCTTTCAGTTTGCATTACAGAAACTAAAGCTATCAGCACTATCAGTGAAACCAATAAACTAATTTTTTCTGGAAATGATGGATCGTGGTGTCGGACAAGGGTTTTCAGATAGCAAACACATGAACGGAACAGCTAGAGAACGTACAGTACTACTTACTGTAGGGACAGCTGGAATTCTTACTAATCTTCGGCTCACCAAAAATATACAAGTTTTAAAATGGAAATCTAAGGCACACAAAATACCGTAATGATTTGATGTATACTGTATATTACATAGTCAAGAAGCATAAAACTGCTGGTACAAAATGATGGCATAATATTGTTTTTGTTTTATTATTATTTACAATCCCTTCATATCCTCTATTTGAACGAATATTAAGCTTTGAATTAAAATTTGCAGCATACCCGGTTTTTTAAAAATTTTACTTAAAATAGGTAAGATACAGAGAATGGGTTCAATTCAGCCATCCTCTGCCACCAACGGTTTTGTTAATTTTGACAGGAATCTGTAGAATTGAAACCAAGGTCGTTAGATAGTGATTGCTACTTCAGACCTTGCTCCTGCAAACACCACACGTGTGATACAGGATTGATACACCACACGTTGATGCAGGAGAACAGTCTCATTGATCTACAGCCTCATTTAAGTATTTGTAGCACCAAGGTCCTAACTGGCACTATGTGTTAAAAATACAATTTATGTACTTTTCGTACCAAAACTGTAAATATAGCGCTTACAGTTCAACTTTTCAAGGAAAGAGCACCTTGTCTAGGTTTTTAAATAAAGCAGATCTAGATAGTTCATATTCCTCTGTTACAGCACCACTACATTATAACATTATCAAGTATATTATTAGCATATTTTCACACTGGAAAGAACTCTGACCTCGTTATACCTACAGGTTACCCAGCCGGGGAGGACTCCGAGGCAGAATTAAGGTACAGCTTCGTCTCTGGGGCCTGATCCTGCAGCTCTCAGTCACGAGAGGAGTCTTGGCTTGAGCGGTCCCTCCTGGCTCTGACTGGGCAGGTATGGCTACGCAGAGCTGTTCTCATGGAAGAAGTTGCAGGATGAGGTCGATCCTTAGCTAACATTGTCATTTGGTAATTTGTATAAATAAATAAGTTTAAAAAAAAGAAATACATAGGAGAGGAGAATCAGAAAGAAGAGTGGGATGCTACAGTATTTAGAAGCAATGGAGTGTCTGGTTTTCCTCTGGTTTAGCAAATAGTCATTTCATGATATGTCACTTTTTCAACAGAAATGGAGAACATAAATTTCCTATGTTTGGAAGGAAGAATACAACCCTTTCTACATGAAATGTATAAATCACTTTAAAAATTTACAAAATGTTTTTGTAAAAAAACTGAACTTCAAAAGCTGGTGAATATTACAGATCGGTTATTCTTAATTAAAAATTTGCTGTGAAGTATTAGAATTTTCCTACTTTTCCAACACTTCCTTTGTATTTTCCCCAAATTAATTTTTTATTTTTTTCCAGAATAGAATAAGGCAACTCTAGGGGGTATTCTTTTTCATCCCAAAACAATCCTACCCCTGAGGCATTAGGAACATTTGGTTGTCATGTTAACTTAGAATGCTCCAAACGGATGAGACTTACGCACTTATTGCTCAAAGAAATCCTAACAAACGCTGCCTTTAAAAAACCAAATCATATTCAGAACTCCCAATAGCAACACACATATTGACGTCTCCTAATCTCATGTTTGTACACTCTCTTGAAAATAATAAAATGCTTCTGTATTTGATAACTGTTGTTTATATGCAACATAAAATCTTCGATGAAAAAGGGCAAGTGTATAAACAATGACATATGCTATTAGCATACATACTGCAGCTGTAACGATACGGAACTCTACACAGCAAGAATAAAATGATTTCTTCTGTAGAGTATGCACAAACCTTAGACAATATGATCCTTATACTATACTATTTCAAGTTAATTTTAAAAATAGAAAGTGCTTTTAAAATATATATTTACAGCTTAAAAACAACTTCCAGCCATCATTACCGATAATTTCATTTCTTACATAATGACAAATCTAGAGGAAAAAAAATTCATTGGTTTTCTAAAAGATTTATCTGTAATTTGGACTACATAGCAATGGTTGGAAGTTGTTAAAGCAATGGCACCATGAAATAATAATTCAGCTTATTTATTTTTAACTGTTTGATGTGGTTAAGCACCAAGAGCTGTGTAGAGCTATTACTGTATAACTTGATTTAACACCATAAAATGTGAACCTGTTAAAATCCCTATAAATGATTTTTGTAGTAAACAGACTTGATTTAAAGCACCAAAATATAAATTCCTAAAGGTAATAAACTGAATGATTCAATCAAGGTTAATAACCTAAACAAAATCTTTTTTAGAATGTATTAAAACTATACAACTTTTTTTTTTTTTGCTTAAAATGTGCTTGAGCACCACCAAATGTTAAAGTCACAGTTTAAGAAGAAATCCCCCCCCTTTTTTTTTTTACCTCAGCCTTAAAATGGTTGAGATGAGCAAATAGTAAACGACACGAGACTTGCTCTTCAACAGCACCTTAAAGAAACACTGTGTAACACTGCACCAAGAGGAGGCATTTGATACTAAAACCTATGCCCAATGGTTGTAAGGCCCTGCGACTCGCGTAAGGGCATAAGAAGATACCGTTATTACGTTATCCTTAGTTACTGTTAATGCTCTGCGTGATGGGATTTGGTTGAACTCATTGTCTTCATAAAAAATATCTCTGTTTTCACTCGTTTGCTTTGTTTTCCTGCTGCTAGAGTTCAGTTCCGTATTCTCCGTTCCTAATCTTTCGGCTTCTTTTTCTTTTTCTTTCGCCCTCTCAGCCATCTTCGCTTCCCACATGGCTAAACCATGTTTTGGCTCATTTAAATTTTTGTGTTGGTAGAAAACTAAAGAGATTCTTGTGGGATGATTGCGGTTGGGTTTTTTAATAGGTGTGGTAGCATGAAGTTCTCGTCTTGCACATTCAATTAAGATAGAACCATGAGAAGGTGCCACTGCAACCCCACCAATGTCATCATCCAAAAAATTGTGCTCGCTGTCTGACCACATTTCCTCAGCTTTTTCTTCGGAATCAGTCGGTCGTCCCAGCGCACTGTTTGGCTTTTCGTCAACACAGTCAAAATCACACATCTGTTCTCGATGGGAGCTGCCCTTTTCCATTGGGCATCCATGGGAACAGTCAGCTTCGTTTCCGACTGCATCCTTTGCCGGAGAGCTTAGCGGTACTGACACATCACAAGAGCCGATCATCTGTGAAGAAGGAGAATTGTCTAACTGAAGCTGACAATTCTGTTTGTCTGGCTGATGTTCAAGTATAGCGGGCAGGGGGTCTTTATGGGCTGGAGGGCCTGGAGCAGTGACCTCTGGAAGAATCGGTGGCACACCATTCATCTTATCATTCAGCAAAATTCCAGTATAATCTTTGACCGACACATCAAAGTTCTTACAATTAACATAAGGTGTCACATGAGGTTGCTTACTACTGCATTCAAAATACCCGTAGGGAACTGAAAAATCTTGTTGAATATTAGTCACTGCTGTTAGGCCAGGCTTATGTGCTAAAGATGAATAGGGATGTAAACTATCCACCTTAAAAGGGGAGGAAGCCGTATACTGTTTTAATAAAGAGCAATTTTTAGTAGTGTTTGAAGTATGTTTCATGGCATAGAGGTGATCAGAAGTCTCCGTTTTTATTCCAGGTTTTAAAGCATCTGGTTTGTTCCCTAAAAGAAAACGCACACCAAAGTGTAAGTACTTTTCCTCACTTAGTTAATAATAGACCTTTTATAATATTTTCATACTTGCTTTCTAATATGGAAGATATACATGACGACTACAGATTTTTCAAAATGGTTATTTTTAGCTTTTTTGGAATATCTCTATGGCATATATCACAGCCTTGCTGAAGTAACGCCTTAACCTTTTCCAATCAGACTGCCGGTATATAAAATAGAAAGGTATTTCCCAGAGGGACGAATAAAATAAAGAGGTAAAATGAAATAACTGCTCAGCCCCGATTCACACAGCCCAATTCCACACAAGTGCTTCCCAGCAGCTGAGTGCCTTCAGCACCGCCCGGCCCAGCAGGCAGCACTGTGCAAAAGTTTTTACTTAAATGATGCAATTTAGTCTGTCTGCAATTAAGCCTGTGAAACAAGCAAAATTCTTCACTGCTTTAACCCCATATTATGATCAAAGGAGAAAGTGTGCTTATAGATCTTGTCCATCGCAGCAGATAAGTTACTGAATTACAATGATTTGTGCATTAGCAAGTTACTACTCAAATTTTCTTTGTATCTGGCAACATACTTCAGGTAAGTCCATCTTCACAAAGCTGCATCATGCGATTCGGCTGTCTTCCATCTAACTGCCAGACATTAATTCTTTCAGGTCTTTGTGGAGACACACTTCTTCAATTTATGTCAGCTCCCTAATCAATTTCTAGTCCTGGCACCCTGCAGTTGTGCTTGGTTATGGAACAGTCTCCTCAAACAACTCATCCTCCTCATGGATAAATTCAATCCAGAGTCTACTGGATTAATGGGAAAGAATTCCATCGACTTTGTTGGGCTTTGCATCATGCCCTGAAATTGCTTTACATGTGTTTTGCTGGTAAACTGGCACCCCACAGAGAGCTCTCACAAATTCTCATAAAAGACCGTCTCTGTCAGTGTTTCTTCTTTGTTCCATAAATACACAGAATGTTTAATTACTTTACCGAATATAGAAGAACTATTCTTTCTTCTATTCTGTCTTCTAATAATTTATAAACAGTGATGGATTAAAAAGCATTCTTTCAATAGGAATGCAAAAAGGCAAAGTGGGATAAATTATGGACACAATAGTTAGTATGCAAATACTGAAGTTGTGGAGGGACATAAGGAAACTGCATCAACCCTTTAAAAACCTCTTCTGTGACATAAAACTCAAAGCATTTAATTTAATTAAGAATACCCCTCCAGACCAAGGCCTTCCTCCAAAAGATCTGAAACGCAGCATTTGAGAACTACACTGTCCATCACCTCTGACAGGAAATCTACATTCCCTGGAAATAAGTTTTAACAACCACAGCACTCTCAAAATGGCCGTGGTTCCAGCAAATTCCCCACCTTCTGCCAGAGGCTCCTGCTATGTGGGGCCAAGCAGCAGAGATTAAGAGAAATTAATTCAAATATACGGGTAGAGGTAAATCAGTCATGGTTCAGAGAAGGTGGCATGGCTCCCCAGGAACACCTCCTGTTCAAACAGGGCCTGGTGCACCTCCACTGGGAGCTGTTGGCTGAAGTGGCCGCTACTCTGCTGTGGCCAGCTCAGGAACTCTGCCTAAGCTGGTGGTTCCCCTCCTGTTCTATCCAATATGGGCCAAGAAGAATCACTACTATTTATGGAGACAAAAATAACCCTTCCATCTCCAAGTTTAGTTGTTCAGAATAATGTGGTTAAATGACAGGACTATACCAGAAAGGATGTAAGGCCTCTTATCTTTAATATGTATTTCATAGTAACTGAGAATTTCAAAGGCTCTCAGCATTAGGACAGATGTAAAAATTAACAGCTGTGCTGCTTGCTGTTGGCAAAAGGTGCATGGCAGGTGCACCCCATTTAATACACAGCGTTTCTGCAAAGGACTTGACACAGTCAGGATTCAAACCAAATCTGCACATACGCATGCTCTACCAAGCCGACTTCAACTGTCCTCAGCACTCGGAGAAGGTCTTCCTCACCACCATCTTTGCTGCCAGGTAAAGGCCATGAAGAGGATAAGAGAATCCTCTCTTATCCCTTTCTAATTTCCAGTTCTCCGTGTGGTGAAGACATATAGGTTTGAGGAAGCTCTCAAAACCTTCCACGCTTTCCAGCTGGGGGATGCTGCAACGGCTCTGAAATGACCGCCAGGTCTCTTTCAAAAGAACACACTACATCTACGTCATGAGCAACACAGCACAGCCATCCCTGTGACTCCTCCCAGGCTGCTCCGAAGAGGGACAGCCTCACGCGGCCAAAACCATCACTGCCACACATAACGTACAAACATAACACCACTGCTATCTCATCTAATTGCACATCCTTCATATTCTTTTTAATATCGAAAAAGCCAAACCAGTATTCTAAACTCTAGTAGATGTAGTGCCATACATTACATGCACCATTTATCAGTACCTTTTCCTTCACAGTTGAAGTGTCACTAAGTATTCTTCTCTTCTTACATTAGGAGAAAATTTAATAGTAGCATCTGACTTGCTTAACATATCTTTAGTGATATTTTATTTACTGCTTACATAAAACTAGGTAAGCAGTATTTTTTTTCTTCCCCTAATAAGTTTCTCTTTGTTTACTATTTTTCAATCCTTTACCTTTTATTTTTAAATGGTGTGACCAGAATTGAATGCCACTATTAATACGAAGGAATCCTGATTTAAATAATCGTTTCCTCTAGTTTACCATCAGGAGTCACTACTGGATCATCTAGTTTCAACTCCTCTGTCTCACACGCGCTTTGATTTTGTTTTCATATTAAGCCTAACAATCTCAGCTAGACTAAAATTTTCCATTCTTCAGGACTAAAATGATACCTGCCACTATCCGCATTCTTATTTTTCCATCTCTGAACAACTTTCTCACTCATAAAAGTGTTTCTTCCTCACTCTGTGACTTATTTTTGTCAGCAGCCCTTTTAAATTACTTTAGCAGAATACTTCAAGTCCAAGCAAATGATGTAAGTTGACTTGTTTACACAGTTATTTTATTATTTTTGCATGTTCAAGTTCCACATTCCCAAAGCATATGGCAAAACTCAGAATATCATGCCATTTGTTAAAGGTGTGGTTTTCAGGTATCGAAGCCGTGCCTATTTGTAACTACAATGTCATGTCCAGGTCGGTGGATCATGCCTCTACATCAGTGTTTCAAAACAACGTTCCAGTGAGATCAGACAATTTCAGAATTCCTCCCCAAACCAGAGTCCCCCAATGCTTCCCCAAGCACGATGGAAGTTATTAATCATTGCTTCAGAGCTAGCGTTGGATGTCATCCTCAGCCTGAGGAGTCCTTTTACATTTGTTTCACAGCCTGGACTGTCTCTCCCAAACTTGTGTGAGATTAATTGAATGTCTGTCTAATTTCCTAGGGGTGTCAATAATCCTGCTTTTCTTGTTCTCATTCCCTCTTGCTAGATGCAAAGTTTACTGCTTGTGCTGGCTCCTCTACCAAGACAAAGCAGGGTGCAGAGTGCAAATTACAAAAATGTGTCAAATGGATTTTCTTTTAAAATTTAATCCTCCCAAAATGCGGACGTTCCCCTTGAATCTATTACACATATCTGAATGTCTCTCATGAAATAAAATTCAAAATCATAGCAGGTAGGCTAATTTTCCTCTCTTCTTCCTAGGAGGTAGATAGGCTATGCTTTAATTCCTTTTATTTTTTCCCCACCGAATCTAAGTCTTCCTTCCTCCACCTCTTCTTTCTTTTCTACTTCTCATTACAGCAAAGTCCCATAGAACAGTTCCACCCCCGGAAGCACCGGCCCAAACTCCGAACCCAGGTAAAACGGCATCCCCAGGCGCAAACACGCCTCCACCCAGCTCCGTCAAGCCAGGATCCCACCTTGCACAAACCCCTGCTGCAGCAGAAGGCTCTGGCCGTGGTCACCTTGTAACAGAACCAACACGGCCTGCCGTCTACCTGGCTGCCGACACATTCCACCTGCTAATAATATTTCAAGGAACAATTTGAGAGGCACTGTCTTATTTGATAAAACTTGGGGTTTTTTTCTGCAAATCTCTTGCTTTGCAGCAGCATCCATGCCCTTGACAGGAAATTATCATCAACTCAGATTCTGAGAAAGCCATTTCTTTCACAGGAAGTGGATAACACAGCTCTTGAATTTCTGTCATTTGAAAGTACATGTCAGTTATTTAGATAAACATTCCTACAACAGTAGTTCAAGATGTTGCTACTGCCATTATTTATTAGAATAAGGGAACTTGGAAATATTTCACTGGTGCTTACACACTGCCACAAACTTATTTTTGGGTGATCACCTTGTTTTTTTCCTGTTCCAAAAGAGAATACTGACTACAATGACTTGCTCACTAGCCCCTAAAATGCAGAATATGAAAGTATTTTATAAAACTGGGTATTAAGGAACTTTTCCTTCCCCTCAGATGAGAGGCAACACAATGGCAGAAGAGACTGGCAGAATTTAATGAGCACCACTCACCTAAACAATGCAAAGTGTTGCCAAGATTTTCTGGGGCTTCAGTTTTCAGCTTTACTGGTGTTGAATATTTTTTATCTATTAATGGCTGCTTTTCAGACGGGGTCCTCCTTGTGTCTGGTTTCTTTTTCTTCGTAGCTCTGAGAGGCTCAGCTAACATTCGTACTTCTCTGGGAAATGCTGTGAGCACCTGTATGGCGCCGGCTTTTATCTTAGCTTCCAGTCCCTCCTCGGTGCCGAATTCATCCGTTTGTGAAATTTTGTAAAGAGGTAACACGTGGAGCTGTTCGTCACTCGGAATGACCCCCACTCTCCGGTTATCTTCCTTGGTTAATGTACAGACCTGGCAAGAACAGGAACGTTTACAAATACAACCACATACATAAAATACAAAAGTTATTTAAATATTGAAGCAGTCACCCTAGACTTCATCGTTTTCTCCTGTTTTATGGCCTCAATGCTATGGGTCTCTCAAACACAAACATCTGACAAGTATTTTATTTGATTTATGAGGAGGTAGAAAATTTATTGGTACTTGAATAAGGTTCAAGGCACGTGTCTTGGACAGGAAAAATGAGACTTTGGCTCAATTTACACTATCCTCAAATATATGCCAACCTTGGTAAATTCCAAGCTGTGAATATTCTGTAAATTCCTAAGCATTCAGATTTTTTTTGGTTTTATATATATTTGACGTTCAGATCCATTTTTAAGGACTAAAAAATATGAAAAAAGAAAATATTATTTTTGGATTGAACAAGCAGTTTCTATGACACGGAACTGGTTTGGTTTGTTTTGGCTGGCAAATGAAAAAAGCCCCCACAGACAGACACTCAAACTGCTCCACGTTTTTAGCCAATCTCAGCTCTAACTCCCTCCCTCTCTCTTTACACACACTGCCTTCAATTAACACCTTTCCCAGCTCCGACTGCCTGCCGTAAGAAGTCACGAGACCCGGCAAATGTTTGGTTTCCTCTTAGACCACTGACCTACTTTCTCTTATTGAATGATGTGTTGGGAGATACGGGAGCCAAGAGGAGAACGCTGGTTAGATCCAGTCTGATAAGGGCACATCAGAAACGTGGATCAATATTCAAACTTACTGCAGCAGTTTTCTTACTATAATTTTTCCAAATCACTGCTGAACCTTTGCAGCACTTAAAATTTTCAGCATTTCTAGAATTCCGGCCATTATTAATATTAACCCTTCACCTTAACAGAAGCGTTGAACCCAGCGGTATGCTTGCTGGTTTCATTCTGTGCTTTCCAAGGGATGGCGGCAGTTCTACACGTATGAGCACACGTACAGACAGTCACATCCTTTCTGGTTTTATTGCTTACATTCGTAAGAGACAACACTACGTTACTAGAAAGCCATGCATTAATATCATGGCTTAGTTAAGCTGCTATGTCACAGCTACACACATACAGGAATTTGAGCGCCATCCAAGGATGAGATGATACTCCCTAAATGGAAACGTTATCATTCCATCACTGTGTAGGCTGAACGTGATGCCTATCGTAAACAGTTTATCCAATTTCCCAGAATCTTGTCACCATGCCTAACATTCCAAGGGAGAAGAATATTATTAATTTTTTTTTTTTTTTGGGGGGGGGGGGGGGGGGGGGAAGGGGGGGAAGGGGAGGGACACCAAACATTTTTTATTTTATAGCACAGCTTTCACATAAAGGCATCACACAATTATTTCTAGAATAATAAAATCACAGAATCACAAACTAAAAATCCTAAATCAACAAGGTGGTGGTTAGGGCTTTATAAACAGCTATGTGCAAAGCTTGACAGTTGCAGAGCAGCAAAAGGAGAAAATCTGAGGGGCACAGACAAAGGAGAAGAGCTTTTCAGGTGGCGTTTTGAAGGGATCGAGAGAAGGGCTCTTAAGAAGGCAAAGTGAGGGGGCAATTAGAAGCTGCTGAGTAGCGTTTACCGATGTGCTTGCTCCATGCGCACTTACCTCCACTGGGCAGCCTGTGGACTACGAGGAAGATTTAGAAAAAACAACAAGTTGTTCCATGAGCAGCGAATGACGCCTGGTTCCCTATGGACTTCTCCGTCCCCGCGCTCCCACGCGCCCAACCCCAGCACGGTTTACCCCTGCTCCCTTTAGTGCCCCCGCTGCCACCTCCCCCGGGCACCAGCCGGCAGAAGCAGGGCCCGGCTGAAGCTCGGTGCCTCATGGCTACCGGGCCAGCAGCTGCGGATTAACCTGGGGCCACCTCCTCATCAGAGGAGCTAGCCTGGATCTGTCTCCCCCACTCAGCAGAGAAATTTCACAACTTGGAACAAGAGGTTAAAAAAACTCCACAGACAATTATTTTTTTGCAAAGTTCAGTAAAATCCGGTTGAAATTTGCCAGCAGATTCCAAGTTACTCAGGAAGGGCAAAAGAGGGTAGGACACAGAGCACAATTACACATGACTCATGCTCTTAAAAAGCCCAGCACATCCTCCCCTTCAACATCCAAAACAAAAGCAGTAATAAAATAAGCATGGAGGGGCCTAGCTCCCATTTGTTCTCATGAGAAACTGCGTGATTCTCGCTTGTCTTTTAAAATATTCTGTGCAACCTGTGTCTGGATCCATGCACTGGTCTGAAAAATGTCCAAATCTTGAAGATTCAATCCGCAATCTTGCTTATTTTAAAAATGAAGTCCCTCATCCAGTTTACAGTTCTAAATCTTCAGGCATTATACCAGGCGCTTTCATGGAAAACCGATCTTGGTCATTTATTAGACTTACTCTTTTTCACGGAAAAGATTTACTCTTAAAAATGTATTAATCATCTTTCTTCTGACTTACAATTAGGCAAAGGTAGATTAGCTCTACATTTTCACAATGCTCGGCTCAGGGGAGAGTGTACAAGCAGAGAAAAAAAAACAAAGCTCATATTGGTTGAAGGAAAACCTACTTTAAGCAAAAATGGGTATTTGCCACTATCTTGCAACACCCTCTTTAGAACAAGAAAGCTAAAGAACTGTTTTGAGGAACTACAAAAGTATGAGGTCTGCAGTATATTGGCGGAACGATGTTGAAAGTATAGGCAACTCCAACACAATACATATTAAATACTGTGTTAGAATACATTAAATTAAGAAATTCATGTATATTAAAAAACTATATTAAAAACCTGAAGACCAGAACACCAACAGCCAAAATACCATGACAGCAAATTTAATATAAATAAAATTTCAAGGTCAGTGTCAATATATAAATAATATATATTATATAAAGGGAAGGACACAATGGCAAGTGGGTTGCGCCAGGGGAGGTTCAGATTGGATATTAGGAAAAGTTTTTACACAGAAAGGGTTCTTAAGCCTTGGAATGGGGTGCCCAGGGAAGTGGTTGAGGCACCATCCCTGAAGGTATTTAAAAGCCAGGTTGACATAGTGCTTAGAGACATGGTTTAGTGATGGGTTTTATCAGAGTTAGGTTGATGGTTGGACTAGATCTTAAAGGTCCCTTCCAACCTAGATGATTCTATAATTCTATGATAACTGCAAAGTTAATGTTATGGGGAAACCAGCTATAAACGAAGGCCCTAGAGCTAAGCTAGCAATTTACAGCTGAAGTAATCTACCAAATGAGAAACATCCATTTCAAAAGCCAGTCTAATATTCAAATGTGTCAAATAGTCCATTAAGAAACTTAAAGCTATCGCCGAAAAGTTAAAAGCAACATTTTCCATTTGCGCTGATACTGTGCTGCAAAGTGACCAAAACTGAACCCAAACATGACAAAATTGTGGGCTCTGTTAAAGCCCATTCACACAAGGAGCTGCATTTCCTGCTACTGTAAGTGCTTTTTCCAGAACACGCAGCTAAATCATCCAGGATGCTCAAAAGCCAAAGAAAACGTTGGCCAAGAGGTTTGTTTAGGTTTCCAGTGTGCGCGGTGATCAAAACCGTTACCTATTCTGGGTTGAGTGATATCACAGTAAATCTTGCATATTCGTAAAACTTAATGTATTTATTTATTTATTAAACTTAAAATGCACCCATGAACTCAATGTAATTCCCTCCACAGCTCTCCAAAGGAACATCTGTAGCCACGCAGCTCCCAACGCCTTATTCTGAGACTCTTTGATCTCCCTTTGTCCTCTTGAACTTCACATGTAGCAATGATGTAGCCTTTTCCACTATGTTGTAAGAACAGATGTTTTAAATTCAAGTTTCAGCAAAGCAGTCAAACAGCCTTTTCTGTACTTCAAAGGTGGAATCCAGTTTCCTGTACTCATCTTCCCTTTGCACGTGGACAACAGCGGGTGCCCCTTGGGACTCTGAGGTGCTGCTGCATCATCGTTGCTTCCCATTACAAACACGATCAACGCTGCTTTTCCGTTACAGATGAGAAACTGTGCTGTTTTACCGGCCTGTTATACCCTGAGTAAGTGTGCCTGAGAGGCAGAGAAGCGAACGCCAAGCGGGTCTCCAGGGAGACCTTATAATGGCCTTCCAGTACCTGAAGGGGCTACAGGAGAGATGGGGAGGGACTCTTTATCAGGGAGTGGAGCGATAGGATGAGGGGTAATGGTTTTAAATTGGAAGAGGAGAGATTTAGATTAGATACTAGAAAGAAATTCTTTCCTGTGAGGGCGGTGAAGCACTGGAACAGGTTGCCCAGGGAAGCTGTGGATGCCCCATCCCTGGAGGTGTTCAAGGCCAGGCTGGATGGGGCTTTGAGCAACCTGCTCTAGTGGAGGTGTCCCTGCTTATGGCAGGAGGGTTGGAACTTCATGATCTTTAAGGTCCCTTCCAACTCTAATCGTTCTATGATTCTATGATTTTCCTTTTGACCACCAGATACACAGGTAGGAAGTCCCACCAGACAGCATTTCTGTACCCTACACTGTAAGGCGGGTACAGCCCACAAACCACTGTCTGGGAGCTCACAGGTAACTAGAGCGAACTTCTAACATGTCTCCATTTTCACAATATAAAGAACAGTAACAAAAATCCTTCCTTTACAGCCTTGTGGGGTTTATCTTTTCTCCTACTTGCCATTATCTGAACTACCAATTTAAGGATCTCGTACTTCTGTGGCAAGCTGTGGGCACGGTCCAGAAAGCAGCCTAACCATCCAGAGACATTCTGCCACTCACTGCAGAGACCTGCACCAACATGCAATGACTCCATGAGCTACAACTACAGAAATACAGTAAGGCACTGGAAGAGCAGAGGATTTTTATTTGTTTTTTTTTAAGCAAACGAGGAACAGTTTGTTGGTGGATTGCTGATTGACACTACTTAGTTCCACTGCCAATAGTAAATTTTATATTGTAGCTGCCCTTGGAACGTAGATTCATCTTCTTCCAGAGTGCCTGCTACTGACTGTGGGGCACCAATAATTACTCCTAACTGCAGGTGGTCTCTCTCCTTCCTCAACCCCAGCAAAAAGGGCAACGTGCCCCACAGGAGGAGAAATGCCCATATACCTGCTACAGAACTAGCAAAGCCTTCATTAGCCGTTTGGTTCTAGTCACGGTAAAGCCCCATGTGTCAGGGATTTAAATGGGTTCACACAGGTATGAAGAAAGTGATCCTTCGCAGCTTTTTCAATAAAGAAACAAGAATACTTAGTTTTCACAGACTCCATTAGCAACTATAAAGCTTTTATTTGTGTGTTGCTCATTTACAGTCTGGCTCTGTATCCACAAGGAACCCTGCATCCTAACACTGCAGCTGTAACCTGCATCAGTGGCCCTTAGGAGGGGATTAAAAGATGACAAAAGAGTCTGAGTAAAAACGGATGGTATATTTATTGAGTTAAAGGTTCTTCAAAAACCTCAATTCATAGGCAGAAATTACTTTTTCTTCTTTCACATAAACACGTTAGTTTACACCTCTGTAGAATTGCCAAGTGTTTTCATTCTACTACAGAGCAAACAGAGGATTATTCATTTTTATTTTTAGCTGCTTTTCTACCAAAAAGCAGCTCTGCTAAATTCAGGGTGTGATTTTGCTAGCCAGGAAAGATGTTCAGCAAATCAAATCCCCATGGTAAGCCTCCATTTTTGTAAGTTCAATGTACTATGCTACCTTGTATCTACAGAAGACATTTCCAAGACTTTTTTCCTCTACTGCTAACAAAAACGACAGCCTCATTTATTTTCAGTTACATACAAATAATGCAGCCAATCATCGATATCCAGAAAAATACACGAATGCTCTGCTGAAATTCTGGCAGAGACACAGCAAAGAAATTGTTATTGGCAGCTCATTAGATAATATATTCCTTTAAGTTTACAGTAAACTCCATGCTTATCATTAAACGCATGTAAGTGCTTTGGGGGGCTCACGTCTGTGTCTGGTTTAAATAATTTAAATAGATTCTGATTTCCCTTTACTTTCAGTGCACTGCACAGCATTCCTTTCGTGTTTGTGGTAAAAGCGATTCACCAACAACCGAAGTGAGAAAACAGAAAGGTGTCACTTATGCCACAAGTAGCGGTGACAGAGCTGGCAGCATTCACAAATACGAGCTTATAAGGTATTTATTTTAACCTTTTTAGTCTAGAGGAACTGAAGGCTTTACAAATAAAGATTTGTGTGTCAGATAAGAAGGAAGGGAAGAAATCTTAGCACCACTAATGAGATGCAAGATAACAAGTCCACTTCGTACAGACTTTAAACCGTGACTACCACTGAAAAAAAAATCAAATAAACAAAACACACGAGAAAAACAGTAAATAAAGTTATGGATGTTTGAGGTTTGTAAGGCAATGCAAATCATTCCCATTCTGTTTATTACCACATTATCAGAAAACAAGCTGTCACCTCAGTCAGATGTCGTACTTGCACACAGAACATTCTACAGACAAATATTCTTGAATGTTACCTCCAGTGATGTACCAAGAAGCCATCCTAGCTATTTAGAGGGCATTACAGTGCTCTAAATACTAAAAAACCTCAAACTGTCAGTTTTATCTTTTCTCTTTGGAGATTGTCTTTCCTCACAACTACAACTCAATTTCTAAAAGATCACTTAACTGGGCAATTCCCAAGTGATTTTCTCACTAGTGACCCAGCAGGGTATTTGGTACAATGACAACATCTAAAACAACACATCTGTGGGTTTTCTTCTCGGTTTTCATACTGAGACTTAAAGATCATAATAGACACCTGTCTCCACCACGGTATCATACTCTCCGCTTTCTGACTAGTAACTATACTCACATGAAGCCTGGTAAGTGCATATTGCAAGGAAAAGTGAATTTGATGAGAACTGAGCCTCGTGGAGGGTAAATTACTAAGCTTGTTTTAGCTCTTCCTCTACAGAAATCTGCACAGCTCCTCAGGATAATTATTTGCCTTTGAACATCAAAGCTCTACGGTGAATACCTTATCTGTCTATGGCCAGTGCTCTCCAAAGGGCCTGGGTGTCTTAAAAGAATCAAGATATTTTGTAGGAAGGATCACTCCCATGCCTTCCTTAATCTGCTCTGTAATAAGATGAGCTTAAGTCCTCTGTAGACCAGTAATAAATATATGCAAATAACATGGGAATTTATAAATAGGAACATGCAGCTAATTTCATAATACCTTAAAAACCTTCATGCAAATGTCCCCACTGAATCAAGCAGCATTTTAAAACACACAATAATCACAACAGTAAACAGTACAAATGAGAAAATCCCATGTACATACCACAGTGCTTCCATTGTGCATGTTATGTGTGTCCTTATGGGCATGGGCACAGAAATCTATGCAAGCTGTGACACCAGAGAAAGGCCTACCGTCCTTGGATCCCAGCCGGCAGTCTGGGCCCATGTGTTCATTTTCCACCTGAAAGTAAAATAAACTACAGGTACTTGGGACTGAAAGCGAGCAGCTTGGAACCCATGAGTCAGAATAAATGCAGTCAGTAAGAACGATCAGAAAGCGTGTATTTTCCTGTGAAACACGCAACACTTAGGACTGGATGTCAACGAGATAAATCGGCTCAGCCGAAGTCAAAATGTCTTTAAATAATAAAACCATTTTATTTACAGTACTAACTGTAAGCTTTTTACAAATGCACAGCTCGGGGCACAACTTAACCATCAGCTGAACTAAGGAAGGTGCAGTATTTTAAAGCTAACAAACAAAGCACCCACTGTAAGTTATCGGGGGATTCACCACATCTGTGAGGTCTGCAGCTTCTACCCATGGACACACTTTGGGGTTCCATCTTGTTTTCAAGTTACGCTGCCTGTTCAGAGCTACAGCTACACTAGCTGAATGTCACACACCTACCTGGTTCTGGAAAGCTTCAGGAGCAAGCTTTTTATAAACCGGAGCCACGTCGGTAGCTAAAGTTTGCAAATTATTTTCAAGAAGTTCCTCCTGCAGAGAAAGGTGACATTTAGAACGCTGTAATTTGCTTGAAAAGAACTTAATCCAGTTTAGAGACGCCTGACAAGTCAGCCTCTATCTTATAGTTTATTAATCTGACTTTTGTTCTGTTGCCCTTGGTCACCAACCACAAATAAGCCTAATTTTGCATGATTAAAATACCAAAATTGTTAAATATAAGTCAACCAAATAAAAATGGAGGATATCTGCTACAGCAAAGAAACCCAACACACAAGGAAGTAATTTCTGCATCATTTCCCCTTTCCAATACATAGACAGTCAAGGAATGAGGTAACATCTAGGAGAGAAAAATTGTATCACCTGCTGAGTGGAGATGGAACCCCACGTCTTCCTTCAGTGTTTTGCTTATGGAATCCTAGGTTTCTGCCTTCTTTTAATTGTATCCATAACTCCCAATAGCATTTAACATTCACTTCAGCTCTTAGGGGAAGAGGTACGTTTCTAACATTGCAACAGAACTCTTATTAGGAACATTTGATAAATATTTTGTGCTTTAGAGGTGCAAAACTCAGGACTTTATGGAAATATCTGCTAGATTAGGAAGTAATATTCCTTCCCTTGGGGTAAGCCATATAAACGTGAAACTAGCTAGGTGGGCTTCTATGGGAGTGTAACGTTTAAGCTCTTATTTATAGAAACAATCCCCATATTATTTTCCTAAATTTTTGCTTTTCCAGGAAAATCACCAACCAACAGGGAAAGAAAAGGGTGGTGACATAAGTCCCTACTTTGTTTTCCTCCAAGGGCCAGGCTTTGAGAGACAACCGCAGCTACAGTTCTGCACACTGTATAGTGGCAAAAAATAACAGCTTATTTTATTTTAATAAAAAAACCCCAAACCACACTCACCACCATATATTGTGAACATCAATGTATATAAACATATATGGATACTTTCAGGTTTTTCAATATGCTGTTACATTACAAAATGATAGTGTATTTTTAACTCATACTACAGCCAGTTTATTAACTCTTGATCACAACCACAAGTTTTTCTGAACTGCATTGAAGGTAACGCATCCTTAATTATCTATCCTATGTACTATTCTTACCTAGGAATATTATACCCTTAACCTCATCTCACTCCATCCAGTGCCTCAAATGATCCAAATCTTTCTGGACTTCGAACTATCTTCTTAATTTGCTCTACCTCCTAGCTTTATGTCATCTGCAAAATCATCAATATCCAATATTTAGCTAAACGAAGTATCTGCTAGAGAAATTAATGACAAAACCAAATGAAGAGAAAAATTATTTACCGGTAATTTCACTTCTTTGCGACGCACTGACAACCTGCACCACTGTCACCTACAGCTGGAGGCCTCTGCACCGTGGTTGCCCAAGGGAACACACGGCTCCCCTCACAGGCAAACGCAGTTCTGGGGGACCTGTGTGCTGTGCAGCCCTCATCCCCTCTCAGCTGCAGAATCCAAAGAGGCTTTAAAACAACTTCCACGGAAAAGGGGGAAATAAGGGAATGCACTTTTAGATCACACATCTAGAAAATGTCCTGCTTAAGTAATCTCCTCTTTTAGGCAATTGCTTTTACGCTGCGGTAGAAGGCGTTCTCCTCCAAAAAATGTACAGGTTACCTGTCAAGTGAAGAGGCCACACCAGGCAGCTCTCTTGAGTGGGGGGGCATCACTTTTAGAGCCTGCAGGGAATGCCGTTGTGCTTGACCAAGTGTTCAAACGGAGCTCAGGGTGGCCATTGCACAGACTCAGAGGAAACGATGCCACCAACAGAGCCTGCAGTCTCACAGAGCGTATTGTGATCAAAGGCAGACCTATTTGAGCTCTACATTGGTACCTGGCACAGCCTAATACTTCATTAGACACCAGAGATGAAGGCTGCCGCCTTTGCTGATTCCCCAGCTAATGTTATTAAAAACGTAAGAAACCTCCAGAGACACCACACGCACAGAATGCTCCGTGCACAGCATTATGCAGGGGGAGAACCAAAAAAACAGGATCACAGAGAATGGAAAAAAACAAGGGCAAAGGAATAGGATTTGTAAAATGAAGAAATGCCCAACAAGCACATCTTTCTATAAACTTAAAACTTGTAAAATGAATTCCCTCTTGAGACAAGCAGAGCTCTCTTCAGCTTGTACTGCCTTAGTCATGTATTCAGTGAGAAGAAGGGCGGACGGGCTGCCTGCCCTCTCTCCTGCTGAGGCAGAAGTTCTCCACTTTAAGCGCCAGTGAAGTTTGTGAACACTCACAGCGCGAGGGGACAGCACAACTCAGAGGAGACTGAGGGATGTGCATTCAAGCACATACACAGAAAAGATGCTTCACCAATTCTTTCAGGAAAGACCTGGACTTGGGAGGAATATTTAACTCCAGTGAATCAAATGACACCTCACGCTTCCTAGAAACAATTCATGTTTCACATTGTGCGTACACCACACATTAAAAAAACGCAAGAACACCTCTGCTACTGTCTGGACTTCAACCAGCTCCAACCAGGTCTCTCCTGTAGCTGGCAGCCGTGGAGTTCGGGAGCCGAGAAAGATTATCGGCAGAGTAACCCAAACGGACAACTAGGTAAGCGACTGCCCAATAGCGCATGTCTCTTAAAGCATACCAGATGTGCTAGTAAAGACGTGACACTTTTATCTGAAGGGTTCCACAGGGAAATGGTGTGAGAGACACCTACAGTCAGAACAAAAGGCACTTTCGAGTTACCCTGAGGAACGTGCGTTCATCAGACAGCAGTTACCAGTTTACACCACCTTCATTCCTTCTTCATGAAAGTACTTCCCATGTAAAAAACTGATTTGGTTGGGTTCAGAGGCTCGTTACTTCACACAATCCACCACCGTATTTTCTGTGCTCTCGGCTTTATGTCATCACTAACACTCATAAGCAGCAATTACAGTAGCATTTCACTACACGTTTAAAAAATATACTGTCCATAGAAAAACCAGCTTATTCTAGGTGGCTGAGAGAAGACCAGGCTGTCGGCCGGTCAGAAAGCAGGGTGAGAGCAGCGCAACACAAGGTACAAAATTTTCCATGACAAGGCAAAAGGACTGAACCTGAGGTGCAGCCCTGGTGCCTCAAAAAAACCTTTAGCTGTATTTTATAGATAGAAAAAAATTAGCATTTCATCCAAAGTTATGGAGAGGAGGTAAATATCCTTCCAAAAAAAAGTATTTAAGGACAATGTTAGGGTGTTTAAATACACAGTAAATGACACAGGGTTTTCATACAGTGGAAAAAATATAAACACTACAGTTACAAAACATTTAGTTGGGTGCCTCTGTGCTAAGCTATGCATACGTGTAAGAGAGGAGGGGTGGATATCCATAGATTCCATTTCTAGTTCTGAAAAATCACTGCAATAAATGTTTGGAGGAAAACAAAACAATAAAATACGTAAAATAAATCTTACTTGTTTAGGGTCATCAGTGAGAAGCCTGAATTTCCTGGGGTTTTTGCTTCTGGCAAATTTACAGCCATTGAAATACATACTCCACGAACAGCCAAATGAGAATGATGCTCCACAAGTTTCTGGATCAAGTCCTTGACATGCACAAGTACGACTATGAAAGGAAATAAAGACACATCAAGTCAGCTGACAATGCAGCTCTTTTTTTTTTTTTTTCTTCTTCTTCTTTCTTTTTAGGTCAATGCTATTTGCCATTTCTTTTATAATACATAGCACAACAACACAGGAATTTATAAAACGCATGGTTTAAAGGGATACTTTCTGTTAAGGAAATATTTATGTGTAAAGGATGGACTTTTTCCCCCATAAAGACAGTCTCAGCTCCCCGAAGTCCCACTTCTGGGAAATACCTAACACTGAGTTATAGCTATATAAACATACCCAGGCTGCTGGATTTCCACTTCATCAGCTGGATAAATTTTTTATCCAAGAAAATACCACTCCTACTAAAGGTTACCCCTAAATCCAATAATAATTTTGTTATGTGCAGCAATACCATTAGCTCCAAATTGATCCAACTTTCAAAGTGGAACAACCCCACTTAGCCCGACCCTTCAAGAACACGAGCATTAGATTCAGGTCCTGCACACCTATTAAGAGAATGCTTAAATGCAGGCTACACAAAAATCAGCAAAAGGCAGCACTGCTACAGAGCCTCAGTTGCAACATATTATCTAGTCAATTCAACTAAATTCCTCTCATAGAGACAAAGATTCTAATTTTGAGTGTTCCATCTTTCATTTATTTAGAAAAGTCATGTATCACCTTCTTGGCAGGCCTGTAGCACGGCCGCGTGTGCAAAGGGCACACTGAATGTCTTGGGCAGCACATGCAAAGCCAGGAGAGAAGTTCATTGCCACCCCTGTCCCTGGGCGTAGCGTGTACAACCGTCACTGAGAGCCTGGACTCTGGGAAAAAACCAGGAACTAAGTTTTATGCTGAAATGACACCTAGTGGTTTGTAATTTTAAATGAGCTTTTGCATATTTATTTATTAGTCTTACTATCGAATTCTCAAGTTGTTTATTGAAGAACATTCAAAAGGCAACACAACAATCGTTTACTATTGAAGTCACTTACTCTTCATTTAACGCACACCTCCGGCTGGTGGGACAGCCGTATTTTCTGAGACTCTGTGTCAGTTCCTTGTAGAGCGTATCAGCCAGGAGGTGAGGGATCCCTTCCCACGCCAGGATGAGAATCACGATGACGGCAGTTTGACAGTGGTGTCCCGCACGCTGACGTACCAAGCACAGCAACTTCTCCTCATCGCTACTTCTTCGTATCACCTGGAAGAATCATTTTGTTTATTCTTTGATAGGTGCAGGAAACACGTAATGTGTTACTCTTCTCTAGGACACGTAAGGCCTGGAAGAGTAAGAAATACTGCTGCCCAGAGAACGTCTATCAGCAAGTAGGGCTGCGACAGCATCACACACGGGTGTAGAACAGGATTTTGCATTGCCTTTTTACCTGTAGAAGAAATAGCAGTACATTTTACAGGAGGAGGAATATTTTACATGTTCTACACAAACAATAAGAAAGATGGATTAAAAGGAAAATAACCACTAGAAGGAAATAATAATCCTGAGACAACAGATCCACTGAGAACCTAACAGTTACCTTGGAAATAATAGGGAAAACACAGATCCAAACCCCAGAATGCAGGTACATAAAAGCACACGTGTGAAGGGATTAGGATGGATACCACAGCTACGTATCAGCACACAAAATGATTCCCACCTTACAAGGTAAGATGACAAGAAAGCAATGAAAATAAACTCTGTTCTTAGTGAAGGAAACAATGAGATTTTTCAGAACAAATCCCTAGACGACCTACATTAAAGTTCTTAGCAGAGTGCTAAATTGTTTTACTAAACTGCATGATATGCAAAGCAATCTTTGTCAACCTTATCCATAAAACAATGACTAACACAATATGGAACAGTACAATATACGACTGAACTAAAAAAAAAAAAAAAGAAAAAAGCTAGACAGCCCTACTGCTACATATTTAGGTTTTCATCACAATCTGAAATGAAGTTGCATTGTAAGAAGACCTAAAAAAAGGCATTACAACTAGGTAACACAAGAACATGATCTTTGAAAATATGTATCTATTCTTCAAACATATTTTAGCCAGCAGAGCCTGTACGTGGCCTCCAACAAAGGTGTCAGGACCTCAGCATCAAGCTTCAAGCACATTGGGGCCGGACCCCCCTCAGGCATTAGAGGCTAAATCCTCTTCCTCAGCTCCGTCGCACATGGGACGGGGAGCAGCGAGTCTCCCTCACTGCGTGCTGACGGCAAGCCCTTGCCTTCCAGATAATTCTCTGCCAGCCCCGCAGCAACACGCTCGCTTAGGGCAAAAGTAGTCAGTCACCCCGGCTTTCCACCCTATCTATCTGACCAGTCGTGGTCTACAAAAGCAGGAAGGCAACCGAGTTTCACTGACTCTTTGAATACCTCCAAACAGATACCTGTGTTTTCAGGCAGATTCCCTATTGAACTGATGTCAAAGCTTCTTGTCAGACGCGCAGCTGTCATTCATATGTGACCCCCAGCCTGATCAGCTGTATCTAAATCATTTGAACTCATTAAAAGTGGGGACCAAAGTACACCTGCAATTAATCTGCAACTGAAAAGGTTTTCAATAGATGAACTGTTTCCGAGGGAATCTGTGCAGGCTCAGCAGGAAGAAGCAAGCTTAAAGTTAACTTGGGTCAAGAGAGAAAGTATCATCTTTCTGAAGTTAAATCATACGGTCTCACAAAGTGAGAACTTAGTGAGAAAACAAGCAAATGCATCTGAGGTACCATTCCTCAAAAGGAGTCTTGGTTATGACTGACCAACCAGTACAGTATTTTTTATAAAGAAAGAAAAATAATGCAACTCATTTACATTTCAGTGAGGTTTACAGAAAATCTATTACAGCTGACATACAATTCATACATTCATTCTCTAAGCAATCCTGCTTCAGCAGGGGAGTTGGACTAGATGATCTATATGGTCCCTTCCAACTCTAAAAAAATTCAGTGAAATTCAGTGAAACACAGGTTATTCATGTCCGTGTGAGCCTTACATTCCTGAGGCTGCACAGTTCCTTCAAGTCAGAAGGAGAAGAACTTGATTTTGTTACTCAGCATGAAGAGTGATGCTTTTACTCTTTTTTCTTTTTTTGGTTTCTATACTTTGTAACTTCAATAAAGAAAGTTAATCCGGTACCTCTTGTTTTCTCTGTACAACATCAGGTTGTCCTTTTTGAATTCTCATATAGTTCTAAACTGGAAATACACAGTGCAGGAAAAAATGACAAACCAACAGGAAGGAAATGTATAGTTCCCTTTAAAGTACCACCACACTTCCCCGGAGTTAAACGTAGCTGGAATTTGCTTCATTATGCACGCAGCAGAGAATGCAATACTTTTGTTGGACCCACAAACGTTTTACAGCCAAGCACCTTTCAAGGCCACAAAGGTAGCTGCTAAAGGATTTATTAGTTGTCTGAATTTAATTCCTACAGCTCTTAAGAGCATCCTACGTTCATCTGACTACTACAGCTGGAGCGCTCCCCTCCTTTTGTTACCAGAGATGAGGCACTTTTCTCACCTGACTCTTATGGTCCTAGGAGAGCACAACTGGAACCAGAACAATCACGGTTCCTCCGGCCCTGCAGCCAGTGACCGTGACAGAGCTGGAGCTGTGTTGCTTCTTCTGTATAAACCGATGATGCCCCTTCATGTGCTCCAGCTGACATTCTCAAAGAAGCAATAAACAGAGCCCCCTTTTTGTAGTAACAACAAACCCACAGCAATACCACAACTCCATACACAGAAAAGCACATTTGAGCAGGACAACTGAAAACTATGGAATAAATCCAGCAACACAAATACCATGTAATTCGTGAGGATTTAACAATTTTTCTTGTGTGGGAAACTGCCACTACACTTCTTGACTCGGCAACTTCTTAGTTATATTAACACTGATGTAACTCCACTAATTTCCAACTTGTCATTTGTTTTCCAATGCCTGGCTACATCAAACAGATTTTTAACTCTACAATAAATTATATTTATATTGCATTATATGTATATACATATTAAGCAAAAGTAAAACCGACTGCATTTGCTTTTGTTACTGAGCTTGTGTTTATCTGAGTAATTGGTACAATCCAAAACATGACTAGAAGCTTATCAATATTTTGCCTGATGTGCTTACAGATCAGATCTCTTACTGTTTTTCTAAGTACTGGATGCAGTAAGGCTTTAGTTGACTGATCATTTCTTCAGTTACTCTTTAGCTGTCTCCAGTTTATTTCTATTCTGGTTTCTGCAGCGTGGAATTCCTGGGGATGGTTCCAAGATCTTTTCACCCTTAAACATCCCCAAACCATACAGTGTTTTAACTGTCTCCCCTCCCCTATTTACTTTATGGAATCATCACACTTGTTAAATTCATACAACAGTAAAGCTGTCTTAATGATGTCATCAGGAGAGTAGCATATGTAAAATCTCAGCCTACATTTAGTTCACTTTACCCTTTTATTTTCAGCATGCATTTGACAGTGTCCTCCTCAGTAAGGCAAATTAAGTTAATACACTGTCACAGCCACAAAGAATACGATAATAATACAATGTATTAATCATTTTTATGCAATAATTTAAAATTCATATTTATTTGCTATTAAAAGTTTGCAAACGTAATTCCCGGTGTTCCTATTGTTTACACCAAGATGCCAAATATTAAGTTAAATATGCAACTAACAGAGCAAGTCCCTGAATGTTTCCTCAGACTGTGAACAACATACAAATCAGCTGGCAAATGTTGTCTCCAAAAGGTGGTGGAAGTACTCATCATTTTCAAAACCACGTTTTATACATCCCCCCCTGTGCTGTAGTCAGGCACCCGCCCCTACTGCTTTCTGTACCACGCCTGTTCGGTGTCACTGTGGTTATCCATGTGTCCTTGGTTACGTGTACATCTAAAGGGAGGCAGCAATTCAACTAATTTACTGTGTTAGCTAGCCCAGATACTCTCAAACGGCAGGATCTGAGAATATGAGCAAGCCTTCAAGGCGAGCCCCAGCCAGCCAGCTAGGACAAATAAAATCAACAGCTATCATGGCAACATACCACAGCTAAACCTCTGTTTCTACAGGCCACAAAGGTAGAATTTTACCCAGCTATCTTAACAGAAAGCATGATCCAAAAACTAAAGCATGATCCATACTCCAAAGAGTATGTTTATTGAAAAGGTGCCATACGCATCAGACTTTTCTCCAGCAATTTAGCAACAAGTTACGGCATCAACAAGAGGAAAAGTTAGTTTTTCACTCCCTCACATACAAGGGTAGCAAAGAGACAGAAAGGGACACTAAGAATTAAAGAATACAAGAGCAGGATGAGGTCGGGAGTGGACTGCCCAGCCTTACCCTGACCCTGGGAGTCACTAACAGCAGCTGCCATAGGACGAGTAGTAAGAAAGGCACTTGGACATGGAAATGCTTCTCAACAACAGCCAGGCACCTTCCAGCCACCTGCCGGCAGCTCAGGGGATGTGCCTTCTCATGGCTCTGGAAGGATGTGGCTTTTGTGCATTTGTCCACACCCTTCTAAACCTACGCAGCATTTTACCATCCACTACATTCCTGGGCAAAGCTTAATTCCAGACTCTGTGAAAGAAAAAAAATTACCTTTTCTTCGTGCTTGCTCCCTGCTGGTGCCCTCTAGTTTTGATATAGCATGAGAGGGTGAATAATAGATGGCTACTCAGGTCTCCACTCCACCAAGACTTTAGCCCTGCTTTCTTCCCTTCCCTCTCTGCCAGGCTGAGGAGTCTGTAGCTCTACTTGTCTTTCCCAGTTCTGCTGTGCCTTCTTTTGTTGGAGGGCCAGAACTGCAGACAGTATGCGAGATCAGGGTGCAGCGTGCTTTCTCACAGAGGCATAATCACGTTTCACGTTTTCTTTACTCCTTCCCAGTAATTCTCACCAGTTTCTTTTGATGCTTTCATCACAGAAGCTGATATCTAATCAACTATTATCCCAAGCAGCAGGACTCAACCTAGCGTCCAGCACTGTGGATATGAAACTACAACACTCCACTTTTTCTGCAACTGTATTTATCTAGTGAGTTTTACCTATCATTTCTGTGGCCATTAGTTCCGGATCACAAGTCCTTCCTGCTCTTTATGATACCTGTCCCTCCTCTTCATTATCCTGAACAACTTTGTACCATCAACAGTTTGTCTCCCGCTTTTTTCAAATCATTTCTGAACGTACTGAACAGCATCAGTAAAGTTATGCTATCGATAAAACCTGCTTTGTCTGTCCAAATGCTTGAGTTCTACTTACTTGAATTATTTCTTTTAGATTGTTGAAACAACTGTCTCAACCCTTGGCAGGAGCTCTAGAACAAGGCACCAGTACACTGTGAATAAAAATTACTTGATGTCCTTTAATATAAGCCAGTCTATCTAAATTAGCACGTACATGACTTACACAAGTAGCTACAAGTCAGACTGCAGAAGCTCAGCACTCAGCGTACCAGATGCTGAATTACCACATGGATGAGAAATTACATTCCAATTTAGGATCCCCAGAATAGTTGTGTTAACTCTGACGTGATATAAACCAGACACCACCAGCAAACAGTACAAAATTTTAATTGCGAGTTAAATACACTCTTACAAATGACTGGATTAAAAAAAAAAAAAAAAAAAAAGGAACTGACAGAAAGGTCCTTTTTAGGTTTATTTCATCTCCACGTGGCTCCACTGCAATACTCCCTCCAGCCCAGTCTGAATTTCTTCAGTAAAATAGCTGTGTTGCCTTTGCAGGGTATCAGTAGTTGATTTTAAAGTGAGAACACACCTTAACTCATCACTGCAATTTCCTGAAACAGGCGACTCGTTTAGAACAGTTTGGCTCCAAGTTTTCTAACCTGCAGACTCTGCCGCTACGTGCGTGGAGTCCTCCCTACACAGGACAAGATTCTCTGTTAAACTACAATTCCATAATAATCTAGACCAGTGAAAATTGAGAGCACGGTGCTGTTAAAACCTGCTGCTGTTCCAGCAGGTGATACTGTGTAACAGACAGCCATAGAAATGTTCTTGTTTGCCACAGAAGTGAGTCTGCCCTACTATTTCCTAATTCACCCATACACACACACGTTAAACCCTTTTCTTCCCGGAAAAACGTTATATCCTTTTATTCTCAGCATGTCTAAGAGATTTTAAAGTAGAAATAAATTCCACTTCCCTAAATTGTCTCTTCACGAGTATTAGCACGCTACATCTAAAGAGTTAGCACAGAACAGTTACCGACAATCCCAATACTATGAAGTTACTTAGCCATTTTTACAGCAATATCCCCAAAGTGTGATACCTGCAAACACCTTTTCTCAAGTTGCTACTGGAAGTGGTACTGTCCTGTTTACAAACGAACAGACTGCAGCACATACAGGTTAAATGATTCTTCTATAATCATGCAACCAATACTGCAGAAATGAGGACAAAATTCAAGTCTTGGCCCCCAGTGCCCTCTTACCCTCCTTACACCCTTCAGACTTCCCTTTCTGTTATACTGCAGGCAATGGCAAACTGCACTTTGTAGGTGACGGATGACAATAAGAATCTGCTCTCTCAGTTTGTTGAGGTATCTCATTTGTTTTAGTGATAACAGCAACTTAAATGCTTGCTCTTTTATAGTACTTAACTTTGTTTACCTTAACATAGCCTTTTTGTTTCATGTTTACTCTATTAAAATATTTGAGTAGTTCTTCACATTAAACAGTATTTAAACACTTTTATTTACTCTGGAAACCATGTAAAGTTTCTAATAATTTTGAATCTCAAAGTATTGCAGCACTTAACACAGAACGGCTTTACTTTGGATAACGCTACAAACATTTTCATCCAAAATAAACTCTTCCAATTCTGTATTTAGCAGGTACACCTCCTAGCAAACAGTGAAAATCGTGCCTGCACAACTATAGCTACCTGCCACACACAGTAACTCAACTATTACAACATTATGGCAAGGAAGTGATGCTCTAACACAACATTGTCCCGAAAGAAACAAAGCCTCTACCAACCACCCTCTCCATGTGTCAAAATTAATTTCCTTTTAGACTTCTCCTATGGAGAATATTATTTAATCATAAAGACGGTTTAATAAATTAAATAAAAGCTTGAAGTACAGTAAGCTATTTAAAGCAGAATGGAGATGCACATTCTCCTTAAACCTGTGGCCACAGGACAGTGAGTCCAGGAGAATTTGGACCCCCTGGCCTTGAACCACCTCCAGGGACAGGGCATCCACAGCTTCTCTGGGCAACCCGTTAGAGGGTCTCGTCACCCTCACAGTAAAGAATTTCTTCCTAATATCTAATCTAAATTTCCCCTCTTCCACTTTGAAACCACCATCCTTCATCCTGTCACTACACTCCCTGATAAAGAGTCCCTCCCCACCTTTTCTGTAGGCCCCCTTTAGATACTCATTCATCAGTTCATTTTCTTTACTAAAATTACACATCTCTCCTAATACTAACATAGAGAGCCTAGAAGCTGGAGTAACTTCTCAGTTTTCTTGCTTTTTCAATTCCCAATTTCAACCACTTTCTCAACTCAAGCTAAACTAGGAAACTGAAAAAAATCATCCTGTCTGCATCCGCAGGAGGATCTATTGTTATTAAGGCTCATGCAGCACCCAAACTGTAGTTTCTGGTATTTAGCTACAAATTCTTATCAGTTCAGTGATATATAAAATCTTGGTTATAACAGTGGGTTATCTAAGCATTACTTTTAAAATTTTTATTGATTTCAGTGGCTAATGTTAGGCTCAGGTCTGTACAGGACTGTAATTTGAATTTTAACCATATATTAAAAGTATTTGTAATTGGGTTTTTTATTCATTTTTAATCCACCCCTATTCTTTATTATTTATATATCCTACTAATATACAACCAACACTACAGAAAAGATAAAAAGTATCTGTCAAGTTATAAATATAAAACCCAAAAAAGGCAAACAGTATAGAAGCTAAAGAGTTTGAGAAACCACTTGCAAAGGCATAAAAGCCCCCTAATACTTTATTTTCAAACAAATTAGGGCCACCAGCAGGCTAACAGAATCTGAAGGGTCAACAGATCATCCAAGTGCTTACAAAAAAGAAAAAAGTTACTCAGAGAAGATAAGGCTCAAGATGCAAAACCTACTTCTGCTGTGTTCACAAAGGGGAAGTTTGGGAAGATTCCTATGTCAGAAACCTTATTCTCAGGGGACAGTCAAGGACAGTCCTGCAGTTAAAGCCCTAGCAGAAGTGGTTATAGGACAATAGTGTCAAAAAACCCAAAATCAAAATCACCACAACCCCCACCAAACAGTAGCAATTTGCCAAGATGGTATCCACCAAAGAAACTCAAGGATGATCAACTGAAGTATTAAACGTGATGTGCACTGTCTTGATTTAGAATACAGTAATACCAGAGGGCCTGAAGATTACCAAGAGAATACCACTTTGTAAAAAAGGCCGTAGAAGAAAGACGTTGACTCAGTGATCACCTAAGCCTGCTATTTGTGTGGGGCAAAGCGGTGATCACGCAGAAAGTGTGATGCACAGGGAAAAGTAAAATAAACTTTTCCTGGAGTGAAGTAACAGCTCAATCATACTGCAGGCCTTTCTAGATTTCCAAACGCCATTCAGTAAAGTCCCTTTCATAAAGGCTCTTAAAAAACCCCTAATGTGTCTTGGGACAAATCAAAAGACCACACATGAATAATTGGTGAAAAGACACGAAACAAAGGCTGGTAAGTCTCCAGTGGGAGCTCTGTAGAACTCTGTTCAAGCCTGGGCTCTTCAGCATGTTTGTTAAGGGTAAATAAAAGGATGACAACGTTTGTTGATGACACTAAACAATTCAGAGTAGCGAAGACAAGCACAATCTGCAAACAAATGAAGGAGGAGTTCATACTGCTGAGCAGGCAGTAAAATGGCAGATAAAATTCACTGTAGATGTGTGTATTTAATGCACATGGTGAAAACAATTCTATTTTTAGATAGAGATGGACTCCGAGTTGGCCATTACCATGCAGGAATGAGAACCTGGCATAATGATAGAAAGCACTACGAAAATGCCAAATCACTGCTCTGCAACAGAGGAAAAAAAAGCAAAAACAACTGCTAAGAATTACTGGGAATAGACCCTGCCTCCAGCTCTGGGAACCACAGAGTTACGAATTCCTGGAAACTAAGTGAGTCTTCTGGAAGGCAACTGCCCTGCTCTTACACCTTTCTGCTATCGGTCAGTCCTGGAGATGGGAGATCGGCAAGAACGACCTCTGCCCTGACCTGGCTGTTTTTATTGCTTCTTATCTCTTTAGTTCAGAGCTGGAGCCTTAAAAATTACATTGCAACTCTGAATAAAAGACAGCAGACAGCAACGATAGCCTAGTTGATCCAACGTTCACGAAAACCAGGAGAAGGAACCCATAGAAAATAGGTTTAATCCAGAAAATATTAAGACCCAAAGCTGCCCTCCTCTGAGGTTAGGAACACGTATCTTTTGACTTCAGTGCAGCAGGATGATGCCTACAGTGAGTTACTCACAAACAACTAATACAGTCATAAACCATTTCACACAAACTGATGTAATTGTAATTTACCATCAGACAGATTAGGATAAGAGGTAATGGCCTCAAGTTATGCCAGGGGAGGTTTAGATATCGGGAAAAAATTATTACACTGAAAGGGTTATCAAGCATTGGAACAGGCTGCCCAGGGAAGTGGTGGAAACGTCATCCCTGAAGGTATTTAAAAGACAGACGTAGTGCTTAGAGATACGGTGTAGTGATGGTTTTTGTCAGTGTTAGGTTGATGCTTGGACTTGATGATCCAAAAGGTCCCTTCCAACCCAGGCAATTCTGCGATTCTATAGTGAGAGCAGAAAAAAAAAAAACCCAAACACCCCATCTGTTACCAGCTTAAGCACTGATAAACAATGGGACCAGTGAGTCAGGTCACTTATCACCGGCTGGTTACAGGGGATGCACAGTAACATGAAACTTTTTATCATATGAATGGGTTACTAAGAACAACAGGCCAGCGATTTAAGTACTTCAGAGTTGTTTTTCTTTAACTTATTAAGAATGAGTACGATGATCCTGGACAAAGCAAAAAAGCAAAAGAAATCCAAACAGAAAAGAAAGAAGAGGACATTTACTCCGGTATATGCCACAGAATGGTAAGTTATTTTCTAATCACACAGTTATCACCTACACAGATATCCACACATTCGAGATCTCTGGCAAAACTCAATTAATTCTATTTTGACGTAAAAATAAGATAATACAATTTCTGATGCAAAAAAAACCCCCCTAAAAATCAGAGCTCAAGCAGCCTCATTGCTGCTGCCTGCAGTGAAAACAATAGCAAGCTCATCTTCACTGCACAGTTTGGCTCATGTGAGTGCCAGTCTAATGCCTACACATACAACTATCATAAAGGTTTCAACCCCTAGGTAGTATTTACTGATAATAATTAGGTTCAACTAATAGCAACACTCTGGTCCACATCGAGAGGGACAAAGTATCATCCTAAAATATAATACATCAAAAAAACCACAGAAGACACACATTTATTTCTTCTCAAAATAAGCCTGAAAGAGAAAATATTCTGCAAGTTTATGGTAACCTTGAAATCTAAGAAGGAAAACATCAGCTCCTTTTGGGGAAAGCAGTCTGCCTCAGTAAAGTTTAACACACTGGGCACATGTTTGGCGCCACTTAAGCAAAAACAATTTAGGAGGGAATCGGTATTACGACATGTAGAAGAATGTATGGACACAGGTATTTTAGAAACCCTCCTTTAATCTTAAAATGTTTCTAATGAACCAATAAGACAAAATTATCTAGTGGAAATAGGGAGAATTGGGAAAAATAGTGCAATATTATCAACGATACGTTCAATTTTTTCTTATCATATTTGCTTCAGCAGAGCTCCGTTGTGCTGCTCTCACCAGCAAGTCTCTCAGAAGCCCTAAGGGCAACAGCCTGTCCATCTGCAAAGCAGAAACGAGCCTGTCCTAAAGTACACTGTAAATGAGTAAGTGAAAGTCTCTGTGCAGCTGACAGAACCTTGTGATTATAATTATCAGAGAGCACAGCAAACTTTTTCCATATGCTTTCAAACAAATTTCACAATTGTGTTTCTTTGGTCATAGCCAAAACCCCAATATGCCCTGTTATAAGGATTAAAACTAGCATTGCCAATGAAAAGTTAATGTAACACATGAAGAATACCAACCCCAAAATGTGGATTTTATACAGGATGAAACACTTCTACAGAGGAGATTTCAGCGATTTCCTTCCCTTTCTTGTCCTGAACAGTCACACAGTAACAGTTAGCAGGCTTGGAAAAGCATTCATCCTCTTTAGCTCTGAATTTGCACACAAAAAAAGTCACCGCTGCATAAAACAAGATTGGAACTTAAATCAACGTTGAAGCTTACTCTCACAAACACTTCACATATAGAAATGTGAAAATCTAACTAACTGGAGAGCGGGTCCCTGTACCTTAAAACAGTATTTTCTGTACGCATCCCAGTGCTGTCTTGACTGTCATATTGTACACACATGTTGGACACCTTCAGCCATGCCGATATAGAACAAAATCTATTATTTCTGTTTTACGTAAAAGACAGTATGTTGATACTGGCAACACAAAACTCAAGGTTAAGAGTTAGTTTTAAATGTCTTCTTCCTTTCAACTGCTCACAACTCTTTCTAAGGTAAGATTTTTTTTAACTCCTGTCCTCTGTTAAAACTCAGTGTTTTACTTAGTTGAAACACTGAGAAAAATCATTCCATTCTTTTTGGGTCAGTTGTTTATGAAATTAGTTTTACCATCTTTTTTTCTTGGATGCTGATTTGTTATTAAATATCATCTGAAGAAACATGCACATATGGGATCCCTTTCTGAAAAACAGTTTATGTACTTAGTATGAAAAACACATTTTGACTGTCCCAAACATAAGCAGTAAATGTTTAGCATGCAATACCATTCAAGTACAATATGTAATAGCCTTATTTTTGTCATGTAGTTACAAATGCCAGTCTACCAACCATACAGTTATCTTCGTTGCTTTTTCAAGCAAGTCTAAAATTCCTAAATTCTTTTAACAACTAAGTTCTTTTATTATTTTCCAGAACTCAGTGTACAAGATTTCCAGTCTACTTTTTACCTCCCTCGGTGGTTTCAGCAAAGATTAAGGACAATCGATTCTTTCCAAGCTCTCTCCTGGAGCTTGTGTCTGTTACCTCATTTCCTGGCTCCTATGAAGCAATGTGAGACAAGACTTTGGTGAAAACTATCACCCCAACATTTACATTTCCAAATACTGAGTTCAGTTCCTCAAAAACAGTAACAAACTGCATGGTACATGAGACTGAACTTCCTCATCCATCACACTGTCTATCCTTCAGGTGTTCATACAAGTGAGAAGGGGTTTAAAAAATGTTACTGGATAGTTTTCCAACTCTCCCAAGCAACCACCCCTTCTTTTCTCTCTTTCACACTTCCCAATAACATATTTCACTAGATGCTGTCAGGGTCTTCCTACCCCTGATTTGGTCATCTCTGCTAGCTTTGTTAAGCGCCTCTCTTTCTCACTCATTCAAACTACAGCATAACATATAGTGCCACATCTGAAATAAAAAAAAAAAATTAAACTGTTTTCCTTAGCTTCATCATTCAGGCAGACCCGTACATCAATTATATGAAGAACCAGACCTTTGTTAAAAATCAGATTATATTTAAAATCAAGGATTACACATTATTTGATACTTAGAAGCCACACAAAACAATCTTACTGCTGTAACATAAAAACTTACCCACTTGGCAATTGGACACCCCTGAGAGCTTTTTCCTTCCTTTCCTGTATAAACCACTACCTCTATTCTTACAGCGCTTCCTTTTGCTCCATACCTGCATTTAAAAAAAAATTCATGAGTAAACCAAACTGCTGTAGACCGTAATAAAACAGGAAACATTTTCAATAAAACAGGAATAACAAATTTATTTTTACTTTACTGAGAGCAGAAGAAAACCAAAATATTTATAATCCCCAAAAATACTTTTCAATTTAAAATCTTATTTGCAAGAGTGATTTCTGACATCTCTCTTCTGATAACGAGCTGCTACCACTAAGGAAACATTATTTGGGGAAGAAAACGTTATCTGCATGTGAATCCTAGCACACTTAGTCACTACTGTGACCTTTCTGTTCACTTTGTCACAGCTTCATTGCATGTAGGACACTAGAAAACCTAATTCTACCAGCTGCTGGTCTCCATTCGTTCCACTTAAGTGGCACCTAAAGAGCACACTGCACTTGAAATTCAACCCTGAAGTTGCAAGAGCTCAAAAAAGACACAAGTTTGGAACTGAAATGTTAGTGCTCATCTCATGCACATCTGAGCAGGAGAACACTTTATAAATGAATACTGCAAAAAGTTTAGAAAAACAAAGCTAAACATAGCACCTGAGTTCTCATAGTTCTTCTTCTTTCCTGCTTAGACAGTCAAAAATACTGCGAGCATTAAATGCTGAATTTTCCTTACCTGTTCTCCATTATTTCTCTCACAGCAGCAACACTTGGTCCTGTCCCGAGGTGTGTGTAATACGGGCCTTCATCTTTCTCTATAATTTGCTCTGTAAGCAGGTTGAGAAAACTAAGTTGGCACATACAAAATTTATTTATACTACTACAAGTAATCTTAGGTTTACAGAAACATCTTACAAATTAAATTAGAATACATAAAATTTGTCCCTGAAATGTAATGAATAAAGAGTATGACAGATTTTTCTCCTCAGAGGCATCAAAAATTTTCAATACTTGTTTCCTCCTACTAATCTGCTAATATTTTTTCTTTATATTATAAAGTAATCCTAATGATAGTAATATTTTGCATTCTTTACAAATTTTCATTACAGGAGCTGGCATGTATTCACTAAGTAAGCTTTCCAATATCCTTGTTGGTAGGAAAATATTATTAATTCATTTTACACAAAGGAGAATTGAGGGAAAAAACCAAAACTGATAGTCATATACTACACAAGAGAAAACGTAATGCAGGCTTATTTGCTAGCACTCTGTTGATTCAGAACATTAAAGCAAAGATGAAACAATCTGCCTGTGTAAATTTGTTGTTAAAACCCTGACTCGTTTTTCCATCTGTGTGCTTTGATAGTGTGAAAACGCAGCATGTCTAACACCATCAATCAAGCTGTACTTGCAAAGTCCTCGATCCTGAATTCAGCCTGATACGTCATCCTGCAACGCGAATTATTATGTACGTGGCCCTTCTCACCTTGAACTCCACCTCACCTCTCCCCTCTGCCACCAGAGGAGATGCCTAGCAGCCGTTGGCATGGGCTCTTCAAGGCAGACTGGCATCGGTCATCAGGACTAACAGTGACAGTAATAAAACCGCCCACAACTATGCCCTGCCCCTTATCTAACAGCATTTAGGCAACAATGACAATATACTGGGAAGATATTGCCAGCCCATCTCATCAGGTAAAAACTAGCTCTGGATCACAAAAATCAAATCTGACATACTGCAGATAATTTCACACAGAGCACAAGTCAGCAATGAACAAAACAACAAATAGAAAAATTCCTTTTCCTCCTGGGTTTAAATTTAAGTAGAAAATTTAAACCTGCCAGTTGCACTACTAAAAATACTCAATTCTGCTGTGCTCTGCGGGTGCAAAGAACACCAGACAACAGTTACAGAAAGGTAAAAAGTAATTTCCTCCTATTTCCTAATGGTAAAACACTGATCTTGGATGTATATGGATATATATATTGGATATATATCCAATATTTTTGCAGCAGCTAAGTGCCAAGTACACTTCCTCGCCTTAAAGGAAGCCACATGAACACACCTCCACGGGCAAAAGCGAGCAAAAAGACTTACCAACACAATCACAAGTTGGCAATTCAGATTGTCCTTTTTTTGTAGGTGTATCTATTAAATTCTTTGTAGGGGTGTCAAGAAACTTCATAGGTGATTCAAGGAAACTGCTGAGCGTGTTTTTTGCTGGAGAACACCCTGAGTCGCCTGTGCTCTGTGGGTGGTCAGTACCCAAACTGGTTGATGTCAGAACGGTCACCTCGCCCGCGCACTCCATATTCCTGAGAGCTTCAACAGCACCTGGTACCTGGGCCCCACCACAGGGAACAGGGAGCACCTGCGACTTCGGCTCTACTTGTTGTTCGACAGCACCCTGCTGAATATAGGCTTTGTCTTCACTATGCATTTCGTTAGCTCTCAGGTTAGACTGATTAAACGTCTGAGGCAAAGGATGCATCTGAGCGACATTCGCCGTTTGCTGTACCTGAGAATTAATTTTTTCTGTAAACATCTGTAGGTTTTCACTTGGTCTGTTCGACAAGGACGCTGTTTTCAACTGTGAAACAGCCAGAGGGTTATGGGAGGATAGGTCGCTATATTGGTTACGTGCAACAACTTCATTTTTCAGTGGCTCAATGCCTGGGGGGGGGTCGCTGGAGCCTGCGGGTTTGATTTGCTCATTCACCACTTCACAGCCAAACAATCTGTCCTTTTTTTTCTCTTGTGGTACCTCAGGTAAACATCTATGGAATTTTATCTGCGTTTGTGGGAGAAATAATCTAGTTTTTTCTTGTGATGCTGAAGTATTTTGATTCAGTGCTCTCTGTACTTTGGTTCTTGGAGACTTTTTTTCAGACAGAGCTATTCTGGAGTCCTGTGGCATGGTTTGACCAAGCTTGTGCAGTTTTGATGATATCCAAATGTCCTGTAACTCGCTATGCTGGCATGACAACAGCTCTAGCTGGTTTTGATTATTTTGTTGATAGCGTGCTTCTTGAGGCTTCTTTTTGTGTCTTGGTTTCCATGGTACAGCATTTCCTTTCTTATTTGTTGGTTGTTTTTGCTTTAACAGTAAGGAACTATAATTATGCCTAAAAAATACAGATTCTTTTTTCTGCAACAGATCTTGGTTATATTTTGGCTGCCTCTCGTGCGATATTAGATTAAGCAGCGATGCCTTTATGTCATTCTTCTGCTCTGGATTTGTCTGGTTTGATTCAATCAGCGCTGCAAGTTGGGTCAGTTGTGTAGCTACATCCTCTTCATCCTGGCTGTGAATTCCTCCTTCTTTAATCAAAGAACTAGCTTCCAAGTTCAAATCGTTACAGGTTGGCTTTTGCTCTAACTGGCCATGAGTTTCCAAGTCGTTACTTGTTTGCTGGACATTACGTGAGGCATTGCAATACCGTGCAACGGTGACTGGATCGTGAGGGTAATTTTTCTTGGTAGTATATCCTGAAAATGATTTTGCATTAGATGTTAAGTCAGATAAGGTTTTGGTATCTCTTGAGGATAACTGTAATTTATACATCTCACCAGCCAGATTGGCGGGTTTATCACGCAACTCAGAAATTGAACTTTGGCCATTGTACAACATTGCCTTATTAGGGAGCTGCTTCTGTGAGTGAGCGCAGTGAGCCAAGAGCTGTTGCTCATTCTGTAAGTAAGCGTCTTTGATTTCTTTTAATGCAGAAGATGTGAAGGAGGATGAAATATCCCTTTTGTAACTATGGAGCAAGTTGGAAGTTGTTTCTTCTGTACATTCAGTACTTTCAGTTTTAGCTGGTGTTGTTGTTTCTAAAGGGGCTTCAGATAACTGTGTTAAAGCTTCAATAGCTACAACCTGCTCTACAGTTAAATTTCTGTTTTTAATCAGGGACAAGAAAGTTGGCTGGAGTAAAGAACTCTCATGCTGTGTCTCTGCGTTAGGTACTTTGAAGCCATCCTTCCCTACACGCGCTTCCTCTTCAGGCAGTGGAGGACAACACAAGCTTTCCTGAAGACCCGAAATGGAACCCGTCTGCAAAACTGCCTTACCAGAATCCTGAAAGATGCCACAAGTGCAGTTTTCCTCTTTCATTAAAAGATTTCCTTGCTTTTCTGGGTGAATGCAGCCAACGCCAGTTGTCAGAGTGTTTACTATGTTACTCAGACTGGTACCCTTCGTCCATTGCATAAGGGAGTTGCTTGTCAAATCTGCCCTTTCCTCTACAGATACTTTTTTCAGTGAAGCAACTGCTTCTGGTGGTGAATAATGTAGGGTTTTTATGCCATTTTTGATGGTCTGTGCAAATGATTTTTTTGGCTCAGCTAACTGACTGGGAGAGACTGCTCTTTCACTGTCTTCAGCATTTCTCAAGTGTTCGTTGCCTGTCACAATTCCATGGATATCTCCGTTGACATGGACACCAAAGGATGGCTTCTCGTTATGTGCCCACTTCTCTGCTTCTAAGCCCGTCATTCTTTCTTTCTCCTTAGACTGCACATTTTCAATGGGTCCTGTTTGGTTTGGTTTCACCCTGTATTTTTCACCATGACCACATATACTGCATTCCATGAGTTCTGGTCTGCGGCCATTTACTGGTTTGTTTTCTAAATTTGCCTATAAAATAATAATAAAAAATTGTTGTAACAGCTGTTCAAAAACATTAAAAATAAGAAGCATACGATTTACAGCAATTAAACCCTATTTTGACAGATATAAGGAGTATCCTAATTAGGCACAGACGTTGAAAAAAACACCCCAGGAAGTCATAAAAAACCCTGAAGCCTAAAGATCCTATCCATATTTATAGCTATTTTTTCCGCTGTTGGGGGAGCAGAGGAGGAAAGTGTGTGCATGTGGTGGAGGTGGTGGTAGACTGAAGAAATGAATGCATAGATAAATGACTTTCACATTTATAATCAGATCTAGGGATTCAATTTTTAAAGAATTTGCATAAGCAGATGAAAGTCTCCCTTGAGTTCAAAGCAGGACTGAAATCCAAAGGATTGTACCACAGAAAGTTTAATAGCAATTTGGTATAATTATATCTAGCTTGCCAGACCTATAAACTGATACAACACTTGGTTGGTCACTCTACCAAGAATGGCTGGTTTCAGGATTAGTTTTAAGTTCTTAAAAAAATGACAAAACCTAAGCTGAAATGGATAGCAAGCCAATTGACATCAGCCCCCCTGGAAGTTACCCTCTAAACACTGTGTTTAGTGTCTGTGTTTAGAGGGTAACTTCCAGGTTTCTGAACAGTCTCTTACATAAACTACCATCATCAATATTTTAGTAAACTCTAATATTTATTTAAACATATTATTCACCTTCAGTGATACTATACCATTCATATGGTTGAAGCAATGTCAAAATCTAGAGAGTCAGAATACTGTGTCCTGGAAAGAGTACATATAGGGGCCTCATTTAAGATTGTATTATGACTATGAAATCAGTAGTTATGCAGTTTAAGTTAAAAAAAAAATATTAAGGCAAGAACTCAGGCAGAAACAGCAATAAAGGCAGGAATCCAATTTTTATTACATTAATTAAATTTTATTTCTATTTATATTAAATTTTCCATCAAATTTAATTTTTAAGTAACAATAGACAATGCTAGTACTTAATCTTATTGTAACATCTAAGAATTATTTAAATATTCTATAGCCTTAAGCCCTACTTAACAAGAAAACCAGTACTGCTTTTTGGATCAGATATAAGCAATACAACTAGTTAGTTAACCATTCGTTGGCACAGTACATCTTAGCAGTTCCCAGAAAATGGCACCAGTTTAATATAAAACATTCCGTTAAATCAGACATATTTCTGTGGTCAAACCAACTAAAATGCATGGACTTCTCTGAAACTAAGAAGAACGAATGTAAAGTAGATTTATGATTAATCATAACCATCAAGATGAAATTGCCAGAAACCCACAGGCAAAACAAGGCATAAGGACCCAGCTCCATCTGGAGCCCCGTGTTCACCCCACAACTGATTCCTGATTGACAAAAAACCAAACAGGGAATCTATAGCATGCCCTAGATACTGCCAGAGGCAAACATTCTCATGGAAATGCTACCTAAAAACACGTCCAGCACCTATGCTGCTAAGTCAAACCTATGGAAATCACATAAAGAAAGAAAGATACCTTATTTAACATTTTTTCCTTACACACAGATGCTGACTAACAGCTTGGGAGCCTGAACTCCTCTGGAACCTGGTGATTTTCAATCATTGATCCACAGACCCAGGGGATCACTGGGCAATTTGTAAGGGATCCACAAAAGCAGTTAAGGAGGTTTATTGTTAGCAGGGGCAAATGCGTTACACAGGCCCCTGCAACCATACCAGAAAATATTTTAAGGGTCCACCATGGAAAAGTAAAAACCCACAATTCTATACCTGTGCAAAAGCTGAATTTCAATTACCTCAATTTAACTTCAGAAAGAACTAGGATATGAAAAGGCCTGTTTTTTCTTTTAAAAAAGTATATCTAAGATCTCAGTCCAAAAGTTGTCCCAAGCATTTAAAATTGTTATTAAAAATTATTTAACTAGACAATTCAGAGGCTGAGGAGATAGAAGCAAATAGATTAAAATAATTCCCCATCTGTATGTTTTCTACACAACACCACATTTTTGTATTCCTTTCATTTTTAGAGGGTGTCACTCACTACATTTTAAAAAAAAAAAAAAAATCTGTCTGGTGGATTGAGAGCAATGAGAGGTATCACACTTCTCTCAACTATGTTGTTCCTTGATAAAACACTTTCATCTGATCAAAAAGCACTGTTATGCTCAAAAATACCCAGCATATTCCTTAATTTGCTAATAGTCCACAGGTGCGGTGCTGTGTCCCCGTAAGACCCCAGTAATCTCAGCAGTAAAGTGAGATTACTTTTAAAATAAAATTATTCCTCATACATCATAACTCCCATTGACATTACTGGAAGCTGCCCACATGTAAGGAGAAAGAAAAAAGAACCAGATGAATCATATCATTGGCATGATTTGGAAGATATTTTATTTTTCCGCACAAAGAATAAATATTTTCATAAAATCAGATTATTTTTTTTAAAAATCAAACTCTCTTCCTTTTGAGCACTATGTTGCTTTTTCTCTTCTGTTACTGAACTGCAGCGAAACCTAAAAAATACCTTTTTCTTTCCTCTCCTACTAGATTTTCCAGTGGCCTTTTCTGTTTAATATGTGAAGTTATTGTTTCCCAACATAAAAAGAAATGCAGACGCACTCGCAGAGGCAGAGTTCATTTAATTCTTCTCCTCAGTCTAAGTCTGGCAGACCAAAAGCAATAGCTCAGCAAAAACCTTTTGCAGCTGAACAACCTCGAGCAATCTATCTTCAAGTCCTGAATCAGGACTCAAAAAAAAGTGTAGTGAAAACTACAGACAAGGATACCACAATTCCAAGCAACTGTCTTAAAATTCATGGAAGCTGAGCAGAGAAGTCCAATCTGATTGATTGCTAAAGCTTTTACACAAGTGTAATGAAAAGCTGAAGGATAAACCAGATCAATAAAAGTAATTTCCTCTCTTCCTCATTAAGGAGAGCACTACTCTATCTGGAGACATAAAACACTAACAAATCATGCTTGAGCTTAGATGCTGCAGTAGGTAGTGCTATCAGGACAGGAATAATTGAGTACGGTCTGCTGTAGTCATTGCTGTATTACTTAAACTTCAACTAGACATTATCTCTTATATACACACACTCATCTATACGCACACACAAAATCCACTCTGTGAGCTAATGCTTCCAGCACACACGAAAAGCCAGCTACAGCAAATCATTTCCCCATGCTTAAAAGGGTCAGACTTTCACATTAACTTTTAATACAAGATGCCTCTGAGGTAATGCAAAGAAATCATCATTTCACAATCAAAATACAATGCTAAAGCTATCCTAAAGATATTTCCACACCTTCCGTACAACAGGCCATAGGTTTATGTCTCTTGTTTCAACCCTCCATAAGTGGGTAACAACGCATATTGTACATTAAAAGACACAACCAGAAACAATTACTCCCATAAAGCAGAAATAACAGATGACGCCCAGATCAAGTCCTGATAAAATGGCTCTATGAGCAAATCATGACAAGTTACATGATAACCAAGGCCAAGTCCCCCTAACTAGTCCTCCCGGTAGGATTCTGCCCAGGTCCTCCCGAGAATACAGTACTCAGCAGATCAAAAAATACTTGCACCTCTTAACTTGTGCCAATAACCAGGAAGACTTCCAAGGTCACAAGGTTCACCAACGTAAAAGGAGGAGTGGGTGAGAAGCGCTTGCACTGTGCATCGCTTTTCCATTGCGGTGCAATGGGCAAGCATGGATCCTGCTGCAGCGTCTGCAGCCATGTAGCCAGCCCCACATGCGCTTCCACGTTGGCACAGAGCTGGCAGCTCCTCAGAGCTCAAATACCGCAACACAAGTTTTCTTTCAGAAAAACTGTTTGGAAAAAAGCACAAATATACTTAATCTAACATTCAAACAGGGTGTTTTACTCATGATCCAATTTTCAGATGTCGTTGCTTCACCAAGAGATAAGAAAGTACCAGCCAGCTGACCAGCAGCAATTTACTCCTATGCAGTTTAGTCCTACTCTCTAGCTTCTGCTCCCCAGATCATGCAGAAATTCAGTGGAATCCAGGACCTGCACTGTACAGGACCAATATACAGGGATGTATGGAGATAAGATATGGACAGGACAGGGGATAGGGAGACAAAGAGCACAGGTGAGGAGAAACAGTTGCTTGAGAGCTAAAGCTGTGCACTGGTTAAAACAGAGATTAATAATGTGGGATGCTGTGGAAAGTACAGGCCACCTTCTAAGTACAGCCAAGTTTTTTGCATTCCAAAATAAATGCAGATAGAATAATAAATTTAACTATAAACTGCTATTTAGGATCCAAGGAAAAAAAACACCAACCAAACTTGACTCCCATACCACAGACAACAGCAAGGTGCTGTGAGCTGCTGCCCAAAGCTGAGCAGGGTTTCTGAGCAGGCTACCAGCACAAGGAGGGGAGCAGCTGAACAGGGCCAAGCTGCAAGTTGGAGCGTATTCCCAGGAATCTCAACAGGGGCATAAAGCAACTACCACCACACTTGTAAAACAACCATGGACATGAAACAGTCTCTTAGTATACCACACTTTTACAACGGCTCAGGTAAGGCACATTTTCCATAGGTCTTTGTGCAGAGAAACAGATTGGGGCCCTATATTAATATAACGCAGCCTGCATATATATAATGTTTTGTTCCTCGAGAGAACAACGGTCACAGATGGCACTGATAGCCAGGACAGGTAGTAATTCTGTATTTTAGAAGCTATTGCAGTAAAAGCAAATAACCACTACTCACAAAATGATGTAGTCAAGTTTTAGCAGAGGGGCTGGTTTATACAGAAACTCAGGGGAACAAGAGGTTCTGCGAATCTGCAACTTGACCAGGGACACGCAGCAGAGATTGCTCAGGACGCCCCGGCTTTCCTGAAGGGATCCCCCTCACCCTCAACTTCCCCGCCACTGAGTATCAGATCCACCCAAAGCCACCAACTTGAGTACCATGGCAGGTACCATTTCACACTGGATCTTATTACAGCTGGAAAGTCTGCTCTAGCTGACAGTGTAATTTTTTTCCCCCATATCTGTAGCTACAACAGCAAAGAACATCCTCCAAGTTTCAGTTAAGGTCTCTCCTTCTCAGTTTCACCTCCATTTTATTTACATTTATATCCTCTTTGCTATACTCTACACACCAGGTAGCTTTCCCACCAGAAAAGTTCCCCTGTCCACCTTGTATAACAACTTCAGTGAGACCACTTACAAGGAAGATCTACAGTATCAGACCCTAAAGGATGCGCTTACTAACAAAATCAAAACTACAGCGTACTAACTCTGGCTCCAAAGACTTCAAATGGAGACCCCCAGAGAAGTGTACTTACTGGATTACCACTTGGAAACAGGCTCTCTCGGCCACAAACACAAATTATTGTTTGCATCAACCCCGCGCTCTAGGTTGTGAAAGCTACAAACATGAGCAAGAAAAAGTACACAGTGAAGGACACCCCATTCTCCTACCCGGGCACCCAAGAAGTTGATGTTATAAAACAGAAAAAAAACCCCAAAACATTACAGTAATTTTTCTGCCAAAGAAGCAAACATAAACAAGCATCTTGCTTGGTGGTTTTTGTTTTGTTTGGGTTTGGTTTGGTTTTTTTACTGGTGTTTTGAATTATTTAATCATTTGTCTTCAACACTGAAACTGAACACTCAAAGAGACACTGGCAGCTCTGGAAAATATAGCACTCAATTAAGCCACAAAAGACAAATGATACAATCAGCAGCAGTATGTATTCCCTAATACAACCTCACCCTAATGTGCTTTAACTCAAATGCAGAGATGAAAGAAATTCAGTCTTTGAATTTATCCATCCTGCTAATGTCTCTTGTGGTCTACTCATTTATGAAACCATCACCATAGCATTAAGAAAGTTCTGCCTGGTCCTTGACTGTAAATGGAGAATCATCACAGTGTTCATAACAGGGCCTTCAGGGAACAGATCACTGCTATACATAACATTTTTAGCAACGACCTGAAAAGAGCAGTGAAATTAATACCGATAGAAAAATAGCAACTAATGAAATGATCAGACAAGACGCTTCACAAATTAACTGGCAAGAGAGCTGCAAGCACACATTTCAATGCAGCTAAAGGTGAAGTGCTTATCTAGCAACAAAGACACAGGACTGTATTTACAAAATGCAGGTCTCCACCTTTAGAAAGCAATGACTTTAAGGAGGACATCAACGTGGTCAATAATCAACTCCACAGTAACTACAGAAACTCCTATTGCAACTTTATGGCCAGAAGGGTTAGTGAGATTCTTTGGTGCATAAATAACGATGTTAATTAGGAAAAGACGGGTTACTTTCTATCCTGTACTTGGCACTTTTGCACCTGTTAGGAGAATAAAACAGTTTTAAAAAAAAATAAACCAGTTTTGCCATACCCAATTCAAGCAAGACATTGATATGCTGGAGAGGGCTTGGAGGACCATGAAAAGTGACAAAGGATTGAAACATCTTGAAGTGAAAGCCTCAAGTTCACTCTCTACTCACTCTCTGCAATTTACTAAAGAAAAAAGAAAACTGAAAAGCCACAAACTGCAGCGATGAGGAAAAGAAAGCTGATAACAGAAGGCTCCTTGTTCTAGCAAACAAAAGTATAACAAGACTCAATGACTTTAAGTTAAAGCCAGAGAAGTCTGGATGGGAACTATGGTGCACATTTTTGCAGTGGGACAGAGTAAAGAATCTTTTCAGCATCTTGTTAGGTGTTGTGATGCCCTTTTCATCCATGGGAATTTTCAAATTCAAGTTATTCAAGGTATTTTTAAAGCACAATGCTTAATCTCAATAAATTGATACAGTCTTACAACCTCTTGGGACAAGAACAAGTGATCACAACTTACCATTTGTGAACCAAACTGATAAAAATTAATAATTTTCCTTCAGGTTCAGTTCAGTAAAGGTCTGAACTGCTAAGGTAACAACATAATCTTCTAGTTCCTATAATCTAAGCAGGAAGACAGACAGCTCCCTAATTTAGGATCCACTTTAAGTGCCTAACCATCTGTCGCACAACCAAGTATATTATTTATGAGTTGCTACGTGCTGGTAGCTGTTCCCAGACCAGATCTGCTAAGGACACACAACACCCTTAAGTTAGCAATGCCGACCAGCCCTCACACACAGATACCCTCTTTTCCCCTCACTCTGAAATACCAGCACGGGTCCCAAATACACGTTGCAACAAGTCACACCCAAGTCTCCTCCAAATTTAAACATCTATATTATGGGTATATTCTAGCCTGGCTTTCCCGCTGACGAGGGGCCACAAGACTAAAAAGAATAACTAATACTCTTTAGAGGATTATAATATCAGAGGAACAGCTAGAAGTAATGCAGATTAAAAAAACAGTCATCACTTAAGCCACCAAACTACAAGGCTGCAGCACTATTCAGGATTTTGCATTTATGTTTTGCTTATTCTCACGAGGAAGAAAGCCTAAAAAATGCTAAAATGATGTTTCTCTTCTGTCTCTACCAGAGCTAGCGCACCTGTGGCTTTAAGTAAAGCTCAAAATGGAATTTAAACTGCATGTAACTTCCACTTCCTCTTTACAGGAGTGCCAGCTTTCACTCAACTGGAGTCACTCAACTTTTTATTCAACTGGAATAACAGCAACGTTGGTCTGGAGCAGCACTGCAACAACAGTGGTGTTTGCATTGTGGAATTCAGACAGCGATCAGCTGTAGACACTTTACATTTTTAAATACACAGACATTTTTCCTCTTATTCACAAGTTCAGCAAAACCTTCATTTTAGAAAATTTAAACGTAGAGCCAAATTTTACTACAAAGCATCAATTAAATTATAACACAGACAACACCAACAAAGCACTGATTGAGAAAGGAATTCACAGTCAAGTGTCAAGAAACAAACCACTCCATTTTAAGTCAGCCTTGAAAAATCCTAATATTCCAAAAGGCTTAACATTAAAGCTGCTAGGACAATAAGGACAGCCAAATATATTCTATATAGTAATTTTACATAAGTTAAAGAAAAGCGATTGTTGTTAGTTCCTTGTATGTAATGCCTGTTTTCTTTTTACTTGATACTGGTTAAGTTTCAGGTATTTGACCTTTAGAAAGATAATACCTTCATAAGAATGCATGGATTCTTCTTAGCTCCCAAATGAGATCCTATGATCACAGATTTATTTTAGTAGGAATTAAATCTTTCAGTCTCTACACAGGCAAGGCTCCGACTAATGTCAATGGGAAAGTTTGCTGCAGCAGTATCTGCTAAATTGACTCTCTCATACTCAGTAACACTAAATATAAAAATCTTAGCATAACATTGCAGAAAGAAAAAAAAAACACAGAAGTGAAAATCTGGTGCCGCTCAAGTAAGTTTGGGGCTTTTCACTGGTTTTCTCTCACATCTGTTACTAAAAGGAATAAACAAACTTGCTTAGCAATATGGTGTTGGATTCTAAACAAGTAATGCCCATTTCCAAAGCATTTTCTAGGTATTACCGCCTACAAACGCATAGACAAACCGCAAACACTGACAACAGATTTCTGGAATTTGCAAAGCCATCTCAATTTTTTCAATGCCTACATTATATACAGCAAATACAAGTATTCAAGAAAGCTTGTAATTCAGTAGTGAATACAAATAATAGTAACAAAACTACATATTTAGAATAGGAAACAATGCTGTAACTTTATTAACAACACCTAAACAATGTATTAATATACCTATGCATCTGACTTTTATCTACACAGGTAGATTTCCCTTCCTCTCCACAAACTACATTACTTTCACTGATTATTTTATTACATTTTTCATCACAAACATATTTTTTACCTTTTTCAGAAGCCCCACCTCTGAATCCACTGAAGTGGAAGACCCAGCACTGCGCTAAAACACACAGTGACAGTCAAGCTCTACAAATAAATGGTGATTCAAAAATCCTCCAAAACCAATTTCATGAGTAGGTTCAGCCGGGCCTCACTGAATGCTTCCCAGCCTCATCGTGCTTCTGCCTCCACCATTCCCCAAGGAGCGGTGCTATCCTCACAACTGCTCCGCTACAGCAAAAAATGAGTTAACACACAAACCCCTACTCCTCCCTGTCCCCCTCTCAAAGGTTAAGTGTCCCTTTCTTTCCTCAACATTTGGGGAAGTTGGGTTGTGGGATGGTGCTGCCGGTGAGCCACGCAGGCACCCTGAGGAGGAGGAGGATGGGTGGGAGTGGGAGCAGCACTGAAATAAGTGAGCTCTGCAGCAACCAGGAAGGCAAGGGATGGAGAGCACCTCTGCATCCCATCCAGCTCACTGTGCACCACAGGAAAAAGTCCACAAGGGACAGGCTTCAATTCCCCCAGGAACTGGCGGGAAAAATTAAGGATTAGAAAATTACTAGAGTAAGATTAATAATTTACAGACCATTTACAGAGGCCTTCTTTGTTAGGATTCTGGTAAAAAAATGCCTACATAGATGAGTAACCTTAGCAGTACTGTACAAACAAAATATGGAAGTGCTTCATGTGTTCACATGAATGCATTCACATGGAAGTGCTGGACAGGCTGTACGTGGAAGCGTGCTCCTAAATTACAACCATACTCATATCTGCACACATCAAGTGAGGGACATAAGCTTATCAAGAGCAAAAAACATTTAATCTCATTTAGATGGAGAGACATCCAGCTTGAAAAAGATCAAAATTAGAAGAACGTTTCTTCCAAAAAATAATACCTACTTTTTTTTTTTAAATAAGTTAACAGCTAAGTTACTTATTTATGTTATTTTTTAAAATAAAAGTTAACTAATTTGTGTAGGCTACTCGCATACCAAAAGTAAGCTCTCCCTATCAAAAAAAAAGGGAGAGAAAGGCACGTAAGAAATAGGCAGACACTTTCAACCAGTACTCAAAGCAATTTTAATTGGTATACTGAAGGAATACGTTCCAAGGTGGTAATGTCCCTTTAAAAAACCCACAAAGAATAAGATAAGTATTTTCTGGACAACATCCTTTCCAACTTGCATTACACCATTCTGTCTTCTTCCTCTGTAAAATTCCACTGCAGTGCAATTCCATCCATTGACTTGCTCATATCTTACTTTAAAGGGAAAAAAAAAGTAATAAAATTGAATTTCTTCCAGCTAAATATTCTGGCAGACATTTTGCACTAAAAACACCATAATTTAGAATAGATGTTCAAAATCAGTTCAATCCATGCTCACTCAAAGTGTGATCATGAACATTTAGCAGTTACTCTCCTTAACTTGTTAACACACATAAGAGCTTGGGAAAAAAAAGTGTATTTTTAAAATTTCTTTATGCAGAAAAACTAAAACTGCATCATAAAAAGAGCAACAGCAGGTCTGCCAAACCAGCTTTATATTTTAAAGTTGTTTTTAATAAGAAAGACTATGCCTTGGATGTGTGAAGGAGAAAAATTAAGAGTGTGCTCAAGTATATATTCGTAGCTTTGATGGAAATGAAACTTTTACTTGTTCCTAATATGATGTTTATAAACAAACCAAAAGTTCTAGATACTGAGTCATCTCTGGCTTTTGGCTTGGCTTAAACTGAACAAATTTTACAGAGTTTAGCAGGCATCGTTTGCACTTTTCTGGTGCACACGATTACAGTGTTATAGAGTTTATGCATAAACACACAAACAGAATCAGCCAGAGAACAAAGAACGTGCACGCAGTTATAATACTCACTTAGCACTGCATATATTATTCTGGATCTCTTCCACAGGCTCTTCCTTTATTTTTTTTCTTCTTTTTTTTTTTTTTTTTTTTTTTTTATATGTTCATCAACACAGCAAATACCTGCAGCAATCCAAATGGTAGCCCTGGCTCCACAGAACCTAGTAGAAAGACCACGGACTCTACTTCTTCATCAGCTGTATCTTGATCTGTGGGAGGCTTCCTTACCGGTGCCACCACTGTCTATACTTGATAACCGTAGATTTCCCTGACAATATGACGCCACGTTCAACTGCCCCATTCTTCTAAGCTTTGTGTTAATAAACTTGCACGCGACTGCAAACATTTCCCCACTGTTAAGGAGAGGTGCATTGCACTGCCCAAACTGAGTGAGAACACTGCTAAGAGGCTAAAAGGAAAATGACAGTAAGCGAAGCAGGGTGTATAGTATGCCTTTTGAAATGCCAGCAAATGATTCTTTAGGTATGAATCCCTTCTATATAGACTTTCCATTATCAGGAATAAAATTGAAGAATTGTCTGCTTAAGTAGGGAAAACACAAAATATAAACTGTAAGAAAAACCATGAGTATATTCCTTCCATAGTATCCATTACTATGAACTCACAAAGACTCTTTCTTCAACAAGCATTTGCTTGCTAGAAGTGATAAATATTTCAGATGTGCTTTCAAAATAAACATGGAGAACCTAATACAGTATTTATGGTACAGAAGAATTTCCTATGTGACCCCTCCTACAATAACCAGAAAGGAGCACTAAAACACAAGAGTGGAAAATGACAAAGAGCAAACGAAAGGTACAGTATAATAGTACCTATCACTTTTAGTCTTAATGTTTATATCTGTCCAACCTGTTTACAGCAGGAAAGCATTGCTTATTTTCACCCTGTACAGAATTCGTAAATACGTTGGTCCTATTAGAAAGAGCACTCGCCCTCCAAGTAAATAAATGTGCATCTATAAAAGTTAGAATGATTACAGAAATACTAACTCCATGTATTACTGGAAGACAGTACTACAAATCCTCCTTTAAGAAAGTTTACAGTACTATTTGAAGCAAAATACAAAGGAAAAAATAAAGAGGAAATATTCTGTTAAATTTTGAAAGTGTCATTGATCAGATGCCCTCAATCACAACCCATCACGAAATTAAAGGTGTAAGTTACAATTCAAGATACAAGAATACCACCTTGCATGGCAGTTCCACCAATAACAGAAGCCTGGTTAGAGAGAGTCATACACCAGAATGTCATATTTCTAAAAATGCCCTTATAAAGAAGTCTGCAAATTACGTAGCTTTTTCTAAGTTTACTGGAGCTGATAGAGATACCAAACCAAACCTAAGATGACCAACTTCGCTCCGCACCTCCAAAAAAAAAAAAAAAAAAAAAAAAAAAAGAAAACCCCACCAGCCCCAACCTAGAAGTTTCATGAGATGCCACCATGCCTTACTTGGTGCACGCATGTGAATAAACTCTTCAGCACCACAAAACAAAGACAAGTTCTAGAAAACACAAAAACAGTATCAAAAAACAAAGAGGAAACACTGCAGAATCAATTCAGCAAAGGAAAAGTCAAGCCAGAAATAAACACAAGTCCAAGGACTAACACGATACTATGCACACACAAAACCAGACAAGCCTTTCCATTTAAGAGCCAAGGAAAAAAAAACCAAACCTCTTCAGAAGGCTTTTTGGAAAGGAGAGGAATGACAGCATCATATTGCATAGCAACCTGTCCTGACATCAAATCCGAAACAATGGTAAAATGATCTCAAAGAGAAAAATCTGAAGACCCGCTATGAACGCCTGCCATAGACAGATGCCTAATAAAACATATCTGCCTATCACCAAAAAAAAAAAAATGATGATTTTTCACACTTTGACACGTGTCATACCAGTTACACATTTCAAACCTGAATGACTCATCTACAAACAGTCCTTATTTTGCACGCTACTGTTAACTGCACAAAACCTAGAATGAACAAACACTAAACTTTTAGGTATGCCTATGCGCTGTGTTACAACAGCAGCAGCAATTCTAGTGAGGAATTAAAAGCATATCCGTGAATTAATGAAAAATGCTAATTTTTAATGGATTGGTTTATTTAATGAAAGAAAAAAAAAGCACTTGCTAGTGTTGTACAATCACAATTACTGTTAGCACACAGGGAGGTGGTTTGCACAACTGTTCCCACGTGAAAAGACAGACCCCCCTTGAGGTTGGACATACTTGCAAGTCAAATAAGGTTATTTGCTCCTTGCTTAATCTTAACTTTTAACTTTGCTTTGTCTTCCAAAATTATAGCTCCTTTAACGATGTTTCTGTAACATGTAACAGTGAAGACAAAACCGATACGAAACTAGGATGTTTTCAAATAAAGTTACACTACAGACATTCAGCATTTATCAAATCCATTATGTCCAATAACTTCTGAAACTTTCACGTACTGAAACAATACTAAACTACCCTATACTACAGTTAGCTGGTATAAGAGAATAGTTCTACAAAGTAAGTTTAACAGTGTATATTTTTTTCCTCATTTTCCTTAGCTTCATCTTACATGTACCATCCATCTTACTTGCACCATCCATCCTCCAAGACGTTAGTTTGAAACAACAGAATTAATGACTTATTTCTATTCAAAAATATTCTAAAGACCAACCGAAAGATGCAATGTGGTACCTGTTACTTTTTTTTAAAAAAATACATTAGCCGCGAGTGTAGCAAGTCTGTATTTCGTTATAAAAACGAAAACATTTCCATTTGAAACACCAATCTTTTGTTACCACGAAAGATAGCCATCTTAAAAATCTCGAAGAAACGTGTTACCACGTGAAACCGAAGGCCGTTGTAAGTTTACAGAATTTTCAGTTTCACTTGAGGTGTTCTAAAGTTTAAAGAAAAGAAGGAAATCAAAACTAAGGTAACGTACGCATAAAATTTATACTTCTGTTAATTTCGTTTGCGTTTTAAGGTTGACTTCTCCGATTAAGTTTCAGATGCCATAAAAATCTGTGTACTAACAACCCCACCAACATTCGACTGCTCCCTTTGGAAGTCTGAAACTGGGAACACAGGAAATTAAAGTGAATCCTCACCGCAGTGGAAAGCAAACTTTTTGGTCTGCAGAGTTGTGCAGCAAGATTCAAATATGTACACAACATGCTGGAGAGAAAGGGGGGGGGGGGAGGAACATGTTCTGTGCTTTTAAAATTAGCTAATCTCCTGAATAGCTGGAAAGCGCCGCTTCCCAGAAATTAACCCTTTGGTTTCCTAATCTGTATGACAAGAAAATGCTGCTTAAAATGGGAGGGGATAAATATTAAAGCGATCATCGGTTACCTTTAAAACTCTTTGCTTCCTCCTCTGAGGTCTTTTGTTTTCAGTTAGAACCTAAAAAAACATCAAATCGCAGAATAAGTTGTGGTCACAAAGGCAAGGCACCCTCCGCTTTTTATTATCGAACTGCAATTATTTCTTAAAAAATACCCGGAATGCTTTACATGCGGCACTTTGGCGGGCTGACGGAGGAGGCTCTACGCGGCCCCTCCGCCGCCACCACCCCCGCCACCAACCCCGCGGACGGCGACGCCGGAGACGGCGGAGGGGAGAGGCCCGGCCGCCCCCCCGCAGCCGGCCTCGCTGCTGCCCCGCATTCCTCACAGCGGCGCCCACCGGGCGGCCATCTTGCTTCCTGCCGCAGCGCCGCCCTCCTCCCGCCGGCGGCGCGGGCGCGAGCCTCGTGCCCCTCCGCCGCGCGCCCCGCCCCGCCCCCTCCCCCTCGCGGGGGCGCGCGCGCGCCGGCCCGGCCCAAACAAAGGGTCTCCTTGTGCGGGGGCGCCGCGGCCGCCCGCAAGAGGCGGAACGGACTCGCCGCGCCCGCCGGATGCGGAGTCGCCGCCGCACGGCGGTCCCTGGGAGGGGGGGGGGACGGCACCCACCCGGGCGGCGGTGGCTGCCGCATGGCGGGGGGGGGGGGGGAGGAGAGGGGGGTCAGGCGAGGACACGGGGCCCGGTGCGCGTGTACGCGCGCCTCCGCGCACACGCCTCCCTTGGAAGGGAGGGAGCTACCGGCACCGGCTGCCGGAGCGGGAGCCCAGCACCCGGTGGGCTGGCCCAGGAACCCTGCCCCACCTACGTGTCACCCACAGGGCCCGGACTCCATCCCCTGCCCGCAGGGCCCAATGCAAACAGGCCACCATGAACGTGGAACACAACTATCTCCCCCCTTCCTCCCCCCCCCAGGTCTCCACCTTCTCACGGGCACACGCCAAGCCTGGACCACAACTGGCTCATCATGATGGACCACAAACCGGCTCATGAGGCACCTAACGCACCCTCACCCACCCACCCACCCGAACCACTCACAGGTTGGTCAACCTGCGGTCAACCAGGTCAACCATGGATTTATGGACCTACACCTCCAAAAAAAACCAACCAAAAAACAAAACAAAAAAAAAACCCGACAAAGAAAAAACCGCAAGAACATCCTTTCAAGCCGATTTCAAACCATTTTCTTTATCTACTGCTACATCACACGTGTAATCCCTGTCCGGTCACTGGTGCGAATCAGTGAAGTAACACAAACCCTCCCGTGTGGACACGCAACTCATTCCGCAGCGTTATCAACGAAGCAAGAGAAAGCTGCTGCCCGATGCTACCTTGCATTTAAGCTCCCCATTCGCCACACCAGAGTACTGTAGGATACACTACAGAGGCTTTAGGATCAGGTAAAATAAAAGTACAGGTTTGTAATGTTTTCCTGAAACACCGCAAGTCTGCAAGGGGCTTTCAACGTAATAAAAACAAGAGAACTACGTAAACTGGGTGATCTGATTCTTCTTTGCAGTTTTGGCTACTTAATACACTTTACGGTCCAGAAAAAAGAAAAAAAAAATTAAAAAAATATTTATTTTGTTTGCTTCGCAACCTAAGACCCAGTATTCTGATTTAATCCCCAAGCTGTTATGTGCACTGGACAGCACTTCGGCGCTAGTTTAGGGTTTCCTCGTTAGTTAGGCAGCTTCCCCTCCTGTCAGGATGTGTCCTCGTACACGAGGAAGGAAAGAAATCTCTTCAAATAACAATTTCTCTGGAAAAGCTGTAAGAACTGGCACAGGAAATAAGGAGCAGTAAAGAGGCAGCTTTTCAAGTGCATCCTCTGAAACGCATTGCCCTGTAATTTAGGTTGCCTTATAGTCCACACCCAGGATCACAGAGAATGGCAAAAGAAGTGCGAGTTGCAATTTATTTTTTTTTTTTACACACCCAGAGAGCACGTGGGTGTGTAAAATAAAGAGTATCCCGCACTACTCCAACTCCCTGCCCCGCATCCACGGAGCAGGCTGTAGGCAGCTTTGCCACACGTTACCAAGCTCCTCCAGCCCGTGTCCTATCCCCTTTGCAAAACTCCCAAGTACCGTATCCAACAGGAGCGTTTTTATGGGCGCTCATTTTAAAGTTTAACTGGCTTAAATATTTCTGGAGTCTATTGTAATATAAATACCACAAAGTCTAAAATGTCTTGATTATAACTAGGCCTGGCTAGAAAACAAGAATTCAATTTTGCTTTTACTTTTTCGAGATTTCGACATTTGGTTGCGTTCCAAAAGCAGAGCAAACCTTTAAAACATTCAAGAGGAGACAGATGGGATGTGGGAGACCAAAAGTTCAAGCCCCTGGTCTGCATCAGGCAAAAAGCCCTAACCACCAAGCTGCTCTAATAATCCTCTCCCCCTTTTTAAGTTTTAAGCAGAAATTTCATTCAGAACCTTGAGAAACTTCCCCCCCAAAAATAGCTGCATCAGGACAGATAGTAGCTGTGAAAGCTTTCTGTCAAATCAGCATTTTCCATTCAAGGAATGGCTTACTGGAAAGTTCCCAACCAACTCTAATTGCAGCATCCTTTTTAAATACGTCTGGGTTTTCGGCGGCATGTTAAAAACCCACAAGCAAGCAGGCCCTCATTGTTATTTAATATTTCCATGTTGCTCAGATTACAGCTATTAAATAAGATGTCTCGAGACACCTTTGGTCAACCCAGTGAACTTACACTCAGTGACCTGATTTCCCCCCCCCCCAGTTTGGTGACGCCAGGTCCCACTAAATCTAACATGGTCCATCACCTAATATGAATTAAAGCTCTCGCCGGCAGATGTTTTCAGCCCAAGAGGGCTCCCTGCCCATTTTTAAGATCCCACTTGGGCAGGGAGCCCTCTTGGGCTGAAAGCATCTCCCACGCACCACAACCAGCTCCATCGAGGACTGAAAGTGTTTTCAACCCAAGCATGTGCTCCTACACCTCCGACGCCCACCCGCACAAAACGGGAACCCCTTTTCCAAGGAGAAAACAACACAAATGATGGACCACCTTCCCTATCTACCTGCTGGTTTTGAAATCCTTGCCCCAGACCGTGACGCATCCAGACAGCCTTGACATACACGACGATGCAACGGCAGCAAGGCGGATCACTTCTAGAAGCGCAATACAATTTTTTGGTAGAAAATAGCTGTGAAACGGCCTTCAGTAACTGCTATACTATTTCAGAAAATAGCAGTCTTGGAAAGACAAGAGAAAAACCTGGAAGCATCACACTCTTGTGTATGTAAACTCGTCAAACACTCTTCACCGCAAAGCGTTCCCACATTATTCATTCTGAGAGGGACAGCAGCCCAAAATAAAGCCTTTTTTTCCCCTCTTCTTTTCAAAGCTTGCTTATATTTTTTATTTATTGTGCTGCTCTTTCAAAAAAAGTTCACTAAGCAAAGGACACTTTTTCCCCTCTGTATTTTAGAATTTTTTTCTTTACCAGCTCCTGACCAGGCAGCCACAGCGTGAATCCCTCAGGACGAGGGGCATCACAATATAACAATATTACTACGCAGAGGGGCTGGGAACTACAGCCCACAACGCTTTATCCAGACTTTCACTATGTCACATATCCCTGCAAAATCCATTACGTTCAGCAAGGTAAAGGATCACCGAAGGTTTATGTGGATGTTATTTTTAAGTGATATTTTTCAAGTCCAATATAGTTTTCAAATCTTTATCTGGATTATGTGTGAATTAATGAAAATAACAGTAAGGTAACTAATACCAGCTCCAAACATGCAACTGATACTCTCTGAGGGTTGAACGCTTGTGCACACATGGGCATGTGTGTTGAAATATGCACTTCAGTCTACATTCACGGCTTCTACCAGCCAGGCCTTACTGCCTATAACTGTAAATCCACGTAAATTCTTAAGGGAAACCAACACTTTTTCTTCTTTTAAACAGCATGCGTGGACTGCCAACCCCTGCACGGGCTATCCTACCGCCACTTCATGTACAGAGCTCTCACTGACTGCATTGTGACTTTAGTTAGAACGAGAAGGGATAATTCCCTTTAAGGCAAAACACCGATGTTTAAACTATGCTCGCGCAAAGCATGTCTATCCCCTACACTCTCCTCCCAGTGAATCACCTCCGAAAAATGCTCAACATTCCACCACCATGAGGGAGAGATGCGTGACTCTTACAAACAGGGAATGCACTGAAGCCAAATTATCGTGTTCACTTTCTATACCATGGACAGAGACCTACACTTTTGGGTTTTCCCCAGCTGCCCTCGGTTTCAAACACATTACTGTCATCCAAGTCCCAGCTGTTGCAGTCCCAGTCCTACCAGTTGGGAGAACACAACGGGATTCCCTTCCCGAGCGCTACATACAACCTTATGTAAAGGACAGCTGCTGAGCAGAGTGATATAGTGTTTCCCATCCCCCAGTATCCCAACATCTTTAAAGAGATCCCCTAACATATCTACATTGGAGAAATACTTTCCTCTCATTTTCCCAGAGCGCAGTTTCTAGAGATTACAAGCGAGGCAAACCTTGCTTCTAGGAATATCTGAAAAGGCACCAGACTTCGTTCAAATACATTTTTATAAGAAAATACCTGACATGTTCTTAAATGTCAAGAATACTTCATTTCCTCCATGCAGTACATTGAAACTTCATATGAAATTTAACAAGAAATGAAGGAGGCCTCTGGCACAGCTCTAAATGCATTGTACAAAATACAACCACTTTAATAAAATAAAAGCACACCAAAAAAGCTGCCAAAGAATAAAAACAAGGAATCTCTCATAAAGAAAGAAAAAGGAGTGCCCAGAGAGGACAAAGGTGAAGGGGCAAAGCTAATCTGCAAGGAGAAGGTCAGCCTGAGCAACAGGAAAAGAAGTATGTTTAGCCTGAAAAACAAAGGTTGATAGAAAAGCTGGAGTGCTCCCTTTCACCCACCCTGCCAAAACCCTTTATAAAACATGGCTTTTAGATCACTTCCTACCTCAACTCCACCAATTCTCCCCCATGAGCTTCTTCAATCCCCACTGGCTACATACACAGAGGGACATAATGTACTTAAACTCTTTTGCTGTAAAAAGTCAGGACCAGTCTTCTGTCGCCTTTAGTGTTTTAATAAATATCTTAAGTGACATTATAGCTGTCCCTCCCCTCACTTTTTTTTTTTTTTTTTAAAGAGCATTTAGGAGCAGTTGAGACACAAAAAGATTTTTGAATGAACCCTGAGTCAAGCTGTTTAAACATACTTCCCTAAACATTATAATTTAATATATACTTCCCCCCTAAAGGGGAATATATCATATCCCCTCACTGCTACAGGACTTTTCTTTCTGCTTGCCTACCTTAAAAACAGAACAGACTTCTCTGCAAACCCTGGTAAGCACAGGCCAGAGAGTGGTGAAAACAGGAGGTCTCCTGAGATCTCCACAGCTGACAGGAATTTCTACCTGCTGTAAGAACATGCTGTTTTAATAAAACTGCTATCGAGAAAGGTCTTGCAGGTGCATTCTCCCCAGCTCGAACTGCTGCACTCGGGAGTACACACTGGTGCAGAGACTTGAACCTGAGTTTCCCACATCCCAAGGCAAATGTCCCAGTGACTGAACTCCCGAGACAGCATCTCCCCCTCCGTGGCTCAGGTACCATTGGATCACACGAAGCAGAATGCTTCCAGCAGGACGTGGCGGTGCAGAGGCTAACTCTGCAGCTCAGAGGTCAGGGAATTCAACTGGGATGTGGGAAATCTATGTTCAAATCCCTACTTACCTGATTTAAAGCCTGATCTTGAACTGAAAGCTCTCAGAAGGTCAGTGCTGTTATCACAGGGGCATACAGACTGTCTTTTCCCCTCCTCTTTGTTCCAAAAGTAATGACCTGGGTTATAAAAGGCTGATGGATCAGAAAAATGAGTAAGAAACACAGAAAAAGAAAGTATGTATGAGAGATGAGGTAAAAGACAAAGGGAGACAGAGACAAGAAGTGAAATGAGAGAAACAGAAGAATAGACAATTAGAAAGGCAGAGAGATGTGAAAGGGGAAAATGCAGCTAAAATTTGGTCGTGAAGTTTATAAATTTATTTCCACCAAATCTGTCATCACAACAAATTACTTTAACTGAATTAAAGAGCAAACAGCCTGCCTTCCTTTGCTTTTTAACCTTAAGTATCTTGAAATACAGACATTCTCCCTAATAATTCACAGTCTCCTAAGACTACCCTCGTTCTCCCCCCTCCCCACCTTTTGCACTTAAATCTTTCTCATCTCTTCCTGCCCTCAATTAGTTCGTTGTTTCAGCCAATATCTGGAACACAGAGCTAAAGCCATACTCACCTCTGATTTTACTCATTTACACAGCAGGAACAAGAATAACTCCAGCTCACTTTAATCTACACCTCTATAGATGACAAGAAAAAGTTACTGTACAACCTGTTAGCTCCAACAGTAACCCTAAGCTCTCTAAAGTTGTACAGTGACCAGCATTTCCCTTTGCAGAGTCTTAAAGATGTACCTCAAACCTCAAAAGAGTGACTTAATTTGCAACTTCTTTGGCTTACCTCAAAAGGTAGCATGATTGGCGGCGGTGGCTTTTTCAGTTCTTCACATTTTCTCTTTTTACATATCCGGTGACTAGTTTTGCGTTTCCTGCAACAGCTGCATTCTTCACAATTTGTCTTCCGCAGACAGGGCTCACAGACTCCACAACGCCTTCGTTTCTTTTTCTCTAGCATAGGCAGCAGAGATGAATATGGAACAGGGTAATCACCAGCTGGATTTTTAAAAGAGGATGGCCCCGAGGCCTCAACTGCTTCAGCGCTGTTGCTCACGTTGCCCTGAACCAAATTCAAGCTTACTCCGACACTTCCCAGCTGTGATGAATAATCATTATGCTGCAGTCTTGAGTCAGCTGGCAAATCTGCATTTATGGCTTTTTCTGAGGCAAGAGCAGAGATTTCTGTGCCCGAAGGCAACTCCGAAACAAAACCTTCAGAGAATTGTCCAGAGCTTTCACCAGAGATTTTATCAACTGTACATTTTTCTAAATCTGGAGATAAAGTGGGGACGTAACCTGAATTCAAAATTAATGTCTCTGCATCGATACATTTAACAAGCTGTTCAATGTCCTCCACTTCAATGTTGTTTAAAGAGGTATCAGAAACTGGTTCACATACCGTAAATATGTGTTTTGAGTCAGACTCTGAATTCTCTCTGGTACAGCTCAAATCCAAATTTGAGTCAAGTTCTTTGTGAACAGGTACAAAATCCACAACCAGTTTCACGTGGGATTCTGCAAGCGAGCTGGCACCTTCAAAATGTAAAAGCAAATTTGATTCAGTGGCAGCTACAGAGCTGGAATTTGAACCAATGTCTTTATTCTCAGACTCTAAATCCCAGCCTGCCTTCAAGCAGGACTCCGCAAGTGACCCTGCATCTTCTAATAAATGTTCGGGTGAGTTAAACTCAGAGGTAACTATAGGTGCAGAATTCGAGTTTTGTTCTTCACTGTGTAGCACCAGGTCCGACTCTGCCTCGATGGGGGACTTGGCAAGTGGGACCGACTCTTCTAACAGTACTGCTGAGCTGAGGTCTGAGGTATCGACAGAACTGGAGTCGGGTTCTTGACTGTTAGGCACCGGATCGAAGGGAGTCTCTGTGCACACCTTCGAGTTTGATTCAGAGGTGATTACGGAGTCAGAAGGAGAAGACGGAAGCACAAGCACAGCATTTTCAAGGGATGCTTCGGCCGAACTACCCGTATCAAGGTCGCTGGGTGTCTGCTCACAGGGCAGGTCTTCATGCTTGCACTTCACCTCTGACACTTCAGTATCGCCATCAGTTACCTGGCTACTTGGAATGGAGTCATTTGTTTCAGGTATTTCTACCTCTTTTTCTTGACTGGCACATGTGGTAGCAGGCTCTTCACCTGCACTACATGGAGTATCTTCTACAGCCAGAGGAGCTAACTCATTCTGTGCTAAATCTTGTTTCAAAACTCCTTCACCTGCTTCAATGTTTTTTTCTTCTGCTACTGCCAGGGCTTCTTGTTCTTGTTTTTCCTTTGTTTCTAGCCTTTTTTGTGCAGCAGCTTTCCTGGGTTTTGCAATTGTTGGAGTTTGGGACAATCTACGGGAGAATGATCGGTTACGAAGAGACATTGTAAAGCCATTGATGTTGAAAGAATCCTGGCTATGAAAAAGGATATTGTCAGCTTTCTCCAAAGTCACCCAAGATGCTCCAGACAAGGTTCTGCTTATGCTGCTCCTGAGAAGTCTACCTGAAGAGCTCATGATTGGTTTCTTTTCTTGCTGTTTTTTTTTAACATCTTTTTCTTGTGCTGGCTTTTTGCCTTTTCCAGAACTAACAGCTTTTGTGGAAGTCTTTGTGGTTTTCTTTCTCACTTGGCTAGATTTCTTTTTGCCCTGGTTAGTTTTCCTTTTGCCTAACTCCTCCTTTTTGACTAATCTGGAAGGTCTCGCGTGGTGAGCCATGTCTGCGGAGGAGTAGAAATGTTAAGAGGAGAGATGGAAAAAAATCATGAGCTCTTGAGAGAACTTTTCAACAGAAAACTGCATATTCCCATTGCTGCTCTCTGTGGTGATACAGCGTTAACTCTGAAACAGAAAAAGATATTAAACAGAATTAATATAATTCTAATGAATGAAGAGTGCATATATAGTAAACTGACCTTTTTTAATATTTAAAAATACACAACTAGAAGTATTGGATATTATGCTCAATTAACATAAAAGCTTTGAACATAATAGTATATTGCAAAATGGAAAGCTTGCCTAAATATCTAAAGCACAAATGAAGAAGCAAACAGAGATCAAATGACCAAGCAACACCACATACTTACTGGTTTACATCAGTAAAATGATGAATTTTCATCAACCTTATTATAACAGTTCATTAACTAACTCTTCCCTTGATTAAGAAGGGGTGAAGTTTACATCTGTAGATTTATGTTCAACAGTGTATCTGTCACTGTAAGGACATTCAGGAAAAAAAGAACAAAGCCGAGTTTATTGCGCGTGTGTGCACTCTTACACCACCACAGCATCTCTCATTCCTTTACCATCCATCAGCTGCCCACCATGGTATAAATCCAGATAAAATGGGAGAAGTAACTAGCTCCCCAAAGGTGTCTAACTTGTGGTTTTACTCATAGGGGAACTGGACCAGGGAAAAATTGGCTTTCCCAGTGTTATCTCCCAGGATAGCATAGTAGCACACTGCATTCCATTGCAAGCCTTGATTCTGTCCTCTCTAGCTATATCAAATGTATTACGCAGGCAAGTCATCTCTGCTTCAGCATTATGACTAACATACTTGCCTTCAACAAAATACCACGTTTGTCCTAAGCTTTTGTTCGTTCCCAAATACAACTGCAATGCAAAAGCCTCCCAACTCCCCAACAAACATCCCCAACGCAATTCAGCCATCTCAAAAGATAAAACAGATTTTTCATGCTCCAAATCAATTCCCTTCAAGGTGGGTTGGTATTTTTAAATGTAAAGCCATTCTCCTAAGTACACAGTTTTAAGCACATGGTGCTTTAGAGTACCCGTGGAAGGCTTTTAAAGCTTTATTTAGCTGTTTGAATCGATCAAATGGGCAGACAAGGGCAGCCTAAAAATGGGAGCAGGCAGAGCAAGAGGCTCTTTGGTCTCAGGCAGGAAGGTACCTTCCCTTCGTCATCGATCCTCTGAATTCCTTAAGCCCAAATCAAGTCACCTACAGGCCACCTGTACCTCACTGATGGGAAGAGGGGAAGAAAAGGAAGAACAAGAAGCATGGGGATGATGTCTAAAATCCTGACCTCTAAAGGAAGTAGAAAAGAAAAGAGTCGAAGGGTGCTACCAGGCTCCTGACACCACCACTCCTTCCTACAACCTCAACCCCACTTTGAAGCCAGCAGGGTGATCTTATGGAGGCTGCACTGACCCACAGCCTGGTCTGAGCTCTGCCGAAGCTGGGGAGAGCTAAGCTAGCACAGCCCAGTCTACTTAACACCCCAGAAACGTTAAGTGGTCAGCAGCGAGCTTGTTTCTGACTCTCTCAGCCCTGAGCAGGCTGCGCAGCGGCCACAGTACCTACCAAGGCTAACAGTAACCCCCCAAACTCCTTTTGAATGGCTTATTTAAAGCATTTTGAAGCCTAGTTCTTGTTTGTTCAGCAGCAGTAAGCCGACTGATCCTGTGTACTACAACATATAAACCAAGTATCTTACCTAAACATGCTGAGATTATTCTGTACCATATCTTCACATTACATATCAGATGAACATTATTACTGAGATAGGAGTTTTTCCACACGCTCAAATACCATTTTAGAGCCAGCATTGCTGCACAAGACAAAGGTAAACACACTTGTAAGGTCAGATCAGAAAACAAAGCCCAGCAAACACACAACAAACATGCTAACAGCACCCCTGCTCCATCACGGCAAAACATCCAACCTGGAGAGACTAAATAGACATGTGTAGTTGTTTATAATTGCATGAAATGCTTCACAGGCCACAGGACCCAGCTGAACAGCTCCTGCAGAAGCACTCTATAAAGTTAGGTCAGACACCGAAATAGCAAAACAAATACAAGGCTGAAATGAAGGTAATCCCTGTGCTTTCCTCCTCCTAGCCTTCTCTGGAGACACGGGGGGGGGGGGGGGGGGGGGGGGGGGGGAAGGGGGACATGGCCATTAGCACTCACTCCATGAACCAAGTGTCAAAGAGGGCATTCCCAACACGTCAAGCAGCTCCACAAAATAGCTGTTGGCAGCCTGCAAAAAAAAATATCTTCCCCAGTTTCTGGTAGTTTTGACAGAGACTGGGCTCCTCATTCCAAAGGATAGCCTGGAGGGCTGCAAAACCAGTTGGAAGCAAGCAGCAGGCAGCGTATCTGTAGCAATTAGCAGCTGGCCCTACATAACAGTGGCAGAAGAGGAAATGCCAGCTACTCTCAGAGACTACAGCCAGGAGAGCAAGGAAGAAAGCAAGCAAACAAGAAGAAGGGCCAGGCGACATGGGAATGTGTGAACCAGGAGGGGACCTGAAGAGATAAAGTTTTTTCTCTTTATCAGCCTTGAAACAGAAGAGAGAAAATAGGAGATCTGGAGTGGAAACAGAGACTGGATTTTTGAAGATACTGCACGTATATAATGCTTTGCTCCTATTACTGCTCTACATAAGCAGTTGCCACTGCTGTAGTAAAAGTTTGGGAAGCATGGTCATCAAAATGATCAATTAGAAGCTTCTTTGTAATTTATTTCTTTTAAAATCATCATTATAATTATATGATAATACGTCTTTACCTGGATTTGGAAATTGCAACATGGTTGCTTCATGACTGAGGAAGCAAGACCATCCTGGGTTTTGGGTTTTTTTTTTCCTTTTTCTTTTAATAGCAAAAAACACACCTGTCTGGCAAGAATGTAGAAAAGTATCAAAGCCAAGGTGTTGCTTCTTTTCAGAGCCAAAATGAGAGGCTATGAACATCAAGCAGTTGAAGACTTCCCATTTCCTTGGTACCAATAAATGGCATTTAAATACTGCCTTAAAGAGGATGTCCAAGGCTGCTAGTATTTGCCTTGCTCAGAGATGACAATACAGGGGCACAACAGCAGCAGCAGTTTTATCAATTTTGTTTCAATTTTGTCACTGGAGTGAATTTAGGTTTTTCAGAAGAAAGCTGGGTGATAAACCCATGAAGGAAATTTTTTTATTTTTTCTTCATTTAATACTGCCTTCAGTTATATTTGTCTGACCCCCAACATGGCTATAAGCTCTTGGGAGAAATGCCTGTCAGCAAGAGATCTTTGCTTCCCTTAAAGAAAGCCCATACTCTTGATGAATACTAGTCCACTGCAACAACCTCAACCGCTAGATAAAAAACTGCCATTTTTTAAATATAAAGTGTCTAATAAAACTGAATTACATTTTTATTTCTTTGTTTACTCTTCCACATTTAGGACCAAAATATTAGGTAGCTACAAGCTCAGTGTTAAACTTTTGTTTTCTGTAACACCAGGAAACATGTTACCTTCCCTTTTCCATTTAAAACACTGGCAATGACTCTGTTGATGTCTGCAGCAGTTGCAAATTGCCGCATGTCACTTCTTAATGACAACAAATGGCCCTATCACGCTGGTCACATTTCTTAGCAAGAAATTAATTATGTTTCCAAAATATTTAGGTGGACTTAGCAAGATTATGAAACACAAACCTCCTGGGGCAATATAATAACTTGGCAGTTTTCCATCATCCTGGAGAGAAACAAACTTACTTCAAGGCGACCTCCCATACCCTCCCTGAGAGCGGGGAGGCGGGGGGGGGGACACACAGGCGTCTCTAGGAGGTAAAAAGGGGTAATAGGTACGGGAAGGTTTGCAGGGAACTGCCCCAGATAATAACAGTGCATCCCGAAGCTGTCTGTTACTTGAGCTGACTTATCTCTCCTAATTCATGTGCAAAGCTGAAAGCTGGTTTTAAGGCCAGTTGCTTGAGTTTCGCTCATTCACAGTAATAAATCTGGAGCAATCCCACTGACTGCTATAATCCTCAACAAATACTGCTAAAAAGCTAATCAAGGGCTAAATCTTTTAGTCCTATCTTGGTTAAAATTCCAAACAATTATAATGAGAATTTTGCCTACGGAGTAATTGGGGCATTTAACCCCATACTACTGGAATGCCTCCAAAAAAAAAAAAAGAAAACCACCACAAAAAAAACCCACAACAAGCCAACCCAACACCCCACCTCACCCCTGCTTTTCTTATTTACTTTCCCTTTACACAAAAGGATAAAAAAATAAAGCAAGTTTTCCTCTTACAGGTAGTGTCCGTCAAGATTCTGTTCCATAACTTCATACTTATTGCAAGAGTGGGGGGAAGAGATTAAAAGATGTGTTCTCATAAAATGGTGGCTGCTTTTTTATGGCATCATGAAAGAGAGCAAGTGACCCCTGAACAAACACAGCTGCATGGGGGGAAAAAAATGACACAGCTAGGACCAGTTGGGCCTGGTTTCACTACAGTCAGATGCACTAATTAAATACATTTCGTTTCAGTGTTTAGGTATTTTTTAAAAAAGTCACTTGAGATGGGCCCAGTAGAGAAACAAGACCTGGAAGCTTTCATGAAAGCCACTTAATAATACACAGGTCCCAAGCAGTAAGGGCCACAATTTGACTTAGAAGACTTCACTTCTCAGAAGCTCAGATCTACAACTTTGAATTGAAAAGCACCTCATCTTCCAGCAACCAACGCTCTAGAGGAAGATGCAAGAGACTCCAAAGACATTAGAAAATCTGAACTTCAAGTTACGTGCAAAATGTTCTTCTTTCACAGTCTTTTCAGGATTATGTCATATCATCTGCATATTCTTCCCAGCTGCACCAAAGCCAACCTGCTCTGCAATCTTGCCCAATTCCCTGTGTCTACCAATTGCTCTGTACAACACTCTATACAAAAAGAAGGAAAATGGCTTAAGAGGAGGGAATCAGCTTTAATTTTCCCTTTCCCTCCCTTAATCCTCGAGTACCCATTTGGTTTTGGTTAAGAAATAAAAATTAGCCTTCTCAGTACCATGAGTTATTTCATACACAGTAGAGAAGCCTCCCCAATATCCCTCTACAGAGGCACCCCCAAGGTTCCACCATCCCACAGCCCCCAGACCTCTCCTCCCCAAGTCCTGTTTCAAGTGGTGTCTATAACCTCACGTGCCATTCAAAAAAAACTGGTTTCCATTTTCCTACATCTAAGTTTTCTGCTTTACTTTACAGGATTATGCCACTCTTAAGGCAGTCAGGCATATTTTATCCATGTATATTAAACCTTGACTTAAGTCAACACTTCCCAGTAGCATGACTGCAAATCTGCAGCAGGCACTGCAGGATGCCACCTCAGTTTCCCCCAGACAAAGGCATACACTCAAAGCATAATCCTTCTCCCACTGACTTCAGTAACACAAAATGATGTGAAGCAGACCAAGCACCAAGGCTTTCATGCTAAATTTTTGTCCTCGCTGGACCTGGAAGGCCACCTCTTGTGGCTTTGAGGATGTCTGGATAAGGCAGGACTGCCACCGTGCCCTACTTCCCTCTGCTGAAGGCTGCTGTGAAATACACACTCTCAGTGAATTCAGCAAGAGATATCCATGTTCAGCATTTTGCAATGTCGTGACTTCAGGATACACCTTGGAGCCTGCACAGTGAATGAGACAAATAAAAAAATACCACAAAAAAAAAAAAAAAAGAAAAAAAGCCCTCCTGGTTTAGGGAAAGCTCTATTAGAACAATAAAAAAAAGCGTGGCAAGGAACCACACATGCTTAAACCACAAAACCAGATTAAGCCTCAGACAAACAACCAGCACCAAAAATCCATTGTGAAGTCTCACACCGCATGTGGGAGTATCTTCTCTCCTGCCCAGGCAGGAGCATGGGCTTGCTTTAACCTCTGCTCAGTGCAGCCAAACACTGACCTTAACAAGGAGAATGCTAAAAAGTAAAGATATCAAGTAATTTCTAAGGGTTCAACAAATGAAAGCCCTTTCCACCAGAACACTCCAGGTATTTTTGAATATAAAAAAAGCAAGCAAAATAAAACAACTCCTCAGTTCCTCTAACTCTGCATTTATGCTGTTTTCAACACTGCATTTCTTTTTGATAACATTTGACTCCATTCTTCTGGGGGTTTGCCTTTTCTCACCCAAAAAAAAACCAAAAAAAGAAAGGAAAAAAGAACAAAACACTAACTGAATCACCTTATCTCAAACTCAATTAAAAGAAGGGGGAGGTGGAGGGAATAACCTTCAGGCAGAGATTAAGCCTGGAAAATTTCAGCCTGAAAGGTGTTTTGAAATGTAAGTAACTGAAAACAGACAGCAGGATGGAAATGCTTAGGCCAGCTTTCACAACTAGGGGTAGCACGCCAGCCATAATAACACACTATCAGTGGGGATTTTGAATTATTACACAGTGAATACATAGGTCTTACAGAAACCATAAATATCAGAAAGTTCCTTGGTACGTCTCACGTTGAGTTCTTCCCCAATTACCTGCTTTGTGCAACCCTGTCCACCCTCCTCTCCTCCAAGCACAACCAACCTCTCCTCTCCAGGAGGACTCAGCCTCATCCCGAGAGCAACCACCACCCACCCTTAAGCTGCCAGAGAAACTAACTGCTTCCGAAAAGCTCAAACCAGCCTTCTTCCTCCTTTACAGTCAGGGTCGACCGGGCTACTTGCTCAATTTCACCCAAACCAAGAATAAACGCTAAGTTTTCTGGATTCAATCTCTACTCCTAATTCACGTTGACTGACATTAATGAAAACAAGGTGATTACTGCACAGAAAAGCCTTCTGCCTCTCCACAAGAGTACCTTAAAAATAGTACTGAGCACAGCTGGGAAGAGCTACTATTTGGAAATTTTTATTATTATTATTTTCACAGGTTTCTCCATTGGCTTTCGCATTTAAAGAGACACTTTTGCCCTAGAAGTCTGCTTGGTCACGTTTAAATATCTAACACTGCAAGTGCATCTCTGCCCGAGTTTGCCGTTCCTGCGTTAACGCTTCTAGAAAGAGATCCACGCTGGTGCATCCAGCTTGTTCACGGGGGGGGGGGGGGGGGGAGCCGACTCTCACCACGGGTGTGCGCTGACACTGGTGTGGCTGCTGCCCTGCTCCAGATGCCTACTCGCACGCTCCCCTCTCCTCCTTAAAGCAGTAGCATCTCGCCACGCTGGGCTGCTGCTGCTGCTACAGCGGCCGAGATGCCGAGTGATGCGGGCTACATCGCTCTTTAAATATCTTCGGGGTGTGCAGACCAGGCACACCATTGGCGCGACTCCTTTGACTACCCCTTTGCAAATCCAGCATGCTCCAGCGCTCCTCAGCAGCCATACCTTTGTAAGGTTAACTGGTCCTGCCCCCCAGCAGGCCGCCCGGTCCTTTTTTTTTTTTTTTTTTTTTTCCCTTACCCATCCCATTCGGTAAACCGCATCCTTCTCCCCTGGCTCCATCCCGAGCCCGGCAGGGTCCATCCCCGCCAGCACCAAACCTCCGGTTGCCACAGGGACCACTACCACCTCTCCTCCCCCAGCTCCAAGAGCAGGTGGGTGGGCACTCGGCGCCCACAAGCACCTCGGGAGGCTGCAGGGCTCTGGTTCCCTCCGTGCAGCCTGGCCGACCCCGGGGAGGGAAGGGGGGGGGGGGGAAGGGAGGGAGGGAAGGGGCAGGCAGGGCCCGCCTCGGGGCGGGGGGGGCGGGAGGGGGGGGGAGGCAGCGGCTCCTCGTGGCCCGGCCCCACCGCTGGCCGTGCCCCCTGCCCCCCCCCCCCCCCCAAGCCCCAGGAGCCCTCCCCGGGGGCTGCAGACAATGGGGCCGGCCCCAGCGGGAAGCAGCCCCCCGGGGATGCTCCCCCCGGCCCCGCACACCGGCGGCACCTCCAGAGGGTGATGCTGCTGGTGCAGGGCCCTCGCCTCTTTGCCGGGGCGGGGGGGGGGAGGGGGGTTATCCGGCTGCTGGGCAAGGTCCCTTTAATTGTTCCCTGCCCTCCGCGGAGGCTGCAGGCGGTTTCTTCTCGCCTGGCGGGTTTTTCCAGGCAGGCTCTGGCTGCTGCAGCGCAAACACGCTCCAGCACAGCCAGGGAGACCGGACTTTTTCGCTCTTTCGGCCAACAAACTACGTTTTGCATTTAAATAACACACACACCCCCACATCCCCCCCCCCCGAGCCCGGCCACCCGCCTTCCTCCCTCCCTCCCTGCCTCGAAACGGCCAAGGGGGTGCCCCTGCCTTCTCCCTCCCTACTAGTTCAACTTTACAACGAGCCAAGCGAGAGGGGAGAAGTGGGGGGGGAGAGGGGGGCGTGTTTGTAAAATAAATAAAGAGGGGCGTCCGAAAGCAGAGGTCTCCGTCCCGTCCCCCTCCCCAGCAGCCCCGGGACCCGTCCCACGCACGTACCGGGGCTCGCAGGAAGGGGCCAATGCTGGCATGGTCCGAGCTGCGGGGGGACGTGGGAGGGTGGGTGAGGGGGGGGGGGGTTCACGGCCCGGGCCCCCGCGGGCGGGCGGCTCCCATGGCGCGACGAGCCCAGGCGCGGGAGAGGGAGCCCCGGGCCGCCAAACGTGCTCTGGGCGGCGGCGGCAGCGCCTCGCCCCTGGCCGGACCCTCCGGGAGGGAGCGGGGAGGGGGGGGGGCGGCTCGGCGGGGCGCTCGCCGCACCGAGCCCTCCCGGCAGGCGGCAAAACGCGCCCTGGATCCCCGCAGATGGAGCGGGATTCGTCGCCCCCCCACCCCCCTCTCTCCACACACACCCCCCTCGCCCCCGCGCTGCGGGGGAGGACCCCGGGGAACGGGAGGGTGGCGGGTGTCCGTCCCCGGCCGTGTGTGTGTCCCCTCAGCCGGAGTGCCGGGCTGGGGACGCCGGGGATTATTTAACACCGACAACAACCACCAAAAAAAAAAAAAAAAAATTACGGTAATAAAAGAAACGGCAAATTATTCCGTTACTTGCAGAGGCTGCGGTTTAGCACCGTGTGCCGCCCGACCAGCAACCAGCCTTAAAGCAGGACAGGAGGTGACACCCCTCTGAAATCATCCCTTTTTTTAGGCTGGAAAAGGGAAAGTCCGGTCAGCGGTGAGGGGCAAGGGGCCAAAACCCCTTCCCCTTAACATGCGCCATCCGGAAGGACCCCCAAACACCGGCGTCCACCCGGACATCCCACGAGCAGAGCAAAGACACCCAGAAGCATGGGGGACGCGCTGGTGGAGAGAAGGAAGAGCTGCTGAACCACCCTCTCCCTCCTGCAAGGAAGGGAGGGCAAAAATAAAAAAAAAAAAAAAAAAAAGGAAAATAAATAAATAAAAAAAGAGCCTTGGTCTCCCCATCCCCCACCCAATCCGTTAACAGCCGCTGATGATATTTGCTGCTCCTTCCCAGAGGGAAGCAAAGTGTTACAGCGAGAGGAAGAGTCAGTCCAGCCTTCTTACACAACTCATTATCACTACAGCCTTTTGTCAGAGTGGAAAGCAGGCCACCAAGTCTAACATCTCCTTGGACTGGGAAACAGATGTTTGAAATGGGATCTAGGAAACAATATACCCTAGCACTGCTTTTTTCTTTTTTTTTTTTTTTTTAAAAAAAACTTCATTATTATTCTCTAGTTGTTGTATTTTATATATATTTAAACATAAAGCTGTGCTTTATACAAAGCACTTCAAGTAAGAACCAACCCATTCAGATGCGAGCCTGCAGAGAGGCTTTTCTAGTGCCCACAAGCCAGCAGGACTGTCCACATCCACTCCTATAAAGATGCTTTAAATGCCAGTGTTTTGCTAACTATTTTAATTGACATGTGGGAAAGGAGGCGCAGCGGCACAGAGCTGCACAGCTTACCGTTCCTGCTGCAGTTCAGCACCACAGGGTAGGCACCCCCTCACCGATTTGTACCTCCATCCTCTTTTCTCCTCTCCCTTTTTTCCTTGCAGTGGAAAAGGAATACAGTTTGGGAATCTTAGGCAAGCTCACAGGCGTTTCAGATGCAACAAGGTGAAGCCAACAACACATACACCTGAATTTTCGACATCTGCCTGACCGGCTCTCGGTGGCAGCTAATTTTAGCAATCCACATGAGTTCTTTGCTGGGTGTAACCATACCATCTCCTCAATCTGACAGTTTGCTGAAAAGACTGCTTTTCTAGAGGGCTGGATATCAAGGCTTCTGCCATTCCAGAGACCTGCCCTGCTAAAAGAAGAGGTAACGCAAGCTACTTTTATAAGACAAAATAATAGACAGTTTGAGAAGTAAAAGAACTATTGCTCTCCAAGCACTGTACACAGCAAAAGTGAGTAGAAGGAACTGGAACTTAATGATAAAGCCCCACATGAGCCGAATATGTTTCTTGAGAAGATGGTAATAAGTTGGGAGCTGTGGGCTTGAACAAAATGCAGAGCGAGAAATGAGTAACTCGGAGGAAAGCAACAAGTAAGGAGGGCTAAGGCTTGGTTAGAATAAGTAGGTTAATAGGAGCACCCATACACTAACATGTACAACCACAGCCCCACTAAAAAACATGCTAAAGGCCAGGAAAAAAACCCAAGAATTAACAATTGCTCATTTTCACGGCCACAACCATAGATGCTTATGGTCTTTTTCAACACTAATAAATATCTTAAGCAGCGAGTAGCACCAGGTGATAATCTTTCCTGGCAACACTAAGATACTCAGTCTACCAAGACAAGCTGAATATAAATGTTTGGAGAAGATCCCACAGCAGTGACTGGCTGGACAACACGATGGATGAAACCCTTTCACCAAAATGCAAGACTGAGGCACATGGGGGGAAACATGGAAATCACGGCTTCCGAGTTAGCTACTACCATTCAAAACAGAGATCCTGGTACTGTGACAGATACTTCCGTGAAACTTCTGTGTGCTCAAGTACAACGTTAGGAGTCATTACAAAAGAAGGGGAGAACAGAACAGGAAACATCACTACACCATCATTATTTAGTCCAGATGTATCGTCTACTCACATCTTGAATGTTACACGCAGTTCTGCTCTGCTTAGAAGGTGTGAAGTGGAACTTAAGAAGGCACAGAGAAACGTAGCAAGGGTGGCCAAAAGCACAAGGAACAGCTAAATACATGAAGATTTTTATCCCAGGGAGAAGGCAATTTGGGTGAAATGCCAAGCAATATACGATAAAGACAAGAGCAGCATGGAAAGCATTATCAGAGAGTGATTATTCAGTGTTTCTCAGAAGTGGAGGATATCAAATCAATTTATCAAATGGACGCATCAGAACACTTACTCATGCAACGTGTTGTCAAACCACAGAACACTGAAGAGGCTAAAAACTTCACAGGTTTAAGTTGTTTTTTTTAAAAAAGCAAAATGAATGGAAGAAAGTTTAATCAAAAGCTACTTAACACAAAAAGTACTATTTTAGCTATATGTTAGTTGAGGCTGAGAAGAGCATGGTGAGGAAATCGCCCTGTATGCTACTCAAGCCTTCTTCCCTGCATCCATGCTACTGGCTATTGTCAGGGGTAAAGTTTAGAGCTGGTGGACTTTCGGTCTGACACAGCACTACCATCCCTGTGTTTCTATCCAGAATAACATGCAAATCAGCGCATACCTGCAGAATTAGTAAAACTGGACAACATAGCACCAAGGAATACAGTGCATAAACCTGTAAGGAGTTCTGCATTGCAGGCAGCTCTGGCAAAATTTGAGTCTCTAGTGAATCAGGGAGCTGTGAGGGGTAGTTGCTCCCTGAGAGACAGAGAGCCCCACACACAACCAGGAGGACAAGGACCTTGCTACCCCGTGCCCAGCCCCACTGTACACACACAAGGCAAACAAGACAGACCTAGGGACAGTATTCACATTCAGCCAGAAGTCCAGATAATAAATTAGCTTTCAGGAGGTGAGGCACGTATGGGGTTGAACTAAGAAGTCAATCTGCAGGTCAGAAATAGGTCTGGCAACCCAGGGGTAAGCAAAGTTAGCCCCAATCCAAGCAGATACTGGACAGGATACACAGCAACCAAAGAGAGCCCATAGCTTAGCTAGGGCTGAGCTTAAATAGAGCATCCATGGGCAGAGGATGTGGGTGGAGGCCCCAGGTACAGCTGGTCAGATTCATTAAGGCCTATTAGTGCCCTCAGGGCCCTGACCCTGGAAACAGAACTACTCAGGTATGTTGTCCCTAAATCAGTCCTGCAGAGTCACCCCGATCAGACCTCTGCAACAGCATCAGTCCAGGCTAGGGAAGGTTAGACGTGTCACTGATGCTGAGCCTATGTTAAGCCCTCCACAAACCAAAAGCTCCAGGAATTACACTGCAAAGACACCTACGTTGTTTTGTAAGGGAAAGATGGGATCTAACCAGGCCTATCTTGGCTAGCCCTGCCTCCGTTGTAGTGGAAATGTGTTGCTGAGACATTGAGCTGGCTCCTTGTATGATCACACAGCACAGATTAAAGCATCTACCTTGCAAAGCCTCCCTCACATTTATTAGCTTGGACTCCAGTGTGACCAAGTGCCCAGCCTGCTCCCAGACCAGACATGACCTCGGAAGCTAGATGCGGTGCTGATGTGGTGCTCTGCCTGTGAACCCAGCTGAACACAAGCCAACCACTGCTAATGCCTTTGTATGTGTAAAATGCAGATGATCAGATAAATCACCCACAGCACTGTTAGTTGGCAGTATCTGAAAGAGAAAAGTCTTGAACAACATGAGTTTAATGCAGGAACTCTTGAATTCTAATTGTGGTTTTGACAATGACTTCCTCATGTAGTCTTTCTTGGCCCTGGTTCTGTAGATAGTATCTACCTGCCTGATTGGCACTGAAAATAAGTTAACATTTGTAAGCATGCTGCACACAGATAGTTTAAGCATTAATACTGTTTTACATGAAGTAAGGCCAGAAAGGACTATGATTTCATCTCCTGGTGCCCATCATACAGGCCCATGGCATTTATTCTAAATACTTCCTATCAGATGTTCCTGACCCGTGGTGGACAGCAGTTTGCCCCGGTTTCTATTTTTATTGGAAATGTTGCCCCTTACTTCACTGCATGATTGTGCATGAGCAATGTAAAGCATGAGCGCAGAATGACTGTAAGCACTACAGCTGGGAAGACATGGCTAATTTTGCATGCACTGACCCAGCATTTTTGGATGCTTCAAGCCTACTGCAAAATTGCAGTAAGCCATGTGACACCAGAGGGCATGAAGTCCACAACCTGCACCTGAAAAAAAGGAAGAGGCTTGCTTAGCTAGAGAAGTTTGGCACCACTGCATTTGCAGACTCAATGACTTTGGATAGCCAGGTATTTCTGTTCCTGAAAGATGGCACTGATGTGCTAAGGGTAGGGACTGTCAGGGTCTGGAGGGTGCCAACAGGTGTTAATGGCCCTGACCAGCCTCACCTGGGGCCTCCACCTACACACCTGGTCCATGGGCCCAGGAACTCCATTTAAGCTTAGGCCTGGCCAGGTGATAATTCTTTGCCTAAGCTACATTATAGATGTGCTTATATTGAGTCCTGGCTCTAGCCATGTTTCTTGTCTCATACCTTGGCTGCTAGATGAATCTCAGGCTTGTCTCCAGGCTTTTTCTGGGCCTTATCTCCTCTGGTTCCTCTTTGGATGGACCCTGAACCTGCTTTGTGGCCTTGCTGTGACTGCTGATGGAGCCTGTTCCCAGCACCCAGCTCTGCCTGTCCTGCCAGTAAGGATGCTACCTGTGCTGTGGTCACCCTTGGCTCCTGGCTCATCTCACCTCAGGAAGCAACACTGTCCTGTCTGCTTGCTGGCAGAGATAAAGATCAAGATGCCACACTGGAAAGGAATTGAGATTTGTTCAGGTATTTCTAAACTGCAAGCCAAAATGCCAGTTGCACAAGGAGGAAAAAAAAAAAAATCCTCAAATTCCTGAGTCTAATGGGGGAAAAGTTCTGTTTTTCCAGTGATTTTGGGGCAAACAGACAGCTTGGTAGATCTTACTGCAGCTTGCTAGTTGGTAAAGAGCAGAAGTGAGCATAAAGTGGAAAAAAATCTTTCTGATTCCTATAGCCTAGAGGCATGACACTTGAGGATAAATTGTACAACTGCCTCAAAACAGACCTTGCATGTACATCAGTATTTTAAGAACACTGAAAATAATCTTTTCAGCAACAATTGCCATGAGAATAGCTTACCTAAGTTTACCATTGAGAATTTATTTAAATTGATAAACATTTGAAGCATCTTTACAAAAGCAATCATCCTCAACAACAAACAATTCAGAAATAAATTACAGCTATTGATGAAACTACCTACCTGCTTGATTTTTTTTCTTCAAGTTAGCAGCTCTGCTCTTGAATGTCTTGTCTTTAATGCCTTCCCCTGTTGTACTGTCAGTCTGCCAGGGGAAGAATGACACAGTGTCAGGCATGAGTGTAATCTGAGTGACATTAAAAATGCTGATGACTTTGAAGAATGGGTCCTAAGAGAGAGGTCACCAGAGAAATCCTGCAAAGGGCATAAACACTTCAAGGTAAAAAGATGAAGTAACAGCAGTGGGAATGTTAAGATTAGAAGGTATAAATACTGAACTACTACAAAAACTACTAAAGAAAACAGAACTTCAGACCATTTTATATCAGCAAGTAATACTAAGGTATTTTTGTTAAAAAGTTATGAGATGTTCTGTTTAACTTGCAATGCAAGTTTCATGTTGCTGTCCGAAAGAGTATGCCCTCATGGTGCACATTTCCCTAAATTACAAGGGCAGGCAAAGTACCTTCCTGAAATCTCTTGCCTGTATCTAAAGGAAGTAACAGCCCACTTATGCAGTTATCTGATTTTTCCAGTCTCTGGTGAAACTCTATAAACTAGATGACTTTCAGTTGTTAGCGTAGTTGCAACACTTTCTGTGTGAAATCAGTAAATAAATTAAGTTTCTACAGTTGGAGCTGTTAAAGCAGTATGACTGCTGTGGTGGTGGGGAGGCTTTTCCTGAGCAGAATCCCAAAAGAATACAAAATTGGCTGGGCAAAACCACAACAGTGACTGCAAGGCTTGCTTCAGTAACTCACGGAACAGTCACTTTTCCATTAGAGAATTAAACATCAGAGTGACTTCAACAAAAAAATCTGAATTTCCCAGGTGTATTAAAAAAATGTAAAAAGGCTTTAGAGTTTTCTGCTATAAAGGATGTATTCCATATTTTCCGTAAGAAATCTGTCCACGTTTCCTTATGTATTTTTTTATTGTTGGAAAAAAATGTGTGTTGTAACAGCCATTCCCTAAATATATAAATGACATAACGATCAAACAGAGCAGAATAAAGTTTTCCCAATGCTGAAGCGAACTTAATTTTAAGGAATGTAACCTATTAAGGGAAAAAATGAGTAATTTCTATTGAAGGCAGTTTGACACAAGCAGGAAGAAAAAAAATGTTCCAGCGAAGTTGTTTGGAAATGCGTTCATTTTACTCGTGTGAGCATTGAGATCTGTTTGCCTGTTTTCTTTGTGTTGAAAGGCTGACTTTAGGAAAAAAAAAAGGGATTTTGGTATATGAAATAACTGAAACTCGGGTCAAGACGTATGGGGTGCAAAAAGCGTATGAGAAATAGATGAGTAAGTTGGAAAAGTGAGAGAAAAGCTGACAGCATTAACTTTCTCACTGGTGTCTGTTGTCATGTCTGCTCGCCTTCCTTACACCATTCACCAGCATCCAGGCAGTGTCTTTTTTTTTTTTTTTTTCCCCAAGAGCTGAGAATAAAAGTTTAACTAAACGCCTCCTGGAAAGCCCTGTACACTGTATTCAACAGAGACATTGCAAAAAACCTGAAATAATTGCAGAAAAGGTGTACAGCTGTAGGGATAATACTGGGTTTGACCTTTCTGATTAAAAAACACCTTTTTTTTTTTTTTTCCCCCCAATATCCGCTTCCCTTTCTGATGCATCTTGAAACTTGAATGCGAATACTGAGTATTTTTCGCTACCTATGAAGTATTGTGGCCGAAAGAAACACTGATGGTCTTGCACGAAGTTTAAGTGTGGTTATTTAAATGCTTAAAAAGAAAAACGACGTATGCTACCGTATAGCCTCATTACAGCTACTTAGGTTTTGGCTGCGTGCGCCTACAGCTCTAAAAAAAAAAACCAAGGAAATTTTGGAAAAGGGCACGGACGATCGTTTTTTTTTTCAAGCAGCAGGCGACACCCCGCCAACCGAGGGACCGGCTGCGGCGCAGGGAGCGCGGTGAGCCCTGCCCTCCTGCCTGGCCACCTCGGGCCTCGCCGTGGCGACCCTCCGCCTCCGTAGGCCTGGGGAGGAGGGGCGGGGCGGGGCCGCGCCGCCTCTGACGCCATCGGCAGGCGCCGCGGTGCGGCCCGCCGGCCCCGGCGGTGGCTCGCATCGGTGCGGGCCGCCCCGAGCTCCTCCCCGCCGCCGCCTGAGGTAGCCGGAGCCGCCGCCCGCTCCCAGCCCGACCCGGCCCCATGGCTTCCCCGGCGGCGGCGGGGCCCGGCACCGCGTTGCCCCCGGGGTCTGCGCGCCGCGATTTCTACTGGCTGCGCTCCTTCATCGCCGGAGGTGGGTGCCCCCGGCGGGCCCCTGCCCGGCGGCGGGGAGGCCGGGCTCTGCCGGGGGGAGGCGGAGATCCCTTCCGCGTCGGTACCCTCGGCAGAACCGTGTCGTGGTTGGGCTTTCTTTTCCTTTTCCCCCGCCCCGACGTGCCGTTGCCGGTGACTCGCACGGCGGTTGAGCCTTCTCAGCGCCCCTGCCCGAGCTGTGGCGGAGATTATGGAAGGGGGAGGGGGAGGAGGCATAGACAACCCCCCGGTCATAACCTTTTAGAGAGATAAAAAAAAATAATCCCGATTTATTCTCCCCCTGGGGCGTCGTCCCAGCGGTCTGGTTGGCCCGGCGGCAGGCGGGGGGTTGGTTGGTTTGCAGCTGGATCTGGAGTGAAGTGCTCGGCGGGAAAGAGGGAGCCGGGGGGGAAAACTCCCGAGATAAACTTCCTCCGGAGGCTTCAAGGCTTCTGTCATGGGGAAAAGTAGCTTATACCTTTCATAAGGCTCTAAAGAGTTTTGTAACATACTGTCATCGGGGCTTTTTCCAGTTCCTCTTCCCCTGTTCCATTTAAAAATCCATGAGAAAAATCCCTTGTTTCTCCACGAAGAACTTTTGTATCCCGTCACTTCTCTTTTTTCCTTCCCCTCTTGGAAAGGTGTTGCAGGATGTTGTGCCAAAACAACTACTGCACCACTGGATCGAGTGAAGATCTTGCTGCAGGCTCACAACCACCATTACAAACATCTCGGTAAGATGGCTGCTGCGCGTCGAATTTTGGGGGTTTTAAGTGTAACGTGTGTGGTTTGGGCATGTTGATTTATTCAGCCGTGTGGCTGATAGGAGAAGGCGCTAATCAGGAGGCTGGCCGGTCTCTGTGCAGTGTTATTGTTAAGTGTTTTAAAGAGGAAAATAAAGCCCTGTGCCCGCAAGTTGGGGTGTTGGGTGATGTGCGAGAGATTGAGGCGTCGGAATAATCCTCAGTCCGGCACGTAGGAGCTGGGCTTGATCTTCCCCTTCCCGAAGCCAGCAGGAGATTGGTAATCGTGGGTTCAAAGCTGGGATGGCTCACGTAAGAGCCGTCACGTCTGGCAACAAGCGCTGCGGTCTGCGCCAGCCGTCGCCAGCTCCCTGGGGCTGTGGGAACGGGTGCCTTTTCAGAGCTTGGTAGCCCTCACGGGGGCTGGCGATTCCACGGGATTGACCGCCGAATCCCCGGCTTGTGCTGGCAGACAGCAGCGTGGCTGGTAGGAGTTGGAGATGGAAGTGGGTTTGTGCTTGGCGTAAGGCGCAGGTGATGGGTGTTGGGCGACTGTGTTGCATCACGGGGAGAGAATAAACTCTGGGTTGTCAGCCTGTTCACAACCCTTCTCCGTGGGGCCGTAACACTGCCCTCTTGTGCATAGTATCTGAGCTATTTCGTCTCACGTGCTCTTGACCTATGTCATAACTTAGGTTCCGAAATCCAAGCGTGTCACAGTTGTTAAGAAAAAAAACGTAATTTTGACTTGGTTAATTTTACGTGTAATGAAACTTTGGGTTTTTTAGCTAGCCTAAGATAGTTTTTTCTTTAAAGGCTGGGAAAATAAAGCTTGAAACAAAATTCAATGGATGTATATTCAATTTGCCGTGCCAAAAAGGGAAACGCAAATAATGTGGCGTTTTGGTAACAGTCACATACGTCTGCACTCAAATGTGCAGCCTAAGAATCAAAGGCTGAAATAATTGGTTTGACCGATATTTTAAATCCTTATTTTCTGATTGCTTTGTACTGTGACATAATTGGCAAGTAAAATCTTACATTCTCCCCTATTTAGGGTGTTAGATATGGTGCTGATTATTTGAAATGTGTCTGACTTGAACGCGTGTCCTTGTTACATGTAGGACAAGAGGGATCAGTTCATCAAAGCCCTCACTACATGTTTTTACTGCCCTTGCTGGGTGGAGTTTGTGCCACATGGGTCTCGGAGCATGTGTTTTAAGAAATCAGAACTGTAACTCATCATTGCAGGGTAGAGAGAAATTCTGATCATGGCATGAGTGTTTTCAGAGGCATGTAATAAGCTTGACAGCTTAAAAATAGATTTAGTATCATATTCTTAGAACCCCAGAAACTAATTAATACTTATTTCATTTAAGCTTCAATCAAAAGTTTGTCAACTACTCTTTTTTTTTTCTGCCTGAAAGTAATATGTGTAAACCTTTTTCATGTTCAGCTTTTATATTAAGTTGTTGCATGTGAATGAAAACTGTATAACTGTTACAGTTTATTCCTTTTAAAAAGAAAAAGTCAATTTGATAGCAATTGCACGTAACTAATAATATGTTTATAATAAAACTGTAGGTTTTGCCCAAACTTTGCGTGATCTTGCATTATTTCCCACCTATTAAAAGGGAGTAGAATTGCTTCTTGTTGCAACAACTCTGGGACAGGAAGTGTGAGATGTTTGAGTTGTAAGTAATGATAAAACTTGTTTACTTCATGTCCTCAGTAATGGCATTTAGTCTGTGAGTTAGCACGTAACAATAATAGATTGTTTTCTCATGATTTTAGATTTTTAAGTATTTATTTATTTATTTTGAATTGACTGAATTGCAAGTCAGCCACTTTCCTTCCTTCTCTTGCTGGTATTAGCCTCTGGGGGTGGGCAGTGTCACCTGGGACAGGATTGCCTGCAGTCCAGGCAAGTCATGGGGCCTGAGTGCATGAATTCAGAAAGAGGTCTGCCCAGTCTGGAAGGTGAGAAAGCTGGTAAAATTTAACCTTAAACCTTCTGGTAATGTTTGAGCATTGAAAGTGGTTTTTCTGCTTTCCATAGTTACATGAGCAACACGATCTGGTGTTAGTTCTATGCGTACTTTCTTATTGTCAGTAATATTTTGCTTGATTTTTTTTTTTTTTTTTTCTCTCCCCCCTCCAGTGTAATTGTTCAATACCTCTTTTGTATTGCTGGCAGGAGTTTTTTCTACATTGTGTGCTGTCCCCAAAAAGGAAGGTTACCTTGGGCTGTATAAAGGAAACGGGGCAATGATGATTAGAATCTTTCCATATGGCGCAATTCAGTTTATGGCATTTGACCAATATAAAAAGGTAGTTGAATTTATTTTGTTTTCTTTTTTTTTTTCCTGCCTACGATGAATACAGATTCTTTTAAGTGATAGAAACTAACACTGAAACTTTAGTGTCTTATTAATTAGCTGCATGTCTTTTCTAAGGTTACTTTATTTTATCCTAATCTACCCATACGAAATGTCAGGGCAACAGTGAAACTATTTTTGTACCTTTACATTGTTGAGAATAATACTTTTTGTGTGTGTGTGTGAAAGAAAAAGGTAATCTAAAGTCTCCTGCTATTTGTATTGCTATAAGATAGCCCTTGGTGAATAGTGTAGGAACAAAATGTAAAATGGAACTTCTTTATTACATTGTGTTGGGATTCTTAGTACTTGATGGATGGAATAACTTAAACTTGAAAGTCTGTGTGGATATGACAGTTATATTTGACCTGACAAATGACTATGTCAGGTTCTAGATGAAAATGACCTGGAAGAGAAAGTGCTCATTTCAGGGTCCCGCAGGATTTGTGGATTCCTTTTTGCTCTCACACATTTACTCTTTCGTAATAATACATAACAAATACCTGCAACATCTTTTGGAGGTCAGGTGTTAGCATGAACGTGTTTTTAAACATTGCTTAAATGTGGTGAAAAATACTATTTTACTGTTACCCATGAGGAACTCCATGTTTGAAAGGTCAGATTTAGTACCCAGTGAAGTAAATTGCATGGTCTTTACAGTGAAATTGAAATTGTGATTTGCTCCCTAAAGAGCAAATTTCAGAAAGCTAATACAAAGAAGTAACTGTAATGAGTTTCATACGTTCTTTTTTTGTGGTGTAATCATAAATGCTGTTGATCTGTGCTTGCTTTATGTTGCATTGCATAAGACTGCATGTCATACTTTATAAGGAAATGATTTGGGAATCTGCCAATTTCAAGAAACGATTTAGAATCTTAGCAGTTTCTCTTATCTAGTAATTGACAACAAACATTCAAGATGTTATAAATGTATAAAGGGGAAAAAAAAACCCTCAATTCTTAAAGAAGGAAGATATGAAGTGATCTTCTTTATAGCAGAAACTGCCGCTTAAATAGTCTCAATTATTTTGTAAAAGCCTGGAAACTGATTTGTAACTTCCTTCCAGACGTAATGCAATTTAAGTTCTTGCTTTCAAATGCTTGTCCAGTTTCTCTCTTCTCCTTTTTTTTTTTTCTTTTTTTATTTTTTTTTTAAATGCAGTTAAACAAACTCTTAAAAATATCTTTATAGGAGTACATTTCACGTGCTGGGCAGGGAAGAAAAATTTACTCTTATCAAATGTGTCACTCTTCAACTTTGCTCAATGTCCTTTGCTCTCTGTCATGCAACAAGGATAGTGTTCAGTTTGCCTTGTTTGACACACATTAAAGATAACTAAATAAACAATTAATCTAGTTCCTGAAGTAAACAGTACAAATACTTTCAATGAATCATTCTGCCTTGTTAGTAGAATTTTAGCACTTCCATGATTTTAATAAGAAATAGGTAACAGCAGTAATGCTCAGAAAATTCTTTTAACAGCAATTAAGTGCTCTGGTTTGAATTTGTAGTGTCGTAAACTTTTTGGAAACAGCTACAGAGTTTGCATGAATGTGCTAATAAACTGTGGGATGTACTGCCCTGTTCTTTCTGGTATATGACTATTGTAAATGTCCTGTATTTTGTAGGTAATAAAGAAGCAGCTTGGGATTTCTGGGCATGTGCATCGATTAATGGCTGGATCCATGGCAGGTATAGTTTTGTACTTGGATTTCAGAGATCCCTTTTGCTGAAAAGTTAATATTTGTTTAAAGGATGATTTGGTGGGTTTTCGGGTCAAACTGGTGCAAATTGTTATTAAGCAAAAATACTAGTAAATGGTTAATGTAACAAATAGTTGCCTAATTGAAAACTGTTTGTCTAAGAGTATTCTTTAAAATGTATTTGTTCAAGCATTGAATTCTGTGCTGTGTTGTAAAGCACAGTTTTCGTAGTGTTTATTACTATAGCTCTTAAAAAAAAAAAAAGAAAAATCCATTGTCATCAAGATGAAGTATAAAGATGCAGGTTTTAGTAGAACTGGTTCATCAGAATGTCTGCCACTGCTACTAGCTTGAATATAAGCCCATAGAAATAGAGAGCAATGCAGCTCCTTAAATGTGTGGATTCTTTGGATTTCCCAGAACTGTCTATACCTTTCTACAGCCAGTGCAGGATTGTCAGGATATTCTTTAGCGCATGTGTGAACGTTAACCAAAAAAATCACTTACCAATTAGCGCAATAGCAGTAGAAAACCCCATCTGTAAACTGCCAGTATATAGTACGATTATACATTTCTGTTTTCCTCTTGCTAGTCAATCAGCCAACAGTAGCTAAGAAAAAACAGGGAAAGGTAAGTTATAGGGGACTGATTTTTAATCGAGGTGGTTCTTCATGTGCTTTTACTTTGTAAAACGGGCTTAATGCTGTCTGGTGAGAGTCTTTAAATAGTTGTGACATCAGTATTAATATTTAGCTTATTTTGGAATAAAAATACTGGAGTTTGTTAATACTACCTTTAGTTAAACTGGGAAGACCTCATGAAAATATTTCAGCTTTGCATGCCATCAGAGTAAAAGGAAAAAGAATTGGATGAAACAATTCAAAGATCCTAAAAACTATCAGAACCCATCTGGCAAGATATGTTCCAGAACTTGGCTGGCTTTCTATCTGAAAGAAGTGTAAAACATACATACATTTTTTTTTTTTCCCCCTTTTTAAATTTATTTCCCCCATCTAACTGTACTAAAGAATGCTTAAATTTTTTTTTTTTTTTTTCCAAAAGCTTATTATTAGCTTTTTCAGGAGCCTTGTCAGAGACCTGGAACCTGACTTGTGAAGCACTGTGATAACATTGAATAATCAGCTTAACTCTGTCAGTGTTGGACATGCTGGAATTCTTTGCGAAGATAAATTAATAGCATCTGGCATCGTTTTAAGCACCTTACTAGTTAAATCTGTTTTGTGTGGTTAGAATAACAGAAATAAAATTAATATACAGTACCATCTGGAAACCATGGTCAAAAGAAATGCTTTGTGTGGTGCACTTAAGTACCATATACTCAGTAGTTTGGTATTGAGAACCCCAAAACTGAGTAGATGAGGTAGCTGATGCAGTAAAATGAATATAGCAGTCGGGTATAGTAATAGTATCACAAGTGAATGTCTTACTCTTTGTTTACTAGGTGGCATTAACTGCTTTTTGGGATATTCATTAGATAAATAAGAAGGGAGGGTTTATATTGAGTATGCTAAGAAGATACAGGGGAGCAAGGAGGCATTAAGAAGAGCATAGACTTTGAAATCTGAAACAGAAGTTCTCTAGATTTGCAAACAAAATAAGAAAATATTTTTAAAAGAAATTGGTAATATTTCTTGCTTTAACTCTTGTGCCTCTGTTTCTTGCTGGCTGTAATAAGGGATATTATTTTGTTTTTTCCAACTTTAAATGCCTAAAGGAGACAGTGTGCTGCATGCACCCCAATGTTGGTGGAGAGGGGTCTTCAGTTTCCTGGAACCCAATATTATGCAGTTGAAAATGGGTACCCCTTGTTTCCCTTTCCTTTTTGTCCCCTCTACGCCATCTAGCCACACAGCTGTCTGCTTTCAGTTCTGCGTAGGCTACTGATACTTAAATCTTGCTATGTCAGTGTTTCCAGCACTACTAGCAGTCAGCAAACCTGAATCGGCTTCAAAGCGGTGGGAAACATTTGAGTATCTTCTGTAACTGATAAACAGGATCAAAAGCATATCCACAGGGAAAAACAAGGCGATGAGGATGGGGGTAGTAGAGTGAGAGAAAAGAAAAACCTATTGTAATGCATATATTTAAGGAGGCCAAGTTAAAGTTACTGTGGAAACTTTAACTCTGAATTTCCTGAGTCTTGTGTGATTCAAATTTCAGCTGTGACACCTCATTAACAGATAAATGGTGTATAACTTCTTTTAGGGAAAGACAGAGCTGGGGAGAAGATGGAGAAATCATAGAGGTTAGTGGGGTTTAGGAAACAAAATGACCAAATAGCACCTGTATCACAGGATGATTTTGCAAATATAATTTGGTTTTAGTTTTCTAATTAAAAAATCTGAATTAAACCACAGAAATGTCTATTTCCACCCCTGCACTTGATTAACTTAGAAATAAAAAAAGCCAAAAAAGACTAAATGTTATCTACAATAAACTCAAGTTCCATTAAACTAATGCAGAAAGCATGTTTTTGTATGCTAGTGAGGATACTCTGCAGGAGGATACCGACTGTCTCAATTTTAAATAGTATGTAATTAACAGTTTCCTATTTGAGTCAACATTTTAAAAGACTCTGCTGTTACTTCTTCAGGTGTAATTCAGAAAGAAACTATATATTGTAGGTCTAGAAATGTTAGGATTTGTAAATTAGGCAGTTCTTTAACCTGGTAAATATCTTTTGTCATCAGCTATTTCTCTGTATGTATGGTTCCTGAAGCTTTGTTTTGTTCAGAATATGCCTCCTTGATAAATTAATCTTTGTGCTAGTTAAGGAGCATATCTTCTGCAGTTCAAGGCAGTAACATGTGCTTATCACTTTTTGAACTGTGTAACTCTGAATCACCTGGTAGTACTTAAGTTCATCTACATAGTTATTGATAAAGTACAAAGAGAATGATACAGAAATCATAAAAGCTTTCGTATCAGATATGTTTGCAGTACCTGATCTTTGTAATTGTGTTTCACTTGCTTTTTCTTCTTGCTCCAAATGTGGGGTTTTTTTTTATTTTCAAAGAAAGGAAATTACCAAGAATGGAGGAATAGTAGGGAAAATGTGAGATAGAGATAAATCCCTATACAGCTAATCTCATTGTTAACTCCCAAAGCCGGGGAAGCAAATCAAGGACAGTCTAATAACTGTTGTGCTTCATTGATGCTAAGTCTCAGTAAAGGTCTGTGTAACCCAGTATCTTGTCCCCAAGAGTGGTCAAAGGTGCTTGAGGACAATATGGATTTTCCCTGACTTCCTTGGCTTCTGAGTCAGCATTTGCAATGAAAAAAGTCTGCAGGTTCTGAAGTGGTTCCTTAAAGGAGGGAGGAGCTCCATTGCCCTATTACGGTCATTTCAGATGAGACACTGCGAACTGCAGTATCTGTCTCTTAACTGTTGAGATACTCCCAATTCTGTCCTGTTAAACAACCACGGGAGATATTTTTGTCTCAACTTTCATTATTTGGGATAGACTTTGCTTCCTCAAGACGGGGAATCAGCCTTAAGATGCGGTGGTCTGACTGCTGATAACTCGTAATATTTAGGGAGTAGAGATGAGATTAGTAATTTTGCAGGCTTCACCAAAACGACTTTGTGTCCCAAAGCTGGCCGCCATTCCTCCTAGACAGGGTAGTGTCTCTCCGGAGCCCCAAAGGAAATCTTGATCCCTTGTATGTACATTTTGCTTATATGAACAGTAAGCAGTAACATGCTTCTCCCAGTTGCTTGATGAAAGCATACTTTGTGGCTGATCTTAGAAATCCCTGTTGTTTGTTTTTTTTTTTCAGAATTCATGGCTCAAGGATTTTAAGAAAGAGTAACAAAAAAAGAAAAGATTTTATTTAAATTCGTACTGCATATGTTTTCTTTTAATCTGATTTTTTTTTTTTCAATTACACTATTTTTGGATTGTGTTCACTAATTACTGCATTTACCAAACTCTTGATTGGTCTGTTTGCTAGTGTTTGTTCAGAGAATATTCCTGGATACGCATCAGTGGATGATTGGAGAGAGATGGGGGATAAAGTTGTCTGTTTTCTGAAGTAGGATGACTTTCCTGTGAACTCTTAAGCTCCGTAAAAGCTTTTTTCCCCCTTTTCTATTTTTTTTTTAACTGCTTGAATTCACCTATTTTACAATATTTCTGGACATCTTAGGCAATCCATTGGGAAAAAGCAGCATTTAATGATGTAGGTCAGGGGAAACAGTCCTAAAGTTGCTTTGGTGTTTTGCAGCTTCCAGCTTTTGAACCCTATGGGTGAGAAGACAGCATCAGAAATCAACTGCAGATGTTCTGCTTTTTATTCAGAGGATTTGTCCAAAATCTCTGAAAGAGATGTTTTTGTCTTCTAAAATAAATTACTTGTAGAATAGTCTAGAAGGCCACAAGCTTTACTCCTTTACTCTCAGTTGGACCAGTGTCAGCTTTTTGGATAGCTCACTTACGGTGGTTTTTTTTTTTTTTTTTTTTTTTCTCCTCCCCATCTAATCCTGGTATCTTCTGTCAGATCCTTCAGCTTACTAAAGTTGCTTTTTTGTTCTCACCAGACAAAAAAGGTTATGAAGAGTTTCTTTGCTGGAGTTGTCTTGTGTTTGGGTTTTGTGGTTGGTTTGTTTGCTGCTGTTGTTTTTGTTTTTTTTCTTTTTCCCTCCCTCTTGTGGTTTTCTTTTGACCTTGTGGAAAAGAGGGGAAATGATACACCTACAAAAAGAGATATCATTAAGAGACTATTAAAACTTAAGAGGAAGTGGCAATTTCCTGCTGGCATAAAAAGCATGCTTATCTTCTGTGGGACCAATTTTTGAGGGCGGTGTTTAGCTAAATTAGAGCAGGTGCTAGAAAACAATATCGATCATGAAGCTTTTTGCTTTCTTTTTTCCTTCTCCCAGTGTTTTGGTTTTGTTGTGGTTTTGTTGGGTTTTTTGTTTTTCATTGACAGTGGTATACCACCAGAAAATGACCTGGTTTTAATAAACAGTTTTAACTATTCCCTCCAAATCATATGTCAGCAATTGAGTGATTTACCTCAAAAACTAGCGTTAGGAAAGAATTTGTTATTAAGGTAAATGTTAGAGGGGTTGTTCTCTGTACTGGAGTTCTGTTTCCAAAATTGTTGATCAGTGTGCAATCAGTTTTGAAGCAGTTCATAACTGGATGAATCCTAAGATTTAATTTCTTTTTTTTTTTTTGGCATCTTAAGTCTAGAAATAGATTTTTTTTTTTTTTTTTTTTTTTTGTCAGAGTTTTAAGTGCTGGTGTAACATGAATATTAAAATACAGTAATGCAACGCAGTTAAGTACTCTTCATCAGTACAATCCTGGTTTTATTTTAAATGTCATTAGAATATGTTTAGTATTTTAAGATGCAGTAGATAGATATACATATCTATATCCAGTAATCACATCATATTCTGACACAATCTTTTTGAAATGAAACATGTAAATTTGGTAGCTTGATTTTTATTTTTATTTTATTTTTAAGATGTGGTAGGATTAAGTTTCATGGTTGCAATCCAGTAAAGCTGATGCACTTGACTAGCCTGATGCTTACGAGCCATTGACTTAAATAAGATTGTTCATGCGAAAACGGTTAGGCCCATAAATCTTTGGAAATCAAGGCCTAGGTGTGCAGCTTCAGTGAACACCAAGTATAAACCTAAATCCTTCACGTGCTGCTGAAGTTAGTGTTCCTGTTTGCTGATTATAAGTGACTTTAAGTGTTTCTTTAAGAAAATATTTTGTATATGCTATTATATTCCCTGCCACAAAAGGAAATTCTAATTTTCAAGATAATCCTAGAATCAGATAAGGTGTAGGTGAGTTTTGTTTGCTTGTTTTGTTTTTGTTTTTAATAAAGGTATTACAGCAGTGATTTGTACTTACCCTCTTGATATGGTTAGAGTTCGTCTGGCGTTCCAAGTAAAAGGGGAACACAAGTACATGGGAATTATCCATGCATTCAAGATGATTTACACAAAGGTATTTTTTTCTTTTAATCTTCAGTCCTGTCAAAGCAAAATAAGCTCTTTAAAGAATGTTGCACTGCATTGAAAATAGTGGCTTGGTGGAAAATAGCATGACTTCATTGCGTGCACATTGAATTTTTTAGTGTATAAAATGATCTGGATGCTTCCTTCTATTTAGGCTGCTAAGATGTAGCTAAGGCTCATGTAAGTGGGAGGTCCAAAACAGCAGAGAGAAGTTGCTTTTCAAGAACAAGTAGTAATGATACAAAAAAATTTGGGGAGGAGGGATATGTATAATGCAGAAATGTCTCCTAGTATGATGTTGGATGTAGATTTTTCTCCTTCATTTTCACTCCTCTGTCTCCTCTGGAGCCAGGCAGTTGTCTTCTCAATTCTTCAGGCACAAGAAATGGAACTTGACATTAGCTCCTTGGTGCTAGATGATGCTAGTCAGATTGCTGTCCTGTGAACCTGTATAAACAGTCGTATAACTTGTGAAGACATTCGTTGTATTTCTTGCCACAAATGTACTTTTATTTTTCCTTTGAAGGAAGGTGGTTTTAGTGGGTTCTACAGAGGGCTGATGCCAACTGTTGTAGGAATGGCACCATACGCGGGTAAGTTACAAACAGAACGTGGCAGTCTGTCAGCAATTATGTGTGTTGCTAAATTTACATAATATATTTGCACACCTAATTAATTAGCTTCTGTTAAAATCAAGGAGTCTGTCTTTAAGTGAATAGAGAGACAGTAGAAGCATTTGCAGCTCTTCAGTCTTAATCTAGACTTTATCAACATGTGTTAAAGCATCTTCAATATGCAAAGTCTAGCTTTTCTGAAACTTGGACTTGAGGGGGAGAGAGGTAAAATCTCTTCTGCTTCCCAGTTTTCCCACAAGAAAGCATATAGGATATTTCTCTCAAACTGGTAGATCCGTGAGAGCAGAGCGCTCTGTAGATGGAGACTTAGAGCCTCTGCATTGGCTCCATCTCCTGGTGACTTTAATGTAAATACTTACACAAGCTAAAGCAGTGGGTGACGTGGGATGGAGGAAGGTCAGAACTGCCCCAGCTAACTACACTGGTATGTACTAGATGAGAGGCAGCCTTCAGTTAAAAAGACCTTAGGAGTTACTCTTAACAGCAATCCAGTAATTTAAAACACACAGTCTAGCTTATTTAAAGCATTCTTTTAATGTTAATTATAAATATGAATTTATTTGGACAGAAGTTACTGTAGAAGTTCAAAATATTGTCTGTTTCTTTCTTCTTAAAAAAAAACTTCTCAGAGAATTGGAAAATATTTTCATTCTGTAATTGCAGCTTTTTGTTTATGATGATGATGCATCGACAAATAGTTTGGTTTTTTGTATGAAAGTGCATAAAAATTAAATTTCCTTTTAGGTTTTTCATTTTTTACCTTTGGTACCTTAAAGAGCATTGGACTTGCTCAAGCACCTAACTTGCTTGGACGGCCTTCATTAGATAATCCCGATGTCTTAGTTTTGAAAACACATGTAAATCTGCTGTGTGGTGGCATAGCTGGAGCAATAGCTCAGACGATATCGTAAGTTTGGGTATTGTTTCCTTTTTTTTTTTTTTTTTCTTTCTATATAGCTCTTCACTCTAAAGAAACTTTTAGCTGAGCATATGATTTTATGTAAGCCTAGTTATTAGTAAGCTTTTTAAATCAGGTTAATCAGACACTGGAATTCAGTTATTTCCTATTGTTTTGTTTACTAAATATCCACTTAATCTTCAGAGTCTTTAAAGATATATGCATTGAGTCAATTAAACAAATTCAGACAAATCTCCTATACTCAGTTGGAATCTTGTTTGGTAAGCTATGAAATTTTGACCGTGAACATAATTTGCAGAATTTTATTATTCTGATTTATTTTCAAATGTAACCTGTGAAGCCATTAAAGTTAAAAAAAACAACCCAACAACAAAAACCTCAAAAGCCCCCAAACCTGAAGTCCTAGATATTGTATCTGGCATTCATTTTTTTTATTACTTTGCCTGCTTTCTTCATTCTCATGCTGTCCTTGTCATATTTTATTTTGTCCATAAAATAAATTATTTATTGGACTTATATGGCATGAATTTTTCACTAAATCACTGCATTACGAATGTCATTTTCTATTAATCCTTAAACTGTTAATTTTATTTTTGATTCAGGTGTCTTCTCCCTCCAGCGTTTTACAGACTGTTATATGCTCTCACCTGATCTTCATGTGTCTTCCTTACTCGTGCCAAATGGAATATATTAAGAGATCTGATTTGCTGGTTTTGGTTGTGTAGGGGAGGTCTCCCTTTTTGGAGAACTTTCAGCTGTGTTGAGAATCTGAGCCGGATTCCTGACTCACTGAAAAGGGAGCTTGGAGGTTGCACGTGGACTTCTTTGTATTCTTTTTTTTTAAACAATTTCATATAGTCATCACGCATCTGGTTGAACTGCTGTTCAAATATCTCCTCTGTAGATATCCCCTTGATGTAACTCGTAGGCGAATGCAGTTAGGAGCGGTTCTCCCAGATTCTGAAAAGTGCCTGTAAGTATTTTCTTTTTATCTACAGTAACCGAATCAATTCTTAGATGTCTGAGCAAAGTTAAATTCTTAGTTCTACAGTTTAAAAACAAACCAAAAAACAAACTACTATATTGTTGATTTCTTCATTCTTTTAATGAGTAAGTTTCCACACAGACAAAAGCTGCCATTACCACTCTGGGGTTAAAAAAATAACTGAAATCACAATGGCACTTCTGTTAGTAATACTGTGTTTGTATTAGTAACATTTTTTTTTTTTCATTTTAACTCAACTTCTGATGTCCGTCTTTATTATCAGCCAGATCCCTGAGAGACTTCATGCTTCTATTAAAGCGAGTGTTTCAAAGTGTTTTTTAATGGTGCAGAATCTGTTCCATAAGATGATTTTGCATAATACTATTTTATTTGACTTTTCTTGCATTTACAGTAATGTCCCACACCCCACACATAGTTGGGGTTCCTCCAGGTTTTTCAGTCATGTGCTTCAGTCCAGTAGAATATCCTTAAAATCAGAGTATTAAATCAGGTCTCATCTTGAAAAACTTCCTGAATTTCAAATTACGTCAACCAAATACAATTCTAGGACAGATTTGTCTTGGTTACTTTCAATCTTGTGGAGCTGTCTATGTCTGAATCCAGAATGATTCAGTGTGAACCTCCCTTGCCGAGCTGGATCTTACTGACAGTAGTCTGTCTTTGTGACATTTCATAAACAACTTAGATGTTGCCTGCTGTGAAAGTCGCTGTACTGTTTCCCTTAGCAGCATTAACGCTGTTTTTGCTTGGCTATTTTCTGCTCCAGATACTTTAAAAATAAAAATGTGTTAATTGTTGTAGGGGTTTTACTTCCTGTGTTTTTGAGAACTACTGTTACAGACAGTAGGCTTCCCAATTTAACAATATTGTTGTGACGGTGTTTGGAGAGAGCTGTGCCTTAAAGGACAGTAGACATATTTGTCTTCAGAGGATGAGAGGATAAAATAAATAGGAAATCTTGAAGCTTTGAGGCATATGGAAGATGTTCTCAATGTCTTTAATTGCTTGGAAATACTGAGCACCTTACAGATTTTTACACTGCTTCGCATTCAACCTCCATTTGCTCATTTTCAATACAAGAATATGAGAAAAATCATTCTCCTTGCATATACACTTCAAATTCTGCTTTTAATAAGGTCAAATATTATATACTTAACAAATTCTAGTATTTCTCTTTTGAGAGAAAATATTAGCTTTGTCATGGTGGAGCAAGCTACACATATGCAAGATAAAGAACAAAGAGCTAAACATAAATTATATATGCAGAGCTTTAGAAGGACGGGTAGTATGATCAAGTGCTCAAAGAGAGAATGGGACACAAGCCTAAATACTGGTCTTTAGTGCAACAAGTGTGTGCTCCATTGGGCAAATTATGCTTCTGTTGCTCTGTACTACATTTGTAAGAGTAAATGATGCTTCTCAACTCCTTCCTGCCAGATGGACAACAGAACATGGATAGCCATTACGGTGTAAAATGGCTTAATGGGTCTTTTAGACTGAAACTTCTTTAGACGGGATTGCACTGTCTTCTTTCTAGTTCCCAGCCCTTGTGCCCAAATTTCTTGCAGAAGCTCAGACTGTCTTCTGGGTCTTCAAAAGACTGTAATGCTTTGCTATTTGGAGTCCCAGGGGTTTTTCTCCATAGATGTCTTTAAGAACTAAGTAAAACAAGTGTCTTGTATCTTAAAGAAAGTGATTGTTGACTATTGAATACGTGTACTGAATAATGATTTAAGCTCTTATTTTTCCAGTACAATGGTGCAGACACTGAAATACGTGTATCAACAACATGGAATACGAAGAGGACTATACCGTGGTTTATCTCTAAATTATATTCGTTGTATTCCTTCCCAGGCTGTGGCTTTTACCACATACGAACTTATGAAACAGTTCTTGCACCTCAATTAATTTTTGTTTTAAAGACTTTCCTGTAAAACTACACTATCAGTCCTCAAATTACATTGGTGAGTAAATTACTTGAAGTTTAAAAAAGCTATCTGTTACTGTGGAACTGCTGTTGTCTGACATTTGTATGTGCCAAAATGTGGTTTATTTCCTGGAGTCAAACCAGGAGACAGATCAAAATAAACATTAGTTAGCTATAAACATTTTTATTTGGACTTGATCTCCTAGGCTTCATTAGATCAATGTTAAGAACTACACAGTTTTAAAATTACACCCACATTTTACACGGGTTTCAAGCTGTTAGTTATTTAGCTTTATCATCATTCCAGGAGTTACACACATGATTATATTGCTTTTTAAGCTAGTAGTTAGACCTCTGTTCTTATTTAAAAATTAAATTGAATAAAGTGATTTGAACAAAATGCAATGATTTTCATACTTGCCAGCTCTGTAGAAGCTAAACTCGGCAGACCACAGCTTAAGCATCTTTTCATTCTTTTTTTGTACAAGTTTTCTGTATGCAAGGGCGATGCATATGTTTTCAGATGCAGACATATGAAAGTCTCTTCAAGCATTTCAATAAATAATGACAAAATGTATTCAACATTATTAGAAAAATCGTAATTTGGAAACCAGTTTCTTGGTATATGTTCTACATTAAAAAAAAATGCTGTATGTACACAAATAAAACCAGGGGGAACTTTTACAGTGACAAGCGGCTAGAGAGGATCTTAAGGCAGTTAGCATAGGCCTAATCTTACATGGTATTTCTGTACCTTTTCTGTGGAGCTAAATGTTCTCGATTCGCTTTATTGAAGGCCAGGTATTTTATGTACTTTCCAGAACTAGCTCATGTAAACAGGTTTGTCCCTACCTTAAAATATGGTGACAAACAAGACTGCATGCTGCTGCGTTTACTTATTTAAGCATATGGACCATATTGAGCCTCTTGCGCAGGAAAAGAAAATGAAGAACTGTATTGGAGTCTGTAGATGTGTATATGTACTGTTTCTAAAGTATGGTATGCAATAGACTATGACATGTTTTCCTCCTACAATTCCTTTTGTTAGAGGGAATTATTTTCCAGACTTGTTTATACATGATTTGCATTGGTACTCTTGATTTTACTCACTTGATTCAGGAAACTGTAAAGCATTTACTTTAAGTGATGTAAGTTATTTATTTATTGTAAATATTTTAGCAGTGTCTTTTAAGAATTGGAAATGGTTATGTGAAGTGGTGGATGGTAAGATCGATTTGCTTAATTTTGACAGATTTTACAAGCCGGATTTTGAGTTATATATTTAATACCAACTTTTGTGGCTCGATTTTCCCCCCCCCCCCCCCAGTTTCTTAAAAGTATGCATTTCTTTGATATTGAACAGTGTAGCTATGGACAGAGAATGAGATGTATCTGAATTTATTTTATTAAAAATTTTGAAGTAATGTCTTTGTGTGATTTGTATGTGTTGCAGCCAGAAAGAATGTATGTTTCCGGAATCATCTGTATGTTTCCCATGTGGGTAAATCTGCATAACATTGTCATTCTTAATTAAGGGACAACAAAAAAGGCTTTTCATCTGATCTTTAGTTTCACTTAAAGGAAAACTAACCAATATCACAGCAAATTGTTATCTTTTAAAGTCCTTGCAATAGAGCTAAATCCACTATATCAAAAAAGAAAGAAATGTGCCATTTTTCTTTCCTGTATTGTTTTACTGTGTGAGCAAAAAAAGCATCTTCTTGGGTGCCAGTTCTTTGCCATGTTAATACTGGTAAAGATGTTTAAATTTAGAGTTTTATATCTTTATTTTACTAAAAATGATACATTTGAGGAACTCAAATAGGGTTTGAGCTGCATCATGAAAAGTTAAGCAGTTCTTATGCAGAATAAAGCAGAATCCAGCATATTCACTCTGGAGAGGAAAAGAGCAGTAAAAAGTGTCCCCTAAATAATTGAGTAGGATGTTGAATGTGAAAAATAGACCTGCTGGATGAAACTGTGCTGTATTTTCAGGATAAGATTTACAAAATAAAATTTAAAGGTGTATAAATGATTTTAGATTTGGAAGTATTTTAATACTTTTGAGCAAGGTCTGTGAAAGAAAAATACTTTTGTCCAGGGCCTAGATGGGAGGAGACTGGAGTTTCTAATTTTTTTTAGTACCTATTTCTAACTCTTTCTGGAAAGCTTATTCAGGTGTTTCTTACTCAGTTGGAACACGGAATTTATTTGGAATATCTGACTACCACAATGGAAACATAGGATTTAATTCTAAATCCTTTCTTTCTCCAGTGACACCTCTATGAAAACTGTGTTTATTTTCATTTTGAGCTACTGAGGGATTTATCCCCTTGTGTTTTCTTGTCTGTCTCTTCAGTATTTTCAGTATATTGAGCAAGCAACATCTAATTTTAGCCTGTAAAAAGTACAAGATTAGGCTCCAACCAAGTTCATTTCTATGCCTTAATCACATACCTTCTAATTATTTTTTTCTGTTTATTTTTTCAGCAAGTGGAAGGGGCACAAATACCTGTTTTTGTCTTTATTTCCTAAAAATTCATAGCATCATAATCTCATAACTAATTGTTCTATCTGGTGAAGAAATCAGTTTTGTGATGGTTATGTAGCCTTGGATAATATTTTTAAACTGCATTAAACCCACTTATTTCCAATACTCTTTGACATAAAAGTAGAAAAGAAAGCCTCCCCATTTTAGGACTCCTTCAGGTGAGACAGTCTCATACAGACTTACTGATTCTGTGATGCGTCTTGAAAATCTCAGTCTCGGGGTTTGTTTCCAGTGATTAGACATGGTGTGTTTAAAATAAACTGCATACTTCATCTCTACAGTCTCAAAACTAAAATTTTGCCTGCTGTAACTAAGGCATTTACTGATTACACTGATTAGTTCCAATGTCTCTGTATTTATTTCATTATAGAATCACAGAATCTTCATGATTGGAAGGGACCTTTGAGATCGAGTCCAACCACAAAAAAAAACCAAAACCACCCCACACCACCCCCCCCCCCCCCCAAACAGACACAACCCAACAATCTCAGGCACTAGAGCATGCCCTGAAGTGCCATGTCTACACGTTTCTTAAATACCTCCAGGGATGGCGACTCCACCACCTCCCTGGGCAGGCTGTTCCAGTGCCTGACCACCCTCTCAGTAAAGTCATTCTTCCTAATATCTAACCTAAACCTCCCCTGCCCCAACTTCAGACCATTTCCTCTGGTCCTGTCATTATTCCCTTAGGAGAAGAGGCCAACACCCTCCTCTCTACACCCTCCTTTCAGGGAGTTGTTGAGGGCCATGAGGTTCCCCCCTCAGCCTCCTCTTCTCCAAACTAAACATGCCCAGTTCCCTCAGCCTCTCCTCGTATGACTTGTTCTCCAGACCCCTCACCAGCTTGGTGGCTCTCCTCTGGACACGCTCCAGCAGCTCAATGTCCTTCCTGGGGTGAGGGGCCCAGAACTGAACACAGCCCTCGAGGTGAGGCCTCACCAGTGCCCAGTACAGAGGCACCATCACTTCCTTACTATATTTTCCAGGTGGTTTTTTTTTTTTGTTGCTCATTTAAATGAACTCAAGGTGGACAAATTCTATTAATACTTGACAAATTCTGTTGGCACTCTTCAAATTCCTCCCCTCCTTCCCTGAAAAAGGAGCATGCAAGGCACTTGTAATAAGTCATCTTTTATGTTTGCAACTCAAACCAACTATATCTATTCAATTCAAACAGGTATAAAAGAAAAGATCTCTGTGTTTGATCATTAACTGTATTTTTTTTTTCTGTGCAATTAGTGCAAGTGAGTCTGTTCAGCTCTGAGATCTCTGCTGCAGTGATGCGAGTGACAGATTGCTCCCCGAGCATCCTCTGAGTGGATCCCAGGATGCTTCAGGCTGGTCTAAGTTAGGTTTCCTTTACTCTCACTCTCCTGCTGTTTGACATTTTGCCTCATCCAGGGTAGATGGGACTAGAAACCATGCTGCTTTCACTGATCTGATGAAAGGTTAACCCACCAAAAGAAACGAATGGATTTTATTGGCGTCACCTTACTGAACCAGCTCATGCACGGCTGCCCACTTGCTAGATCTGATGCAGTATAGATTTAATTTCAGATTTAGCTTTAGAAATAAACTTGCCACCTGGAGTGGCAGCAGGCACATATATATTACTGAGTCAGTAGAGGGAGACACAGCTGTAGGTTCCCCTCATAGATTTCCTTGATTAAATCTGTGGTCTCAAAAAATGAGGGCATATACAGCATATTAACTGTTTATAGATAGCTGACTCCCTGTTTGTCACAGGATTGGAAAGAACACATTTCATTATATTGTGAAAACAAATTTTTGACAATAAATTCCTGAATTTACACAGTTCAAACTTGGAGAATGCTGATGTACCTTAAAATTGCAAGAACATTTGTTTTTTCAACCACTGATGCCAGAAAGAATTTAAAGCCATAGTCTAAACACTTTTACTACAGCTTTTGGTACTAAAGTATGGTTTGGTGTTTTTCTAGATTTCACAGACTCTCTATAGAGATTCCCCAGACTGCTTGGATTTTAGCTAACTTCAAAAAAATATTTAAAGTATATTTTGTACTTTTATAATCATATTATTTTAAGATATTTCTTAGTGTATGGGAGACGTATAGGCAAATGAAAGAGACTACAGAACCCTCGGTTATCAAGTATACAAAGTACTTATGTAATCTCTTTTAATACCATACCAAAGTATGTATCTGTGCATTTAATGGTATCAACATGTAACTATTAAATTACAAGCTTATGTTAGAGGTTCTGGAATGGAAAGCAACATTAATGTAGTTTACTGCATGCATTTCAGGACTATCCCAAAGTGAAGGGGCTAATTTAAGTATGTTCTCAGCTGTTAAAATTCAAGCTTTGATCCTGTTGGGATGTCTAACCACTGGCCAAAACTGTGGTCTTTGCAGGTCTGGAGCCTCATAGTGTTTCCCAATGTTTGTCTACATTAAAGAGATACAAGACCAGACTCTTAAATACATAATTTTCCTGACATTTAAACTATAGCAGAGTCATACTGATGTTTTAAGAATAGATTTAATAGCTGTGTCCTTCCATCTTTGCCAAAAGTGATGGGCTAGGACCCAGAATGCTTTGCTGAAGTAGTGGTTTTGCAGCCAAAAAAAAAGAGCAAAGAAAGGAAAACTGTGTATCTGAAACGTCTCTATCACCTCAGAAAGCCTCTGTCAGTGAACAGCAGCAAATGTAATAGGTTCTTACTAGAAGAAGTAGTTTGACTCTTGGGCTGAGGTTCGCCCATGAGCAGTGGGGAGGCGAAAGGCACATCTAATTTACCTCATAGGCGGTTGTAACAGCACTCGGCGCTGTGGGAATCAACGACAGGCAGGGCTGAGAACGTCCCCTCTCCGGCACGGCCGTGCCCGCCCCGGGGTTCTGCCATCGCTCCCTCACGGCCGCCTCGCGCCTCCAGCCGCACTGCCCGCGCGCGGGAAGCGCGCGCCGCTCCCCGCTCCGCCGAAGAACCGCCTTCCCGGCACCTCCCATTGGCTACGCTCCCTCGCTCCCGGCCAATGGGCGAGCTGGGAGGGGAGATGGGGCGGGGTTTTCCCTGAAGTGGGCGGGGAGTGAGGCTGTACCGCGCCTGCGCCCCGGTGGGGTCTTCATGAAGCGCGGGGTTGAGGGGACCCTGACTGACCTCCTCTGAGCTCGCCGGTGCTGGGCCGTGGAGCTGAGGCGGGACGGCAAAGGACCTGCTCATGGCGGAGAGGTTGGTGGCCGTAGGCGGGGGGAAGAAGAACGAGTGGGTGGAAGCGGCCGCGAGCGCGGGGAGTTTGAAATTTAATAAAGCGGGAGGCGCGGGCTGGCTCGGGCCTCTCCGGCTCCGGGCAGGGGGTAAGGCCTGAGAGCCCTGAGGGCCGCCGGAGTGGGGATGGGGTGGCACAGGCCTTCGTGGGGATGGGGGAGAGGTAGGAAGCGCTCGGGGATGCCCGGAGTAACCGGTGAGAGGAACCCGTCGGCGCTTAGCGGCGTTTGCGCTGGGCAGGGTGGGCTCCGGGGCGGGGGTGCGGGCCCCGGGTGTGAGCTCGGTGCTTGCCTGCGCCCCGCAGCTCTAGCAGGCACGGTGCTCGGTGTTATGTCTTCGCATTAATTAATTGTTGCTTCAGTTTTCAGAAGAAAGTGACTGACTCCCCCGATGCAATCCTTAGGAACGGGTTGAACAACAGATACCGTGTGTTGGAAGTCAGAGTAATACAGAGAAATGGAAGTGACCCTGAGAAACACTTGACAATTACAGCATCTCAGTCACTGGGTGATACGGAACTGTGCATTCTTAGGAATGGCTGGTAATACATACAGAAATGTAGATGTCTGAAAAGAGGATGAAATACTGGATTATTAAGTCAATTTTCATTGTGTTGCCTTTGAGATGAGTTTTACTGTCTTTAAGTGGTGTGAAATCCTGAAACAACCTTTATCTAATGCAATATTATCAGTATATTAGTGTAATGGACAGTCACCTTGAGAGAACTGATGTCATGTAACTTGTATTGAGTGGATGTTGCTACCTTAGAGTTTTGATTTGTCTTTGTACTAGCAAACAGCAGGGCAATAACCTCTAAGCTGGCTATTTTGTTTAAGTATTGTCTTGCAACAATTAGAAGTGTTCTTCTAAGTGATCTACCCTACATTGTACCTACAAATGTACAAAGCTATGTTGGTAAAACATGAGGTTTTATGCAGTCTGCTTGAGCTCTACTGCAAAAGTTTTTTTCCAGTAAGGTTAGGATTCTAGTTTGCGTGTTTATACACTGCATGTTGTGTTACAGAAGAAAAGCCTAGCTTAGAGTTTAGTCTTTTGAAACACATGGGTGTGCGCGTGCTATTTGGCACTGCTTTTCATGTTTCATGCAAGCCTGAAAGATGGGAGAAAAGTTTAAGACTCTATTTCTTGAAGGAAAAAATATAAAAGATCTCGAACCCTGAAATTCTAAATCAATAAAGATATCTTTAGATTTTGCTAAGCTTCCAAAAAAAGGAGAATTGTTAAGTAAAAAAGTAGTTCTCATGTAATGAGAAAGTAGTATGCCAATGTAAAGTATACAGCTCAGTACATGGATCTGTAATGACTTAACGTCAAGAGGATTTCCCTACATTCAGGCTGTTCTGATGCATGATCCAATACTCAAATTTATTGAAGTTTTGTCAGTAAAAATGCCTTTATTCACTTTCAGAATTTATTTAGGTCAGCTTCTTAAAAAAGAATCACAATAACCTTCTGTTTCAAAGTATGGTGAATCTGAGATATTAAGGTGTAATTTCTAATACATTGTGTCTGTAGCTTTCAAATGGCTGTTCACATGTATTAATGTTACAGGGAGTCTGTTCCGGTTGTTCCAGGAGACATCATTCATTTAGAAGGGGAGTGTAGCTCCGGTACCTGGGTGATAAATGAACAGTCTGGATACCTGGTTCTTTACCCAGATTTGCTGCTTTCTGGCACTACGATATCAAATAGTATTCGATGTATGAGAAGAGCAGTGCTGAGTGAAAGGTTTAGGGTGAGTGTTAATTCTAGACCATCAAGCATATTAATGGGTTACTGTTCCATTGAGACTGGTGGTTTAGCTCAATATTAAAACTAGCTGTGATGCTATATTGCAAAATGTCATTATTAGCTATTCATGATGTTTACAACATAGAATAATTTAGAATGGAAACTGTCTCTGGTTGAACTTCTGTGTTTTTTGAGAATTGCAGCTGAAATAATCCTGTATTCTTAATATAGTTAATGGGACAAAGAAGTGGTCTTCCCACTTAAAATTCTGGCAACTTTTTTGATAATCTCTTGCCACATTTTGTGTGGATATGAATCCTTTATGAGAGATGTGCCTCTTGTCAACCATATGAAAACATAACCACACTTGGCCAAGTGAAAAGCCTCCAAAAAAAATAAGCCAATTCAGTTAGTAATTGGTGTGGGCTAACTCTGGAATCTGAATCCAGCTCCTGGAACTTGGGAAGAGGAAAAGTTTCTTGTGGTAGTGTCCTTGCTGATATGTGGATGGCAGAGAAGCAACAGCTGCCCATTTCAGCTGAAGAAGGCTTCCAGATGTGGTAGGAATATAAATCCAAATGGTCAAGGGAATCATAATGGAATGGTAAACAGGCCGGGAGCCGATGACTGAAACGGGAGAATTAAATACAGGAGATTAAGACTGTGAAATAGTGTCAGCCCTTCAATTCCCTTCAATACTCCTTCAAGAGGAGTAATGGGAATAAACTAATTGTTTGGAAGGGACAACACAGAGCATCTTGGCTCTGGGATAACACCACCCACCAGTTGTGAGTGTAACCCACAAATGCCAAGTCTGTAAAAAAAATGCCAGTAAGTACTTAAACCACAGCGATTAGATTTCCAGTTGGTTAGTTGCTCATGCAGGGGTCGTAACTTCATACCACTTTCAATTCTTAGGAGTCTACAGAGCCCAGTCCCAGCGTTGGTTAGATAGGTTCCTGAGTTATTTTGGTGATAATTGAAATAGTTTGTGAGTTGGTAACACACAGAAAACTGCTTCGTGCAAAAATAATATCTGTAAAATTGTAAAGGTAAACATTTGCTTTGGGAAATACTATAAACGCTGCCCACAGGCAAAACTTGCTCAAAATTCATTTTAATCTGTGCCTTTGTTTCTCACCTGTCAATCACACAGGGATTGTATCCTAATGTCAGTGTTGGGGAAAAAAAAAGAGAGAAAGCAATAGGAGACACCCGTTTCAATTTGGCCGTTTTCCCAGTCAGGTTTGAATAGCTATTGATTAGTGAGGTGAAAGCTCTAATGATCTTGCAATGAAATAAATGCAGTCCATCATGGGAAGCAAATAAAAACCAGAAATTTGACAGAAAAGTTGGCATGAAGTGGGCATAAATCTTCATGGATATATGTGTGTTATACAACATCTGTTGCAGGGCTCAGAGTCTGGTTCACGCCAAACACTCGTTGGTACAATTCTTCATGAAATTTTCCAGCAATCAGTAACCAATAACTTGGCACAAGAAAAAGTAGAAGAACTAGCCAATAAAATTGTGTATGGACAAAAGTATCTCAAAGAAATGTAAGTAGTATTGAAAGTGTCGTTTGTGTTTGGAAGACAGGGTAGGAATGCTGCAACTAGCTGATAAAGTTCTATTTAAAGAAAGTGTAGCGCTAGTATCAGGAGAATATTTTGCCAAATGACCTTGTGTAATGAAACCTGGGTATCCTTTAGTAAGACAATTCTCTTTTTCATAATTTAATTTGCCTTCCCTGCTGAGATACTTCTATTGATCTGAGCTATGCTTCTGGAGTAACTATATGTCTGGGTTGTGTGGGGTTTTTTTGTTTGTTTTTTTTTTTTTTTTTTTTTCCTTTGAGGCCAAGCAGGTTGGAGTTTTTGTGCCTGTAACATTAGATTTTGAGGCATCTCCCAAAGCTGTTAAATGTGATGAGCGTAATTAATTTTGATCCTCAGGAGATAAACTAGAAACTTGTGACTGACCAAGCATTGAGATGTCTGATATTTTCATATTCGTTATCAGGTTATTTAATGGCTCAGTTGTTAGAGGACCTTTAACTTATTGACTCTGCAAAGCTGATAGAAGTGCTAGCCAAATAAATAGTCTTTGTATTTCCATCAGAAAATGATAAGATGAATGGCTGTCGGTTTTCAGATTTTATTGCAGACTTGATTAAAATCTAATTCATCATGTAAAAAAAAAAAAAGTGTATTGAGACTATTATAAATTGTATGTTGGGCAACGTCAGTATCTATAAACCCCAGATGAGTTGGAAGTTGAAATTGTAACAAGATGTATTACTCTAGTTCTGTTATGAATGTAGATGTTTAAGTAACCTTAGCAATTACAATTCAAAGCTTTTGTGTCACTCTGGGCCTCTCTCTTTGAAATTGTTGATTTGCAATTCTTCTTTGCATATATAGGCTACTGTTTGTTAGGATCGAAAATTAAGTTACATAAGCTTGCTGGCTGCGGTCATTTGCACTTCTATGAACCTTTCTGTGCAAAGCCCACTTGCGTTTCTCTGTTGCTGTAGAATAATGACATTATTTCCAGTGAATGCTGGCACTGAATTATTTAATGCCACATGATTAGGTTCTGCTTAATGAGACTTCTGCTTTCTTGTCTATTTGTAACTGTAGCAACTGCAGAGGATCGTGATTAATTTACAATTAAAATGGTCTGAAGCCTGTCAAAATGTATGTGAAGAAAAAGTAGCAGATCAGTGTATTCAGACAAAAAGCAAATGGTCTTTTTTATTTTCTTTAATTATTTTCAGTTTTGTATAAAGTATAGGAATAGCCGTTTTGAAACGCATGAGTCTGGTACGCCTTTCTTGCAATCTAATTGTTAGTTTTGTTTCATCACGTCTGCTGTGCTGATGCTTTCACTGTGCTACTCCTGTCATTTCAGAAGTTACATGAGAAACAAATATAGTGTATTCTATCTCTTGTTATGGATGTTCAGTTATAGTTTTTTGAGTTAATCGGTTGAGGTCAACCTTAATGAATCCATCATTATCTACAATTTATAGATGTTTATTAAAACTTGACAGTTATCCCCGTTATTGCTACTTGATTCAAAATCTTTTTGCTACCAGTAGCAAATCTAATACTTCTGTCTCCTTAACATACGTGGCTTTATTTTTTAGGTATCAGTTAAATCTGAAACAAACAGAAATAATGCAGGAAGTGGAAGAATATTTGCCATCATTTTTTAAATGGGCGGAAGACTTCATGCACAAGCCAGCTAACCAAAATAAAATGCAACTAAAACTGTAAGAAGCCAGAATTGAAAGTTAAAGATGTCCTAAGTTGTATATCTTGTTTGGTTCACTTTTAATGCAAATCTGCTCAGTGATATGGAGCTGATTCAGGGCCTCACTGCCAAAATAGCTCATGTTGAGAGCTGGGTGTTTAGCTGCCATTGTGAGTACTGGGGAAGACAAGGCTGAGGGTGAACTGACATAAAAATCTTATTGGTCTTAAAATTCCTCTAAACCGTGTGGTATGAAGTAGAAATTTTAGTAATTAGAAAAGCAAGTATAGTTGATCTACTGACTAAGCTAGAAGTTACTATAAATATGTTCAAGACTGCAAGTCAGAATGAAACTATTTATTAATCAAATGTAATTCTTCATTAAGATAACAAGTTTATCAGTGAAATGGTGATTTTACACAACTGCTGAGCAATTTTTGTCTGTGACTTCTTGATGTTAATCATCATAGCCATGGGGTGTTAAAGTTTCAGTGAAATGGCAGCTCCAGCTGAAATCTGTGTGCTGCTTTCCAGTGTATATCACTAAACTTTTTGAAGAAACAAAGTGGTTTAGAGTGTGGTTATTCAGAAAAGACCAAAACCTATTAAAAACAGTTCAGGATTCTCTTATTAACCTTAAAATTTAGGTGAATAGCAAAACTACATGCCAATGTGCAATTTAAAGGAACTTTCTGATATGAAGCTTCCTCTGTTAATAGGAAGATAGTTTGAGTGAGACTCGATGTACTTTATTGATAAAGGTAGTGCCTGAAGAGCGCCTATAATGCAAAAATATTAAATATTTAGTTGCAACAAGTTTTAATATTTAAATATTAAGAATTAAGGGAAATTGTTAACTTCTGATTTAATTTTCTTCCTAGGTCAAGTGGTGAAAAAAAAGAAGATATCTCTTCTAAGATAGAGATTGTAGATATCTTAGACATTGAAGAGAATATCTGGTCTCCCAGGTTTGGGTTGAAGGGAAAGATTGATGTTACAGCCAGGGTGAAAATCCATCGCCAGTCTGGAGTACAGTCTAGGATAATGCCATTAGAGCTCAAGTCTGGCAAGGAATCTAACTCCATAGAGCACAGAAGTCAGGTACAAAACCCTAAATGTCTCGTTTCACGATCTTGTGCCATGTATGCTTTTGTTAGATGACCTGTTCTGTCTTATCAGTGTGAAACACTTTGTACATGGTATAATCTAGATTTATGGATGGCAGATCCTGGTACGCCCAAAGCTGCTTATATAAAATGAAAGTGAACTGAGGAGTGAGAGGTGTATACATTTACCACTTTTAAACTCATTTATAGTTTTTATCCTGAAATATCTGTTCTTTAGTCTCTTCTTGCTACATTCAGGTATTAGGTTGAGGTAAACTGCTTCAGGAATTACATTGTGTGTCTTTCCAGATAGCTGGCCCGATCTGGAGGGTAGTAGCCTTTTTAGAAGCTTTTGTTAAGGAAGATGCCTTTTAATTGAAATCCTTGGCTAGGTGCTTACTCCTTATGGCTTCTAGATTACTTGTGATAGCAATGGCTACTTAACCATATAAATTATGGAAAAACTAAATACAGCTTATATATTTTGTTCTTAATACATTGTAATAAGCTTACATATAATGTTTGCAGGTTATTCTGTATACATTGTTGAATTTGGAACGGAGAGTAGATCCTGAAGCTGGATTTCTTCTTTATCTTAAAACTGGTACTATGTACCCCGTTTCTGGAGCACGCATGGACCGAAGAGGTAAAGTTGTTCCCCCTTCTCCAGAAACCATATTTATCTTAATTAAAATGAAACACTTTAGTAATAGTTATGAGGTTTACTCTCATGAACGTATCTGTACTTAGAGATGTATTGCTTGTTATAATGTTACTAATTCCAATAAGCTTATGCTAACAAACTGTTTTATTAATACCACACTAGGACTTTGCTATATGAATGCTCGCTTCTTAGCTGACTAAAGTTGATGGCTAGTTACTTTGAGTTAGACATTATTACAAACAAAACCCAAAACATCAGCTCAGTTTGTTCTTTTCTTGACAGAACTAATGAAGTTAAGAAACCATGTGGCCTTCTACTTAATGCACAGTACATCTAAATCTGCTGTGGGAAGAGAGCAGTCGCAGCTTGCTGCTTTGCCTCCTGTAATTGATGACAGTCAAGCCTGTAAATATTGCTCCCAAATACACAATTGCTTTCTATACAGCAGGTAAAAAAAAAAGTTTGACTCATGTTTTTTAAATAAGCTTGAATAATTTTAGTTTTTGATACTGTGGTTTCATTTTTGTGGTTGACGGCTTCTTATTTCTCTATTGAGGGCTCTTGCACCCCAAAAGAATGTTCTGTAGAATAGAAGACTTGCAACTTCAATAGTGCAAACCCCTGATCTTGTAGAGACTTAATGTGTTTGCTCAGGTACGAGTTCTACAAGGCAAAATATGAGAAGTCTCAACAAAATACTTGCTGACAATAACAGATTTCTGTTATATCAACATTAATAGTAATTATGATTTTAAAAAGGTATATTCTTGCAACTCTTTGAATGGGCAGCCTTTTAAGGCTGAATTATGGCTGGACAACAACTCTTTCACTTTGGCTCTAGAAGATTGTTTCCCTGTAAGGTATCACACAAGAAATGATACATTGATACTATTATGTGAAAGTGTTAGTGCATCTCCTGCTAAAGAAGTCACGAGTAAATATTTGGTAAATTTTCACATGAAGTTATTGAATTGTTTTTAAAATTGTTAAAAGTTTTAGTCTTGTCTTTACGCTGCACAATAAAACAGAACCAAAATTATATAAGAAAGAGATGAAATGAGATATGTTAGAACAGGAGAGCTTTAGGGGTGATCTTGTGTAAATATAGTGCCTGACTGTTTTTGAAACTGTAGGGGTAAAAGTGTATGTTGAGGGAACTAGCTTTGTGGGCGTACGTGATATGTTTTTGTGAAATATTACTTCTAATATTCAGTTGTTACAGCAACAGGATTATTACTAACTAGGTAGCTATTCACTTCTGGACTAACTCTTTAGTTGGCGTTTTGTAAATGTGATTAGGTATATCTATTGATAATTAGTTTTGAGATAAATGGAGTTGAAGTCTGCTTGTATATTAACTATTAAATCCCCTTCACTTAGCTATATCTCCATATAGTATTCATATGTTACAAAAAAGGGAATAAAAGATCAACTATAAATATGTACAGTACTGTCTTTGACTAACTTCTTGTCCTTAACAATTCAAAATCATAGAGAAGATGTAAAGTTACTAATATGAGATTGTTCATATGAACAAAAACGGTACAGACTAATCTATCATCACTGAAATAAATTGATCATCTGGTAGGTTACAGTATATATTTAGATTGGCTTTATATACATATAGACTTGCAAGAAAAAAAGATACAAGTTGACTCTTTCCTGTGTTTTGTTCTACTCCTAGAGCTGTAGAACAAAAAATGGCCAGTGTGTCGTTTCCTCCTGCTATGGTACCCATTATTGAAAGAGAGACCCAGCACCTGAAGCACTCCCACTTAGAATATTTCAGCCTGTGGTATCTAATGTTAACCTTGGAGCTGCAAAGTGGAGAGGGTAAAAAGGGATATAAAAATATATGGATGATACCTTCTTTGGAAAGGTAAGATGTGATTTCTAACCAGGTACAAATGATGGTCCCCTCGGTAACTGGAAATGAGGCATTGTCAACCTGTGTTTCACTCCAAGGAAAACTAGATGTTTCCTAGTGCTTGTAGAGACACATGCTACTTTCATAGGTAGGTTTTTTGTGAGGTGTGACCTAGTGGAGACATTAGCCTAATAGACTTACTGCGTTTGTATTTGCAATATGATATTTGAGTTTTTGTTAAGTCACATGTAAGCAGCAAACTGCAGCCTGTGTCTTCAGAAGCAGAAGTGGTGTAACTGTTTACTTTGTGTCTCTGGGGGCAGCGGCCGGGTGCAGACTGTGAGCCCAGCTCATTGCACTGGTTTCCTGAGGGTTTACTTGACAGTGATGCATTTTGGACCATACCCTTAGAGGTTGCTGTGAACGTGGATAAAAGCAGACTAAGGGCTCTTGTTGGCTGAAACAGCAATATTATACGTCACCTTGTCCAGCAGCTGTGGGGAAAAAAAGAGGTGGTGGTTTGTAGGCCCATTTCAAGGCATCTGTAAAAGTGAAATGTAGCTGAATTATTTTAAAGTGAAGCAAGCGATTCCATAAGCAAAAATGGAACATCCTAGTGAAGTAGATCAGTACGTTTCAGTATTGGTTTTATAACAGGAAATTATAGATAACTTTAGTCTAAATTTTAGTCTGTTCTTGGAACGAGTACAAGGGTTCTACGTATTCTTCAATCGTTTTTTGGTCAAAGTGGCTATTGTAAAGTGACTATTTGTCACTTTGTAAATCTTGCTGTTTCTTGTAGTGTGTGTTTGGATTGGGTTTTTTTGTTGTTGTTGTTTTGGGGGATTTTTGGTAAGGGGCAGTGGGGGAGGGCTTGGTTTGTTTTTTGTATTTTGGTTTTGGTGGTTGGTTGTGGGTGGTATGTTTTTTTTATGGTTTTGATTTTTTTTTTTTACTTGTGGGTTTTTTTTTAAAGTATTTCTCTGAGAGAATCTTAATATTAAAATATATTTGTTTTTCTAATATCCTCAGAGAGAAGGCTGGAGATTGTGTTGGAAACATGATCAGAGTTGATGAAGTGCAGGAAATTTCCGAGGGACAGTATCTACATTTTTTCCAACGTAAAAATGGTGCCATACCTGGAACAAATCTATTGGTTGGTGACCGAGTAGTTGTGAGTGGAGAGGAAAATGGTTTACTTGGTTTGGCTACTGGCTATGTTAGAGAAGTCAGTGTGACAAAAGTCTCCTGTTTGCTGGGCAGGTAATAGAACAAAAGGAAAAATATCTGTTTGAAGACACTATGATACTGGCTTCAGGAAGGGTACTTCTAGGTGTCCAAAAAGGTCTGATGTGTTCTGACTTCTTGCTGGGCTTGGGGAAGTACCCTTCAGAAATTCTCTTATCTTGATTGGAAATGTCAATACCTGGTCAGTGTATATGCCTGTCTATTTAACTGGGTTGTTTGACTAAAAGCATGCTTGCAAATCCCATATACTTATGTCTCAACATGAGGCGATATGGATATAGTGATTACTGTGTTAATAGTAACTTTCATTATTCAGATTATGTTGTCTTTAAATTTGGCTCTGATCATGATTTATTTAAATCAGTTAGTAGTGTGTTTCCTCCAGCTATTGCCTCACTCTGGGACCTTTGGAAGATATCACTTAACACTTAGTAATAAGTCTTTAGTAATCAACATACTGTTTGTAAACAGAATTTTGTCCATGTTACTGTCATCCTTCAGGAATTTGTCAAAGCTCCCCAAGAACACCATATTTAGGTTGGATCACGAAGAAGGAGATCATGGTATAGGAGTCCCTTTTGAAAATCTTTCTAAATTGATGAAAGATTCCCCAGTCAGGTATGAAAAATCAAATTAGTTTCATGCTTCCAATATTTTCAGATAAAGTTTCTCACCTGCTAACTCTTCTCTTGTTTTTTTTTATTTATCCACAGTGAAAGGCTCCGCAACTTGATAATTGACTTCCACAAACCACGTTTTATTCAGCATTTGAGCTCTGTCCTTCCACCAGAAGCAAAGGAAACTGTTGCAAATATTTTAAAGGGTACAAAGTGGCTTTCTCCAAAATCCTCTGTTTAATAATACATCTCTATAGCCAAAGCATTTGTCACGCTAGTTGGGGTTTTTCCTACTTTGGGGTTCAGTGATAGCTTTCTGCTTAAAAATTAAAAAAAAAGTTTTTACCTTGCATGTCTTCCTGTGATTAAATTAGTCTTAAACTAGTTGGAAGACCTGACCAGATATTTGTTTACAACTTTTAAAAACTTTTGTTAGTTGCTGTAGCTTGCAGTTTCAAGACAGTGCCATATGGTTACCTTTCTAACCTTTACAAAAGGAAGGAAGAGGGAAGGCTCTTGAGATAGAGGAAGTGGACTTTGAAGGAGTCAAAGGAGTTGGGTTTTGGTGTGAGCATTTGTATAATCATTCTTGCTGACTTGTTGGCTGCTCTGCAGTCTGTGATGCTTCGTGGCATGCTTTTTTCTTTTTTAAAAAACAAATTTACTTAAGTACATTGCAGTGTCTCATATTTGAAAATATTTCATTGTCCTCTGACAGAGTTGTCTGTTCTGTTGTGAAAACAGAAATTTAACCGAATTCTCTTAGAGCAAATAGAACTTCTCATAAAAAATCAGTCTGAAGACTTACTTTTTTGCTTGAACTTTGCCCAGTCCAAATAGCTGTACCATGCTGCTTATTTGCATCAAACAACAAAAAGCTCTGTTGTAACGTTTCTTCTGAACTAGGTGCTGCTGTATGTGCAATTCATTTCCCTTTGCTGTGAGTTGTACTCCTGAATGTGAAAGTGGATACGATAAAATGCCCATAACATGATATCATATGGAGGTGGTCATTTAGGATACTAGGAAAAAAAAGTCACAAAAGGTCTCAGAATAAAAGCATCTTCAGTGATTTATTTCTAAGACTAGTGCATAACCTGTATTAGGTGTCCTGTGCATTATGTTTAATAGCATTACTTCATTAGAACCTGTGGGCTTACTCTGCTCAATTATTTAAGGGCATTAGTGGAGGAGGAAACTATAATTTTGTTTTATTAGCTTTAGCAATTATAACCATGATTGTGAAGTGTAGACATCTCATTTTGATTTTTCTTCCTAAAGGTCTAAATAAGCCTCAGAAACAGGCAATGAAACAAGTGCTGCTTTCAAAAGACTACACGCTTATTGTGGGTATGCCTGGAACAGGAAAGACTACTACAATATGTGCTCTAGTAAGATCATGTACCCTGAGGTTTAAGTATTTTTGGTGAGATTTAGAGAATAGCATTAAACAAACTGTGTATAAAGCATACTGTCCAAAACTAATTATCATGACTTAGTCTACTGGTATCTGTGTAATCTCAAAGAAGAAAACACATTTCTTTTTACTTAAGGACTTAAATTTGGTAGAACTAAAAATGTCTTTTGTAGAGTAGGATTCTCTTTTGCTTGTGTAGGAATAAATGTGGGAGGGAGGAGGTTGAAGTGTGATATTTAGTCACTTCTGCGACAATTTAACATTAACATTTTTTGGCCCAAATGTCAGAAAGTCTTCAAATCCTAAGTTACAGCTCAAAACCAGGACTCCTTGGGGAAATCAGTAACTTGTCCATGTTAAATTGTAGAAAACCACAGTGCTGAAGCTATGTGCAGCCTGCTGGCTATCTCCTCTAGTTGGTGGATCTCTTTCCCTAGGAATTGACTGTAGGAGCATACTGGATTCAGGCTGTGGGCTGAGTTTTTCTTGAAATAGCAGTGTCATCTCGCTTGCAGTTGTTATCAGCTCGTGGGGAAAGAGAAGGCTGGAGAGCAAGCAGCTGCTGCTGTTATCAGATCAGCTCATTCTACTGATCTCTGGCTAAATTATCATGGAGAACAGTGTTTGTGGAAATGGGCCATGTGACTTGTTCTTACAGTGGGGATCTTTAGAGTGCAGTTACTTCTTTTCAGTGCAGTTTGCAAGTGTGCTTGCATGTTCTTAGCTCTGGCTGTTTGCAGCATGCGTAGTCAGCCTGCTGTTTGAGAACCACCAGGTCTGTTGCCCATATTGCTTTGACAATAGCTAACTAGCAGATCTGGCCAGAAAGACCAATATAAATGAAGTTGTTATTGGTTCCCTCCAAAACTTCTTGTGTTTTTACAGATGTGGGATTGCTGATTCTTGTATATGAACTAATAACACTTTCTTTTCTTTCCTTTGCCGTTCATTAGGTGAGAATTCTTTCTGCCTGTGGCTTCAGTGTTCTTCTGACTAGTTTTACACACACTGCTGTAGATAATATCCTGCTAAAGCTAGCCAAATTCAAAGTTGGTTTCTTGCGGCTGGGGCGAGCTCAGAAGGTTCATCCGGACATACGTAAATTTACAGAAGAAGAAATTTGCAAGTCCAGATCAATTAAATCTGTAACAGATTTGGAAGAGGTCTATAACAGTCAGGTGAGAAAAGTGTTTTTGCTAGCCCTGCAAATGATTAAGGATAATTACAGGTTGTTTGGATGCTGCAGAGAAGAAACCCATCCCAAGAATGTTACTGCTGTAAGAAATCTGAGATGAAAAAGATACTTGTTCTCTGCTTCAATTTCTTTATAGAAAATAATGACCACCATTAGCAGCCTGAAAGTTGAAAAGCATTAAGTCTACACAAAATAACTTATCATTGAAAGTAATAATTCCCAAAGACTCCAGTCCTATTATCTGAGATCTTGTGTGTGGAGGTGGTGGTTAACTGCTGCAACCTCCTCTGTGTATACACATATTGCAGCTGTTTGTCCCTCTTTCCTTCCCACTTGTGCCAGCTGGACCATTTGTACAATCTAGGGATGGGGGATAGGAAGTGGTGTGCTGTGGAGCTCATCTGGCCAAGCACTAATGCTTGATTGAAAGAATAGCGTTACCTGTGTGAATGTTAATGCGAACCGTAAACTGAGTCAGTGGCAGCTTTAAATTAAATTCATTGAAAAAAATGAAGCTTCATGGTAGTTGGAGTAAGTGCCAGCTTTGCAAAAGCTGCCATTTACTTTTTTGTAGATAGGCATTGCAGGGGAATGATTGAAGGCATATGGGAAGTGACTTAATGCTTTGTATTTTGGTCACTTTGGATTGCAGTGGAAACCCAGTGGTGGGAAGAACTGTGCTGTTTTGTCTCCTCTTTGGAATTAAATAAAACCAAACCATGTAATTTCCTACAGTACTCATTTCAGCACACTCGGTGAATTGTATATGCATAGACCCTGATATCACCCTGAACACATGGAAAGAGTTATTTACTAGTCTGCTCTAAAGCTAGTTTTGCTTGTCATCTGCAATGAATTTAAGAATGAGGCCAATATATATGCAAGGTGTGCTGGTCTGATTTCAAGGATTAATTTGATTAATTTTATTTTACTTTTTATTGTAGTTTAATGGGAAATATTTTTTTGTAACCTGAAAAATGTAGTGCTAAAGGATATAAGATGTACCTTATCCTTAAAGTGTGTCTCAATTTTCAGCCGGTGGTAGCAACATCTTGCATGGGAGTAAATCACCCCATCTTTGTTCAGAAGCAGTTTGATTTCTGTATAGTTGATGAAGCTTCCCAAATAAGCCAGCTCATCTGTCTGGGCCCACTATTCTGCTCAAAAAGGTTTGTGTTGGTAGGGGATCATCAGCAGCTGCCTCCACTTGTACTGAATGCAGAAGCAAGGTATGATAAAATGCTGCCGGATAATTATTAGTAACAAGAATTCTGGGAAGGCTCTTGTAATATTTTGCCTGACACATTTTTGGTTTTTTTTGTTTGTTTTGTTTGTTTTGTAACAGAGATCTTGGCATGAGTGAAAGCTTATTTAAAAGGCTGGAACAAAATCAAAATGCTGTTGTCCAATTAACTGTGCAATACAGAATGAATAGGTATTTTAAACTTTTAATTATTACGTTTGGGCTCTTAACGTGGGATTGAAACTGCAAGACTTGACATCTCTTCTTGTTTTTAAATCTTTAGTAAAATTATGTCACTGAGTAACATGTTAGTGTATGAAGGCAAACTGGAATGTGGCTCAGAGAAGGTGTCAAATGCCACTGTTAACTTGCCCTACCTAAAAAAATTGAAACTGGAGCTTGCAGATGCTTCAAAAGCATGGTTGAAAGAAGTACTTGATCCAGACACACCTGTGTGTTTTCTGAACACAGAGAAGGTAAAGTTTATGTTCTCCTTTCAAAATTGTATTTTGATGTAAGCTCTCAATAGAGTCAGTATGTAAACCTTCATACAGCTTAGGTAGAGGAAAATACATAAAAATGGCTTTCTAGTTAAATGTAAAGTATGCAGCATGCAGAAATGCTGGTATAGCTGATCAATATTGCATCTAAGAGCAGCTGAAAACTTTAATTCAGGTAATATTGAATGTACTATGACCTTTGTTCTCATGTGCAGAAAGTAGTTCAAAGCGTGTAGCCACATTGATGCCCTTGCAACCATGGAATGACCTCATTTTTGGTGGCTGAGGGTCAGCGGTGTCTAAGCTGTGTGCCGTGGCAGGGATAGCCATAATTCTCCTTTGAATTTCGCAGGCATTCTAGACACTGAAGTGTGAGGGAGGAGTAAGTTGGTTTAGATGCATCCTTTCACAGAGACTCAAATTTTTGCCCAAAAAACCCAACTCTAGAATAATAAGAACTACGCAAAGAAACTGGGGAAAAAACAACAACAAAACCCACCAAACAAAGCTACTGTTTATTTTATTTTATTTGACTTCATAGTATTTTTCCCCATATCCTGTTCATAATTTAACCAAGAAAAGCTTCTGAAGAAACATACTAAGAGGGATATGAAAGGGGACGAGGGAGAGAAACAATGTTGTATGACAACACCAGGAAGCTTGCACTTACTATGCTTGCTTAAAAAAAAACAAAACAAAAACAAAAAACGCAAAAAAAAACCCAACAAAAAAACCCCTATATTTTTTCTGTTTAATAATGTGACGTGTTTGTGACAGTAATCGGAAATCTATTTGTTACTTTTTGCCAAACCCTATGTCAGACTGCGCTGCCTTGGACACCTTGGGTCTGAACATTGAAAAATTACACCCTTTAATGCTGGTCTTTTGAGTAACTCTAGACCAAAGTTGTTGTAGGGTATGTTTTGGTGTACGATGCTAACAAAATATATATAAATGTAAGCCTGTGTCCTCATCACCAGCATGACCTAGCTTTTAGAACTTTTTTTTTCACCTAAAATAGTTTTTGTATAGGCTTTGGTTACACTGATGCTGGTGTGGATGGAAACCAACTGTTCATTAACATAGTGCTTTTCTGGTTGAAGAAGACTTGAGCACATGCAAGTTTGAAGGCTTCTTAGGTGTGATGTTTTCAGATAATTAAATTAAAAAAACCCAACAAACGCCCAACCAAACCAGCACAGCTCTAATGGTATAGCTTAATTCAGCTTTGATATGACAGGTCATAACACCAGTTGGACTGAGTGCATGATGGCAGTGTAAAAACAAGTTAGGTAACAGTAAGCATTAAGCTGTGTAGCTGTTGAGAGACAAGCTACGGAGAAACTGCTGTTTTGGAAAAAGCAATGGAATCTTTATATGGAGGAGAAGATTTTCTGCATATGGGTTTGTCAATCTCAGATTATTTTTTTTTTTTTGTTCGTTTGCAGTGCGTTAGTGTGCTAGGCATTGAACCGAGATCACACTTAGAAGAAATCCTTTCTGCCGTGGAAATGGGGAAAACTGACTTAAAACAAAAGTCCTATGTAAAATCCAGTTTGCTCTCTTACCTTGTCAGGCTCGAAAATGTCCATTTATATATTTTTTTAATATGATATAGTGTGAAGTGTAAAGTCAGATGATCAAGCTTTGGCAGCTTCTTTAAGGTGACTTGTTAGTACTAGAAAACTGTTTCAGCAGATTGGTTCAACTTGTTTTGCAAATGCAGTATTCTGAAGTTACTTTACAGTATAGGCTCTTATACTGTGTAAAATGTAGCGTTTAGCCTTATTTTATTACAACTGTTACTATAAAAACACGTGATGAGTTAGGGATCTGAATATGGTATGTCATTGTAGACAGCAAGAGTTATTATTTTCCATTTATATTTTTAAAGGTCCCGGCACCAGAACATGCAGAAAAAGGTGGTGTAAGCAATGTGACAGAAGCTAAACTAGTACTCTTCCTCACATCCTTATTTATTAAGGTATCTTTTACTTCATTACATTGTTCAAAGGCACAGCTTTATAATCATTTGGCCTTTGCTATAGTAATAGCAACTATATGTATTGGGTTATTCTTTGAGGGATAATCTGAAGGGTAAATTGAAGACTGGCTACGTGTCAGTATAGTGAGGAGCTTGAGGTCTGGATTCGGTTCCCAGTTCCTTGCCTGCTTGGATTTGCAATGCAAAAAAAAAAAACTGGATGCAAAATTCTTTTAAGTGATGAGGACTTTCTTAGGAGGGAGGGGAGAGGGTTTGCCTTTCTTCCTTATTTCATCCAGTCAGCTTCAGGAGCAGTACAGACTAAGAGTTCTCAGTGTTCACCTCACAGTTTGACGAAGAAAGAAAAATGTGGATTTCAAGGATGTCTGTCTTTGTGCTAGGTTAAGACAGAGCTTGGGATCTTGCAGTAACTAATATTTTCTATTTTCTTTAGTTAATACCAGTTATACCTAGAGTTTCATTGACGAGTCAGTATAAAAACAGTATCTTGCAGCACTGTTTAAAAAAGAAAGAGAATTCTTGAGGGTATTCTGACACTGTAATGAGTGTTCCAAGCTAACGGCAGTGACAACTTTTTCTTTTTCTTTCTTCTTCATTCAGGCTGGCTGTAAGCCTTCAGACATTGGTGTTATATCACCATACAGGCATCAGTTAAAAACAATCACAGATTTGATGGCAAAATTGAAGGAGAGCAGAGTGGAAGTCAACACAGTAGACAAATACCAAGGAAGAGACAAAAGTATCATAATTGTATCTTTTGTTAGGAACAGTAATGATGAAAATGTAAGTTGGTCATATTAACTTTGTTTCAGTCAATAGTCAGATGCACTTTGAGGTTTTCATCTACATTAAATTCTGAAATGTAAGTAGGAAAAATAAAAGCAAATTATGTCTGTTTAACAGCTTGGTGCCCTCCTGAAGGACTGGCGACGCCTTAATGTTGCTATCACAAGAGCCAAGCACAAACTGATCATGGTGGGTTGCGTTCCGTCCCTGTGCCGCTATCCGCCTTTAGAGAAGCTGCTCTGCCACTTGCAGTCTCAGGCAATGATATCCTTTTTTTTTTCTCCATGCTGTTTTGTGAACAGGGAAAGGTAAGATTGATCTACTGAGATAAGGACGGGAAGATGTTTGATTAATTAAGTTGTACTTTTAACACTGGCAACACAATACAAAATGTGCTAATTAAATATGCCAAAATATACTTGAGAACAAGTTAATACATGAATTTCAAACCTTCACTGTCTTCAAAAGTAAAGTCCATGCTTACTTGCAAGTCAACTTTGACATAATTCAATTTTGAGGCCTGAATTTTTAATGTTGAATGCTTTTGCATTTTTTATCTTCCTAGTTTCTTGGCATCTTAGTGTCAGTGTGAATGTTTTCCTCAGAAGTACCGTGCATTTAAACACATCTGGTGAGAGAAGGGTTCATGAATAATGTTGCTAGAATAGAAGGTGGCGTAACTTTCAGATGACTTGTTAATTTTCTTTTCTTTCTCTCTGGCATCATACTGAGTTTGCTCTAGCTATGGCTGTTTCCATCTCCTGTTTAAATAGGAAAAACCTCGTTAGCTGCTTTCTTTGCACACACCATTAGATATTCAAACAGGTTTTGTGCTTTTGTGTAAGCGCTATGTTATCAAAATGCTTCCTTAACTTCCTACATCTTCAATCTTCCAGCAGGGGCTCATGAAAGCATCCACAAGTGTAACATTTTATGATGAAGAAGATGGAGAGTTTACAGGCATTTGTATACTTGCTTCTGGTGCTGCTTAATGTAAATAAGTGGTTAGTGGGGTGTGAGTGCTGATGTGTGCACTGCTTAATCTGAATCTGAATGAAGCCAATCCAGAAATCACATTTGATTATTATTTTAACAAAAGGAAAGCTTTAAAATAATACACACGCCTATGTTAAAGTGATTGTTAAGCTGGTTGCGTTAGTACCGGTACACTTGTACCAAACCAGAAGTATGAAGTACTCTGTTCCTTCAGATACTGGATATCTACTGCTATATTCAATTTTATCTTGATAAACAGTTACCTGTATAAGTGACTGGGGAAACACTTGAGGAGGAGGAGAGGAGAGTAAACTAGTGCTGTATTGAGTCAGTTTTCTGGCCTCCGTTTGGTTTTAAAGACTTTAAAATGCAGTTTACACACAGTAATTCCATTTACTAGAATTCCTAAGTAGGATGCTGTGTTGTGCTGTTTGGGTAAAAAAAAAATACAGGAGAAACTTCTTTCTCTTCTTGAGAGTTTCACGTTCTTCTTTAAAGCATGCTTCTGTTTTTTTTAAAATACTGAAGTCTTTTATATTTATATACATATTGTAATTAATTTTTCATATGAAGATCTCTTGATGACTTTTCTAACTTTGCATACATCTGGGAGAAATGCGATGTTGATTCACTTGACTCCCTGTCATGAGCTTATGTATTTAGCTGATAAATCTGTTGAAATGAAATGCTGCCCAGCTAAAGATCATAGTAAAGCTCTAGTTTCAGTTTGTCTGACCTGTAGTCTTGTCTTAAAAAAACCAACCAAACAAAAAAAACACTCCCAAGAAACAAAACTAGTGATGCAGCTTGAGAACAAAGATGTTTACATGTTTTGGTTCTATGCTTTTGTAAAGATAGCATACATACAATACAAAATACCCTTTACTTGACAGATGGGCTAGTTTCTTTACGCTACCTCATACTCTAGACTATTACTGAGAAGTTTCTTTCCAAGTTGCTGGTGGGAAGCATCAAACTTTTTAATTCTTCAAGATCATTAATACTTGTTTTCTCTTGGATCAATGTCAAGTAGCTGTGTGCATATGGTTGCAGATAAACTTCTAGATGTTAAATGTGGGCATTTTCACTGCTCTTTTAAACCTGCTCCTTAGCTTTTGTAATGTTTGAAATAATAAAAATTTAATGTTGCTTTTGTTATAGCTGTTTATTTTTGTACTGTTCAAAGTCTTTGTATTACACAAAGCAAAGTATTAAGTATGCTTTGAATAGTTGTCAGGATATCCTCTTTTTCAGGTGAAAAGGCACACCTTATCAACTTTAAAAAAAAAAAAACCAAAAAACACTCCAGTAGTGATTTCAGAAAAGTATAGAAAAGCTTTTATTTCTTACATAGGATGTATGTGTACAAGATAATTAATAATGTAGCTTATTTATTTTCTTACACCACATCCAAGAAAATGAATGAATAAATAAATTGGAGGTAGTGCCATCCCTCCACAAATTTGCATGAGAACCAAGCCCAAGAACAATCCCCTTTCCTTCCAAAATGCCTATTTTTTTTTTTGTTCCATGCTAAAAATTGGATTGAGCAGAGACCTACAGCTTGAACAGTGTTTAGACCAGGTAATCTCAAGCACAACTGCGATGTGAGTCTCTAAAATGCTTTTGCATTATAATAGTATGAGAATACCTTATAAAAGTAAAAATAATAACTTTTTCCTGTTTCTTACCTTTAAAACAGCTTTCTAATGCAGAAATAGTCATTGGTGCAGCTGGAAAACAGCCAGTAGAGGCCAAGCCCTGCCTTCGTGCGTTATATGCTGTTCGGATTATTAAAGAAAAAAAAATGAAGTAAGGCAGTTCTGTGCCAGAGCAGTAGGAGCAGAGCCTGCCTCCTGGGGCTGTCCCGTGGTTAAATACGCTTTCCTGCCCCCCTGGAAGGGCGGCGGCCGCCGGCTCCCGGCGCGCTCCTCCGGCCGCCGGGTGGCGCTGTGGTGCGCGGGCGGAGGGGCCGGTGCCGGCGGCGTCGGGGCGGGAGGAGCCGCGGGGCCCGCAGGGAGCGGTCCAAGCGGCGGCTCCTCCTCTCCAGCCATGGGTGAGCGGCGGCCGCGGCTCCCGGGGAGCGGGGCCGGGCTGGGCGGGGGGGACGCCGAGGCCGGCGGAGGGGGGATAAGGGAGCCCGCGGCGGCGGCCGCTGCCCCTCGGCCCCTCCCTCGCCGGGGGTAACGGCTGCGAGCAGCCCGGCAAAATGTCCGCTGCGGCGGGGGGCGGCCTCCGGCCCCGCGGGTCTGTCAGGCTGGCGGCTCCCCTTCCCTCCCTCCCCGGGGCTGGGGGCCGGGGTCACGGTCACGGAAAGGGGGCGTTGTGGCGGGGGAGCGCTCCCGGGAGGTGGGTTCTGGTGGTGAATCACGCTTCGGTGGAGGAGAAGACTTGTTTTGTGCTGGGGTGACACAGGGAGACCTTGTGCAGCCTAAAGCCGCGGCGGCTACAGGCTTGGGTTTGTGGGGCTTTGTTTCTTATTTTGTGTTTGGTTTTTTTTTCTGTTTGTTTGTTTGTTTTTTTCCACAAATAGTGTTTGCAGTAAGGGTTTGGCTGGGAGAGGAATATTATCTCTTGCTAGTCATGGCTCTGGTGAGGCTGGTGACATCGGGGACATCTGCAAATAGTCCCTGCGGGGTGAGCAGAGCCCTTCAGAGCTCCTTTTCCATGTACAGTCCACCCCGTGCAGCCCCTCAGCTGCAGTTACCACAAAACGAGCCGCTTGAATTTCTCAATCTTTCTTTTTTCTTTTTTTAAGAAGCAGGGGAAGAAAAATGGCTATATGGAGGTAGACCATACATTAAAACAGACCTAAAATGTGCTTCTGCCTCGGAAAGACCAGGCAAGAGGGCTGGCGATGAAAAGGACTGTGGAGGTGGAATTCTGGCTGGCTGTGGGAAGGATCAGCTCCAAAAGTCAAAATGAGGTCACCCGAAAAAGGAATTTGTAAGATGCCTTTGGGGAAATAGACTTGGAACACCTGGGGAGGGAGAGCTGTCACCCTGAAGTCTGAATTGAGCGAGGCTTTTTCTACAATAACATTTGTATTTAGTACTGTAATACAACAGCGAACCTCGTAAAGAAAGCGGGAGGTCCGAGGTGAGCTTTACCAACAGAAGCGCCCCTCTTGCCGCCAGCCTCCATCTCTTCCAGACGAGGTCTGCTCTCGGTAGGGTCTGGTCCAATCCCCGGTGGCAAACCAGCGAGCTCAGACTGCTAACCGGGTAAAATTTTTACCGGTGCACTGTTGCTAATTGTCTGCTGTGGCCCCTGACATCTTTTGAAGTGTTTTCTGTTGAAGTACTGGTAAATTGAGAGACTGTAGTTGTTAAGGCTATCTCAGGTACAGCATGAGTCGTATTTTTTTTTTTTTTTAATTTCCTAGAGAACTGAGCTAGGTTATATTGTATGGTAACAGGGTAATTTGATATTTGACAGGCAAAATTAGGAAGTAATCTTCTGAGTTTCTAATACCTAAAGCTGCGGTATGTGAGAAATGAGACAAGTCATTTCATCGCCGTTTGAGGAACTGAGAAAATGTCCATCTGTTAGAATGATTGAGGGTTTGGGTTTTTTTGTTTTTGTTTTGGGTTTTAATATATACAGGTCTTAGTGCTTTCGCATGTGCAAAGAGGCAAGGTCATACACCAGTACTCAAATTTGCAGAGAGAGGAAGGGGCTCACATTTTTTTCCATCTACAAATCTGTACGGATATTTTGACATCTGTGTCTCGGGGTATTAAAAAAGCTGATCTGTGTTCTTCATTTGTTTGGTTTTTTACTTCATGTGTTAGATTTAATTGCAGGAAACGGTAAATCATCCTACTTTTTTTTGCTTCTTTCCAAGTTACTTTGATCATGGTGAATAAACAGAGGGTTGGTTTCTCTCTGTTTCAGTTTGGCAAAGCTGAGGGTGGCCTGAATGTTTGAACTGCTTCATTAAGAGTGAAAATAAGCTAAGAACCTCCCGAATGCTCTGCTTTCAGTAGCAGGAGCTCTGAGAAGAGGAACCATGTCCATTCTATCAGATTAAGATGATTTTTAAAAGCTATGGGTTTTTTACTGGCTAGATTTAATCCCCAAATGTGCTTTTGTAGCGTGTATTTTGTAAAACTTACCAAAACCATTTTTAAGTTAAAACCTTTAGTTCTTAAACTTTCCCATGGAGAAAATATCATGGTAAGGGCCATCGTTGCTGAGCTTTTGAGCGCTGCCTGTGATGATGCCCGTGTTAACCTGCAGTTACTGACTGTTTCCGAGATGTGCTGAGACAACACGCTACCTGACGACTGGCATTTCCCCCCTCATTTTTTCGTCCAGCTATTAAACTAACGCAAGATATGTAAGGGTGTTTGTTAGAGTGGATGCTTTTCTATAACGTGGTGGTTTATAGCATTTACTAAATTATTCCTTTGAGTTTATCTAGATTAATATAAATTTTTCTTTGAACGAGGTGGCCATGAAGGATTTTATTATTTTGTATCTCTTTTAGAACTTGGATCATAACTTTTTTTTTCTTTATTGGCTTAGCCGTAAAGGACCCTACAACTTTTATTTTATTATTTTGCGTCTCTTCCAAAACTTGAACCATAACTTTTTTTTTTCTTTCTTTATTGTCTTAGCTGTAAAGGATCCTACAGCCGTAGAAAGAGCGAATTTATTGAACATGGCTAAACTGAGTATCAAAGGACTCATTGAATCGGCATTGAGCTTTGGCCGAACTCTGGATTCTGACTACCCACCTTTGCAGCAGTTCTTTGTTGTCATGGAGCACTGTCTGAAGCATGGCCTTAAAGGTGTGGTAATTGCTCTAGCTGCAGATTTCTCATCCCAACCATGCCATTTCTCTTCCTTTCTTTCTTGAATGACATAAAATCAAAGTGTGGTACGTTGTTTTAAGAAGTGAAGAAAATACGTCAGTTGTCATCTTTTATAATTAATAGCGTCATTATTAATATTTCACAACATGTATTTCCACATTTACCAACATTTTCTTTATATACCATTTGTTGTAAGTGGCCCAGGGATTACCACAGCAGCATGTGTGTATGTAGCTTACATTTTTAGCTACTCATCGTTTTTAATATTATTTTGTTCTAGCTCTGCAACTTTATGTTCACAGCGAAGTAATTCAACTCTAGCCATTCTATGATTCTATGACTTTGGGTACTAGTGAACTGACCAGTGTCACTGTTATCTGGTAGTCTAGGCTCAGCAGTTAACCTTTTCATCATGTCAGCTATTTTGAAGGAAGCTACTCCCGTCATTTAAATTAATTCAGTTACTTAATATTCTTTTTTTTTTTTTTTCCTAGTAAGAAAATCCTTTCTAAGTTACAATAAAACCATCTGGGGTCCTCTGGAACTTGTGGAGAAATTATATCCAGAAGCTGAGGAAATAGCAGCAAGTGTCAGAGATTTGCCTGGCCTTAAGTAAGTACTATTGGTAAAATACAGCAGGAAAATAAAGGACCTGATTGAGAATTTGCAGACGTCTCATGATTTTATTTGGCATTAATCAAACCTTTGAACAGCTAGTATATGATATTGTGGGAGAGCACAGGTAAATCTCGCTAGCTTTTCATGTCCTGCACAAAACAGCTCAAAAAGTCATATTATGTTCTTTTGTGATGTTCCTGGGAGAAAAGTTTTCTGAATGGTGGACAAAAATGGAATAGGTTGTGTATCAAACAGTCTGCGGTCCAGAACTGCAGCAAACACGTCAGTCGAGTCAAGCAAAGGCTCTATAAAAACGAAAGATAACATACTGAAGAGGAAAGTATTAGGCAGCTTCTCAGATTCATGTGTGTAGTATCCTTCTCAAATGCAAATTTATGCTGTGAACTGCAATCTCCTCCCATTCCTCTGCACCCTGCTTTTGTATTTAGCTTTATAATTGGCCGTACATTAAATTTCAAAAGGGTTTGGGTACGTTGCGATTGGCATATGGCAACATAAGGGTTATAATTTATAGCTTTAGACCTTATCTAAAGCACATAGGTATATAAATTATTATTTACTCTTGTCTTAGGCCAGATGAAATAATACCCTTTGCCAAGTACATTACACTCTTCCTGTCCTGTGTGGGTTTTTGGTTTGGGTTTTTTTTTTTTTGCATTTATGTGCTTACCACTTGTAAGCGTGCAAGTACTAGAAGAGGAGGATCTAAAGGTCCGGGTTTAATTTGATGGATATTGTTTTCCAGTTACATATGTTTTCATCTTTTTTTTTTTTAATTGTCTTTCTAAGATACCAGTGAATTTGTAAACAAGTATGAGTTAAAGTTAGAATTCAGTGCGTGTTGTGTAGATCCAGAGAGCAGGATTGGGAAGGCAAGCTGGCCTGGGGAGTTGTAATGGACATTTTTGTTACTTTTCTCCCAATTCCTCTGAACACTTGATAAGCAAGTTGCAGAAGGGAGACTGAATTGTCAGCAGCGTTTTACTTCAGCTAGAAACAGGACTTTGAAGATGATCTTTTCAGGCACTGTTAGGTTAAGAAGGTACATAGAGGAAAACAGCACCACTCTTTAAAAATTCTTTCCGTGCTGCTAGCTGTGTACCGTGTCACAACAAAGCACATTGAAATACAAGGGTGTGTAGAAAGTCGCATGTTTTCACTCTCTGAGCAAAACTATGAGGCTCTTGTGCTTTCTCTGTTCCAGTTCTTTCCAGGGTCTGTTCCCAAGCCCAGCTGAGTTGATGAAAATTTTTCTGGTATTATCTCAAACTTGGAGTCAAAGCGTAGAATTTATATTTCCCAGGGTGCACTGCTCAACTAATAGTTTAAACTATCCTTTCAAAACCACCAGTCACTGTACCAATAGATTGATGTTTAAAGACAGTGAATTAATTGATATATTGTTGATTTCATAGAATCATAGAATAGTTTGCATTGGAAGGGACCTTTAGAGGTCATCTAGTCCAACCTCATTTGGGACTGTTCGTCTTCATGCTCTTTTTTTTCAGAACACCACTGGGCCGTGCCCGGGCTTGGTTACGGTTAGCACTAATGCAGAAGAAAATGGCCGACTATCTTCGCTGTTTAATCATTCAGCGAGATCTTCTCAGGTAAACAATTAAGTAGATCTTGATTATAATTTATTTTTAGAGGTTTAGTCTCCTGAAAAAAACCACTATTTTCTATTTGCTACTTTTTAATGTATCCTTGGTGCAGCAAGGTGTAGCTTCTGGCCTCTGGGCTGATTTTTTCCAGTCTTTAGGGTAGAGGCACCAAACACCGCTGCCTCATCAGGCTTGAGGGCCAGCTGACAGGTGAAGAGGTGTTTCCTCCCCATCATGTAGGGAGGGCCTTCTGCAATGTGCCTGACTGATCTTTCATAGGTGAGGGTGATGGGGAAGGGCTCCTACTGCATTCCTGCGCCATGCAGAATATGGACTAGAAACCTCTGCAGAGGAGACAGACTCACCTCTGCCGTGTGCGTGGTTTCCTACAGAGCTACAACTGCACGGAGGATGATTGCCTTGAACCTTCCTTTCCTTTCACAGTTCTAAAACTGGCATGGCTCTCTTCTGGTGTAGCTTCTCCTTTCTGATGGGGTAGCACAAAGGGGAAAAAAAAACTTGCCATCTTAATTTCAGTTCTATAACCTAGACATATTTTTTTTTAAGACTTTTCTTGCACGCTTGGATAATGCCAGTATGTCAGGATGACACTGGCGTTCAACAGCTATGGACTTTGCCCTTGAAAGCACAGTTTGCTTCATAGAGTCTAAAACTTCATTTAAAAAATGCAAGGAGGAGCAAGTAAATGTTGGTATTCTGTTTAGTGGAGTGTTTTTGTTGTTTATAAACCTTTTCAGAATTTCAGCCCTTTCCATTTCTCTTCTCTTACCCATCTTATTTGGCTGATTTAATTTCAAGCATGTGTGTTCATTAAAGTTCAGACCTTTTTTCACACAAGGTAAATTTTTTGCCATTCTTCTTTTGCATTCTCTGGTGTTTCTGAACAACATAAGAATTGTCTTCTCACTCAACATGGCCAAATATCCATCTGTTTCAGTATTCTATCCAACAGTGGCTAATAGCGAGTGAAGAGCCTTTTCTTGTTTGGTTTTTTTTTTTTTTTTTTTTAAAAAGAGGCAAAATAAGTCTTGCCCCTCAGATTTCCCAGCCCTCCAACAGTTTGTGGCTTAGATTTCTGGAGCCAAGGGTAGTATCTTTGTAATAGCCTCTGAGACAAACCATGCTCTTTCAATTTTTAAATATTTATGAGGTGAAAGTATGGGCAGACCCAGTTCATCTTTAAAGATGTTGGAGTAAGGCTAAAATAAGAGAAACAATTCAGATTTAGATGTCACTTATTATTAGTTTATTGTATGTAAATATACTGAATATACCAATAAGGTGCAATTTTTTTCTTTAACAGTGAATTTTATGAGTATCATGCACTAATGATGGAGGAAGAAGGAGCAGTTATTGTTGGGCTATTAGTTGGGTTAAATGTGATAGATGCTAACCTGTGTGTGAAGGGAGAAGACCTAGATTCACAAGTAAGTCAATACATGTAAAGTAATGTACATGCAATCCGTAAGATTTTTATGTACAGTGAATTTTGTTGCTATGGAGTTATAACTTGTTAGAAATCTTACTACAGGCTGCTTAGTGCCCGATCCAGTTCCTGGATCAGCGGGGACTGTTGCATTAAGCTCCGTATCAGTTGGATCAGACCTTTAGACGGTGCTAATTGTCAGAGTGCAAGGGTAGAGTTTTCTGCTTTGTCATCAGATGGATGCAGTATTAGCAATGCAGAGTTCGTTCCACCTCAGTTGTTCAACTCGTCCTTTTCCTTTGCAGGAAAAGCATATTTCCATGATCTCTTTATCCCGTTTGGTTCATTTATTGCTCTTCTGGAACATAATAGGAATGTTTCAAGGACCTGAAAGACAAACTTGCTTTGCATAGTGTAATACAAGACCTTATAAAAGGGTGACTGCTTTCAGTCTGCAAAACAAGACTTAGAATTCTTCCTCCTTTGCAAAGTGCTTTGACTTCGAACTCTGATCTTTTCCGAGAAAATCTTGATGGAGTCTTTTTAAAGGCAGATGCACAAGCATTTATAAATAAACATAGGATGTGTTCAGTCCTGATTGGTGTTGTCCAGCCTCTTTGTGGAAAAAAATCATATTAAAGTGATTATTTACTGTATTTCAGCATATATTTGATGAAAAAGCAACTTCTATGGCAAAGAATGTGAATCGTAGGGCTAACTTGTCTTCGATCGTTTATTCTAGTTACTATCTAATGTTTTAGGCACCAACCTTGTGTACCAGAAGACATAATATTTAAAGGCCTGTAATTACAGAAAACTTATCACCACGCTTTTCTTAGTATTGAAATGATACATATCTATTATAAATCACAAAAGTCTATTGCTAGCCACACGTTTGTTATCTAGGTCACTTGGTGGCTTTGCTGTGAGGGGACATAAAACTTGATTTGAGAAGGTAGTAGTGGCTGTCCAGACGAGATTTTAGCGTAATTCTGTTTGTGAAGAGTAGCGTAAATAAGGCACCTTCTCAGATAAGCCAGGAGAAGCAAGTTGTATTGAGTGGAGAGAGAAACTGCTGAAGAATGATGGAAGTCGCATCATGGAGTGTAGTTTTGGTATGTTAGAGGAATGCTATTCAGTGGTGAAATGTGTGTATGCACACATTTAATTAAAACAAGGTAATTTTCATAGAGATAACATTTTACTTTTTTATAGAGATAGTATTTTGCTTTAATAAGCAAAATATGTTTTTTTTTAAAAAAGCTTTTGGAGAGACTTTTTAGAAAAAGATACGGAAAGAACAAGTAGAAGACCATTATATGAAGCTGACGGGACAGCATTGTACAAACTGAGGACATGTTAGACTTAGCAAGTTACCTGTATTCAAAAGCTGAAGGGAGCTCAAGAAGGAAGCAGCAGATCAGAGAAATTGAAATACTTTTGTGAAGAGGCTGCTAGAGACCAAAAAGGAAGGGTTTTGGTAAAGCAAACACGATTAAAAACTTTTGTTAGAGGTAAACAGAACTCATGGTAATGCTATTTATAGTATATATGATTAAATTACAATTGAATAGAAAATTAATTAGATTCAGATTCAGATGGTTTTTTAAACTGCATGCAGTTGAGTTGGCTTACCTGGGGGTCAGCAAGTATGGAGAGGTAGCATTATTTGGCAAGGAATATTGAAAAGCTAAACATGGGGACCACATTGGTTTGGGAGATGTGTTGTGATAGAACATCACGTGAAACGCTGCAGACACATCACAAGTCTGCTCAATCAGTGATGGGGTTGAGTAGTGTCTGATAATTCCCCAAGTGAAAGTCTTCCTGTAATGTCTTGTAAGCTTCAGTCAGAGGTAAGAAGTTGTCTTTTCTTTGGGATTTGGTACCTGGCTCATGGTTAATTTTGGTCAAAGGTACCATAATTCTTAAAAAATATGGGAAACTAAACTTCAAAAATAAAAAAAAAAAGAAGGGAGAAACTTATTTAAAATGTTACGGTTCAGTTTTTTGAGCTTCTGGCTGAAACTTGACCACTCTTAAAAAAGCTGATGTAACTGAGGTTTTACTAATTACGTAGATACAAGACCGTGAATATCAACAGCGGTTACTCATCTGATACGAAACTGTGTACGTTTGCTTTCCCCTAGGTTGGGGTGATCGATTTCTCTATGTATTTAAAGAGTGACGATGACATCGGTGGTAAGGAAAGGTATGTCCTCACCAAATACCTCAGATTTTGCATATTAACAAATGATTTCTTGTCTGGTGCCCTGTTCTTTGTAGAAATAAGTCAGGTTCCCTGAAGTTTTCTGATCTCGCAGTGTTGAGAAAAATTGTGCGCTATGTTGTTCAGCGTTCCTAGTTAGTTGGATGAATATTTGCACTCTGAAGCAAGCCTCAGCAACATCGCCTCCTTCCTTTCCCTGATGGACCCTATTGCAGGATTGCAAGGTGGAGGTGAAAAAGAACCCGGTAACCTTTATGTCCTCAGCTTGAGATTTAGTCAGTATTTCAAAGAACCAGAGTTACAGCAAAGTAAATAAACATCCCTTTTCTTTTGAGATTGTATATATTCTGATGTTTCATGTAGAGAAATTGTTTGGAGTGAAAGCATTGGGGTTTTTTGTCTCTCCCTTGTGTCACAACATGCAAGTTACTGACTTCGTGATTGTGGGATGAAGTTGCTTCCTTTCTTTTCAAAAAGCACAATTAAGGTGGACTTTTGCGTGTGGTAGATAGATATGTGTATTTTCAGTACATACATGATTATATAATTTTGTTAAAGCTGATTTTGTTCTGTGCTTGCTTTAGAAATGTACAGATTGCTGCAATTTTGGACCAAAAGAATTATGTTGAAGAACTAAACAGACAGCTGAAGTAAGTATTACTTTGAAGTATGCGTATCAGTCTGTGCTTACAGGTAAAACATCTCCAATTCCTTTTGTACCACAGCTTTGTGAGAGAGAACTCCAGAGAAAGGGGTGCAAATTCTTCGTGCTTAGACTGAGGATGTAGTGAAGTTGGAAAGGATACGCTCTTCTGGAGAGAGTCAGGAAGTCTCAGTTTTCATGCTTTTGTTTTCAAGTCAAAAACTTTATTCTTCAAAGTAATTAAAAACATCAAGTCAAAACTGATCAAGATCCTCATGATTCATAACTTCACAGGGATGAAAAGCTGGATCTGGATTTTACTGCATTCTGTTTAACAGTTTTCAAAAAGTGTTATTGAGTGTTCTGGATGAATCTGCATGTTTTTGTTCCTTTGCCTTTCGTAATATTTTGGATTGTAGCTTAAATGCCTAGCGTCAAAACTGAATAGGTTCATTGCTTGCTGGAAACTTCTCACCCAGTGTAGGTTGTGATTCCTGTAAAACAGTTTTCAGGAAAGCAGCCTTTCCCCCTTTGCTGGTTGGAGCAACCCTAGTCCATCACTGTGTGTGTTAGTGGACAAATAGAGTAATTCCCTTGTAATTCTCTGAGGAGTATTGCACAGAATTAAACAGTGCAAGGAGCTAAAAAAGGAAAAAGACCCCACAAACCCACAAAGAACTATGTTTGTAGAATTTGTAGTGTAGCTGATCTTCTTGATCCCTTTTTGAAATGTAATCACATTTTTTCATTTTTAATGCTAATAATCTTGATAATTAGTGACTATATGGCTACTGTGGAGGTAAGGATACTCTGATTTGAAATTATGTCGGTCACTGAGCAGAAACCTTCAGCAGGAAACAATAACTGAGTGCATCAAATACACCACAGTAGAAATATGTGGAAAAGTAAACGGTGTTACGGAATAGGGTTTTTCTGTGTGTAAAATGCAGCCTAAAAAAATGGGCTTAGAGCAGAAATGGGCTATCAGGTAGTGGTGAAGGCCTCAATGTAGTTTGATGAGATAAAAAAAAACCACAGAGTAACAAAAGGGAATTAAATTCTGGTGAGATTACAAATGAAGTCAAGAAGCATCAAGAAGTATGTAACCTGAGGTTAAATCTAAAAAAAATGCAGAGAAGCAAATAATCTTATAAAAGAAATGGATTTTGGAGGAAGAGAACCGGGAGAACAGTTTTCCTTATATGGGAGGTGGAACCAAGAAGATTGCAAACTCTCTTTCAAGTGAACTTATTAAACGTTTGGATACGTTATAGTTGTGAGGATAAAGGAAAGGCAGAAATGTAAAGTCGCTCCTATCCAGGAGTTTAAATGACAGGGATGACATTGGGAGTTGGAAAGAGTACGTAAACGTTCAATGAAGGAGACTAATTTTCTTATATTTAGGAAAACCTCAAATTATGAGAGCAGACCTTTTAGCACTTAACCATTAATCGTTGTACCTCACATTGAAGCTTTTGAGCTTGGTTGCGTGAGTTTTGATGTAATTTTGAATAATTTTTTTGCTTTTTCTCTTTCAGTAGCACAGTTAGCAGTCTACATGCAAGAGTTGATTCACTAGAGAAGTCGAACACTAAACTGATTGAAGAGGTATTATTTTTTTAGTAATGTAAAATAGATACTATTCACTCTCAAATGCTAGTTTTATAAATATACTTAAATTCTTTTAGTCTACATAAGGTCTGTATAATATGTTCAGATACTTCTATTTTGGCTTGAAGAAAAGGTGCAGTAGCTGCAGGGATTTAAAGTCAGCTTGCCTAGGTAGCATGTAACATCAGTAAATTAATTCTGTGGAACGTTGCAATTTCCCACTTTGGACAAAACCAGAAGAGAAGCCTTTCTTAATGCCAGCTGTCAGTCTGATTTTGTGCAGATGACTAGTCCATAATGGGTGACACCCGTTGCTACGAAGAGAGAGAAAGTAGTTCAGCAAGCAGCTTTTGTTATTCTCAGCTTTAGCCAAAGGATTGTTTCTTGTTTATTTACAGTTCTTGTTTATATACAGTTTTTAGACTTGTCTAGCTCTGTTTTTGTGTTTATATCCTATATTTTCAGTTATCTTTGATGCTTGACTAGATTCCAATATATTTAGCTTTACAAAAGAAAGCACAGGGTTTTTTTTAATCCAAGGTGCTTGAGAAATAGTTAATGACGTGGAAAATTGAGATGTCTAAATTCAGCTGGTGAAGGGATAGCTAGCTAACTCTGGGTATTTAATGTATCCAGGTAGAGGAAAAACATTTCTTTAAAGTGTTAATTCTCAGAGTATGCCAGTTCCTTTACAAGCCGTCAGCCCAGCCGTCCACCTGTTTTGGTCAGCTGGCTTATAATTCTGACATTATAGCTGGGCCCTACAGTACATACCTTAATGTTTTTCTTTTGTAAATATGTTTCCCTTTCATGTGAGAGAGGTTTTCTTATGTAAATTGATCCATATGATATAGTAAGAATGTCCAAAAAAGAATGAAACTGGATATATTTGACTGCAAATGAAAAGAAAAAATTTAGGATGCAGAAAGGGAATTTGAGGGTCTTCAAGTCATAATGAAGCAATGAAAAGAAAGCGTATTCTTTACCAGACCTGAAATAATGAAGTATCTTGAATAGACATACTGTTGTGTAACGAAAAGTGACTTACTACTAAACCCAGGAGCTTTCTGTTTTCTTTAAAAAGAATTAAACCTCTGTTTGGTAGACTGCAAGAATAGAGCAGAGAATGTCATGGTTTTGCATTCATCAGAAAGTTTTTCCTTTGTTTCCACTCACAAAAGTAGTCACACTGCTTTTCTTCGTTGGTTTTTTTTTTTTCCCCTCTTTCTTTTCTTTTTTTTTTCCAGTTAGCAATAGCCAAAAACAATATAATTAAACTTCAGGAAGAAAACCATCAATTAAGGAGTGAAAATACCCTTATTTTAATGAAAACACAGCATCATCTAGAGGTATGTTACTCTATTTAACATAGTAGTGTCATGTGGATCATTGTCATTTGAATGTGCTTACGTTACAACTTGAAGTAAGCAGTGGCTGAGCCAAATCTAAAACAACTTTTATTAGGGAAGGGACCTATTATTTCTGGGAAGCTTTATAATGGCATAAATATATCGACATTATAGGATACTAAGTTGTTTTATAACCATATGCAAATTTTATAGCATTTTTCCTTGTATTCTTTCTATTTTCCTTCCCTTCTTCCTTTTTTCTTTAAACTGTAAGCTGCATCTAAGAGCATTTAAAGCAATATTATCCAAAAATCTTGTCAAAGCAGTGCCTGGTTTAGTTGGCAAACTGTCTATTCTGATGTGATAGGAAATTTGGAGTAATTGTGTATACAATTGCTGAACTTTCTTTGGGCTGTGATGTGTAGCTCCTTATGTAACTTCCTGTATGTGTTTTACAGGTTAATTGATAAAAGCACAGGTTAAGCGGGTATTTGGATTGCTCGGTACTGAAACAGTTGTGTAATAGAATCATAGAATCATAGAATTGCCTCAGTTGGAAGGGACCTTTCAGATCATCTAGTCCAACCATCAACCCAACACTGACAAAACCCATCACTAAACCATGTCCCTCAGCACCATGTCTGCCCGTCTTTTGAATACCTCCAGGGATGGTGCCTCAACCACTTCCCTGGGCAGCCCATTCCAAGGCTTAATAACCCTTTCAGTGTAAAAGGAGGATTGTGCTGCAGTACAGATGTTTATTTTGCTGGATTTACTTAATTCTCATTGTAAAACTGATGGCCATATAGCAAAAACAGCTCTTTCCCTGTTTGTACTGTGCTTAGAGAATGTATTTTTAAACTTTTTTTTTTCCCCCATGAGCGTTAAATGTACGCTATTTACCGCTAAACTTGTGATGAAGAAAGACAGATTCTCTGTGTCTTTGTAGGCAACTAAAGTGGATGTTGAAGCAGAGCTTCAGACCTACAAACACTCCAGGCAGGGTTTAGATGAAATGTACAATGAAGCACGTAGACAGCTTCGAGAAGAATCACAACTTCGACAAGTAAGTATTCTTTTCGGGAATTACACAGCAATTCTAGAAAAGATTGTTCTTGAGAAGAATCAGTATATAAATAGTTCTAGGTTTGCTTTTGCTGAGCTTAGGTGCTGCCCTTCGACTTTAATCGATTTTTCTCCGACTGCCTGTAATAAAAAAAAGTTTTTTTTTAACAGAGCAATCAACACATCAGTATTTCTGTAACAATGCTGCTAAATCATAGCAAAGAAAATACGTTTTCTTTGAGAAGTATTTAGGTATGTTGTTAGCAATACTGTATGCTCTGTATGTATGCTAAATCCTTCTTGTGAAAGATAAATCCTTTAGTTCTGTTTTTGTAGTTAATACTTAGGCAACTCTTTATGCGGCGCTGTCAGGGTAATTTCTTATAATGTGAGTTGTCTTCTCCCAAAGTTTAAAAAAGAAAAAAAAACCCATCAGTCGCTGAGTACATGAGAGTGTAATGTTTATGTAGTGGATAATTTGCAAAGTTTAAGAGGGGCGGAATTTCTGAAGGGGTGAAATAGGTGGTGCTGCAGCTCCGTTAGAGTTAGCTTTGTCTTTTTCGAAACAGATAAAATGTTGCATAATTATTTAAAGAGTCTGTGTTGTATTGTTTTCGTGTTTTCTAGGATATGGAGAATGAGCTGGTGGTTCAAGTTAGTATGAAACATGAGATAGAACTTGCAATGAAGTTGCTGGAGAAGGACATTCATGAGAAGCAGGATACCCTCATAGGCCTTCGACAGCAGCTCGATGAAGTTAAAGCAATTAACATGGAAATGTACCAAAAGCTGCAGGTAAAGGAACAATCTGCTGTTAAACTGATGAAATGACTTTGATTGGAGTGAGAGAGATGTGTTACCATTTTGTTTAGTTAAATACTGCTGTTTCCTGAAGTTTTGGTTTCTTTATGCTTCTTAGGTCAGCTTGTTGTTCTGGAACATTACTGATGCAAGCATGATGTCACACAAAGCAGTTCTTAAGGCAGTCACTTACTGGGCTTACAGAAGAAAAGAGCATGAAAATAAGATCATGGCCTAATAATGTGCTGTGTGGAATAGAGAGTAATAGTGCATCTAGTGATAATGACAATTTTTGGCCTGTGTTGTATAAAAAAAACAGAGAATGTAGGCACATAGTGAGGGGTTAAAGAGGAGATATGAATGTTCAAAGTAAGGAAAGGCATTTGGAAAACAAGTTTATGTTAAATGGAAAAAGCTAATTACAGTTTCGGTTTTTTGTTTTTTTTTTTTTTTAAATCTGTTAACAAATTAAGAAAATCTGTAACAATGCAATGTTTTCTTGGAAGAATATGGATCTCAGAGACCCAACATGCAGTTAACAAATGACCAAACACCAGGGAAGTTTAGCAGTGAATTATTTATGCAGAATATCAGTTTGTTTTGTGGAATAAATTATCAAAATAGCACAAGAAACGAGTCAAATCTGTGGCAGAATGAGGGGGAAAATACTAGGATGCTGCAGAGAGATAACTGAGATGATGGACAAAGGATGCTACTTTTCCACCTGCAACTGTGAGGAAAATGAACCAGAGGAAGAAAAATATAAATAGAGCTGGAAAGAAAAATAAGAGAATGTTTTTCAGTATGTTAGGGTCTGTAGGGTTTTGTTTTTCTTTTAAAGCTGTACTTTTGAGGACTGTGGGTAACACTGATTTCACTTCATGACATTCAGACCCACTTCCTGAGCACAGTGAAACAGTTTAGTTGTGCCCAGTCTCTACTGTTGAGGGACCAGTTGATAGTGTTCATTGTATAGCAAAGATAATGCTCTACCTTCTATTTAGATCTTCAAGCTGTGGTTGCAACAGCTCTGCCAAGCAATCAAAATTGTGAAACGTGTTAGTAAAATTCTTAAAAGATTGTTAGGCGCATATGGTAGTTTGATACTGATACCTTAGGATTTCCAGGACTAAGCATCTTAATTCTTTATTGGTAAGGTTCTGAAGGCTACTTAAAAAGATATCAGTGAATTTAAGTTGACTTGCAAACTAAGAAAGGAAATCAAAATTAAAAACATGTACTTAGTAAATAGCATCTACACTTGCAAAGTACAAAACTACAAATTTCCTAGGCATAAGATTGTAAGTACTGTCAACTACATTTTTTAGATGGGGATGTTTTAAAAAAATCAAAACCTGAAGCCATTTTAACATTTTTCCCTTCAGATATCGAAGAAAAAACCCCATGAGGTAACAGTGTAATGTATACCTACTTCAGTTTAATGTTTTTTGTAACACAGGTTTCTGAAGATGCTATGAAAGAAAAAAATGAAATAATTGGTCGATTAGAGGATAAGACCAATCAAATTAATGCAACTATGAAACAACTAGAACAAAGGTACAGGCCCATCTTTGTTTTCCTTCATTCATTTCTCCATCCCCTTACATTTTGCTGCATTCCTACACAGTTGCCACTGAAATATAACTTTCAACTAGAAAATTTAAAAGAACCTTTCTGAAACTTTTAACTACTGCTTTACTGTTTGATTTACACTTATTTTAAATACAAACTAAATCTTTCATTTTTCTTCCTCCACCATCTTTCTTCTGGTTCTAGGGTTTTGTGCTGATACCAAAAGTTGTTCTTTCAGCTGTTTCAAAATTCTGATTCATTATTACCTCTTCTTTTTTTTCCCCACCTGAATGAAATGCAATAGAAACCAAAGCATTAATCTTGCTTATACTTAAGCTTGTGCTTAATATAAACATTTAATGCCTTCATGGATCACTGCTGTATTTGCTGAAGCTCTTAAATTGCTGTCCGTTGCTTTGGAAGTACCATGATTTTCAATGACATAATGAGTTTTTACACTGAAAGGTTGAAAATGAAAGACTAAAATTCCAGTACGTGAATTTACATTATGGTTATACTGCATGTATTGCATAATATTAAAATGTGACTCATGTTTTAATTTAGTGGCCTATATGCAACATTGATCTTTTTAATTGTAAAATATAACATATCCATAAGCCCTGTCATGTTGGTGTTTGACATGTCTTTTTTTTTCCATTTAAATCTGATTATGAAAAACATGGTTATGTATTAAAAAAATAGTGACATGAATATTCTTTTATTGACATCCTTTTTCCCTCTTTTTTCTTTTTCTTTTTATCCTTTATCCCAATTTTTGTTTTTACTATTTTGTTGCCTTCATCTGTCTTTGATTTTTGTCCACTGCATTCATGAAGTGACAAAGATCTGTTAACTCAAACTAGGACTATTGCAATGTCATTCGTCAAATGTGCCAGCAACGAAGCTCAGCACCAGTATAAGCTTGTCAAAGATATATCATTCTGAAAGCTCCTCCAGATCTGTTGTGTTTCAATAATTACTGATAAAACTCACCTTAAGAATTTAAAGATTACAATTTTAAATATAAAGTGGTATTAGAAATCCTGCACTGTAACTGATCGTAGCTGGGTTCTCTTTTCTTTTCTGAGAGAACATCATCTCCGATCTCACTTTACCCCACTTAAAAAAAAAAAAAAAAAAAAAAAGGAAAAAAAAAAAGAAAAAAAAGTAAATTATTGCACTATTATTAAGCAAATGTAAGCTAGTTTTCTAATGTTATTTAATCACTTCTTAATTGTCAAAGTTTATTTTAAGAGGTTAGCTGTCTTTACTTTGGCTGTACGTTTTTATGACTTTTGTTTCTCATCTAGTGATTTTTCCTATTCTTTATGGTACTAACAGATTTTAAAAGTAGCCCTTCTGACTAGTATTTCCCTTCTCCCCTGCTTATTTCTTTCACTTTTAGGCTGAATTTATCCCAAAAGCATGCTCTCCGTTGGGTTTTTTGGTTGTAACTAGCACTGTTTTCTTAAACAGTGTGACAGGAGTTTGGGTGAAAAGGGGTTGAATGCTATATCAGAACAATATATTTAAAAAAAAAGGGTGGTGTCAACAGATACATTCAGTATGTACAGTGGAAGAATTACAGGGTTTGGGGATAAAGCAGCTAAAGCACAATTCCATTTTGCTGATGTGATGCGGAGTTAAAATGTGTTTGGTGCCTGGACCGGAATGGGGCTCCAGACAAGGGAGGGCTCTGCGCTGGAGCAAATTTGGCAGCTGTGATTCCTGCCTCGAACAGCAGCACCGTGATGGCTGCAGTGGTAGTTGTAGTAATAAATAGAGTTTACGTTCAGGGCCCAGATCCTGAACTTGTCTAACTTGTTGGTCAGCTAAGGATCTGGCCTGTCTGTGGCTTTGTTTACACTGTAATCATAACCTGTGGTTTTGCCCAACCCCTTTTTTTCCCCTTTTCCCTCCCTCCACCCATCATTAGGCAGTCTTTACAACTCATATTTCTGCTTTGTGTTGCTGCTTGCCTGCACTGCAGAAATAAGAGAGTTTTTAGCTGCTGACTGCCCCTGATGCGCTGTTTGCTCTGAAGCGTGGAGGAGAAGTTGGCTGGGAGAAGAATCTTAGGGCCTTTCAGCAGAAGGGGGTGCGTTTGCAAAAGTCAGGGCAGGACACAATAATAGAGAAAGGGTTTTTACTCCAGGATTATATATAACCTTACTCCTTGGTTTGGAATCAGAAGGAGCCTTTAACATGGGTTGGCTACTGAAAAAAGAAAAATAACTATCTCCCATCCTCAAATAAAACCCAAACGAGAAACACTGAATAAAACAACAGGTAGACCATAGCAGAAATGGGAGCGTTAATCATCTGACGGTCATCTGTGCAAACAAGTACCTGCCTCAGTGTCATCTGAAGCGCAGATCTTGCTGCGAACTCGGTCCAGCTCAGCATTGGTCTGAATTGCAGCGGTGCGGTTAGCCTTGGGGCCAGTCTAGAGGATGGTGCTGTAGCCTGGGTGGGCTAGCATCTTTCTTGTGTAGCAAGATCCCTTTCTACCTAGGTTGTGGAAGCTATACTGCAGTTTAATTTGTGATTTAGGGAGGGTTTTAACTTGCTTTTGGTGTTACTGTCTTGTGTAGCTTCGTTCAGCTGCTTTTGCCTGGTGAGTTGACCCGACTTCCCCAATATTCTCCTTTCCGTACGTGTTTTGGCCCTCTGGGCACTACTGTTGCAAAGGTGACTGGGAACATTCTTAAAACAACTGGCATAGTTGAATGAGATAGTACACGCTTTATAAGGTAGTTTAATTTCAGTCTTTTTTCCACTTGTTTACTGGCAGCTTTTGGAAACTCCTGCTGGTGCAACTTCATCAGTAGAAGCACAAATGTAGACATAATGCTGACTTAAATTCTTTTTAGCTGACATTGGGAGTTGTGAGTTACTCTGCATCCAGCTAGCTGCTGGGAAGTGAGAAATCAAGCACAGAGTGTGTCACAAAATTCTCCCACCTCTTACCCGAGAGCCTTTGAAACAGTTTTGTTAAACACAATGCAGCAGGTGGGGACGTTCAGTGGTATTTTACAGGCTCTTTTACCCTCCTGCCTTTTCATCGAGACAGTTGTAGCCACGATACAGCACAAGTTCCATTTTAGTACCTTTACTTTTGTTACATTCCATCCATCTTTTTTTGGCCTGAAGAGGTGACCAAGCAGAGAGGAACCACGGTGAATTAACGGATTCCAAGGGGAGCACTAGCTGAAGCAGAAAGAAACCCCTGGAGTTCAGAAATGAAGGATTAAATAAAAAAAAAAAACCCAATCCCTCACTTCTTGATTAATGGCTTTAATTTATTTTGTCTATAGTATGGAGCTATTTTAACCAGTGTAAGAATGCATTATTTTTAATACAGATTATTTAAATTAATTTCATAATACGGTGTAGTTGAGGTAGTTCTGTAAATGTAGTGGGACCTGTCAGGGTGTGTCTTGTTGTATTAGGCTAGTTACGTTTTTTGCTGTCTGATTGCGGTGCTCTGTATTCAGCCTTATGCCTGAATTGTTTTCAGCTGCTTTTGCACAACACATGTTCTGCCCTGTCTTAATGGGTAATTAGTACAAGCCGAGTACTTTTACAGGATTTATTTAAAAAACAAACAAAAAAGAAAAGCTTCCCAAAATAACACATGAACATATGCTAAAGGAAAAAAAAAAAAAAGCATTAAGGTATATGCTTTAATTCTAAAATATGTATCATCATGCTTTGGCATCTGTTATTCTTGAGCATAAAATAAAACAGTGATTACTTACAGTGATTACTCTCTTACTGTATGAAAAAGGAGCTAGTTCTCTAGGCATTGTATGGATTTCTCGTTTGAGTTTGTGAGTTTCCCCCAAACTTTGTTTTTATTTAGAAATGTTTCTATTTCCCCATTTTTCTTTTATTTGTCTTCTTCACCCTCTACACCCTAGTTCTAGCTTCAGTTTTACCCAAAGTTGATTTGAATTACACCAGATTGCAGCAAGCAGAGAAGGCTCAAATGGAGGCTGAGGCCGAGGATGAGAAACTTAAGCAGGAATATGTGAATAGATCTGAAAGTCTGCAGAAAGAATTCTCCCAGAAGGAGAAACAGCTGTAAGTACATCATTCCTGTTTGGAAAAATATGCAGCAGTAAACATTCTACATTTTGGTATGTCCTGTGTCTTGATACAGGCTGGTTGTTGATGAATGGTTTTGAACAGAATGTGGTTGTTGATGAATGGTTTTGAACAGAATGTAAATACTAAAGACCTTCATGTTAGGTACTGGCAAGGTGGAAGGAAATATGCCATTCCAAGAAGGTCAGGCTACCTTTGGGTGCTTCTAAAATGGTGTGCAGCTTGAAAGGAGGGGAAGAACAGCACTATTTTTTGTCTAAAAGTGCCAGCTTAATTCATGAAGAAATTGTCCTAAGTGGGGGAAAATACATAGTGTAGTAGTAGTAGTAATACACACACTTCTAACAAAACCCACAAGAATGTAGTAGTATAAACTTAAACACAAATGGCATAAGAATAATTAATCATAAGAGTAATGGATAAGGTAGAAGTGGTTTAACTTACCACTGTGCAGGAAATAAAAAATAAAAATCCACTGGAATAATAAATACTAAAAAGTAATATAAAAGACAACTCTCTGCCCTTTCTCCTATTAAATGCTTCAGTACTGATGTAAATAAATATGTAATGTAAAAAGCTCCCTGTAAAGGCAGGTACTTCCCCTGTTTGGAAAAATAACAAGTAAATTACTTAAGGCAGTGCAAATCTGCGGCACAACAAGGAGTGGGACTTACAAATTCGTGATTTCAAATCCAATTATTAGCCCACCCTGCTGCCCACCCTCTGTTACAACTCTGAATGTTAATAAGCTTGTTTAACTGTCATGACAAATGTTCACTTTACTACCACAGCCATCTTTGCAGATTTTGGCAAAAGAACAGTTCAGACCCCAGCCTTAGAATTCTGCAATTCTGAAACCTCAAGGTCATGTTCACTTCTGATCTTTTCCAGCCAGATGCTGAGGTAGTGTCCCAAAATGTAAGTCTTTCCTTTAAAAATGGTTTGGGTTTCAAAACAGGAAAATTAATGTGGATGCAGGTTTTCCATCAAAAATCCTTGCATGACTGCTCTCAGGTTGTTTGTTTCTTTTTTTACTGTGTTGGCACAATTTGGCAGATCTAGAAGGTTGAAGCGTGAGGCAGTGTGAAGAAGGCAGTGTGCTTCCATCCTTTCGTTTCACCGTAACGTTCTAAACACCAACTCCTCCATGAAACTGATAGTGAAATTCCAGCTAGAGTGGATCTTCCATCAGAGTGGCCCTAATTCCTTTAACTGGACTCCAGTTGAACTAATTGAATTTACATCCTTCTTTAAGTTGAACCTCAGTTATCTAGGAAGCTCAATAAAAATAGTAACTTAAAGTCCTTTCTCCATTATTTTCAATTCAAAATGACATAAACCTTAGTCTAAAATAGAAGATTCACATTTAAGGGTGTAATATTAAATAACACTTATGAGCACCAGAGATACATGCAAGCATTGTCTGCGTCACCAGTGGCAGTGTGATCGGTTTGTTTTATTTTAGAAACAAGCTGTGTAAGGTTAAGGAGGATTCCCCGTATCCACGTTTTAAAAATACTTTAGAATGTTGTGGTTAATCTTCTCGTCCTCGTTTATTAAAATGGTCAGCTCTTCAAAATGATGCTGTATTTTTGGTCCTTTAAATACGTTTCTCTTTAAAACTGTTCTCTAAGTGACAGTGTTTTGTTTTATTTATTACACTGACGTCTAAAATATTATGATATCGATGCATTATTTCTGTTTTAGAAAATGTGTGAGTTGATAATTTGTTTATTATAATAGTATATTGCACCCAGAAATGAACTCATTTTTATTTTTAAAAAATGATACATTTTTGCACAGTGATTGTTGGGGTTTTTTTTGTTTTGCATATTCTAGGCTTCAGCTGGAAACAGATTTGAAGATAGAAAAAGAGTGGCGGCAAACCCTGGAGGATGATCTTCAAAAGGAAAAGGAAACTGTATCTCATTTGAGAATAGAGACCCAAGAAATAATTACCCTCAAAAAAGTAAATTCTGCAGTAAAACTTGAGTAGTAATTTAGAAATTGGCTGCAAAGTTAATTATGGATTTAGGCATGGTATTTTTAAGAATTTCTGTGAGTAGATAAGACAGACGAGATTAATGTACTCTCACAAATAGATTAATTAAAAAATGGGGTTTTTACTCCCCATTTAGTAATCAGATCAGAACTCAGTGCTTTGAATAAGGAAAAATGAAATCCTCATTTTCCTTTCTCAGTTGTATTGAAGGCTCCGTCTTCTTATCACAGGCCAGAAAGTGCTTCAGCTTCTGTCTGATTTGGTCTGCGTGGCTGTACAGCAGTCTTGATCTCTGCAATCAATCGCTTTTATTTTCTTCCTGGAGAGGAGCGCAGAAGCAAAAATGCTTCATCTCTTGGGGTCTAAGAGTGTTTAATCCCGCGTTGTTGCTGTTCGAGTTGGATTTGAGAATCCTAATAGAGAGTGTAATGGATCATTTATTCACTTGGCTTTCTCAGTAGGATGCGCTTTGGGTAGTGGGAGTTTTCTAGCCAGTAGGCAAATACAATTTTGAGAATAATTGGCGTTTACTGTTTGTTTTTCTTTTTCTTTTTTTTTGTTTTAAGGAGTTCCTTAAACTTCAGGAAAAGAACAAGCAACTGAAAAGGATATGTCAAGACCAAGAAGCTGCTCTCCAAGAACTGGCATCCAAGCTGAGCGAGTAATTTTGTTATTCATGATGATTATTTTTGTCATATAAACCTGAATTAAGAAAAATAATAGGATGGTGGACACGAGCATTAGACTGTATTTGATGATATTATCTAGCTAGTTAGCCAAAAGAAATATGTCTAGTTAGGTCAGGTCTGATTAGTTTTATTTTCCGTTGGTGGGCTAGCTGTGAACTCACGGGTAGTTATAGTGCTCTTAACAGAAACCCCTGATTTAAAAGGTTCCAGGGGCATTAGGGGTTGTTTTGCGTTGAAACCGGTTGGCGAGTTTGCATGTTGTGGTATTCCCAAAGAAGAACCCGGGTAGAAGAGAACAGCTCTGGCTCCCGCAGGACACTTATCTTTCTGTGAGGATGCCTGCTCATGGAGTCATTTCTTTGAAGAGGTGAAGATCCTCCGTAGGACAATCCTAGCCCACTGTTACTAAGTCTGTAAGGCCCGTCAGACTATAGTGAGCAAATAAGCTCTGAGCACAGCTCTTAGCATTATTGTTATATGTTGTTAAAGTTTAATTAACGATCTCTGTCTTCTAAGTCATTTTGCCATGACTAATATGGACTTCTATGCCCTATAGAGTAACTTAGTGTATATACACTGTGACTCAATCCATTTTGAGGGTTGGCACTGGGTGGCTGTGGGGAGGCTGGTTTCTCCGTAATGACATGGTGTGGTCTTGTTCAAGGCCAGAAGTTTAAATTCTGGTTTTGTACCAACACTGTGTGCTAAGCTTTAGGTATTTGCACAGAGTTATGCTGGTACAAATTTCTCTTGTCCACAAAACCTCAAGCAAATTTAGAGCCGTTGAAAGGATTCTGAGCTCTTTGGAGAGGACTTGTTTTTGTCTAGTGCTTAGTACAGCAGGGTGTGATATTGATAGCATCTCCTGGATGCTGCTGTAATGTAAAATACTAACTTAACTACAACTTTTAAAGTTGCTAGACCGTGACTGACAATATAGAAGTTTGAAATAGCATTATCTTATTTTTTAGATCAAAGCTGAAAATAGAAGATATAAAAGAAGCGAACAAAGCATTGCAGGTTAGTAGTATTTGGAGGAAAGAGAAGCTTTTTTTTTTTTTTTTTTAATATTCCCTTTGAAATACTTTGTAAGCAGGAATGAGAAGACTTCTGTCCAACAGCAGCTATTCAGAAGAGACTCATTGTATGGCTTCCTCCAGTGGGAGAGAACCGCCGACTCCCTGTAGCCACAGGGGAAAAAGATGCTCAGTTGCTTTTGATTTTTCTTGTTTGATCTACAGCTCTGGATTTTGCTACTTTCCTTGCATTGGTACACCCTTCTGTGTTTTGTAGAGTTTATCGGGGACAGAATATGCAGCCAACTGATGGTAGATTATGTGCTACTTCTCAGTGATCAGTAAATATTTGATTGTCCTAGGAATTAAGTAAACTTGTAGCGCCAAAGCTGATGAAATATGATTTGTAATGTTGAGAGGTTTGGAATTTCAGTGTTATGCAGGGAGCACTTGGCACTTAAGAGCAGAGATTGTGTCTGCACATGTTCAATCATGTGGTATGTCACCTCGTGTATTATTTCAGTCCAAGAAAAGGCGTGTAAAGTGGTTTTGTTGAGCATATTCCTGGTTTAGACAGAAGGAAATGAACAGTTCTTGACACTGTCCTGTTTTGTGGTTTTTTTTTCGCTTCCGTGCATCTTGGGGACTTCCTGTGCGATGGGCAGGGAAACAGGCTTCAGCTCTGAGACGCGGATACCTTTCTGCTTTTCCCAGCTCAGCCATTGACCAGCTTTACTACCTCGAGCGCGTTCTCTTTTCACCTATTCCTGCTCTGTCTTGTCTCATACGGTTTTGCAGTGTTGTGGAGGGGATTTGTACTGCTTTAGAGTGTCTTCGTGACATGATGCTGGTCTCGGGGCATTAAACAATTCAATCAGTAAATGTACTGATTTGTCTTGTCCCCTGGGAATCAAGGTTTAACTTCATCAGATACATATAGTTATGATATTTTTTTTTTCTCCAGGGCCAGGTTTGGTTGAAGGACAAAGAGGCTACACATTGCAAGTTATGTGAAAAGGAATTTTCTCTTTCCAAAAGGAAGGTAAAACTAATGAAATTTCTTTCAACTTGTTTACATGTGTTATGAGAAAAACAGTAATTATCTTAGAGGTGTGGCGTGAAATGTCAGTGCTCAGTTGAGTGTGTAGTTATTTCTGAGATATCTTTCTAGTGCTTTGGTGTGTACAATGCAGCTGGGCCGTCACTGCGAAAGAAACACTGCCTTTTGGTGAAGTGCCACAAAGGAACATACCTAAAATTATTCAACCTACTATGTGAAATCATCATCTCCAGTGCTTGTCAGCTCTGGCACTGTTAAAATTTGACACATGGAAGTCTTTTTACGGCATTCTTTGTACAATAGACAAATTATGAGTTCATTATCATTTTAAAGTAAAACGTGATGTTAATTTCAATGCTTTATTAATGTGTGCAGGAATTTTTATTTTACCTTTTTATGTTAGATCTCGATGAGCTGCCTGACACAGAATCATTACTCTCTTGAATATCATTGCTTATATTTTTATCTAGCAGTGTATTCTTAATCCAGGGATTGAACAAAATCTGCAAAGCGTATATATATGTATATAAAAATATATAAATAAAAATACACGGTCCTAGGCAGACCCTCTATCTATCTATCTGTGGTGCAGTCACAGACCATGGTCTGTCTAGGATTGCGTCATAGGTTGGGATTTAGATGAATTATCTTTTGAAAACTGATTCCACGCTCAGATCAATGAAGTGGAAGGAATCACATTTCAGACCGCTCTGTGTCTATTGTTCGGTGGTATCCAATTACCAAGTTTATTTCCATTGTAAATTTTATTTTTCTTTTCATTTTTCCTCCTTTTCTTTAGCATCATTGTAGAAACTGTGGTGAGATCTTCTGTAATGCCTGTTCTGACAACGAACTGCCTCTGCCTTCTTCACCTAAGCCTGTTCGGGTCTGTGACTCCTGCCACGCCATACTTATACAGAGGTGCTCTTCTAACGTGCCATAAGATTATTTTACAAGATATTTATTACCTTTTGTTATTTAGCTAATCCGATTAAAAAAAAAAAAAAAAAAAAAAGCCAACTAAAAGAATGTACAGCACTATTTCCAGAATTTCAGGTAAGCAGTCTAGAGTTGCATTTTCAAGGTGTGCTGGAGGAGTTACTTGTCTGCTTCCTTCCTCTTGAAACGGAGACAATGGGACCCGACACCAGAAAATGCAGGTGTTAAAGACGCAGATGACAATATTAATCTAAAAGCTGCCTCTGAAGCTCTTTTGGAGGAAGCAGGGCAGTGTAAGAGGAGACTCAGCGTTAACATGTATTTGACGGGTATCTTAGTCATTATGATGATCTTGAAAGATGATACACTTACCTGCTTTTACAGGCTGCTCTGCCACAAGCCCAACCTAATTCTGCTGCAGAACGTGCCTGTGATACGCCGTTGTGAAGCAAAACTGTGTGGTAGCTAGTTTTAAATTGTATTTTAAAAAAGTAATGCAGTTAATGCGGTGGTCCAGTTAAGTTGTTGCCAAATACCGTATTTGCTCACTTCCCCTCAATTAGCAAGATTTGCTATATCCAGGGGTATTGCACCGACAGCTCTGTGGCCACGGGTGTAAGGGGAGACAGGTACCAAGCGGCACCTCTAGGCGTTGCACGGAGCAAGGTGCATTTTGCTGAATGATTTTTTTGACGTTGACTATTAATCTGACGTATCCGTGTTTCCATTAAAAGAGAGACGTCTGTCCCAAAAATTATGCCTCACATTGTCTGTAACCCTGAACAAGTGTCTTTGCGTTGTTTTCGCGGAAGTCGTGCTTCCGAGCTTGTACGTGTAGTCACTGTAGGGAATCACGGGGTGAATCTGCCACCGAGAAAGACTAGGATTAAATACTGGGGACCACGTCCTTTCTGTGTTGGACAGGGAGGTTCTTCCTTATTTTGTCATCATTTTTCTCAAACTTTCAGAGTTTTTTCCTAAACTTCATATTTTATTTTTCCCAGAGCACTTTTGAGTACATCTAGGTCTGACCACTCTTGGCACTGATATTCTGTGAGAACTTCTGCTGGAATGTAAATCCTTATTCTTCCCGTAGGCAAACGCAAATACATCCATTGTTAATAACTTGTCCTCGCTTCCACCTCGCTGCACTGGAACCCGTCCACCCTCTTCCCTTCAGCTGCTCACGCGACGGGCTCCGGCCCTGCAATCCCCACGCTCTGCCCGCTGGTTCCTTCAGCCGGGTGCTCGGAAGAGAAGGGAGGCTTTGAAACAGGTCTTTTAATTGGTCTTGCACTTCGTTTAGCTTAGCTTTGTCTTTCGAGGCTAGATGTTCAGTCAATACCCTGAAAGCTAATACAGCTGGTTTGGTTTTTTTTTTTTAACACCTCGATGTAGTTGCTTATGTAGCTTTTGTAAAGAAAAATGTTTTTAAAATTACCCGATGTAACTTTTTGTAAAATACAAAACAAATACTTGTAAATCTGTAAATAGCTTTTGGAAAAAAAAAATAATAAATTTAATTGATCTGCAACTTAACTGTGGGAATAATGTCACTTTATTTAAATTTGTAACCGGGATTTATTTTAAAATATTTTATTATGACTTGTTCAAGTTGCTTAGAAAGTCCTTGCATACTGTTAGGGAGCTGGGGCCGACCCTGCTGATGAGGTGACAAAGCCACGTGCTGTTCACCTGCCTCCCGGAAGGCAGCGTTCCGGGAGTGTTTTCCAGGGGGCTTTATGTGGGGCGGGCATGGAGGCAGCAGGGTGTGGGGCAGGAGAGAGATGGTGCCGATCTGTTCTGCTTTAACAAGTAGCTTTTCAAAAAGTATGCGGCAAATAAAATTAATTTTAAAATAGGCAATCTTTTAAGAGAATAATTTCCATCGCACACAATAAATTAAATGTCTATTACTTAATTGCTGTCTCCTCTCCTCTGTGCTGCCTTGCTTGTGTTGGGACAAAGTCACTGAAGTAGCAGGTAATTACTCAGATTGCTTTCACCGACTCCAAGTGAAACTGCCTTGAACCAAACGGTGAATACTCTTATGTTCCCTGTGGTTTGATTTCCCTTTTAGCGTCAAACCACGTTCCTGGCCTGCTTTGAGCAGCTTTTTGGACCACGCTGTGGGTGGAAGGGTTCAGCGCTGCAGGGGGAGGCGGAAGGGACAGGGCAGCCTGAAGGGAGCTGCCGCCACTCCGTGCTGCTGCGGAATTCCCTTTGGCAGGAACCAAACTCGGGGTGTTTCCCACCACCCCCTGGTTACACACACACAGCAGCTGGAAGCGGGACTCCCAAAAGGTGAGTCTTGAACAGGCGGTGGCGTTCCCTCCTCGTGAAACGGGAACACAAGGGATACACAAGGGATACCCGGGGGGAGGGAAGGGGACGGAGGTGACGGTATTTACAGGTGTCATCTGTACCGTGGTCCCCTAAGTGTGGATTTCCCCTACCTCACTGTAAGATACCTTCTCCTGCAACCGGGTTAACTCTTGTCCTGACCTCAGCCACCTCAGCTTTATGAAAGATGTGAGCTTTTCCAGCAGCAGACCAAGAACCCACTGGTTCTTCAGAGCACCCGTTTATGATCACTGGTGGTAGGATCTCCTCTGCCCTCCCCTTCCTCACCCGAACACCTCTGCCAGTTACCCTCTCGGCTTTTATTTCCAGTCGCTGTGACACAAGGACACGCTCTCTGGTGAAATAAACTCCATTCTCCTCTCTCCCACAAGAAGACATTTATTACAGATATAACACAGTACTAGCAAAACAGGTGACAGACTTTTCAATACCCAAGATCACATTTGACAATTTTAAGGGAGGCATTGAGGACAAAGCAGTTAATTTGGGAGATCACACTGGCTCAGAAGAATAAATACCTTTTTTTTTTTTTTCATTACACATCAGGTATGTTAAGTGTCTTCAAACAATAGTTTCTTACATATCTTACATGTCACAAATGCGCGAAAAAGTTTTATCAGCCTGGTTGGGTTGTGTGGTGTTTCACAAGTGTTGGGCTCGTAGTTTAATTTTAGAGATACTTTGCTTCGAAGGAGCTCATCCATTTAATGGCTTGTCAAGTTTGGAACAAATACAGACACAGCAGCCGTGTGCAGCCAAAAAAAAAGGAAGCTGAACCATGTTTAAATACAATAATTTCACAAAAGAAAAAAAAGAGTTGCCTCCAAATCCCCCCCCTCTCTTCCCGAAAGCAGCATTTGTGAAAAAAAAAAAAAAAACCAAACCAAAACATTAAGTAGATAGATAGTTTCGAATTAACTCCTATTTGACCTATTCCATGTTAGCTAAAAGCTGTGCCTAGTGGTTTCGTCTGCTTGGCAAGTTCCAGGTGTGAAACGCGGTACCTACAGCTCTACAGCAAAGCGTGGCAATCAGTGTTGGTGCTCGGTTTTGCGAGGCAGGAGCCTCGGGCACTGCTCCTTCAGGCAGCTGTGCAGCTGAAGATGAGGGCAGGGTCTGGCAGCACAAGGAAGGAAGCCGGAAAAATGACTTTTAGCCTCCGGAGCTTTACACCGCGCTGAGAAATTACTACATACAGCTTATCAAAAGGGTTTAGGAAAGATCGTTACTAAACAAACTAAGCTAGTCGTCTACCTTTTTCCCCTTAAACAAGTGAATTTTTCAAACTCATTCACTACACCAAAATTACATAGAACTGAATCAGTGTTCATAGGAGTTACAGTACAACCACCTTTATTGAACCATAGTACAACATCTTAAACCGACTGTAGTCTTGAATATGTAATACATCCTTAGGAGTAACTAGTATAAAAAGTATCAACATCAGTGGTTTGAATATAAAAATTTATTTAAAGTCAGAGTATGCAACAAATAAAACCTACAGAAAACAGATTTCCCCATCACAATCTGTTGCTTACCAAATAATATTGTGAAAACACATTCCTTCAGTCATTATAAAGTTCTTAAAATACAAAAGAAATTAAATTTTTGTAAGAAAGTCTAGGAGACCAGAGACTGTTTCTTCCAGGATGTTTTGCAGAAGCAAGGCTATCCTTCAATACATTCCACGCCAGCCGCCTCCACCCATACTGCCTTGCCCATAGTATCCTCCACTATTTCCACTGCCACGACCTGCAAACAATTGACACAAGGTCACGCATACATACCTTAAAAAAAGAAAAAACGTGATGGGTAATACAGAACAGTTGGTTGAAGATGACTCAACTTACACTAAAATAAAAACAACAACACTTCAACACTAGTTTTCTAGACGAGCATTTGCCGCAGTAGCAAAATGCACAAACCCCCAACTGATTTAAGGTTTCAATGAAACCGCCCCCCCTCCTTCCCGTCCTCCCGGCACCACGGCTCCGCAGCAGAGCCCCCCGCCCTGCCCCGGCGCCCCCCCCGCAAGACAGAGCCAGCGGCATTTTCACAGAACACGTGTAAAACAGAACCGTTACTTACTATATCCGCCCAAGCCATCAGGAGTTCCGTATCCGCCGCTGTAATTGCTACCCATTCCCATTCTCCCAACGGAGCCGTAACCCTGATCTGAAACGCAGGAAGAGCATCGTTAGAAGCCCGGAACTTAGCAGAAGATTTGGCAAAATGTCAGCTCAGTCTGGAATCGATGCGTACCCATTCCATCTCTGCCATAGCCTCCCATTCCAGAGCCACCTCCAGCAGTTGAATTCAGAAATAGTTCAATATATCGATGCTCTGTAGGAAACAAAAACAAGCCTTTCTTAAGTGCTTTGTTTCAGAAACCGGAAGCACAGGGGTATAAAACAAAAAAACACAACCCCAACTTACAAGTAGCAGTTAAAGGTGAGTTTAAATGTGATAAATGGCAAAAGTCTTATCGTTTGTGTATTTACTGCAAAGCCACTGAAGTTAAATGCAGTTTAAACCCTTCTACGCCCTGCTAAAGCCTGGCCCGTGAAAGCTGTAAGTGAACATGACACTCACGCATGTGATTTTTATCCTTAGACATGGCAGCTACTGCATCCTCATGTGTTACGAATTCCACATCTGCCTCTCCTGTGGCTCTTCCATCTGCTCCAATATCAATGTGAACTCTTATAGGATTCAGTGGCGAGAAAAACTAAGAATAAAAACAAAGAAATAAATCACATGAATGCAGGATTCAAGCCAGGTAACTTCCCCATCCCAGTGGCTAGTGGAGCATTGCATTAATTTAATCTCATCCTATCACATTAATTTAATTACTAATTTCCAAAGTATTACTTAGTGATAGTGGACCTTCAACGTTAAGTCAATCTACACTTAGAATCTATTATTATTATACAACTGGAAGAGCTCCAGCTAGAACTTGAGGAGCTTTCTTTAAAGGCAAAGATATAAACAAAAATTCCTGCCCACACACGTTGCTTTGAGCAGCACGTTCCAATATGATGCCATCCTGGAAAAAATCTTGCTTTGTTTCTGAAGAAGCGGAGCCAAACACATTTCTCAAAGCAAGGACGTTTATGGAATGCAAAAAAAGCTGTCAATCAGACTGCTCTTCCACGAGACACAGTGATCTTTCCCTTGTTTTTGGAGAGTCTTTAGACTATACACCTCAATTTAAACCAAAAACCAAAACAGAACACAGCCTTAAGAATGGAGTTCTGCACATATAATATACAGGTGCAACTACTAAATAGGGAGCCCTCCTGAGGAGAGGCTGTGTTTAAACTAGACTTTATATCCCAGGAAAACTTCTTCCCCTACAAACACCACACCTATACTGACACAAGAATGTATTTCCAAAATCTGGCAGATGCGCTTTTATCTGCCACCCTGATCTCTTGCCAGCAATGGGACACTGCCCCTCCAGCCGAACGCAGCCCCCGACACTCTTCCCACCCTGTCCCTCTTAAGTAAGTCTCAGTTCAACAAACCAATACATAAACTACAATCAGAGTTTTGTATCTGCTATTCCTCTTTTACAGAATTTTAAGTTTTCAGTTAAGCTCCTTAAAATTAGGATAATGATTGCAGCAACTGCTTTCTCCCCCCAATACACCTTTTATGGAAATGAAAGAGCAAAGAGTACAGAGATTAATGTTAAATAGTTTGGCTGACTTCTACAGTAATCCTACCTCATATATTACCTTTATAAATGAACTCGTCTACTACTAAGCTTTGTAAAACTCATGTAAAGGGCTGTGACTTTGCTTAACAGATCTATCAGAGAGATCAATCACTTGTTTGAGAACTTTAACCAAGCTTGGAATAGGAAAGACAAGAACACAGAAACTCTCGGCATTAGAAAGCCCTTTTCCCCATTGTACTTACGTTTGCAATATCATTTTCTGTTGCTCGAAAAGGCAGTCCTCTCATGTGAACAAAATGACCGCCACCATGGAAACCTGAGCCAGCGTCTCCACCGTAGCCATGTCCTCCCATGCCTGTTAAAAATCCCAGAACAAACAAACCCACACACCTGTAAGATCACCGTGAAAAGCCAGAAAGTCACTCCCTTGTTTCCCGAAATCATTCACTTTATACCACTGAATAGAAGATGTTTACGCTTCCTGTTTATCAACCAGGACACTTAACCAGAAGATGTCGTAAGCAATAGATTTACATTTTCCTGAGATTCCCCAGTTCCCCCCCCTTTTTAAACAACTTGCTTTCTTTACAAAATAATCTAACCAAGCAAGCAATGATTTCTGCCTTGGAAATACTATGTCTTACAACTCAAATAATATGAAAAGTTTTTTTACCTCTCCCATCTCTCATTCTGTCATCATAGCCATCGTTTCCGTAGCCATAGTTATTATAGCCACCATAATCATCAAAGCCACCATATCCTGTGCAATGGGAAAAAAGAAAGGAACGATTACATTGTTACCCCAAATTCATGGAGCAATGCAAAAGAGTTAATTTTTCAGTCTTTGGGCACCCAGAAGTTTGCAAACAGCCTCTACAGACTGTTAAACCTGGACTTCTGAACACAGCGCAAACATAATACTCCCTTTATACAGTAAAAGGAGTAAAACATGCAAGTGAGAGATCAAATTCTGCTGAAATACAGTTTCCTTATTTAATTCCATTAATCTTAAATACTAAGTCACATTTTTTTGACCCATTACAAGTCAAAATGTTTTGAGAGAAGTGTGTCAAACCTAAGGGGTACTGCAGCTACTGCCATTTCTTTATTTCTTGACAAAGACGTCAGAAACATGAAACTGACAACAGAACCTCCGTTCATTAGATAAACATACCACCGTCATATCCACCACCTCCTCGACGCATTCTGTCATACATACTTCCACGCCCAGCTCCATAATAACCCCCTCTTCCTCCTAATGGTCTATCATATGGTCCAGGTCGTTGTTGTCCCATCATTCTTCTTGGCATGTCACAGAATCCTCTGATTTCGCTCTTACTACTTTTGAAGATTTCAATATATCTAATAAAAGAGGATTTTCAAGGAACCAGTAAGAATACGTGCATAAGCTGTCTGAATACTATAAAAGGCCATACTACGTTTTCTATAACTAAGCGTACAATCCAATAGAAGTGACTAGAGATACCATACAACTTAACTTTCTCCTCAAAACCATAAGAATCTTAAGTGTATTAAAAAAACACAACAAAACACTTTACAGTGGCAAAAATTACTATGTGAAAAGTCTAGTTGTATGAATTAAGCATAAAACATGTCTTTCCAGTATGAAACATACTGTTGAAAAACAATGTCCAGCTATAGTAGCATTTATCACAAATTACCCTACGCAAGAACGATTGAAACAGTTTTCCGAATTTAGCAAACTACCCAGAGCAATACTGTCTCCCCCACCCCCCAAATCTACTGTATTTCCCAAGTTAACTTAGGATCAGTTACAAAAATTCTTTAAAACAGCCAGTTCCATGTAATGGTCCCCAACCCCCCCAAAAGCATTACTGACCCACAACCCCCAAAAATAAAGATTTAACACCATCCCAAACTCTCCATCCCCACCTGTGCCCTATTCTTTCCTTGTGTTTCCCCAGAGCATTTTCTGCTATCTCCTTTGAAGCAAACTGCACGAAGGCCTCCCCTGTGCTTCTCCCCTGGTAGTCCAGCGTCAATGTTATCCCATTTGGCACGATTTCCAACCCTTTAACCCAAGGACAAATAACCCCATCAAGGGGAACAGTGTTAAAGGCTGAAACATTCCCATCTGTAGCAAATACTTAAAGCATATCTAAACAACAACAACGAAAAAAAAAACCCACCTCGTTTCCCCCATCACCCAACAATACAAGCCAACATTCTTTCATTAAACATTTATGGATTTAGCCATACTTCTTTTCCTTTTAAAGTATGCAAAAATACAACCACCTAAGTTACATGAATATAGCTACCAATTAAGCAATTTAACTGATCCAAATGCTAACATTCAAGTTATCCCAATACGCGTAACATGTTTACCACTTCCACAAAATTAGATACATACTGAGTTTTACTACATCTACGGTTATTCATACTTCATTTACAGGGCATAATTCATACTTAAGATAAGCTATTTTAACAAAATCCCTCCCATCCACCCCATTAACGGCTATTACAAATTAAAATGTGCAAAACATTCTGTAAAAGATACAAAAAAAACTCAAGTCACTATACTTCGACTATACTAGAGGTACCTTGGAAAAACTGAACAATCTCTTCTTTGCTGCAGCCAAATGGCAAGCCTCGAAGTCGTACCACTGTTCCATCATTAGTTGTATCATTTGGCCCATTGTGTTTTCCACTCCAGTCCATCTTTTATTCAAATCAAACCCTAAAAAAAAAAAAAAGAAAAATTTTGAAATTCCGTACATGCTTAAGCCCCTCCCCTTAAAAGAAATCTGGTAGTTTTTCTTCAGAAAACTAGTGTTACGGATAAGTAGCTTTATTTCTGTATCTGTTACATATTTTAAATTGTATTTTATTATATCTAGCCGCACACGTATCTAGAACAACCCTAAACTTTGTTAGGGAACAGAGCGTGCAGGGGGGGCTGCACGGGGGGAGGCACAGCACATAAAGCTCGTTATTTACTCCGAGTACATTCAACATCCGCCCTAGACGGGGGTTTTTGTTCTTTTTTTTTTTTTTTCTTTTTTTTTTTTTTGTGTTAAGCGTGACAGTTGAAGGGGTAGGAACCACGCAACGGTTCCCGCGTGGAAACACAAGGCCTTCCTTTGTCTGCAAACAAAGCGCCACGGACCACGCTCCCAGTTGCTTTTCGCGGGGGTTTTGTTTGGGTTTTTTTTTGTTCTTTCCGGAAACTCCGGCGATACATTACCTCGAATTACCACTGCCCAGGGCCGCCAGGATCACCTTGAGGGGCAACGGGGCCGGTGCCGCCCGGGCCGAAGGCGGGCCCAGCGCATCGAGACCCCGGCGGGGAAAAGGGGGAGCTAATGATGGCGGGGCGCGGTGGGGTATCCGTACGTGTACCACAATGGGCCACCCGTCCGCCCAGCCGCAAAAGCGAGGGAACCGCCATCGCCGCCCTCCCTCCGACCCGCGGCCCTGACCCGCCGCCCGCTCCCCGGCGCCATTTACCGCGCCTCCCCGGGGCCGCCACCCCAGCTCCCGCCCGGCTCCCCGCCGCGCCCCGCTGCCACCTCTCGGCCTCAGAAGAGCCGCCCAGCCTTCACCCGCCGAACCTCAGCGCCTTCCCGGGAATCCCTCGCCGCCGCCGGCCGCTCTCCCGGGGCCGCCACCGCCCTCGCCTCCACCACTCAAAATGGCGGCCGCGGTCGGGAACGAGGCTCCGCCGCGCCGCCACCGCACCGCCCCCCCCCCCCCCCCCCCCTCCCCGCGCTCTCCCCCAGGATCGTGGTTGCCCGCGGCCGCCTCAGGCGGGCAGCGACCCAAACGCCGCGCCAAGGGGCGGGGAGGCCCACCCGCCTCAAGGCCCGAGCTCCCACTGCTACCGCCATCCCGCCCGCGGGCACCCCGCTCTCTCCCACTCACCGGGAGACCCTCGCACACCCCTCGACGTGCCCCGGCGGGAGCTTCTGCCGGGAAGGAAGGACAGAAAGAAGGAAGCTCCTCCTCACTCCCAACCGGCCGGCAGGCTCGCAACCTACGCAACGCAGATGAGCAGGATGGCGTCCCGGCCGCCTAACTATCGCGATAGCCACGCCGCCCTCCTCAGCCCCGTCTGGGCGGCACCCGCGCATGCGCGCCTCTGGGGAGCGGCGGCGCGGGCGTATGCGCGGCGCGGCGGACGGCGGGTTCCCGCCAATTCCTGTCACGACTCCGGCGGAGGGGAGCCGGGCGCATGCGCACTGGGCTTCCCTTATCTTGGCGCCAAGCGGACTTGGAGCATAGCCGTTAACGGCTGCTCAGTTAATGGCTGCCCGGGCATCGCCTCATGCAGACCGGTCGTTCCCTCAGTCTGTGTCGCTGTCTGGCTGCCGCGGCTTGGGAGGGAGGGAGGGAGGGAGGGAGGGAGGATGGACGGATGGATGGATGGATGGATGGGAGAGGTTGTCCGCTGTGGGCGCACGCAATGGCTGCCCGTCTCTCCGCGGCTCGGCTGCTGTGGTAAACCCATGGCCGGCCGGCCGGGGATGGGGGGGACGACCTCGCACAGCTCCTGCATTGGGACAGGCTGGGCCGGGCGCTGTGGTGGAAGGGCCTCCGGGGCGTTCTAGAGCTGGTACCAAGCGATGCAAGAGCGAGGTTAAAATTCGTGTTAAAGTAATTTAAAAGAGGCTGAGCGCGGGGGTGTGGAAGGGGCCTTGAGTCCTTGTCCGTCCTCGGAAGTGACGGGCTGGGGAGGCCGCTGGCTCCTCCTGCCGGTAGGGAAACATTAACCTGGGGTGCTGCTGTCATTTGGGGATAAAGAAGGTTAGAAAGTTCCTTGCAGAAAACAGTTCAAGACTTAAATAGGCGCAAACGACAATGCAAATTCCCATTTTTACGGTTGATGCCTTTACAAACCGGCCATTTTCTGGAAATCCTGCGGCAGTTTGTCTGCTTGAAAATGTAAGTTAAAAAAAAACCATTTTATGAGGGACTGCAATGGTATTTACCATTCTGTACTTAACCTGGGCACTCAGGACTGCATTAGACTTTGCTTCCTTTACTCGGGGGTTCTGCTTGCAAGCGTTGTTTGTAGTTGCTCCAGAATACAGAGAAATTAGCACAGGCGTACTCGTTTTCCATCAGGATAATTTCATACAAGACACTCTTTGTATTTTTGTGGAGGTTTTTTGTTTGTTTGTTTGTTTTAATGAATATACTGGTTTTATTTTGGGTTAAGAAGAAATGGCTTAATTTCTTAAGCCAATGGATTCAGAGTGAACTCTCTGAAAGGAAATGCAATAGCATAGAATCACTACTCGATAGTTTTTTAATGAGGTGTTGGAAGTGTGGGTTTGGTTTTGATGTGGGGTTTTTGTGTTTCCCCCTCATTTTTATTTTTTTTCTTTCTATGGAAGGGAAATGGAGTATAGACTTGGATCTGAGTCTTTCACTGTTAGTCTGTCAGCTTAAACAGACAGTTTTCACTGCTTCAAGGTTGTGTGGTACTTTTAGTGCAATTGACAGTAGTCACCCTCCTCATCAAGCTGTTCTGAACAGTTGGTACTAATTGGTACCCTGTAGACAATTTCTACCAAAAACTAATTATTAAAGTGGATTAGAAATGTATAGGTCTTACATTATTTGTATAGTAACACTTGATGAAAATTGTAAGTATGAAAATATATGTAGAGCAGTCAATGATAGCTTGTACTGACAACATGAATCCTTTCTAAATATTCCTAAGCCTATCCAGGTCTCATACAATATAGCCTGCTTGCCGGATCAGTTGAAGTTATGATTGAGAACATCTCCCTTGAGACGTATTTTTGGGCCCCTAAAATCTAAATGCCACCTCTCAGAATGAACTTACTTTAAAACTACGAGCTTCTAATTGCATTTTTACATTAATTTTACTTTATTGCATTAGTGTATTGTGAGGGCAACTTATTTGCATGTTGCCTTTGGAGTGTTGAGATTTTAAAGTGGGGTTTTTTTCTGCAGTACCTGAGGCTAGAGGCTCTAGTGTCAAAGTTAAAGCTGAGATTCAGGTAAAGCAGATTCTAATACATAATTTTATTCTAAGGTCCAGGAAAGTATGGTGCAGCTAGCAGCAGTATTTCTGTTCTCTGTTCCCTTCAGAGTCTCAGCAGGTGCTTTACAAAAACCATTGAGAGTAGTAGTGCAAGAATGGCAAAACAAGCTCTTTCAGTATTTCAGAAGTGCCACAGGATGGCAGTATTTCAATAAAGTTTTATTATTTTTAATAATGGTCTTTATTCTGCTTTAGTATCTTTAGAGTAATTGACAGAACAATTTCCCTGGAATAAAGGAGAGGCACTTGTCACTGTAAAATGTTAGAATGTTCTTTCATTGTATAGAATTCACTCTGCAAGCACGGGTCTGCAATACACATCAGCAATTGTTTCATATCTGTAGTATGGGATCATTGGCTGAAAAGGATTATAGTTATTAAGGGAAATAAGTAAAGCTAGCAGGGCAAATTTTTATCTATCAGAGGTTGAATCTGACCAGGTCCACTCAGTACTTTGCTCTCTTTGCATGTCAATATTTTAAAGACCAGATTCTCAAAACCTGGGCAGTCGGCATAATTGTGGGGAGAGAGCAATGGAACAAGGGTGAAGTAGAATTTTATACAATAGCTACAACTTGTGTATCCTGGGGTCAATGTTCACTGGCTTAAATCTGCAGGCAGTTAGAGCAGAATGTCGTCCTAGCCCCTAGCCGTTACTACATACCTCTGGCTGGCATGCATTTTTCAGAGTTATAACTAGAGAGTTGTAGTTGGTGATCTAAAGATCATATTAATAATGACATCTCAGGGTGACTTTAATTATGGCTTCAAAAAAAAGTTTGTGTTCATGGAAAGGTGGAGTTTAGGATTTTTGGTGATTTTATTTTCCACGTATTCCAAGAATTTCTAAACTAGTAGGACAAATATTAGAAATGCCCAAGTATCACAATGATTAAACTAGTCATTCTGTTTTATTCTTAAAGTTTTTTTTAACTCTTACAAAGTATTTTGAACTAAAAAAGAATCTTATGTTTTATTATACTAGAAAATGAAGTGACTGTATTTATTTGACAGAAAGTTTGATTCTGTGGTTTTTGGCCTGCTTTTAATTGGGTTTGTTGTTTCATCATTAGGACTTGGATGAAGATTTGCACCAAAAAATTGCGACAGAAATGAACCTTTCAGAAACTGCTTTCATCAGAAAACTGCACCCAAGAGATGACTTTACCAAAAGTGAGCGTTTCTGTTTACCCACCAAAATCTCTTGCAAGGGAATAGGAAGACATTGTGGGTGCATTTATAAGGAATGGTGCTAAGACAGCCAAAGCAAAACCTTGGAGTGACGATGTATCTTACTTAAGATAATAATAATAAGCCTTTTGCACATGGATTCTTTAAAGTATTTGTGCTGCATATCAAATTCATTTATTGATAAATTATTATTCATTATTATTGATTCATTATTATTGATAAATTAGACCATTTGTTTTAGTGCCTTTTACTAAATAAGCAAGTTGTATGAGAAAATCTAAAAATGCTGTGCAAAGATCCTTCAATTAATACTTCCGTTACTACTAATCTCCTGGGATAATTTCTTATTATACAAGCAGAAGAATAGAGGACGGAATGATCTTATTCTATATGCACAAGACTGCAAAGTGAGTAGAATCTGGTTTGGCTGTTCAGGAAATCATCACTGGGATAACTGTAAGCTATTATTTGAGTTTGTCATGAAATCTCATAAACTATCTGTGGATCAAATACTGGAAAATACATGTTTCCAACAAAACTGGGAAATCTGAAGTTACCCAAAATAAAGACATTAGGCTGCTTATTTGATTGGTTTGAATGAAGGGACTTCACTGGTGTTCTTTGGTAAGGTACATGTATACAATGTGAGAGGAAATGGAGAGACACTAGACAAAATAGAAAATATCAGGCAAGTACAGAGTCTGGTCAAAATCACTTGTGGATTAGTTTTCAGCTGAATCTGCTCACTTTGCACTCGTGTGTGGCAGTGTGTGGCATGAGCTGCAGGGTTGGAACCCCAGTAGCCTGGAGTTAGATTCCAGGTGAAGGTGCCCCGTTGGCATGCCCTTGCTTTGATACAACATGGTGGAAGAGAGAGATGAACAGCTTTGGGGTTATCGGCTGTCTGAAAGAGGCCCTAGAACAGTATGCAAAGAAACTTTATCATTTGATTGTTTGTTCAGGGAGTGGGATTTTGTACAGTCTAATTAAGAGGATTTTCTTAAAGCAGTAACAATCACCGCTTACTCCTATTGTTAATAAACTGGAATTTGTCTTAGGGTTACACTAATTGCTTGAATCAAGAAGTGATAATACTTTTCATTTTTCATGTTGACCTTGCCAATATGGTTAACGCATTTATTTATTTTTCAAGTCATCCATATCCAACAGTATATAAAACTGCAGCTTCTTTCTTATTAAAGTGCTTTTGATATTAATGAGACTAGAGTTTGTGACATCAGATCCACACAGCTGCAGAAGAGGTGCACAGGTTTTTTGAAGGAATTTAGTCACTGAGCTACACCTGAGAATGTGTGTATTAAGGGGTGCTGGGAGCAAGAGGAGACCAGGAACATCAGAATGTCATTTATGAGACTATCATTTGCTTCTGGAACATTAATTGATGTAGTAAGGGCTCCCGGACAAAGAGTTTGTTTCTGCAGGAGTCTGAGTTTGTGATCAGTGTATTTCACTTTAATGTAATTTTTAAAAATTAAAATTTTTTAGGGATACATTGATTTACAAGAATACAAAATGTCTTCTCAGTCTGAGTACAGCTGTATGACTCAAGCATCCAGGCAGGTGTTCTGGGTCACAGGGCTTCTCTGTCTCTGGTCAGTCATGACTTGTTTCCTCCTGCTTTCAGCCACAATTTCCACTTGGGGGAGTGCATTAACACCACAGGACAGGCTCACAGCTGGGTTCTGTGTCTGCCCTGTCTTGGAGCACTTCTCTGTCCATTAGTTTCATCCACTAGGTTTTGTTGGAATTCTATTTGTTTTCATTAGATTGGGGACTCTGACTTTTGTGCACTAATTTTTCACAGGGGTAATGACAAGTCTGGTGGGTTTTTTTAAAATTTGTTTCTTGCTTTTGCACCTTCTAGTTATGTTTGTATGGTAATTAAAAAATATATTTTCATAAACGTTATCTTAAATACTATGGTGCAAGAACTCTGCAAAAGCTACAGGAAACCATATATAGTGCACTTGGGTTCCAGTTCTTTTAAACAACATGTAGAAATATGATTTCTAGTGAAATGAAGGGGTAGCGTACATTAAGGGCTTTTACCAGGCTTGACTGGTGGTTTGAGCAAAATAGTTAGTAACTGACCTAGCTCTGATACAGGTTCCATTATGCCAGCAAAGCTATCTTTAACCCCTAAAGGGTAACCCAGCCTGCGGGTGTATAGAGATCATGACTCTGACTTCATAGGATTCTATAATACACAAGGACACAGAGGCTTTATCTTCTAAAATTATGTTCTACTTTATTACAGATTACCACAAATATCACAAAAATCCCCACTAGCAAGCATACCTATGATTAATGAAGTGAATATATACATATTTCTCAAGCTATTACAAATTATTATCTGTGATCAATAGTATAGCAGGAATCGATCATAGCAGCAAGAAGTATATATATGATATTACAGGTTACTACAAGCATATCGCTAGTCAATAATCAAAGTTATCGATAACGTAACAGCAGATATACTTATGATAGATTACTTATATGTACATATATGGTATGAAGCACATTAAATAGATTCCAGGGGGGAGGACGAACAGATCCCAGAAGGAGGACCCAGAAGTGGGAGGAAAAACCAGACCAAGCCCAGAAGTGGGCCCAGAGGGGGCCCAGTAAAATAACAGTCTCACTTCAAAGGTGATCTGTGTCATGGACCTTGGAGTCAGCCATGTGTTCCCGGCAAGGGCCCATGATCCTGTGTGTGCAGGTTGAGAAGGTTTGTGCAGACCTGTTTAGGAAGGGAGTAATATATGTAGCTCTTGGAGAGACAAGCTCCATTTTGAGTAAAAATTAAATAATTTTAATGTCGTAGAGACGCAAGAGAATGTCGGACAGCACCACTTCCAGAAGCCAGTAGGTGTTGTTAATTTCTATTTTTTCACCTGGAACAGCTCATAGATGATGATGTTTTCTATTCTCTCAGGCGAATTTTTATTTTTTTCAGACTGTTCCAGTTCTTTCAGTTAGAACAGCCAGTGGCAGTTCTCAGTTTTTACTTTCTCAGATTGTTTTCACCTTTTTCCAGACTTTTTTTTACCGATAAGTTGCTGTTACAGTTTGTTGGTTTTGTTCTCACTGATGATATCTTGGCATGTCTCTGGTTTCTAGCTATGCAGCAGCGCTTCAAAGCTGCCAGCTGCCTTTCTCAAGGTTGCTTCTGGTTCCCAGGCCTAGTTCCCAGGCCAGCAGGCATTTCTACTCTGCAGCTCCTTTGCTCTTTTAACAAAGTAGCTTTCTTCCCTTAGTGGTAGACTCTTGTTGACCTGACTCAAAAGTAATAGCTATTCCAAAAATCAGTACAAAATAGGTTTCTAAAAGTGTGTTTAAGACTAACACTGATTATAACATGCATTTTGATTAACTTGAAATGTCATCGCTCTGCATAAAGTTTTGAGATAAATTGAAGAAATAGATTTCTTCCACTTAATAACGTTAATAAACTTTATTTTTAAGGTTCCTGCTTTGGACTCAGATGGTTCACCCCAGCCAATGAAGTTCCTCTCTGTGGTCATGCTACACTTGCAGCATCTGCTGTGTTGTTTCATGTACAAAGTATGTTTACAAGCTATTTATTTCTATAACTTTTTAGAAAATTTACTTCTAGAAGATCTCTATTTTCTACAACAAAGGCAATTAAATATTGAGAACATTTAGAGAACGCTTACGGAGGTACCTTAGGAATTGTCTTTTACAACTGCTCTGTAATTGTAAGGTTGTAGCCTGATGCCTACACTTGGATTCCAATGCCCTACTGTTACTCTTGTTTAAGAAAAATGCTAGATATGCAGATGTCATCTGGGAGAGGTACAGCAGAATTTGATGAATAGGGGAATATTGCCCTTTCTGTTAAAAGGAAATTCCCATTCATTCCAAGAATGTGCAGGAAAGATTCACTGGCGATTGCTGTGTTTATTAGCCTCAGCAGATTATTTATTGAGTTAGTTGGGAATTTTGTCTGAATATACTGAGCGACTCTTAAGAGTTATAGTAATTTAGATTCAAATTCTTATGTTTGGTAATGTTCTTTCTCTAGAAAACACAAATTCAGTTCTCACATTTGTGACATTGAGTGGGGAATTAAAAGCCAGACAAGTGGAAGATCATATTGTCCTTGACTTACCACTTTACATAACCTACCCGCAGGTCAGTCAAAATTTTATTCATTAAAATCTTTCAAGGAAAGTACATCTTTATGTTTGTATGTGTATATATCTGTCTATCTATAGTTGGATAGGTACATATATATGGTGTTCTATTTTTTACAGTGTGGTTTTGTTGTTTTTTTCTTCAGGTACTTCAGGAAGTAGAAGAGTTAATAAAGGTAAAAAAGAATCTATACATGGTCTCAGAAGCATGTTTATACTTATGTATAAGCTATATATATGTGTATATATATAAGCTATATATATGTGTGTGTATATATATAACATATATAAGCTATACTAATATATTAAAAAGGCTGAAAAGTGGCAATGTGGCTTTGCTTGATGTACTCCTGAACTTGAAACACTAAACTTTAAAGGTCTGAGTCATGCAGTTAAGGAAATGGAATACTCCAAAATGCTGGAGTTGAACTTTTATCTCCCACTACCATTGACTTGGAGCGTCAGTGTTTATTTCAGTCCATTTCCAGCCTATTGTATTCATGTGAGGGCAATCTAGTGTCCTTGCCTTCTTCTAGGTCCCTGAATTTCTTTCCAAGTTGACATAATGCAGAGCTCTTAGCACCTACCCATGTCCGTTCACACACTTAGTGCATTTACTTTTCTTGATTGCATGTACTTGAGGGCTGTGTGAAAGACCTTGCATAAGCCCTGTTCTAGCAGGGAATTTGTTCCATGAAAATGTTAAGGAAATAATACTTCATATTCAAATGATGATGTTTTCCTTTGTCTTTTCCATCAGGCAGCTGTTGGTGACATGATTGTTCAAGATCTGCGTTACTCTCCTGACACAAAGAAACTCTTAGTCCGCCTCAGTGATGCTTATGACAGGTGTCTTATACTTTTTTTTTTTTAAATCAAGTGTGCGGAAATTGAGTCTACTTGTTTAGCCTCCATTCCTTACTCACTAGGCTCTTTTATCTAGTTTTAAAACAGGTGGAGTTTAAAAACTTGCATTGAAACTCCTGTGCTAAATAGTTGTTTAATCTTCTCATGTGAGCTTATTGAACCTGCAAAGCTACATAAGATCAGTCTGAAATCTGTCTCCAAGAAAAGGAGGTGTAGGAAACAGTTTTAATAATGTTATATTTTCCCTGTACATCTGAGTTAAAAAAAAAAAAAAAGATCTAGTAACCTAACAGGAAATTAGGAGTCTTGCTTCTCAAATGAAGAAGTAATAGTCGCGTAGCTGTAGAGGTCCACTTAGTGAGACAGAGCACATTGACAGGATGCCATGGATTCGTGTTCCCATTTGACTGTAATATTCTTACACATACTTAACAGCATTATAAGTAGCTTTATAAAGGAAATTCCAATTCAAATGATTTCAAAGCATTTGTTAATCTCAGAGAGCTGAATTTCATTGTTAAGTCAAGTGTGATTTGGATATATATTGCTGAAACACAAATTCTTTAATCAGGCCAAATTACTATTACTTTTCTTGCTCTAACATTTAAAGATTGGGCTAGTGGGGAGATAGAAATATTCTCAGTTGAGTACTTATTATTTTTACTCTTTCAGACTTTATTTTGTAGGGAGGAATCTGCAGCTTCACAGGCTTCAGACTGTTGTAGAGTCATGAATTCCATGAAGACCTGAAAGCTGTTACTTGTTTGCTTGCTCTGAAAGGAGATGGAGTGCTTACTGTTTGCATTCTGTAGTGATGAAGTATTTCTTTCAATGATTGAAATGATGAAACAGAAGTGTGCATTTTTGTAGCTAATAATCCAGGATGCTCTGTTTTCAGAAATAAATAGGAAATGCATGACTTAAACTTTTTTCTCTACTCACTCAGAGCATACTGAATTCAGAGTAGTCTTCTGTGAAATGACATTGGAAGACAATGCTAGGAATCTTGTCCACTCTTACCATTTTACCATGGCTGTTTTGGGATCGTAGAGAAGATGATTTTGTAGTTTTCTGTTTCTTTTCAGTACTTAAATTAATGTAAAAATGAAGAATATGGACTATTAAAGATCTTTAATTACATTCAAGGTCTGTGTTGGAAGGACTGCAAGTGAGCGCACAACGCTTTTTGTCAGCTGAAAAGACAGGAAAAGTGAAAGGACTCATACTCACTCTTAAGGGAAATTCCAGTGGAAAACAGAAAGGCCATGATTTTTACTCCAGATATTTTGCACCTTGGTATGGAGTTCTGGAAGACCCTGTTACAGGTATGTGTGTGATAAGCGACTCTTACTCTTGTTTCAGTTCAATTCAAAGTTTCTTATTAAACTTCATTAATCTGGAGTCTTACTTAGAAATTTGGAGTCTTAATTATAAATTATTGTTTTATATCGACAACAGGAGTGTGCTCATTAAACTGAAATCTTTCATGACTGATGCCAACTCATTCAGAAAAAATCTTCTTGCTGCCCCCAGGCCACATATTCCTGTGCCGTCTTTAGATCTTTTCCCTGAAGTGTTCCAATTGAAGAAAAGTGACAGACCAGTTTGGTATTGAATGAGTATTGCAGTAGAAGTTCATATCCACTTTTTTTTTTATCCTTTTTTTTTTTTGTGCTTCATCTGAGATTTGCTGTACATTCATGACACTTACTGTGGATATTCTCAGGCCTGTGAATAATGTGAACTCAAGTAGTTGTAATATTTAGGGGGAGGAAGGCTGGTTCTCTGCCTGTTCCCTTGATGTTGCTCTCAGTAGATGTGATGATTGCTGCAGAATCGTGTTACTTGCTTAGGTACCAGTTAATTACAGGTTAATTATTAGTCAGCTGAGAATTTGGTCAAAAATGCTCATTAAATGTTTTGCTAAATAAAGAGAAAACTTTCTTTGTTGAAAGAAAGGTTTACAAAGCAATATAAGCCATTTATTTTGGTTATTTTTTAAGCTTGCAGTCATGATTTCCTGATAAAGCCAGAGACAGTCTGATTAACATATCTAATCCCAGAGCTCATTCCTTAGCATTTCTGGGGAGACTAGTAGATATGTAGGAAAAGCTAGAAGCTTCCTGAATATCTGAGACTTTTCTAGGCTTGCTATATCTCACTGCTGCTTGTCTTCCATCTTTGTGTTCTTTCTTTTGTAGAAATAAATCTTTTTATTGTATTGCTGAAGTGTACTTTCAACAGCATTATGGCTTTGTATTATATTTCTTTTGTAACGATTTGTTAATAATGCTACATGTCCTGGTGTCCTTGAGCCCTGATAATTATAGTTACTTTGCTGTAGGGTTTCCAGCAGAGTGTCTTTGCCCCTAGCTGCTAATGTAGACTGAAGCAGCATCTCTAGCTATGAATCTGAGAAATCATCCTAAGATTTTAAGCCATCTGCCAGTCAGGAAACAAGAAATTAATTGGTCTTTTAGCTTTCAGAAGCTGTAGTGAGACCTTAAAGATCTCCTTGAGTTACATCCTGATACTTACCAGCGTTCAACACTGAAAAAAACCTGAGGTTTTGGTGTGAAAACTGTTAGGAGAGGAAATGCCTTAGTTTTACAGTGACTTCTATCCACCTGTTCCTATTCTTAAAAAAATATCCAGAAGCCTGTTCAGCTTTTTGATGGATGGCCATTCATATTTCATTGAATAACATCATGTTTAGGTGAATAATATTTTGAATTTAATATTTTGAGATTCTGTTATTAGGAAACTTCACTTCTGGTGAACAATTAATACTTTGGCTCAAGTATTTTAGTCGGTACTATTTCTTATTCCTACCGGTTGTGGCTAATCATGAAGCCCTCACCTAGGCAACACTGCCATTGAAGCCAGAGGATGAGGAATTAATACTGTTTTGTCAAAGATAAAAGAAATGTTAAAGTATTAAGTTCTGTCTGCTGTGCAAACTCTTAGGTATTTTTGCCCAAGACACACGGGGCGCTTGATTTGTTTATGGCATTTACATTTTGAATGTGCTTGCTCGAGAAAGTAGTGATTATAATTTAATTCTGTACTGTTTCCAATTTCTTTTAAGGATCTGCCCATGCTGTTTTAAGCAGCTACTGGTCAGAGCAGCTGGGGAAGAAAGAGATGCTCGGTAAGAGAAATTGTTTTCTTGCAAAGATGCCCATTTATGTAAAAGCTACTCACTGAAAAAGATGTATTATTATTGTTACAATCCAAACTGTAGCAATAACTCCCTATACATTTCCTCAGTATTAATGGAATATTATGTAATATTTTGTGTGTGAGGTAATCTTTAAAAAATTGCTTTCTTTCCTTCCCACCAATACGACGCATCATGCCTGCAGGGAGTTTGAAGTCTCAGTTTCTGGATTGTAACTCTCTGCAGTTAGTTTTTGATCTCAGCTTTTGGTATTTAGTTCTCATGACCTTTCATCATAACTGAAGCTTGGTGAACTTCAGATGCTGTGGGTTTTGTGTGTTGTTTTTGTGCTTGAATTTTACTTTACTACTTGGTCTTTATGGCTTGCACTTTGGGTATCGGGGAAAAAAGTAATTGGTGTTTTCACTCACAATGTGTAATTTTCAGTTGAATTTGAACAGTGTTTTTCTTTCCCTTCTTGTATATTAAGATGAGATCAAAAAAAGTCACGAGGTTTCTGCCTGATTTTGGAATTTTCAGAATTACTCCAGATTAATCCCTTCAGTATCTTCTTTAGGAAACTTAGGGTCTAGAATAACTAGTGTTTTTATAGCTAGATAAGAAGAGATGATATGTTTTTAATGTTCAGATTCTACTTACAGAATGTGCTTTATGGTACAGGGTTTTTTTCTGGCTTCTGTTGCATCTGTGTATTTAGGTATGAAGATCAGTTTTCCTCAGGAGGATGATCTTGTACATGGTAGCAAGGAAGGATATAAGAAACAATAGTCACTTACATTACAAGAACAGAAAGAATGTGATTGACGTTAAATATATAAGAATGGGGACAAGATATGTGGGCACTGGCAAACTTTATTTGTTTTATTGTATTTGCAGTCTTACTTTTAAATGATTAAGCTTAAAGGAATTTGAGATGACTGGACCTCTGAAGTCAGAGAACAGATTTATTGGTAATTTTTAATCACTGGGATATGCTTATTAAATCACATATTTGTTGTTAAGCAAGAAACTGAAGAACTTGGTGGAAAAAAACAAGAGAAACCGTTAATACTAATCCACAATGACAGAGACCTTCTCCATCGTTAATTGAACAAAAGGTTTGACGTTCTGTTCTGAAGATCTCATATTTGCATTTGTATCACACAGACCTGTGATAGTTTCCATAACGTTGGGGGGAAAAATCCCAACGTATTTTCTGAAGAGGAGAAATTGTCTTTGGTAATGCATCCTTATGGACTAACTGTTTCTCAGAAGATTTTGAATTTTCTGATGTTAATGTGGAATTTAAAACCCTTCCATGCTATCTATAGACGCTGCTTCTTTAAGTAATCAAACAGACAGGAATTCTGTCTGTATTTTTAGATGATACTTTCTACCTGTTTTGCATTTTCATTTTGTATTTTGTATGTACTGTGCCATTTCCTCTTTTAAACAAACATCTCAAGCAGCAAAGGCAATTGATACTGTAATTAGCTTCTCTAATGTGTTTGGCACAGAAAAAAAGTTCTATTTGCCCACAAGATAGATTATTTTTTAAAAAAAAAAATTATTTCATGCGTATATATTTCATCAAACTTCTTTAGTGGTAGAAATCATACAAAACAGATTTAAAGAGAACAAGTTCATTTGACATCTGATCAACATGTGGTCTCTATGTGTGTTTATGAGAAATAACTTTTCCTTACATGCATGAGGGGTATCAGGTAGTACTGGGGCAAATCCTGTTACTAATGAGATCATTTGGAAATGATGGCTGGCAATCAAGAAGATTGCATATCACCAAAGATTAATAAATAAGAGCATATTTTGACTTTTTAGAAACCTTTTTGGTAGCTTCTGTAATATCCGATACCTGTTATTACAAGAATAAAGGAAGATTTTCTTCCGTAAAATGAAAGATCCGATAGTTCCAAAATAGATCAGATATGAAATAATATAAGAATGAGGAACATTAAATCCATTGTCAGATCTCTCTGGGTTTTGTGACCTCCAGGAGGAGGTCAGCTGCATCTCTACTGAAGTATCAGACATAATTTCCTGTGTTTGGGTTCTCTTCCTACTTTTATTAGACCAAATTGTCAATAACCACCCCCATGAACTACAAAGAATTTTCCAGTCTTTTTACAAGGTGAAATACTTTATGGTGTTTCTTGAAACTATGTACATATCATTGAATTTAACCTGAATGTTAAATCAGAGTTCAGTATCAGTCCTTGCCTTTTTTTTATTTGAAGGGTCTTTTGCAATATTTAAAACATTGTAATCTCTCACATCAGATGTATAGACTTTCATAATTGCTAATGAAGGCAATATTTAGCAACTGTCTCTGTATCCAGCCCTTCACACAGTTTTCACATTTCTAAGATAACATTTATAAGCGTGCATAAGGAATTCAATAAAACCAAACAGATTATAGAGGCCTTCCCAAATTATTGTGAAGAGAAGGTAATCTCAGGTGAAGCTAGAGGAATCTTTCTGAACCTGTTTACTTCAGACAACTTTATGTATTTGTGGGGAAATTTTGGTTCTTGTTACTTCTTTTTTCTGATTCCTTCCCAGTACAGAACAAGTTTTATAATATTTGAGGTGGTGTGTTTGGTGGGGTTTTTTTTGGAGGGGGGGGGGGGACACCAACCAAAAACCAAGCCTTACTTTAATAACTGTAAGATCATACTTTCAAAAATTTTGCCAGGATTTCTTTCAATACAAAGTCTGTCCCATCTTCTAACTTTTCAGTCTCTTTGGCCTTTTTTTTTTTTTTTCTTTTTATGTGAAGAAGTTGCTTTACTCAGGTAGAATTAATCTACCTGTATTTAAGTTTTTGCTAATTTGAATTCTCATGAAGTGAAGAGTTTTGCGGAGTTGTAATTGCAGCTTTCATCGTTCCCAGGTAATCTCTACATAAAAATTGACCACATCAGATTTATACACAAGTGTAAAATTTCTGCCAAATGTTCCATGCAGGTCTGTCTGCTTTCAGACATAGCATGAAATAGCAATGCTTCTGTGCAAGAGAAAGAAAAGATCGTGTTTTTTTCATATAAACTTGGGTAAAATTTTCTTTTGTGTTTTTGTGGTTTGTTTTTCTACTTGGAATGTTTCCCTAAAAATAAAATAAAATGGACCAGTATCAAAACAGTCTCAGTAATCCTGCCATGAAACACAGCGCTTGGTTCCACATTTAAAGAAAAAAAAAAAAAAAAACAAAACCCCCAACCAACCTCTGAATGTTTGAAATAATTGGTCTCTTTTATTCAAGTTTGCTATCATGAGAGAGCGGGAGAGTTTAGCTGTGTATTAGTATTGTGTATACTATTGCCACTTGGCAATAGCAATTGATCAACTTTAGCATGTTCTGGATCTTTAAGTGTCCAAAATACTCCAATTGAAGGCAGTACTCCATACATAGATACTGTTCTGATGACTTAAAAACAATATCTTGTAGTTCTATAAATGGAAAAGAACATAAATTATCAAAATCAATCTTTCTATAGCTTCTGTTTCCACTCTTTTGGAGTGTTTGCTTTGTCTGAGAATCTAATATCCTGTTATAAGGAAGAGGTTTCTTGTCAGCTGTGGCTGAGAAATGGTTTTAAAGCGTACAGTATATATGCCATCTGTTAGAGATCCTACGCTTTGTTGTGACCTGAATACAATCTCTACCCAATTTACGAGTTGAGGGGTCATGAGGAAAAACATGCCCTTTGGCTTTAAACAACTTTTGCAGTTGTTGGAAATTCATTGAATAAGGAGATTGTGAACGTTAATGCCTCGTCATCCATTTACAGCCTTTTACAGAAACACCGTTGTGTGAAACTCAAACCTTTGTAAATGCCACCCGAACCAGATCATTTTCTGATCAAGTAGTCCTGCAATTGAAATCAGACGACTGAAACAAGCCTACAGACTCAGCATGCCAAGTGAGCATTATCGTCCCACCTGTATATGACTGAACAATTTAGGCAAATGTTCAGTTTTGTAATTATTTACAAGTGGGAGGTTATTTCTCCTTAAACTTTATCCAGCTGTATTAAATTATATATTCAGGATTACATAGATCAGTGTCTATTCCTGTCTATGTAAGAATTTTGTGACAGCTGAAGCAGCATTTATGTTCCTTTGCAGACTTTTTTCACTGGCTGCTTGAGTTTTATTTACCCTTTAGCTAAACACATTCTTTGAACCTAGTATCTACTTCTTATGTTCAATACTGATAAAGAGGTTCTTCATGCTCATGCAGATAATAGTCAGGTGTTCTGCCTTCTTACTTACAGAAACTCTCTGTCCCATGAATGGGAGAATTCAAGACTTCTTTAGATATTCAAAGGAAACTTGGTTGGCTACATCGCAGCAAACTGTCCTTCACTACTTGTATTAACTGGCATCTTTGTTAGACTCAACAGACAAGTTGTAGTCTGAGATAAACCCTCAGCTAATGTTCATCCAGGGTGTCCCTGGTACAGAGCTTGCCCTTCTGCTGCTTGCTTTCTGGAGACAGTCATCATTTCCCTGAGTTTTCATGGATTTTTAAATAATTTGTGATAGATTCTAGTTTTTTAACTGTGGATTCTTGTTTCCATTTAGCTTTTCAATGTTCCCGCCGTGGAGGAGAGTTGAAGATTTCACTGCGTAATGATGGAAGAGTTGACATTGCGGGGCAAATTGCGATTGTATTAAAAGGAAACCTGACTTTCTGAAGAAATTGACACTAACAATTTCATCTCCCACACCTTCCCATTATTCATATTCTGCTGGTTATATCTTAGCTCTAGGCAATGAATCACTGCTGTCCTCAGAAGTCTCTGATTACTTATTTTCCCGTCTAAAAAATTGCTTGAAAATGCTCACTCTAATCTTCAAGATCCTTGGTATTGTTTTCTTCACTTTCTTCTCGTCATTTCATATGTACACTGACCTCAGAAAACGTCCAAGGACAGCTATCTTGTTTTTCTGCTTTTAAATTATTCTTTTCTGTATTTCCAAATTCTGTGTTAAAAGCCATTCCTTCTTCCTCGATTGAATTGTAAACTTTTCCGATTGATAAGAGTCAAACTTCTCCCATATTCAGTCATTCTCCATGAAATCTGACTCCAGTCCTTTAAAAAAAAAAGTAATCTTTTCTCTGCCATATATTGAAGTGATGTTCATATATTCATTAATTTCCTTCTGTAAGAATATGAAAAAAAAATATAAATGGTTTAGAAATGTGCTTTATAGTTCTATTTCATTAACAGTATTTTTAAAGATGAATGGTATTGCGGTGGCTATGGTACTGCTGCTTAGTCAACATTTTTAATTAAAGCTTTAGCAGAAAGATTTAAGAGATTGACACAGTGATGCACATAAAACTGGTTAAAATCTGAAAGAAAACTTTCTTGGTTACAGCACTAGTACTTACTTTCCAAAGACTGGAGATCTGCTCCTGAATTAAAAGTTTCTCCTGTAATTTTCTTCATGAAGTGTTCTGCTTCAGCTTTTGTCACTTAAGTGTTCTTGTCTTTCTCTGGAGTTATTAGGGATATTGAACTGTTTCGTTTACTCTAGCTAAAACTCAGTTTTCCCTTTCAACTTGCTTTTGTCCTAAGCTTTGCTCTATTTCTTTTTCTTTGCAATGTTTCAGGATGAAATATTTTGAACTCGGAGGCATTTTCTTACTGTGGGCACAGCTGGATGTTGGCCTTTTATAAATGATGAGGAATTTAGTTGTGCCAAGTTCTCCTATTTCTAGTTACTTTGAATTTTATCATAACTCTTAACTAACATGTTACTTAAGCCTGGGTAGCTGGAGGCAAGTAACAGTGTGTGTGAAATAGAAGTTTCTAGCTCCTGCTGCTACAAAGAACGTATCAAAAGTATGATTTAAATGCACTACAAAGCTCAAGACCCAAGTGACAAGAACAAGGAATCTCCAAAAGGAGATGCATGTTCTTGGTCTGTATTCAATCCTGCTGAAGATTGTTGACCTGAAATGTGGTTTATAAACACGGACTCATCATCAGATGCAAGATGTGGCTATGGAGACGGCTTAACAGCAATGTTCCAATGACGTATTTAGCAGCTCCCTTGGCCTTGCCTTCTCCCAAAGCAAAAAAAAGATCTGATGACCTGGATCTTCTTGGGGAGCAATATTGCAATCTTGTTTTGCTGCTTTTGCTGCTTCCTACAGGCTTATGCAAAGAGTGAATCTAGCCCAGCCCATAATCTGAGATGCTTTGGAAAAAAAAACCCACCAACTTCCTTAAGAATATAAATGAACTAAAGAAGCAATTATTGTTCACTCGTTCCCATTTAACAAATTGACAGTACAATTATTTTTTTTTTCTCAAGGGGACTAATAATGAACAAAACCCAGTAAATTTTAAATATCCTTGCTATCTGAATTTCCTGACCAAACCAATATCTTTGCTGCCTAATGCATTTTTTTAGAGTTTACTACTACTTAGTCTCTATTTCTGTTCAGGATAGAAAAATCACCAGAGCTCAGGTGGGAGACTCTGCAGTAATGTGTTTGTAATCAACAGATTAGTTAATCAGCCATGATTTATTAATGATGAATTAATTATACCTGATTGTGCAGTTCTGCTGCCTAAATGGAGCTTTAAAGGAGTTATTTTATTAATCATCATTGTGCTAATTGCAGACACTTACAGAAGGATTGCTAATTAAACATGCAACCATATGCAAAACAAGCAAGGCTGCTGAGAGTGGCAAGAAAAAGAACACTCATTTTCTCAGTAGCAACTTTATTCTCCTGAAATACTGTGTAGTTGACCTGGTGATCCTAATTATTCACTAACGCTTATTTTAATACATTGCACATTTTTAGGCAACAGCAAAAGAAACTAATTGTTGTGACAAATTAAATAAAATAAAATTATTTAGAATTTGTGTGGCCTTGCTTCATGTTTTCACGTGAAGGATTTACTTGTTGGTTTGATTAGCTGTGTATAGTTAATCTAACTTAACTTTCTTAACTTTGAGCAAGACCCTGAATGCTGTCACCTTAGCACCAAGCAAAATGTCTGATTACACCTGAAATGAGAACTCAGACTCCAAATTGCATGAGTTTCATATCAAGCAAAAGAGGAACACAGCGTTGTTTAATTAAGTTGATTTCCAAGAGCCAAAGTCAGCACAGAAAAGGCAGGAAGGAAACAGTACTTAAAGGTTGATTTCTGTGAAAAGCCTACTATAATTTAAATAAAAGTTAGTGCCATTTGATCTTCAACTTATGCAGCACAATTCTTAGATCCTTGTAACAGTAAATACAGTCTTTGAGTGCTATAGAACTTCATGCAGACTTCATCATTATGGACTTTCCATGGACTCTTTCTTAGTGGAAGTTGCTAGGCCTTCCTCATAAATTAAATAAAACTTTGTTTTCTGGAACTGCCCATATAATATTACAATTACTAACATGAAAGTTTGGATGTTAATGTTTCTTCAAGAAAATAGTTAATTTGCATTGTTTTGATTAAATCAAAATGTTGAATCAAAATATAAAAGAAGTGAAGATAAATTAAGTGAATTTTCCAACCTTAAGTGGAAGGTTGGAAAAATGCAGTGTCTCTTTGTTTAGTGTTCCTGGTGCAGAGGATTTGCAGGAGTGTTATCTAGATAAGAACAGACAGAAAACATATATCGAAAAGTTGTTATCAAAATTGGAAAATTTTGCAAAAGGTGGAAATAATCGATTTCATGAATGTGTACACAGCAAGAGGTTCTAGAACTGAGCCGTGTGTTCCTTAGTGGATAGGAAGGGAAATTAGCAACAGATGAGGCAGTTTTTTCTGGGAAAGGAAAGATTTCTGTGTCTCAGTATTCATGAGAGTGACAGGGAAACACGCCAGGACCAGAGGGAACCTTCCCAGAAGTAAAAAAAGGAAACTAAATTAAAATTAAGGGTGATGCCTGATCAGGTAAAAATTAAATAAGTTCAATTAAAAACTGAAAAATCTGCCAACTAAGCAGTTTGATTCTGACTTCTAAATTTTTTTATTTTAATTTTTCTGGAGGAGTGGATCTGTCTTTAAAGTAATTACCAGATTGAAACAAAAAGACAGAACAAGGGATTTTTCTCAATTGCTGAGTCACTGTCCTTCTTTTCTTTCCTAAAATTTACTACAAACCATAATTGAAAATTTTCAGAAGAATGGGAAAATGGAGTAACAAAACCCAATATATTACCAGGGAGTTAAAAAGTATGAATATTTTTTTACTACAGGTCAGTTTTAGACTAAGGCCTTTAGTTTAGCCTTAATGCCTAAAGCACAATATGAAAAAAATAAACATTTCTAACTGTTGGTTTCGTTAGTGAGAGATTCGCTTTGACTCGTGTTTTTGACTCAATGTTTGGCAAAGGAGCATTTTCCCTGGTTTTTAATATCATGAATCATATAAGCCTAAGTTTTATCTGCTTTCCAGTGTTCTGTGACTTTTTGGTGTTGCACCCAAACCAAGAAACCCCTTTCCCATATGTAATTTTTGTCCTGTTAAAAATTGCAGGGTAGATAAAATACATTAGGCAAACCCAAGAAAAATTCTCAAGAAAATTTCTAGAATTGTGAAGAGGAAGGAGTTTGAAGGAGATTGAAGTAGGTTTGTGAGGAGCAAGAAACGGAGAAGGAGGTGTGATGCCTGTGGAGAGACTCTGTAATAGGTGCTTAGAGTTAAAACACTTAAGGGCACGTATTCAGTTTGCCACTAGTTGAAGTGAATGATGCGAAGACAGTTTCTTTGTGTGATCTGGGAGTTAGGCTGGAGAAGAGATTATGTAGATTATGGTAGAGCTGGAGCTGAGTATGAGGAGCAACCAAGCCAGGAACCGGAATTTGAATCCACATGTATTCTCTGCTGACCTTTTGCTGTGCTTTGGATCCAAACCAAAGGGGACTTAGCAGAGCACCCATCCCACCGAGATCAATTCAGGTGGGAAATTCCAGCTGGAGTTCTTGATTTATTCGTGTTTCAGAAAGCCTCCTTTCGCCATAAATATTTATGGCTGTAAACAGAAATACATTATAATCTTAATGACTATGATAATTTCACTCACCTATATTCAGAGAAAATGGCTCTTTTCTGAACAAAATAGTTCTGTTTTAAAATCAGCCTTTTGGACTTTATATGTTTATGCGTAGCAGCTTTCTGAAGATGTGTCTGATTGACTGACATATTTAACCTCACAGTCTGTTCTTACCCGTGTTTTTAAGGAGTATGGTTACTACAACTTTCAGCAACCTTTCAGCAGTTAATAGTTAATAGCAACAATAAACAAAGTAGCCTCTTAATAACAAACTGCAGGCACTTTCTCAATAAAGTTACAATTTCAGCAGAAAAAAATGTAGATTAAAAGGAAACACCTGCTCCTGTAAATTACTATGCTGCAGGTACCAACCCAGGAGACTCTGCAGATGGTTCTGTATTTGCAAACCTGACCTCACCACCCCTTCATCAATCTCTGACTGATTGATTCTCTCCAAAGTAGAACAGACCATATCCCAAGGTAGCAGAAGACACCTTTGAATTAGTCCCACTCAGAATACCAATTAATTGGTACTTTAGTTTCCTTTTTGAAGTTCTTAACAAGGAACAAAGACAAAGAAGTCAATTGTCTCATCAAGCAGTAGCGCTGACTAAAAGCTGGTACAGTCAGGCAGTTCCAGGAAGAGCTCCAAAGGGAATGGTACTTCAGGAGATGTAATCTTTGCTAGGTTACCCTGCTGACTGGGAGTGTGAATTAAGTTGTGCTATGCCCTAGGATTCTGTGATGGACAAAAAGAAGGTGGAACCTTGATCCTTAAAATGATACAAAGGGAGTTCATCACTTCAGGTAGCTTTCCTTGCCAGCCAAGAAAAAGTAGAGAGATCATGAGTTCTGTATGTTCGTTTTCCCTCCTCAACTGTTTTCAGGGCTCTTACTTCTTTTATTGAGACCCAAGATTGATTATGCTGGTCTTTTCCTAACTAGGACAAATTTTCTTACGTGCTTCTTCCAATGTGTACCTATGCAAAGGCCTTGTACAATGTATTGGGACCAGTCTTATCAGTGCATCCTTTTTCTTTGTGAAAGAATACATTGACACCCTTTCTGGAAAACAACCCTTCTGAAAAAAAATAGATACAAGCTTGTGTTCCCTATCCAGGCTTACATATTCCTATTTTGTCACCCATACTCCTCAAAATTCAGAGGAAGGTGGAGTGATATGGTGATCCGTTTTGGGCTTCAGTAATACCAGTAAAATATTTGGGTTTGTTTCCTCTTAGTTGGACACTTTGAATTTTACAGCTTCTTTGTTCTCTGAATGCCTGAGATACGTTAAATGACTTCCACTCACCTTAAAGAAGATACGTGCCTTCCCTAAAGAGAAAGATTTAGAGAGTAAGGGAAATTAATCTGCACGCAGTTTGGCAGAATTCTTTGTAGTTTCAGTCTTTTCTTAGATCACTATCTTGGGTTATTAGCTTTGGGGAGTCTTCTCTGCGTTTCGTAGATGTATACGTATAAGGCCATCATCTAATCTGATGGTCTCGGCGCATATCGCAGACAGTAATAGTCTGCAAAGCAACCTGTGCGCTGAAGCCAGCGCTTTGTGATTTAGGTATAGTAGAAAGACATACAAATTTAATATAAGAACAGAAGCTTATGAAGAATCTATCATATTCCTTGGTAAAATATCTGGAAATTTTTTGTTGAAAATATATTCTGTGTTTGCAGTCCATGGTTTTCGAACTTCGTTCTACATCTATTGGATCTTTTTGGTGGGTTTGTCTGTTGGATTTAATAGCCCTTGCTGTAAAGCTTGCATTCATGACTTTTTGATGCTGTAGAACTTGGGGCTGGAAGTTTTCCTGCTGTTTGACTCTAAAAGCATCACTATTCTTTAAACTGATGGCACTTTTATTCAATGCATATTTTTCAGGCAGTCTGAATTACAGAACATAGTTATTACGATGCTCAGACTCTTTTTTTTTTAAGCTGTAAGGAAATCCAAAGTAATACATACCTTTTTGCTCCTCAATCGTGTATGAAAAAGACCACCTACAATAGAAATATAATAGCCTTACTGCATTTTTTGCATTAGGAATTAACATCCGTGGGTAGTTGATGACATAAACCACAATGAATGCAATTACATGAGCAAGATTGTGTTATCTATTTTGTATATCTAAAAGGAAACCTGTTTAACAGAAGTGGCTGAGTATATTGCTGTAAAAAGCTTTTCATTTGAAATTTCCACTGTTGTATTAAATCTGAGAAAACTTACCCACCCTCAAGTTTGGATAATTCAAGAGAAATCTCACTAAAATCTGATAGAATGCTGTCATTAGAAATTAATGAAATATCTAAAATAATAAGGAATGAAAAGGAGCAACTATCTTCATGGCAGAAAAACCAATAAGCTTTTTGATACCAAATATTCAGTTCTTTTTCTATATACATTGGATGAAGTGAGCTTTTTGCTTTTCTAGTCATGATTTAGCAATTTTTATTCTATGGGAAATATTGTCCTTTGTGCATTCTAAACCCAGCGTTATATATTTGCAATCACTACATTAAGTGTTTCTTTATTCCCAACCAGCTTTACTAGTAGCTTTTAGAACATACCCGTCACATCTAATTCATTAGAGTTTGGAAATGTGACACTCGAGAGATTTGGAAATCTGAAACATCAAATGTTACCATGTGCCTAACTAGAACATCTTAATCTTTTAGAATTGCATGTCTTTTGATGAAAAAACCTCTGTGGCGTCCCGCTGTCCGTTTGGACAAAAGAGCAGATGTGTTATATGCCTGTGTGCATGTGCGCTCATCTGTCTATGGCAGGATGCAAACCAATATAGCTGCAAAAGTTCCTAGTTCATTTGGAAAGCATTAATTACAACATCAGCCCCTACAGTTAATGGTGTAAACTTTTACTTAAACTGAGTCTGGATTACTTAATTTGCATAACAGTTTAACTATAAATTTAAAATCTAATGGTAAAGTACTATAAAAGTGAGATCTATATATACTTTTGTATATGTATCTATCAATTTGTTTTAAGGTTTTCTTTGCACATATATTCGATCCTTGCCATTTTTCAGTAAGTTTCAAATTTCAGCAAGTAAAGATAACCTTATTGTTAAAGGTTTTTTAAAAGTAAGTAAAAGTGTGCTATGGAAAACACAAATTTTTAACACATGCCTCCCAGAAAAGGCAAATGCTATGCTTTTATTAAGCACTTTCTAGTTCACACTAACAGCATTATGAATTGAGGTCCTGGATGACCAAAACTTAGAGTGCCATTAACTGCAGTAGGATTACATAAATATGTGAAGTTAAGCATGTATGTAAAATTAGTATATAGAACATCTAGTTAGAATTCTCATTTTGTTTACTAACAGGATTTTTGTAGGACATTTCTTCACTTAATGTTCTAAAACATATTCATAGAATATTTATGTGATAACTATTATGTATTACCAAAAGGAAAGAAGTTCTCAGTAGTGTATTTTAAAATATAGTGTACCCTTATGGATATACAATATTTAAAATGCCACGAGAGAGGATTTTTAATTTACAAAACTGAATACATTAAATCTGAATGCTATATATCAAAACATTTGATCCATTATTTAAATAATTTAGCTGATTTCTTTAAATATGTATTACTCTGTATTTAAATAATTTAACTGATTTCTTTATATATGTTCTTCTATATGTATTCTGTATATATTTCTTTAAATAGAAGTGCCTTGAAAAAGACTCTTAGCTCACAATTTTAAAAAAAATGTTACTAAATATGTTATTGAATAAGAGATATCTCATTTTTATGAAGCACCATTTGACAGTTCAGATCCTTGGAAATGTTACTGAAAATACTGTCACTTCTTGTTCGTACATATTTCTTTGGGTGGTCATATTTATTTTCTCTATTTTTTGCAGTGCAAAAGTTAAAGTTAAGAATGTTTCCAAATAAATATCTGGACTGCACGGCCCTTACCCCAGAAATGCTGTTGTGAAATACTCGGATAGTAAGTACATTTATGTAACAGTGTTGCAAGGATATAAAGTGAAGGATAATCGACAAAAGTCTCATTTGTGTAACAGCTTTGACCCATTAGGGGCTTTTAAATCATGCATCACTGACTTCAGGGTTGCCGTTGTCAAGCTACTTACAGATCCTAGTTAAATCAGGCATTTCATATTTTTGCCCTCATTCGCTTTTGTTTACCAGCAGGAGACAAAATATTTAATTAGTTTTGGGGCATTTATAATCTCCTCTGGGCCAGCTCCAGCCACAATGCTGGACGCCACTTCTGAGTTAATTCCAGTCAGGCTGGCCCCTCCAGTACAACATATGGGTAACCTATAAGCCTTTAGCAAAAGTTGCAACTGAACTATTAGAGGGGTGGGACCTCCCTGCTGGGAAAATACTGCGCAACAAAGCAAAAAGGGGCCAGCGTCACCAGTGGAGGTCAAGGCAACACTTAGACCAAACAGCATCTGGCAAACTGTGCCAAGTAGAAATCAATGAGGAGCAGGGCAGTGGGTAGTAATTTTATGCCTGTTTGCACAAGAAAATAACTCCTCCTGAACTGAAAAATTATTTTATAAAAAGCGTACAGCATCCTTTGGCATCACCCTCTCCACTGTTGCTTCATATATTTTTATGTCAGTCAATAAATTATATGGCACAATCTATACACAGTCTTGTTTCAGGCAAGCAACACTAATTGTAATATTAATTATGTTTTGGGAGATGAGGAGTTTTGAAAGTTTTCTTCCTAGTTGGTTAGGAACCAGATGTATAACTATAATTCATTTCCAAAGTGCACTACGTTCTCCTCTTCATGTTACAGCAAAGAGTTAAAGGGTTTGAGAAGAGAAAAAAAAGACAGTTCCTAATATTATAGGCTATAGAGCCCCACTGTAAACTGTTGCAGCTCAGCCCACTTGAAACCTTCCCTTATTTTTCATCTTCCTTTTATTCTCACTTTCTGTTCTTGCCTGTATCTCTGCTTATACCTCATCTTGTGGCTCTTGTTTTTCCCCGTTCTCTTTCTTTGCATTTTCTCTTTTCCCTGAAATTCCAAGTGCTGGTGTTTATCTTAAATATTGCAAGCAGGCTGCCGTTGAGTTCAGTGGGATTGCTTGGAGCTTAGTATTAAACATATTACAGGCTCATGGCATTAAAAACCATATTTTGTCCCTCTTTCTTGTGCACTTTTCTGCTTCTCAAAACAGGGACCATTCTCTTTGATTTTTAGTTTTTGTCTACTTGTCAGGAATTATTTCTATTTACATCAATTTCAACACTCATTTTCATACTTAAACTACCTTGTATTTTCCGGCACATCAATTGTTTTTGTACTTTGAGTGAAGCAGGTTGCAGGTTTCAGATTGCAAAGTCTTTATAGCATAGAAATTATACACATGTAATAGTGTTTCATAATAGATTAACTATCTTGCAGCGCCCACTTCCATGTCTCCTTAGTGTTCTGTGGCTATAGGTGCTGGGAAGATGTCAGCTTCAGTCTGTGAGTCTTCATGCCTCTTGGTAAAGATAAGAGTAGACTAGAGACAGTGACTTTTCACTGTGGGAAAAAATAAAGAAAATGAATGTTCCAGCACTTTGGTGGAAGGAATAAAAAGCTGAATGTTCATAGAGTCCGTTATTGGTCCTGAACCATGGAAAGTTGCCATATGAGGAAAAAGAACCCACTAGAAGTGAAGTGGACTAGCTGTTGGTGTCTGGGGAGAGAAATGGTACTTCTACACAGAGAGTACAATTTTTTGACAGTTATAAATTATACAGAAAGGTTTTAATACAATGGGTAAAATGCTGCAATTTTTTTTTCTGCTTTTGAAGTATGTCAGGCTACTTGCTTGACCAAAATCTGCATGTGCAAGCAGCTTGTTTGTTTGTTTTTAAATAAGATTTTTTCCACTGTTCTATCTGGGAAAATCAGTGGGAGCATGTTCTTCCATTCCTTTCCTTTGATACTATGAAGCACCTTTTATATCTCCCTTTCTCTATTCCTCCTTCTCCTCTCAATGGTAAACAGAAAACTCTGCTGGTGTAACAGCTGCCTCTTCCTGAGGCTGTGATAAAGTAACTTCATTGCCAATACAAAGAGTCTACACTACTGTACGGACACCTTTAGTTTTTTCCTGTGTATCAGCAAGACAGTCCCCGCATACTAAGAGAAAAAGGTTCATGAGAAAATAAGGAGGAGTTGTCTTTTCACAAATTGATAATTAATGATCTTCAACAGCTTTCTGGGGAGAGCCCTAACACCCCATAACCCCACAACTGCTACAAAATCTGCAACATATAGGTAGCGTGTTGGCCATGGTCTTGTGAAAGCTGCAAACCACCACTCTCAACAAAGCCCAGGTAAAAATAGTTACTGATTAGCAAGTAGGTTGGATATGGGCATAATTGAATCGGAAATTATAGTATTTGCCATTTTAGGTATAGGATTTGACATATTCTTAGGAGGAATTTTGGTAAATGTAGCACAGTACTTGCACTGAAAAAAAAAGGTATAGATTCTTCTAGGGAAGTAATTTAATTCCAGGATGAAATACCAAACTGTCTCTCAACATATTTGCCTGTTCAGTTTCTATGTTTAGCAATTTTTGTGGGTTTTGCTCTGAATTCCAAAGAAAAAAATCAATTTTAAAGGCTAACTTGCGAATGATCTTGCTATTTTTGTCTTATTAAAAAAAAAAAAAAAAAAGTTTTTTTGAGTGTAGGATACCTGAAATTATGGGGTTGTTTGCAGTAACATTAATGTGTTTCTTATGCTTTGTATGACATAGAAAACAGGTAACTTAAGAGTTACTTACTACAACTTAAAAAAAAATGTTTTTTCATAAAGCCAGCTTGGGGAAGTGACTCACCCTATGGCTGCATTATTGCCTACCTTCCCAGTGTTTGGAAGGAAGCAAGCACCTAGGGACAGAAAAAGAGTAAACCCACCTGTTTCAGCAGAAGCCTGAAGTTTCAGTAGGTAAGATGTAATAAGAAATCACACCCTCTGCTAAGCTGAGATGATAACTTAAACTGCGTTACCTTAGTTGCTTGAGATTGTCCGACCATATCTTTTGAGTAAGGAAGAGCACTGAGCTGAGTTTCCTATTAAGCAGTTTTAGTTCATCCATTCTTTGTAACAAGGTTAGGATTTTTTGGGTTTGGTTTTGTTTTGTTTGTAGCACTGGTGTTGCTTCAGTGTCAAGGTTCTCATTAAATTTAGTTACATTTATAAACTTTTAAAAGTAAGCGCATGGATCCTAGTTCTCATATGCCAGTTCATAAATTGTTGGGCTTTGGCTGTTACCATCTCTGCAGAATCCATTTGGAACAAACATCTCTGGTTTGAGGTTAAAAGGACCATATCATTTTATTTGGAGGGCAGTGGGCACAGGAGGTGAGACATGGGAGCGTAATTCCCTGTAATCTCAAAGATCCCCTCATATTTACAGAGGTGATTGTGGTGCAAAGGAGTGAGGAATGGGCAGGATGATAATTGGATGAGAGACACCTGAGAAAGTTAGTGAGAGTGTAGGGACAACAACAGAGGGAAGTTAGGGCCAAGAGATAAATAAAACCAATAATTCCTGTCTAGAGTCAGGAGGGTAAACTAGATCCCTTTCCTCATCTGTTTCTCAGTGCATAGCATAGATAGTGCTTTTAATAAGTCTCAAACTATACAGGAAAGGAAGGTCTTCTGCAAAAATCTTGCCTCGTTGAAATTGGGTATATAGGAAAATAAGAGATGGCTAAAGAAACTGAATTACATTTTAAATAGATGGATTCTGTTCTTGCCTGTGCCAGAATGCCTATGTAACACCTAACAAGTAATTTTAATTTATTTGAAGTGGTTGCCATAGGCATATTTGTACTGCCCAGTGCTACTGAAGCTAGTGCTGAACAAGGTAATTCATGGTTGAAAGCTGTACAGAGGATCAGTGTTTTGCCCAGGCTAGTTAGTTCAGCTGTAGAGCAGAACTCACCCAGCTGTACTACTCCCTTAGCCAAGCTCCTTTGCACAATGCCAGCTGAATGGTGGACATTCAGCCAGGTAACTGTGTGGCCCCCGCTGTGTGTTGCCTTCGTGTAGGTCCCTTTGTGAAAAACCGCAGGCCAGCTTTTGCAGATCGCTAAGCATGCACGGGTGGAATTGACCTTGGTAGGTAACTATATTTTTAAGCACACGAGAACCTGTATGATGTCAAGTACTCGGATAATTTTCTAGTTTTGTAATGACGTGTCAAAGCTTTTTCTTTTGCTGCTTTAGTGGTGCAATGCGTTGCAATATCAGTCTAAGTGGAAACTTCTTTCTTTTCGTGAGCTGTCTTCTGCATATAGATATATATATAGTAATCATATTCAGTACATAATATTGGTGAGAAACATTTTAGACAGTTAAAAATTCAATACGTGTTCCTCTAGTACCATGATAAAATGAATTTTTTCTCTTTTTTTTTTTTTGGTTTTTTTTAAGGTTTTAGCCCTCCTGTTGTAGAAGCATGTTTTAAAACAAATTTATATTTAAAGGGTGTTCTGTTCAGGATCACTGGGGAAAGCTGTGCTTTTTGAGCCTTACCTCAGGGAAAGCTACTTGAGAAAGATAACATGGAAGAGAAAGGGATAATTGGCAAGGAGAAATGGGTAAATTGAGAAAAAGAGATAGCCAGAGCGTAGTATGGCAAGCAGAGCCTTAAGCGTGGTTGGGAGACTGACTTATTGAAATATTAGGAAGAAAAGCTCACCCCAGAGAGACTTAAGAGGAAAATGATATTTTCTAAGCACTCTGTGGAAAAGGGCGTCCAGTATGAGGTTCGAAAGCTGCAGGTGAAATGATTGTAAACTCATCTTACTGCTGCAGGTTGCTATTCAGCTTCCCAGTATGAGTTACTCTCTACATTTCCTTTCAGTTCAGGATACAGCATTCACTTGTGAATTGCTCTTTTTTTCTCATTGTCCTATAGCTGTGGTAGGGAAAGCAATGTAAATAACCAATGAAGCAAAATACCTTATTCTGCACACCATGGATTTCTAGCCTCATGAGCTGAGTCAAATATTACTAGAAATTGGGCCCTTAAGGATAGTCATATTTTGGTAGTTACCCACCTGCTCTTAATTAAGCAGCATAAGGCATGCCAGTCTTTCAGCCTGGCTCAGTATAAGCTACAGTGGTAAGAAGTCTTGATGAGAAAGGGTCTACCTGAGATGAAATAGTGAGTTCTGGCTAGAAGGAAGAGGTAAGTTTTTTGCTTGTATATGTTATTTTTAGTACAACTAGAGAAGAGAAAGTTATTGAGGAATTACACCTTAATCAGAAATGTTACTTTCTCTTCCTATAGAAATTAGTATTTGGCCACAGTCATTCCACAACAAAAATAATTAGTTTGTGTTTTCCATAGTAGTACAGGTGGAAGATACCTAGCTCTTCTTAGTGGGTGCTGTGATAGTCACATCTGAGTTATTAACTTAGATATCTAGCAGACAATTTTTGATGTATTTCTGTATTTGGTCATAAATCCTGAAACTAGTTAATTTCTTTAATGGACTGAAACTATCCCTTATTTTCCTAATATCAGTGGTGCCTTAAAGATGATAAAACAATTTGGTTTATGACTGAAATAGCATTCTTACTTGTCTCTCTTGCTTTTCTCTGAGCAAAACATTCTCTTTTGATTAAAGATATTAGTTTAGAATGAAAATATGAATCAATAATAATGCTGCTGGTGTTATGGAGTAGCACTAAATGTGCACCTGTGTAGTGAGAGATTCAAAGATTGAAAACTGAGTAATTGAGTAGACACAGAACTTCTTTCTAGTGATTCTAATTTTCTTCTGTTATGTTATGACAATAAAATAAGAGTAAAAGGGAAATTCTTGAGAAATGACTGATGTGCGATAAAGATGAGACTAATATAAGTTGGGATCTAGCAAAGTTTATAGTGCCATCACAGTATATCACATCAGAATATATTAATAGCTTTTTGAAAACTTCTATCAGAAAAATCTTGAGAATAATTTGAAAAATTGTTTCAAAGAATAGAATCTGTGGGAAATGATTAAAAATAAATGGAGGAGGGGGTAGAATTACATAAGCAATAACTGAGACAAACTGAAATATAGAGATAATCAAACCAGGTGAAGGCAACCTGGGAAAAATTCATTGATTCCCTTTCTATTATTGACTGAGCAATAAAGCAGTTTATTTTCTAGCTTGAGGTAACATATTTTCATATGGCTGGTGGACTATGTAAATGAACTGAATTAATTGATGCTTGCTCTTCTTATTTCTCTTTCATAAAGCAGAAACTTAAAAAAATTGTAAGTGATGAAAAGCAGGCATTTTGATCTGCCAGGGAACAATTTTTAGCCTTGTCTATAAGATATAATATCCTGTTAGAAGTTTGTTATTAATCCAGATGGATTTGGGCTCTTGTCCTGTAATTTGATAGTAAATCATTTAAGGTAAGGTTACAATTTGTTCAGTAAGAGAGAAATCACAGCTTCTCTCTTGAGGTTATATCAATGTATTAGTCAAAGCATGATAATGGTGGTGAATCAATTAGGAAGGGGAAATTTAACAGCACTGTCATGTACTGTGTTACTGTGCATTAGTGGAGTAAAATACAAAGATTTTAAGAACTGTGTTTTTCACTATATTTGAAATCTTCCTTATAATTCATAATGGCAGGACATAAAAAGTTAAAAATAGGAAAACTGCTGGCAAATGAAAAAATACGATATACCATATGATATTTTAGAGGGATGCTTTTCATATTTCTGGTATGAAGTTGACAAGTCTTACCACTAAGAGTGATTAATTATCTGAATTGAGTAGTAGCTATCTCATGAGAATGCACAATATTTATTAACTTACAAAACACATTAATTTTTTCTGTTCTGTTAACATTAAAAATCCCTTGAAATTCATTTTAAAAGAGAAAGGATTTAACTAACAAAATTATTTGGGCATAGAAGGCTGTAGCACTAAAAAATGCTCTAGCAATAGCATGAAGATCTGAGGTGTATTTTTTTTTCTGCTGCACATGCAATACTTCCCGTGAAGCGTCTTCAGAAAAAGAAATATCCCACAAGTTCTAATTGCTGATCCTTCTGTGAAAGACATATGGTTATACGGTTTTTGTGAAAGGTGCTGTTGTCAACTCTCTCACAGACACAAATGATCAGAAATTGTCATTCAGAAAGTAGCATTTTAATGTGCGGTAGTAGTTCTTTATGTTTGGGAGAATAGGTCAATGCACACAGATAGGAATGTTGAACATTTATAATGAAACGTGATGCGGTTGTACGTCTTTAAAAATTGAAGAAGTGGCATACATTTTGATAATGGAATAATGGAGACTCCCTACCCCAACTATCATCTCTGTTCAAGACCATTAGGATTCAGAATATTAAGAGCAGAGCAACTGGGCGTAACAGCCTACGTCCAACATCTGTCATGCTGGAGTCCATTAGTGTTCAATTGCATCCTATTGTTTTTGGATTATTCAACCTCATTTCATTGTCATTGCTTCTGCTAGGGATTAATCAGCTGTTTACAACTACACCAAGTTTTGGAGTCATAATGAAAACAATTGAGCTATAGTTCTAAATAAATATACAGTATTCAGTCTGTAATGAAAAAAGTTACTAATTTATGAATGCTGGTAACAATTTAATTAAGTTTGAAATCAATACAGATAATAAATCATTGTGTGGGAGGGTTCTTTTTTACCTTTTGTATATATCATAAAAGGATCATACGATATTTTCTTGTAAATTTATTTGGATAATGGTTTTAATAATACAAGTACAGTAAACCAGAGATGTTTTGGTTATGGGGTGTGGGTGTATGTAAGGTGGGTTCTCTATCCTTACAATCAGTAGCAGAAATGATCCCTTACTGCCAGCACACAGATTTTTTTTCACATCCTCTTTTATTCTTTTACCTATTTAGAGATATTAATAAAAAGACACTTTTTAAAAAAAACACATTAAAAAATATATACTTCAATATGTTGTATCAAAAAGGGAAGTTTTCAGACTGTTCATATACTTACATGTTTTTGTTTATGTCTATATCATGACCTATCCAAATATTTTTACAATCAATATTAGATAAATCCATAGTTAATTTAAAATATATTTAAACAGTTAAAAAAATATTTTCGTAACATTGGATTTGCTGACATGCGACTACATAATCACCGTTTTTCTCAAGATACTACCCTCTCTGCAATGTTGTGTACTTTATACAATATTAAAGCTGTGAGTCTTGAAGGGTTTCTAATAATTTGAGTCTCCTTGTTTTGGTACTGTATGGTGTAAAACAGTAGTATTCTCAGCCATATACTATTAAGCTAATTCTCCTCTGTCTCATTAGAACAGTTATTTCTTCTTCCTTTAATACCATCTAACCAGATTTTCACGTGTTTTAATGTACAAATACTACAATGCACAGAGATTTTTTTTTTTTTCTGAGTTGCAACAGATTATCCATTGAAAGGATCTTTTGCTTAACTGCCCAGAGTCTTGTGGGGCCAGCCAGACACTACTCCAGATGGCAAGTTGTTAGGGCTGGACAGAATGGCTTTGGAAGACTTCTCAACAGATGAAGGCTGTAATGTTCGGATTTTACTGGTTTTGTTGTTTTTTTTTTTTTTTTTTTCCCCCTGTAGTTCCCAGGGTGGGAAGGTAGTGGGATGGAAGCAGAGTGCCGCCCGCCCACCTGCTACCACCTGTTTAGCTTTTGCAGTTTCTATAAAGCCTCATCTTGTCTGTAAGACACAATCATTGCTTGCCGGCAGGAGTCAAGAAAGGAGAGATTTCTGTTCCGAAGTTACGTCTTCAGATCACAACAGTTCTTCATTTCAAAATACTCTCCTAAACTGAATCAGAACTTCTTTCATTTGAAATGTTTGTTTGGAATTGACGTGTTTTTAATCCATTAAGGTCCTTTTTGGATTAAATGGATCATTTTCTTCAGTAACATACATTTTGAGAATGGAGTTTTCTATCTCTTTGAGTTTAAAGAAATTAAAAGAATGAAAGCATAAGACATTAAAAACTCATTATTCTTTCTCTAAACAATAAGAAGCAATTTTCAGACATTTCCGGAAGAACCAGAAGACCTTTTATTTTATTATTTTATTTTTTTTTAGATGCTAAGAAAACTAACCCATCTCTGATACCTGGAAACAGATTGAAGAGGCACGCAGGCTACTCACATGAGTGCTTTCCATACCACTTTTTAGATATCTAATTTTTTAAAAAGAGATCTTTGTGTGTGTGAAACTGAAGCTGCATCAAATATGAAAACCTGTAAATCCAGTCATTTGGATTCAGGGGTAGAATCAGACGTGCAGTGCAGGAGCGGACCAGGCTGCGTTGTGAAGTGCAGTTCGGAAAGGATGGAGAATGCTGCAAAGAGAAGACTGGCTGCCAATGCCAGGGAGAGAAGACGGATGCAAGGACTGAACACAGCCTTTGATCGCTTGAGAAAGGTCGTTCCACAGTGGGGTCAAGATAAGAAGTTGTCCAAGTACGAGACCCTCCAGATGGCTTTGAGTTACATCATGGCTCTCACTAGAATACTTGCCGAAGCAGAAAGATACAGTACTGAAAGAGAATGGATTAGTCTTCACTGTGAACACTTTCATCCGGAGAGCTACCACCATTACATGGGACAAAAAATGGCAGCGGACAGTGATCCTTACGCACAGCGAATATTCAGCTATCACCCTGAACACTTTCAGATAGCTAATTAGAACGTTTCGCGAACTAAGAATATGCAGCAGGCCAGATGTGTAATTTAATAATTAGCAAGAGTTAATCTGCTTGAATAAGGTAATATTGGCATTATAAGATCCTTCTTGTTTGCATCTTACAATAATTAGACAAAATAAATTTTCTTTGAGAACTTTAAATGAATATGCATTTAAGAAAATTGAATTTATTTAATGCTGGTGGAAAGCATACTTTTAATTTGAAATCTTTCTGACAATTGCTCTCTAGTTCATCTAGTTAATTTGATTATATTATTAGGTACATTTTAGGTGGGTTTTTTTACTGTGATGAATCATGACAGTATTTTCAACAGATCACGGGCTAAATTGACCCATGGTATAATTGAATAGCATAACAGCAGAAATTAGCTTCATTCCATGCTTTTATTTTTATGTCAGCTTTAAAGTTATTCTTTGGTTTGTTATCACATAAATGGCTCCCATGGAAAAAGTTTTATAATGTATTGGAGTTCTAGTCCTCAGAGAACTAACTTTCTTAAACTTTGTAAGTTTGACGTATGGGTTCCAAGGTTGTGTAGGTTTGCTTTAATCCAGTTTATGGTGTCTCTGGTATGCTCGAAAAAGAGCTAGTTTCAACTCATGGAGGGAATGTTTTTATTTTCAATGGCTGTAAAAGCACATGTGATTATATACCATCAATGAGAATGCTCACATGAAAATAATCTAAACTTCTAGGGGTTTGTAGACTTTAAATGTTTGGATGTTATTTTTTAATTTTCTGTTATCTGGAAACAATAACAGATTTTGTAAATCATAAATAAAGTGTTTTCTATGACATGTCCTCACCAACTACCTGAAATTTCTACTCTAGGAATTACTTACTAGTGGCTTTCCCACCCCAAATGTTACACTACTTCCATCACAGTCCTGGCATTTAATGTGCAGAAGAATCAACGAGCAAATGGTCCTCATTTCCCAGTTAGAGCGAGAAGTGTGTTTTATGTACTCTCTGAAAAACAGCCTTTAAAGATAAGAGGTTGGTAAAAGGTATATAGAGTGTTCTTGCAAAGCAGTTGAGTTCATTTCAGCCCTGGTGATGCCCTGAGTTGCCTTTTGTTTGTTTGCTTCTTTTACCTGTGGAGGATAGAGGGGTCTGGGTAGAAAAGGCAGAAGAGGAGAGGAGGTTGGGAAGGTCAAAAAATGAGTAGGAGCAGGGCAGCTGGACAAGCAGATGAGTTTATAGCAGGATGTAGAGTCTGCAAAAGTTTGACTGCCGATGTCTGTTGTGATGGCAGAAAACCATGAAGCTGAAAGGGGCTTCTGCTGGTGCTGCTGTGAGGAGTTCCCAGAAACAAACCCTTGCTGGTGTTAGCCGCGAGGAAGAAGGGGAAAAGGAGCTGCTGTCTCAGAACAGCTGTTGGTGGGTTTCCAGCAGGGAAGGCTGGCGGGTTCCCTGCTGGCTGCTGCCATATCTTATATTTTAGAATTCTTTCAATTGACAAATGAATAGGTTTGATAGGAGCTATTTTCAACAATTAAACAGCTTTCGGTGAAAAACACAAGCATCAGTAGGAACTAAGTCCTCTTTTGGGGGAGAGGGACTCTGCTGCAAGAACAGTTACATGCAAGGACCTGACCTTACTGCCAGTCTTCTCTCAGAACCCTTATTGACGTTTTGCCCTTGGTCACCGTTGTGCAGACTAGTATATTTCCTGAGGTGGGACTTGGACTATTCCTGGAGCAAAAGCTGCTGGGACAGACTTTCAGGCTAGGTTAAACACACGTTGAAGGGCTGTGTATATTCTGAGCAACTCTCTCCTTAGAACGCTGGCATTCACGAATTCAGGTTTTTTAATGTATATTTTAACCTCTCTAAAGGTGATGAATAGTGTTAATTATTAAAATGTGGGCTTTTGCTTCTTGTGAATTACATTAGAACTTTATCAGCAAACAGAAAGTGGATTCAACCTTCTAGGAATATGAAGTCATGTTACTCACTGATTTCTTTGCAGAAGTTTATGTAGAGAGAATAGAATTAATTGTTGTCCATCATATAGCCAAGTTAATACTGTTTGAATATTACTCATCAAGGGACAAGTCTATGTATGAATTAACAATCAATACAATCCCTACACAGTCAAATGATGTGCCATCTTACACTAATTTACTGGCTGTAAACTTTAGGCAGGCATTGTCTCACCTGCACTGCTAGCACGGTAGTGAGTTTTCCATCCTGAAATGGGAATGTGATGCAAATAAACTGTGCAATTTTATGACGTAGAAAACTTGGCTTAGTGAAAGACAGCCTTCTAAACCTTAGGTGGGAAGAGTAATACAGTACAAAAGTATAAATACCAGAGTGGTGTGAAAGAACAGTACTGATGTGTTTCTGCACTACAGGCCTATTATTTGATTTCATGGGGTATGACATTGCAGTTTATAGATGATTTATGTAAAAGTGCTTAACATCCATTTATCTTCTGATTTTTCTTTCTTCCATGCAGTGTTGTAATTTACCTCATACTGCATATGATGATAGATATAATTATAAAAATAAAGGATTAGTATGCAGTGAATGATTAAATGATAGTAAGCTCACATAAAGAGGAATAAACCAACACAAACCATAAAATATCTGTGGTCTTGTTACCAAAAATTATTAAGAATTGAAACTGAAGTCCTAAAAAGCACTTTAGTGCAGTAGATAGCTTGTGAACACTTTGTAAATTAGGTCATTGCATCAATCTCTGCTGCAGAACCATATAATAAGATAATCCCCATTCTCTTAGATTTGGTTGTGCTAGTGGGATGTGAATATTTTATTGATCTCTTTATCTGTTGATAATAATTAGTCATATTACTAGTGCAAACGTGATTTTGTATAATGCTGTAGTATTTTTGTTTCTTGGGAGGGTGCAGTGTTGAGCTGGAAGTTGGGATTTCCAATTTCCTATAGCACAGAAGGCAGCAGAGTAAGTTCTTTGTAGTGTATAGACAGCTGCCTGACTATTGAAGATCTGTCAAAGCTTTTTGGGGAGTGAATTGGAGTGAGAGGGAAGTTTAATCATGAAAAATTCTTTCTGAAGGCAGTCCGAAGCGTATGTATTATCCATGCTGGTTTGGACTTCTCAAACTCAACAGCTATTCAGGAAGTCATTGGTTTCTTTTCACAGCTTTCCTTTACTTTAGTGACACTTTGTGAAATGTAAACTCGATCGTTTAACTTGGGCTTGTTTATTGCTCCCAAATATTTGTTCCCCACTGGCTGTTTGACGCTTTTCAGATAATGGCTGTGACCCTTCTTTTGTACTGGACATTACTGGTATGGGCATTTGAAGCCCACTCCCCTTAAATAATTATTTCCTCCAGTGGGGCTCTGAATGAAGCAAAAGCCTAGATGCTCAGAGCTTGATATGTTCCTAGTGACCGAGTTTTGTCTGCTCATAAATTTTTGTTCCTGAAATACTTTTATTTGTAGTGTCAGTAAGTACATTGTAATTCTTGAACCACATTATTGTGAAAACATTGGGGGCTGGGAAATTCCGGCTTCATTAAGTATTTGTTGCATGGTATACACATACACGTTTCACTAATGAAACTCAGTGTGAAATTCTAATGAACTATTTGTAGGAAGTTAACCTTCATTCTTCTAAAAGGTTCAGACTACAGGGTTTTCTGTTTGAAGTAGCTATAGGTACTCTGCTTCTATGATTCTTTGAATCATGTCACCCTGTTTTGACAAGGTAACCAGAATTTTTTTTGATCTCAGAACTGGAGTGACATTTTTAACTGCAGTGAGTTTTCAGTGGCTGAAGGCGGAACTAGAGTAACACGTCCCCAAAGTGTATGTTAGTAAAAAAACGCCAGTGGTTTCTTCCGAAGTATTGAGGTCATCAGTGGATGCGTATTAGGATGTGTTACAACTTCAATTCATTCCAATTTTTTAGGCTACTATTTCCCATCTCACCATTTATAAGATATTTAGGACAGAGTCCATATTATTCTATAGACACATCCAGGGCAAAGCTCGGTTCTTGACTGGAATTCCTAAATGGTGCTGCAGTACAAATTCTTGAAAGTAAAAATGTTACTAACCTTAGTGGTAGTCTTGTAGAGTCAATGACACGACAACTTCTTCACATGGGGAAGCATCATTTGATTTTTTAGTATTTAGCTAAGTTTCCTGTGCCTTGTTAAGTACAACTTCCCTGGTGAAATCTTTGTGGAAGTCCCTACTGTGATGTGATTCACTGGGTACAAATTTTAAAAAATAGGATTTCCAGTCAAATTTTGATTTTCCAAAATAAGCATTTGCCTTAAGATGGGTACCCTTACGCTTAAGCTATTTAGACTAAGCAATGTGAATGCAGTTTTCTGTAATTTAGGAGTGAAATTTATCTACATTTTTAAAATTCAACAAGAATTTACAGAATAGCTTCTTTTTGCTCTAAATATGTTCAGCTGTTCTACCTCTACAAAATATCCAGGGAAAACCCAAATGCACTGGGAATAAAGATCTGTTTATTCATTGAAGAAGCAGTCCGGTGTTTCCTCCACGCAGATATCTTGTAACAAACGTTGATTTCACTTAGGCACTTTTTTAAAAATGCTTTATGTTTTTAACTTTAGTTACATTTCAAGAAAACATGGTTTTAAAAAACCCAAAGCAACCACATGTATAATATTTGAATATCTTTTCTGCCAAAGAGTACATTTTAATATTATATACTTTTTTTTCCTAATTTGTAATTTAGTTTTCGTTTGTAGAGAAATTAGCACCCAAAATGTATCTTATAGAGAATTTGCTTAAAATATCTGCATATGTAACTCCAAGGAATTAGAAGTTCATTTTTGAATAGCTTCCTGCAGCCTGGGTTGCATAATTGTGGGTTTTGGGAATGTCTTCAGTAGTTTTCTGTTTCTTTACAAAACTGTGTTGCCTGCTACTAACTAATTGTATGATCCTAAAGGATGGTCAGTTTCTGAACGGAATTTCCTGCTGATATAAACAGGGAACTCAAATGGCCCAAGATTTCTTTGTATTATGCAATACTTGAAGTATAAAGGCAGCTTGCGTTGCTCAGAGGAAATCATTAAGTGTGTAGGAGCTGCTTTAGCTCATGGAGCTGTAGCTGAGATAAAATGATCTTAAGAACATTGTCCCTGACCTAGCATGCACAGAGGTGAGTAGAAATTGAGCCAGGTAGGAATGGAGAAATATGGTTACATGGGAAAGGAAAATCAGCACCAGCAAATGTAATGAGGTGCATCCTTTTTTGTTCTCTGCTCTCTTGTGTATCCGAGCTGTACGACCCAGCTTCCTTCACATGTTGGGTGGTACTAATGTACCCTTATACCAAGAATATGCTGAATCATTCAAGTTGAAGACCTGTATAGGGAGGAATGAAATTCAGTATTGTTTATGTGTTTGATGCGCTCTCATGCAATTTTCACTGGTTCAAGAGCTGGATACACAGCCAAGAGTTGAAAAAAAAAAAAAAAAGTCCTCTGTAACAGGTCTCCAGTGCCCCACCGTGCAGAGAAATTTCTAGGAGTGTTGGTCTAGACCCAGCAAGCAGGTATTTCAGGGGGAGCGTGTGGGCTTGGCAACTAGTGTAGTAGACACGTTCTGCATGAATCTTTGAGGCATGATGGAGTTCAGCTGTGACAGTCTGTAGACAGAAGTGTATGCTCAAGCATAGGCTTTGGAGACTAATTCTCCAAGGTGCTGAGAATTTGGGAAATCTATTGACCTTTAAAACATGCGAATTTCCCTAAAGACTCTTTGGCTTCTCCTCTGGTACCCCTGAGAAAACTTGTTCTTTCAAACTTTGATGAAGGGAATGAGGTTATCAAAAAAAGAAAGCATAATTTAAAACCAAAGCAAATTGATATTAAGAACTGTTTAAAAAAGCAACAACTGTATGTCACAAGTACCTGCTAGAGGCATGGTTAGTGTATAACTTGACAGTATTTTATGATTTTCTTCTAAATAATGTAAGGTCTGATTCCATTGGTCAGTTGTCACAGCAAAGTTCCAAGGAAACCTGTGGTCTTGTTGCACACTTTCACAACTATTTGAACATGTGAAGAACACACTCTTGTATGCAACTCTGAAGCATTTATTTAAGTTTAGGTGAGATGAAGGGAAATACATTACTGAACAGGCAGGTTTTTGTTTTTTCCGTTCATATGCACTTAAAATGTACTTTAAAACTGACATTAACATTTTCCTTCCCAGTGAGAATGACTTTGGATCAAAAAATATAAAATATCAACTTTAATCACGAAAAAATTATAAAATAGAATTTTAAGGCTCAAAGTGAATGTCTTTGTATTAGAAATAGTAAGGCAATTAACAAGGAATCATTTCTCCAATATCTAGCAGTTAAAATATTTCATTAGGTCTTGTTAATCATTTTGTATACAGAAGACATTTCCCAGAAACTAACACTTTTAAACCTAGTAGCATTAAGAACACAGTTCTTAAAGGAATTCTTATTCCAGATTTGTAGCTTTGAAGTACCTATAATTACCGTAAACAGTTGGAATTGTCAATTGTTTACATTTAAGATAAAGACCACAGACTTGGATTGTCATGTTTGAAGTGTGCGCTCTCATCTTCTCATTCAGAAGGTATGCTCCGCCTTCCATATGGAAGAAAAGGAACCCAATCCAGCTGTTTTAAGGCAAATCCGACAGTATCAATGCAAACTGCTATGTGATGATGACTGGCTTTGCACCACGCTGGTCCAAAATCTCAAAGCAAAGATAATGCTTCTGCTTTCTAGAATTTCAATACAAAAGTTGGCATTTCTGCTCTTTGAAGTATACTGTGCCTCTGTTTGATTGTATACAGAGCCAGGACTAGAAGGGAACAGGAAACTAAATAAACCTATATGAGTCTGAATCAGAAAACATTGAGAGGTTACACAACTGACTGTTTCTGTATCTCACTGATGCAATGTTATGCTCCACATTGTGGTGATTTAATGGACATTTGGAAGATAATAGCTAACACTGACTTCAGCGGAAGTTCTAACATTGAGTTTTGTTGTTGCAGTAGCGTGCCCTGAATAAGAGAATGAAATACCCTGTTAGTGTGAAGTCAAATCAGTTATTCAATTAAACAAAAACAATGAACAGCCAAGCTGTTCAGGAGGGGAGCACAGTTGCATAGTCTCTAGTGCATCTTGACACAGTATGATTAGATAGTGCCATCCTTCACAGGACATGAACTCAAACAGCGTCTCAGTTTTGTGACAACTTGGTGTTGTCTCTGCTGCTTACACAAGCCTTTTTCCCTTGGCTTTTCCATCAGTTAACAACACAAACGTAATCTGTGTGTTTTTTCCTAGCAAATCTCCTTTGTGATGAGCACATCAGTGCTACTAATTAACAGCATTTGCATCCATTCACATAAGCATCCTTTGATTACTCATTTTATGGGCTCTGTATATGCAGAGAAAAAACGTCCTGTAGCAGTTAACAAGCAAAATTTAATGACTACATACCATTTGGGATCAGATTCTGATTTTGTTTGTATTAGATGCACTGAAAGTAGTTGAAATTCCAGACTTCTGCATTATGGAGGGAGATGTGATGGATAAAGTTTTGATCCTTTGCTAGTAAATACTGTCAAGGAGAGAATGTTCAGCTGACAGATTTTGGTGACCCACTCTCTGTAGCCTACCTCTCAGTGAGGCTTCTGGGACCTCTTCTTGAATGACTAAGTATCAATCCTTGTTACGCAGATTTTTGGGAAAAGTCTTTCAGCAATAGCTGCTTGTCTTCCCACTTCCAAAGAACTGAATGTACATTTTAAAAACTGTTGTACCACGTAACCCTCAGCTCGTCAGCTCAGGTTATAATGATGTGAGTTGGGAGACGTTCCACTGAAATCACTGAGAAAAGGTTGAAGAGATGTGGTTTACGTATTTTTCTCGGTCGACTTTGTCTTTTAATTTGTACAGAGTTTTGGGGTGTGTTGTAATGTGAGTTGTAAGATGTGAGAACCACTACTCCTTTCAGTAATATTAACAAGTATGATTCCAGCACTGGTAACCAGATATTTGCTAATAGTACATACTACTATTCCTTTCTTCTAAACTACATAAAGAGCTCTGATTGAAGTGATCACTCTTGTAGCTAGAATTGCCTAATAGGGTATATCCCAGGCAAAAAGGAAAAGTTTGTGCTTGCTTGAATTCTTAGTTTCTACTCAGTCAATAGGTAACATATTCCACATACGGTATTCAGACAGGCAGTGGAAGGTAAAATAATTCTGGAAGTATAGAGTGATTTAGATCTGAAGGAACCTGAGGAGATCATCTGGTCCAACCCCTTACTCAAAGCCAGGCAAGGGGCCACAGACAATCACTTGACTAAGTCTGTGCTAGGTATAAAGGCTGGTGACCGATACACAACTTGCAATACTTTGGATCAAAAACTGTTTTTCAGTTCTGGCATAAAATAATGGGAAGACCAGGGCTATAGATGGGAGAATAATTTAATCTTTTGTGTCTTAATTTCCTCTCTTCCCACTTCCCAACAGGACTGGATTAAATAAGCAAATTCCAATAACCTTCCTTGGATTATTTTCCCAAGACTGGTTACTAATATGGGATACTTTAAATCTTGGGTTGCCCAACTCTGACTTGGTCTAGGTTTAGTTTTGGAATTCCTAAGTCATCCTAAAACCAAGTGAAGATAAGAGGAGCAGTAGGTTCTCTGTCCTGGAAAATCAGACCCAAAATGTGCCTTAAGTTGGGCACCCCATAACTGAAGTAACTTGAATCAATGCATCACTTTTAATATCTATTAGTTTTATTTTGTTTGCCAGGGAGGAGGTACAACATGGGCAACAACTGGTAGTTCTGCTTTCCAGCTGAAATACCCGCACCTTGTTTTGTCTCTCAGGATAAGAACGTATTTTAGCTTCCTGATCTGTTCAGTCTGGGGAGAATTGCCTGAGATTTCTAATAAAAACATTGAAGTTATAAAGATGGGTTTGTTTTATGGCCTTCACTAAGGTGGGAAGTGGAACAATCCAAGAAAATAATTTCCTCTAAACCCTTAGAGAACCAACAGTTAGAGACAACATAAGCAGTATTTGTCAGAAACCCAATGAAAGGCTATCGCTTTCTCAGTCTCTGGCAATATCCAGTATTCTCTTACTCTTAAGATAACTCCTCATTGTTTTCTTTGCATGTATAATTTTTTTAAGTTACACTTTTAAATTTGAAAAAAAACCCAAATAAGGTCTAAAATGAAAGTATCTGTTACTTTTTCTTTTCGTCTCCGTGATTTTGATTAGTACTTTGTTGCATTCACCAGCCATGTTGAAAGCAGTAAGAACCGCTTGAAAACAATGTCCAAAGAAGAGGGATAGCAGTAATTTAAAGATGCAGGCAATCATCTTAGATATTCACAGATTCTTAGTGCTGGGAGGTATTAATACAACTGTGTAGATGCTGAATATATTTAAATCCATCATTAACTGTTGTCACTTAACACCTTCTGTTGCACTTTCATTAAATTGCCTTATTTATTACTATTAGTTACAGTAGATTTGTTGCACATAACTGTTGCTTAACTTCATACCTTTTGTATATTAACAGAATTTTCTCTGTCTTTATAGTAGACACCACATTTGTGATTACTTTCTAAATGATGGTGAAAATTTAAGTTCCACCAGATCATAGTTCCTTTTCAGGTAGTTAAAAAATGAGCTAGATGGTAGATGCACTTTTCTTTTAGTCATGTTAAAAATTAGGAAAAAGAGACTGGTATTTTAAAACTGTGAAGTTACAAGCTTGATATCATCTGTGTTTAAAGGCAGAGAATTTCTATCATTGTAAAGAACAAAGTATGAAGCACATCTGGAAAATAGTTTCAGCTATGGCTCTGGAGAACGTGCTTCAGACAACAGGAATTTGGGTTTCCTGTGTTAGCATCCTATGCACGTGCCCTGTACCTTACTTTATGAATCCTTACACCACAAGTACACAGTTCATGGAGTACACACACACACATATATAAATATATAGGGTATACAGCTGTACCTACGTGAAACACTATATTTATCTAGTCTTGAGTTCAAAAATTCTAAGGTTATCTGGCATAATAATATATAAAAATGAGTTACATCTTTTCTCTTTAACTTGTGCTTTGTGATTATCTGGCATGTTTTTTATAATTACATTCAAAGTCTTGTTGTTTACGCTCATTCAGGATTGCTGTTATTGTAATGTCAATGTTTTCACTGGCAGTATTCCAGCTAAACATCATCAATCCTTAACGTGGCTTGCTACAGTACAGTAGCTTTAATTCAAGCAGTAAAAGTGGTATCGGCTTTTAAGTGCTGAAAACTACGTTTACTATGTAATTCCTAGCAAACTACACAGTACTGCATTTATTGCACAACACTCCATACCACAATTATTCTGCAGTAAAATAATATGCAAAAGTCTTGTATGATATGTTACTTGCAACATTTGCAGCAGCAGTACACTTAATTACAAACAAGTTGCTTGTAAACCTTGAGCATCTTGACTTGTACCTCTTGGGTTTTTTGGGGTTTTTTTTGTTTTGTTTTGTTTTGTTTTGTTTTTCCACAGTTCTAGTATCTCTGCAGGTGTAACTGGAACACTTGTTTGTTTTTCAAAGTTCTTCACTCTCCACCACCTTTTGGCTTGGGGATGAAAACAGCATAGGACTTTCAGTAGTTGGGAAGGTGGAAAAAATGTCAAGTACTTGACTGGTAAGGTTTGAGTACCGGCTGCCACCGGGTCGAAGCTTTATTGGTTGCGGAATTTGACGGTGCCACTGAGCTGAAACAACAGAAACAGAATAGGCTGTATAAACCTCTAATTAAGTTACCAATTAAATAACAGAAATCAATGCACGCAACTGAAAAGTTGCTTCCAACATCCTTGAAGAGAGCACAGCATTGTTGTGCCCTATTTTAGGGTCTGTTCCTTCAAATATTAGCATTTACATAGTTTATATGTTGAGTATTTTTATTGAAGTCTACAGATGGGATTCCATACCTGTTCAATTCAATGGCAACGTTTACATGGATTTCATTAATTCCCAAACTTAATCATTTAATCTTTGGATCTTTTTCCAAAGCACTTGCAATCAGAACTAAAAACATACCATACCCAGAGATGAAGAAACTGGACATGGCTCTGATTTTGTACTGCTCCATCCTCTGGGGGACTTTTCTTCCTGCTTTTCCTTTTTTTTTTTTTGGTGGTATTTAATTTGGAAGTAATAATATAGGGAATTTTTTTGAAGAAGTGATTACAATTTTTATTTCCCTCTACTACTTACAACTAGGAACACGTTTCCTAGATTTTTTAAAAGATATTGAAAGAAGTGTAATCCAAAGACACATAGTCAGTAATTTAAAAGTAACGTTCAACATATTCCCATATGAACAAATACCATTACAATTTCATAAAAATATTTAGCTACTATATAATATTTAACAGTTATCATTCTTAAAACACTTCGGAAAGGGGAAATTGATATTATCTTTGCTGGAATTTATCCATAGAAAACCTCCAGGTCTGCACCCACACTGGACAAACATATCTCAGCAATTAAAATGAAAGAGTAGAAGTTCAGGCTACAATACTCTGAGAGCAGCTTAGTGTGGGAGACCTACAGTCTATGTGTTAAGCATTGATATAAAACGTTCATTATCTTTCCATGCTGATTTTTGACCCTGTCTATCTGGAAATATTTGAAAAAAGAGCCTCCTTTTATCTTGCAGGCCCCAATTTGTTTCTATTTGAACAATACACTCATTATTTACTGTACTTTTTCTTTGCACGTGGGATTGCAAACATCAGACCACACTTTCAATCCCCCAGGCCCATCCATTCAAAATAGCACAAAGAAAAATTATTTCCGTCACTCCTTTTGGTGTACTGGACTTGCAGAGTCTTTAGAAAATATGGTTGGAACCAGGAAGCATTTCTTACTTTCCATCTTTTTCCTGTTTGTACCTTGAATCCTTCATACGGAAATGTAATTTATGTCTTGCAACATTTAGATACCTAAGGGATTGTTTTTCGTTTTATGTGACTTTTTTGCATCACTGTCATCAGCCCTGTCTTGGACGTTACATGACCATTGTCTGTATGACCACAAGGTGGCAGAAAACTGACAGAGATGCATTGGTGACTTGTGGTTATCCCTCATAATTAAGTGGGTTTTTTTGAAAAATGAGAAATGCAAGGTTGAAAACGTGGGTTTTTCTTTTTTTCCTTTGAGGGGATGGCTATAAACCAATAGTTAGTGGAATGTGTTTTCTGTTTTATTATGTTAACTGATCAAAGTACTCTCTTCTTGAACTGGGCTGGGGCCTTCCGAGTCTTAGACAAACATATTAGATGTAAACTAGCGTCCGTTAATTAGGCATTGCTGCACCATACATGCTCCATGGAAGAAGGGATCTACTTTCTTGTGTGCAATTTATTGTTCCATCTCAGGTTAGGGCTGTAGCACAGATGTGTGTATCAGAGGGAACAGAGTTAAGGTTCAACTTGAATACATGTTTATTATATGCTTATGTGTCTAGGGAACTTGGAAGATGGAAAACGGGAGTAGAGAATCATAGAATCGGAGAATAGTTTGGGTGGGGAGGGACCTTTAAAGGCCATCTAGTCCAACCCCTCTGCAGTGAGCAGGGACATCTTCAACAGGATCAGTTTTCTCAGAGCCCTGTACAAGCTGGCCTTGAATGTTTCCAGGGATGGGGCATCTACCACCTCTGGACAGTCTGTGCCAGTGTTTTACTGCCCTCATTGTAACAAATTTATTCCTTGTATCTAGTGTAAATCTACCCTCTTTTAGTTTAAAACCGTTACCGCTTGTCCTATTGCAACAGGCCCTACTGAAAAGTCTGTCCCCATCTCTCCTGTAGGCCCCTTTAAGTACTGAAAGGCTGCTATAAGGTCTCCCTGGAGCCTTCTCTTCTCCAGGCTGAACAACCCCAACTCCCTCAGCCTGTCCTCATGGATTAAGAACTAGGTGAGTGCTAGGATCAGTAAAAAATAAATAAATTCTGATTTGTTTTATTTACTAGGCAATACTTACCATATATGTCGAGTCTAGCTGTACAAGAGACAATACCAGCTTCATTTTTTGCAGATAAGGTATACCAGCCAGCATCTGCTTTCTTAGCAGGTTGAATGAGGAGGCAGACGTACCCTGTTGTGTCTTGGTGCATGCTGGGAAAACAAGTGGTTTGAAATTAGTATTCTTCAAGAGCATATCAACTTTACGATTTTAACAATATGTACATTAAATATGAAATATATAAGTTGTAACTTTCATTCTCAATGAGGTAGCAGCGTGAGACATTTATAGTCAATAGAATTGCTTTCAGTATGGCCTCAGCCAATGATCAGAGTAGCTGAAATCTGTTCTTGCTTCTCTCAGCTGTGCAAAGCCATGGTGTGGCAGAGTGAGCTCGATTGTTGCTCTCTCTGTGTTACTATTGGAATTGTTGATTGAATTCCATTGAACTAAACCCATGCAGAACTATTCCACAGTCAGACTGTATTTTTTCCTAGTTTAGAAGCTGGAAGAATAACGTAGCAAACCAAATACCAAGAACGTTTGTACAAAGTTGTGATATTTTTCACACCAGTAACCAGAGCCAGTCAGAAACTTTCTTATGACACCTTTCCCACGAGAAAATGCCTGAGTGAGAAAATCTGGAAGGTTCGTTTGGCCAGCAGTCTAAAAGAAACCTGCTTCGTTATTCCCTCCCCTTCCCTTGCTCTTCAGTGATCCAAGGCTTTCTGCCTGCAGCTTCCAGGAAAATCTATTCAATGGTATATCAGAGAACGGAGGCTTCTCTGCTCTCTTGGCTGTAGTTGTCCTTTTTATCAACCCAAGTGTTGCCCTCATTATCAAGGAAGAGGTGGGAGATGAGAACATCAGAATACTTGGAGTTGCAGGAGGTTCTGAAATTTGAGATTTTGTTTCCTTATGAACTGGAATGAAACATTAAACCACAGAGTTTCAGGTCAATAGGACATTTTGTGCTTCCAACAGCTCCAATGAAAAAGGGAACATTCACCCTTTGCTCCCTGCACTACAGAATTTACCTTATGCTGGGGGCGCAGTAGTATATAAGCTCATGCATGTCCATATCGTGATACAAAAAAGGTCTCTTGGCTTCAGGCAGGAAGAAATTAGTGAGGCAAGGTAGAGACAAAGAAGGATGACACTGCCCATCGCTCACATGGGTCTGTGCAGAACCACTGGAAGCCTCGGGGGCAGGCAGTCTGGTTATGACTGGCTGAAATAGCAGAGGTGATACAAGCCTGATGTTAGCTCCTGGCATTGTGAGGTGTGGGAGGTTTCCCTTCATCATTCCTCTGCTGAGCTGAAGCAAAAGCTTGTTTTCTAAGCTTCTGTGAAACAACTGGAAATGAGGCATTTTAGGACAGTTGTTCATTCTCCATTAACTACAGTGTTTGCATGTGTAGAACCATCATTCCTGTGAAAGTAACAGTATTGAAATAAATCCTTGAGTAAGCTGCACAGAGGCAGAGGAATAAAGACTAGAGGCACAGAAGATCAGAGTTAGGTGGGCTTTTTGGAGAGGGACAGCAGTCTCTGGGTGGGGGAAGGGAGACCACAGAAAGATTGTTTCAAGTAAGCTTTCCGTCATGAGAAGTGTGCATTCATAACAAATGCTGCTCTGGAGCCGGTTTTCTTTATAGGTAGCCTGCAGTGTATGCATGTGACAATGTAGTGCTGCTTGAAGTTGATCTCAGCTCCAATGAGTGCATCAAATCATTAGTTGGAGCCAAGTGAAGTAAAATATTAAAAATCAGATTTATGCTGAAGTAGAAATCTTTAAAAAATCAATGAAAGCAATTAATTTCTCATTAATTACAGCCAGGCACATTATTTTATCAGCTCTTCTTTTGCAAAGCTGAAAAAATAGTGATGCATTTGAATGCAAGAGCTGAACCCAAACACTGTTGCATTTTGTGAGCACAGATCCAAGTCTTTGCCTATGTTCGTGACCAGTCTTTGTTAGCATCCTCTGTATCTGATATGCTGAACTCTGTATTATCTTGTGCCAGCAATGTGCCCTTGTGGCTGAGAAGGCCAATGGCATCCTGGGGTGCTTCAAGAAGAGTGTGGCCAGCAGGTCGAGGGAGGTTATCCTGTCCCTCTGCTCTGCCCTGGGGAGGCCCCGTCTGGAGCACTGGGTCCAGTTCTGGGCTTCCCGGTTCAAGAAGGACAGGGAACTGCTGGAGAGGGGACAGCAGAGGGCTACAAAGATGATGAGGGGCCTAGAACATCTCTCTCACGAGGAAAGGCTGAGGGACTTGGGTCTGTTTAGTCGGGAGAAGAGAAGGCTGAGGGGGGATCTGATCAACGCCTATAAATACTCCAAGGGTGGGTGTCAAGAGGAAGGGGCCAGTCTTCTTTCAGTGGTGCCCAGTGACAGGACAAGGGGCAATGGGCACGAACTTGAACACAGAAAGTTCCATCTAAACATGAGGAGGACCTTCTTTACTTTGAGGGTGGCAGAGCCCTGGAACAGGCTGCCTGGAGAGGTGGCGGAGTCTCCATCTCTGGAGACATTCCAAACCCACCTGGACACGTTCCTGTGCAACCTGCTCTGGGTGGACCTGCTTTGGCAGAGGCGTTGGACTAGATGATCTCCAGAGGTCCCTTTCAACCCCATATCATTCTGTGATTCTGTGCTCTGGGGCATTCAAAACCATGTTCTAACTGTTTTGAGTTTGAATTCATCCATAGTTAGAACTAATATAATTTAGAAAGAGAATAAGGTGCTAAAATGCATTAAAAATACCGTATCATAGTATCTTTGATAAGAAGATGCATATGCTGTATCACGCCTATGACCTGAAAGGTCTATCACTGCTCCCTGAGGCAGTGGCATATTATGCTCCATGCCTTTATTCTGAACCAAGAAAATAGCTATTGTTCACCTCACAGTGAAGACAGCTTTTAAAAACTTCATGTGGGTGAAAGAAGTTGTTTTAAGAAGAACACCACCTGTACTTATCACAGAGTTTTTCATGGAAACAATTGGTCTAGCCACAAGATACTCCAAGCATGGGTATGATGGTACAGTACCTCATCCTCTCTCTGTTTGATGGGATGGTCTCATTATCCTTCTTCCAGAAAAATATAGGGGGTGGCATTCCCACAACTCTGCACTCTAGTCTGACAGGGTACCCTTCAGGAACACCACAGTTCTGAAGCTTCTCCAAAAACATGGGGGCTTTTTTTACTTCCTTTGCTGGAAAAAGAAAAAGAATTCTTGAACAACAGAAATTTTATTCTTTGTTATGCTTTGAACAATATGGAAGAACAAGACCAAAAATTATTCTTGTGATATCAAAACAGGTTCTGAATTTTTAATGGGAAGGAAGTGTTGGAAGGAAAGTGAAATGCCATGACATAGCCTCTGTAAGGGAACATAAAGAAAATAATAGGCAGAACTGATATTAATAAAAGAATGTATGCGTATTTAATGGGCCTAAATGTACTACCGTTGCAGGAAATAAATGCCAGTTCTATGGATTTCAGTAGCTCACATCCGGTAAGGTTTTACTAAAGAACAGTACTCAGATTCGTGTTTTTTATATTTAAAAAAGAAATTAAGCCAATAAAATTGGGACTGAGATCTAGGAGACCACAACGTATATTACGAATTCAAACACTAAGTATTTTCTGTGGAGAAAATTAAGAATGTCATTTTGCCAAGACAAGAGAGGTGAAGTGATGATGAGAGAGAATTCTTACTGCCCTCTTTTTAATAACAGGAGTGCACCTATCAACTGAGCACCAGGTCCATTTCCCTCCAACAGATGAGTTTTCTCGCTGTTGAACTCTCCTGCCATCAGTGGATTAACTATTTGTTTATGCTTGTCTGTAGGGAAACTAAGGCACTTCTTTTGACGAAGTGTGAATAAATAACTACAGCATTGTTATTCAATTATTCTTAATTATTCTTACCTACAACCGTGAGCTCCAGACTAAATGAATTTTGTCCTGTTTTATTAGTGGCAAGGCAAGTGTAAGTTCCAGCATCGTTTTGTGAGAGAGGATCAATAAGCAGAGAGTGAACTCCAGTCTCTCTGACCAGCATCTTGTGGGTGCCATCTGGTAGCACAGGTTTGCCGTTCAGAAGCCACGTCAGGTCTGGAGTTGGTAACCCGCTCACCTAACAGACAGTGAAACAGCTAGAGACAAACGTCAACCTGACAAAGAGTTTTTAGTACATTCGTAGGTAAGCCTTTTTTTCAGATACCATCTGAATTATGTCAGAATCTAGAACAAAAAGATTTTTAAACTTTTTTTTTATTTCTCAGCTTCTGTTTTTTCTGCTGATTAGTTCCAAAAGGCAGAAGGATAGAAAACAAACAAGCAACAAAATCCTAAGCAAAACAAATACATGAAATGCCTACATTTTTCTTGGTCAGAAAGGAAGAAACTTGGTCATGTATCAGATTCACAGAAGTCTCCTAGTAATCTGCTCATTTTCTTTTTTTTTTTCTTTAGTGCTGAGTATAAATCAAAACCCTAGATCCAAACCACTACAGAGTTTAATAGGGATGAAAAAGAGTTCAATACAAATGACTTAGTATTTCGTAAAATCTGATGAAGAATGATATAGTTCTTTGTAGCTGTTAAACTTACACACTTTAGAACACTACAGATTAAATATTTTATAGAAAGATTATTAGACTTTATTATACTCTTAAAGATCTTTCCAATAGATAGAAGTACTTACTCATGTCTAAAATATTGCTTTACAAACAATATTCTATAAACCAGAGAAAGAGGGAAGTGGAACTTGCCTGAACGAGGAGTGCTGTCTTCCAGGTCTGTGCAATACCAGACATGCTTTAAGGCTTCACAAGCTCTGCCAGGATAGCAGAGCTAAGAATAACCAAATTCTTTGGCATGCTCCCTAGTAAACTTTACATTGTAAATTAAGTAGTAAATGAATCTTGTTCATCTTCAGGGCATTAACTTCTGCTTCAGAGCTTCTACCCTCTTCAGGGTAGGAGACATTCTGGAGCATAGAAGAGTTCAGTGTCAGTGCTACCACCTTTGCTGTGCTAGTGCGACACAGAGGGACCACCAAAATATGTTTGAGCAGACAAGTTTCTTAAAGCTGTTCAATAACAGGATGTTCACTGTGTGTACTCTAATCTCTGACAACTCTCTCATGTGGGGATTTGAATCTGTAAATGGGGACGTTTCTGTATCTGTGCTTGCTGGGGAAGCATAAAATACACTGGGCTCCATTCCCTCTTTTCAGGGAGTATTAATCTGCAGTAATTCAGTCCAGTACAATGGAAACATTTGTTTGAACAGTATACATGCTGAATCCTCTCTTTCTCGTGGTTTTGTGCTCTTCTGGATTATGTTCAAGAATCTGATAATGGAGCAGAAGGACCTGTCATTCCCAGATGAACTTCTGGAGTTCAGACTGGTAAAGGACACGGTGAACATGTCTAGTAATTTGAACAACCTTGTGAGTGAGCCTTCTATTTCTGGGGTTGTGTTTTCTGTGTTCTTCATTCCATATAGCATGTGTTGAAAAGAAATCCCCTGAATCAGCTCAGAGACAATGGCAATAAGAAATAATTTTAAAAAATGAAGCATTAAAACTTCAACAGAAAGTGTTTATGCATGTAATAAAGAACATGAAAACACCTAGCAATACATGTGCAGAGAGGTATGGGAAGTGAGAATGAACAGAGGAAATAGTTAATACCTTACAATCCAACCTACAAAGTCGCCCTTCGTGTGCTACCATGTCACCTGGAGCCTGTAGAAAGTATGGCCTGAAAAAGCGTTCTTGAACTGCCTCTTTGTCTCCTTCTGGCACCCGGGGTCGTGTCCTGCAGCACAAAAATTGCATATATGTGTTTGTGAGCCAAACTTTTTTTTCCTAATGCTTAAAAAAAGTTAAATAAAAGGGCAGAAAGGAATGGACTGATTGTAATTTAATGCTTGCATATTTTCCATTTAGAAAGATTATCAAATTAACTATATTGTGTAGTATTGTTGGATTCCCGAGCTGTCCTTATCTACTTTTTGCTTTTTTGGCTGGATTTCGTCTTGCTAATCCATCCCTTGCCTTTAACTCCACTGCAACAGGTAAATGAAATATACTTTACTCTTAAACTTCTCTGTATTTGAAGATGACCTTAAAAATATTACATACTAGAAGTGACCTGTTGGGAGGGAATTGCTGCTGTTATTTCCATTCTGTGATTGAGAACCAAAGTACAGAGTGCATTGAAGTCCAGCAGCTAGTTATTTTGAATGCCTTCAGTAAGAAGCACTAAGAGGGTCTGAAGGACTTGTCTTTCCTTTTACCTGTGAGGCTGAATTGTTGATATTCGGCCCCGAACAGGGATACTCTGAACCATCAGGTGGCCTGAACAACTGATTCTCCCCTGCAAATCACAATGGAAACAGAATTAATAGTTGGTTAATAGCTCATTTCATTTTGAAGTATAAACAGTTAATATTTACAATGCATCAGTTGGTTGTTGTTTTTTTTTTAAATACAGTAACTGAACTATGGTGTAAATATTGCTTTTTCAAAGCAAATGCTATTAGTGTGCAGAGACAGGGGTTTCTTTGTGTGTCTGGAGCAGAGTGTTTCTCAGACTCGTAAGGGCTGTGGCAATGCATTTCGCAGTGGTGCTGGGTAAACCAGCTTAAGCAGTATCTGTCTCTGTGTCTCCACAGGTACTCTCTTCCAGACCCTTTGTACTAGTGTTGTTGTTTGTGCAGCCACGTGGAAACTGAATAGTAGTTGGGCTGAAGTATAATTCAGAAAAAGGGAAAAATTTAAACTGGAAAAAAGTTGCCTGACTTGAGCGTGCTGCTAAATAAACATCTAAGCTAGTGCACAGGGTGAAGGAGAGTAGTATTATGGAACCAGACTATTTGCAGATCCACATCTTTGCATCCTAGATAAAGAATAATTGTGTTTGGTAACACTTCCAAATTTGACGTAACATTTTGTTTACTCTTGATCTATTCTTTCTGCCTGCAATATCATGTCTGTCTTGTCACCATATCTCAAAAGGTATCTGTCAGCAACAGAAGCGGGGTCAGAAGATAGGACAGGAATTACTAATGTGAAAAAATGTCCTTAATGATTGTGACTGGGATGTGTAAGAATAGGGGAGTAGTTTCATCATTCTTCATTATATGGTTTCCTCTCCTACCCTCTGAAGCATCTGATTTTTTGATACAGTCACCACTCGATGTCAGGCTTGGTGGCCCAATCCGTGTTACTATAAACGTATATTAGAAAAAGATGAAACAAGCATTTTTGTAGAGGAAAATAAAACACCTTACTTGTGGGTTTGCAGCCATAATCGTATAGTTGCCATCATCATCATTAGTAGAAGTTTCAATATGTAAAGAACATGTTCCATCTTCTTCTCTGTTCATTTTGAAATGCTTGTTTTTCTTTGAAATCTGCTTGCCGTCCTTGAACCAGTATACCTGTAGTGGTCAGAACCCCCCCCCCCCCCAGTGACTTAACACTTGCTCTGTAGTGGAATAGTGATTAGAAAAAACGTAGATAAGAACATGACATAAGTTGACTAATTGCTAGTAAAAATTTTAGAACATTATAAAATGTGCAGATCAGTTACAACGTGAAGTAGAATGATTCCAGGCTGAACTCAGAAAGCTGCATATCTCCTTGGCATAGCTGGGCCTGTTGGGTTCTCTTTCCTTGGCTATAACACATTACTGGTTATCTCAGATCAGTTCTTATCTTTCTGAGAAGTTAATTTTTTGGGGGATTATGAAGTTCTTTTTCTCCTGGGGTCAGGTGGTTGTGAGGCAGGCCACACAGTACATCAAGGATACATGCATAGGAGCAGATATTGTTATTTTAAAAATTATTTTATTTCTTTTTTGATTAAGTTATTTTAGATATTGTTATTTTAGAAAGTGGGAGGGAAATAATTTGTTTTAGAGCTCTCTCCACAGAGCCATGTTCTTAGGAGTGAGACTTTCCAGAGAGATGTATAAAAACTGCAGGTAGTTGATTTTTATTCCTTTACCGCTAACAGTGAGAATGACCTACCTTGGGAACAGGTATTCCAACAATTTTGCAAGTGAATGTAATAGGAGATCCTTCCATTACCCGAAAATGCTTGAGTCTCTTATCGAAGATGGGTGCTATGTATTTGCCTGAAGGGATTTCCTCATGTTGGACTTCATCGTCTGATTCATCCACCGGGGTACGTTCAAGGCGAAATTCTATTTCGTTCATCAGCCTCTGCTCAAAGCTTGAAATCCTGTATTCCTGCAGAGAGCGAGAGGCACGGTTCTGAGCAAGATGAGTCGTGCTCTGTGGTACTTGCAGTCATTTGCACTTTTAGACTAATTCCAAAACGAGTGAAAATATAAAAGCCTACGTAAACTAGGACGTATTGAAACAGTCTGAATTTGGTCTGCAGACGCAAATTCTCTCACTGCATCTTAAGTTTGCAGAATGTGACTAATGAAACTGAGTCTTTTCAAAGGCAGCTAAAAAATCAAATATGTAATTCCTCTAAGTCCCTATGAAAAAACTGTACTTTTGCACAACATGATCAAAAAAGATCATTAAAATATACCAATTTTTTGAGGATTTTGTGTTTAAATATGTTACCTGCTAATTATGGAAATGAATACTGCTATAGATTTCAATTCAGAATTAAATAACGAAAACTATACCTACTAAAAGAGAAAGCTATGAAGAAAGTGAAGTATTTTCAGAGTTGTTTACCTTCAGGTTAAAACTTGACTATATTTCTAGCTGGTGTAACTGAGAAAGCAAAACATATCACATTTGAATCCTTAGAAGATTAAACAGATGATGCAAGAAAACCAGTATATTCCTACATAAATGACCATTTCCTGATAGTTTTATGTGATTATGAGTCTCCTCCTAATCCCCTGAAGTCAATGAGAAATCTCTTGTTACCTAGCTGTTTGGCATGAGGATGTCTCTTATCTAGACCAAGAGGCATTTGACCAAATATCTCTTGCTGTGATGTGTGAAGCGTCAGACCAACAGTCAGGTTCTGGTTTTGACAGCAAACTGATGTTTGTCCTGGGCATGGTGGAGCACTACGCCTGAAAGTCCAGGGCTTGCGTTCCTGCTTCTGTGGAAGGGCACTGACGTTTCTGAGAGCAGGCGTGTGTTTTATTCTACTTCTGTAGCAAGCATGGATCTTCAGAATCTCACTTTAGTCTGTCAGACAGTGCCATTACAATGGGTTTATTGCTTTGTTACAGGAGGGAAACGATCTGTGGCTTGGAAGGGAAGTACTTGAGCAATTCCAAAAGTTAAATTCTCATTTCTAAAATTGAATATTGGAAACTAGTAAATCATAAATAAGCATGTAGCCTATCCTTAGATATATTCCATTTTGCTGAAAAAACAAGGTTCAGAAAATGCATCTTGTCTGAAATCTTACAGAAAGTTAATTAAAGAACCGGCAAAGATCCCAAATTGCTGGGACTTACATCCCTGATCATTTACATATTCCATCGTACTGCTGATCGTGCTCTTGACCAGTAGTTCCCAAATAGTAAGGAGCAAAGGTGGAGAGGCAGCACAAAATTTTAGCTGACAAAGTCTTCTGATTTCTTCAGGAGACAAAGGAGACAGAAGTGGCCAAAGACTGAGAGGTTACAAGGGAGTTTTGAGGAGACAGGGGTCTGAAACTTGAGAGGGGGAAAACATGGCAGCCATGAAGCCTGAGTTAAAAAGCTGGAAATTGCTGTGATGGAATAAATGCCCTGGTAATATCTGATTTTGGTACTGTAATGGTCGATGTTGTATATTGGTCTTTTCATCTAAAATCTTTTTTTTGAGGGGGTTGCTGTAAGGTCAGATCCAGTAAAGATTAGCTATGGTAGGAAAAGGCAGACAGCGCAGAGTAGGGAAGGAAGAACTTTCATGACTGAACTCTCTTTGCTGGAAACTGAGTCTTCCTTCCGCTCCTCCCTGCTTCTCTGGTGCTGCAGGGATGTTCCACACAGCTTCGGAGCAGTGCTGATAATTACGAGGTAACAAAAGTGTTTGTAGGGAGCTTAAGTTGCTGGATCCCCTCTTTGGGACACCTTCCTTACCTGCAACACTCCCTCTCCACCCTGACAGGGCCAGTCTGCTCTTTGGTACTCTCTTCAAATGTACCACTGCGAGTACAGCTTGGCCAAGTAGGAGTTTTTGAGCTTGCGGGTCTGAAGCAGTGGGCGAGACATGTGCCAAAGGGTGGGAGCCAGCCACTAGATGGTATCCACTTTCTTAGGTGGCTTGCTTTGCTCTGTGGGCTGGCCAACAGCTGGTGATCAGCAAACAGCCTGATAAAGTTTCATCTTGTTGAGCTTTTTTTCTTTCACACAGCATGTCTCAACAAATCACTTGAATAGATCAAATTCTAATCTCAGTTAAGCCAGTGTAAAACTGGACATTCTCTGATTTGCGACCAAGTGAAGCTCTCATTTTTCCATTTAGATGGCGAGAGCTGGTTATAGTGTTCCAAGGGCAAGTTAAACAACCAGTCTTTTACCCTTGATATGAAGAAAAAGCCCTACTGTTTTTCGGAAGGAAGAATCAAGTAAAAATCAAGGAGTGACTACTATGTTCTAGGAAGCAGCCATGTCACCAAAATGTACTCCGGTCATATTTTGTTTCTAGAGTCTCCCATAAGTAAAGGAATTCAAACCTAAACACTTTGTTGTAAGCAATGTACTGAAGAACATATATGAAGTTTTGTTTTCCTTCCACTTCTTTGAGTGCTTTCACTAGTTGCCTTCATGTTGTTTAGGCAGTTCTTGGCAACAGAGAGCAAAATCTGTGGCAAAAAAAAATTGACCTACTGAGAAAGGATTACCTTGAGTATCTGAATTTTCCAGTAGGACTAGAAGATACTATATGAAATTCTTCTAAGAATGAAATTGTTTTCAGGGATTTCACATGCTGTGTGACCTTTGGAAATGTGGAGGCTAATATAGGATTAATTAAGGTAGAAGTAATCTCTTTCCCTCCTTCTCTTTCCATTATCTAATGATTTGTCACATGAAGAATAAAGGTCAGGGCAACATAGCAAGTATGGTACAGAGAGTACCTTTTCTTCCTGTTTAGACGTGTTAGTGTTTATTGTGTAATGAATCTCTCCAAAAGTATGTAATTACTTTCGGATATTGGTTATATGACAGTGTGATTATAAAGCTAAATTCACTGTTTTGAGTATGTTTCTCCTTAATCATATTTGAGCTCTGTTATTCCCTCTAAGTAAGTAATAAGATAAGTAATTTTTTAAGTGTTATATATGTTTAGAAGGCAACAAGGCTGATGGACAGAGTAGGCGAAGAGAAGATAACAAATCGGTTATTTCGGAAGCTAGACACACTAAATCCGAGAAGAATTTTTACGCAGAGAGGGCAACTCTGAACTCAGATGAGAATGAGTGGGGAGGAAAAGTGTTAAGACTTCGCAGAGTCAGATAGCAATCTGAAAGAAGTAGACTAGAGACTAAAAATTGAAAAAGGGCTTCTGCAAGAACCAACACCTTTTAGTTTTTAAGTGCAAGACAATAAAGAACAAAGGAAGAAGAAGTAGGGGGCCTGCAGCTGCTCTCACATATAAGCCCGTTCAATCTGCATAATCTGGAAGTCAGCAAACCAGTTATTTACTGAGAACCTTACCAACAGGTAACATCGCTCTTCTATGGCGGTACATAAACCTGCCACTGGACTATCTTAGTTGTATACAGTCTACAACTTTATTGACCTATATGCATGTTTCATTAGACCTACAAAGCGTGAATGTGATTACTTTTTTCAGAATGATGTAACTAATCTCTAGATCAAACTTTTCTTGAGTTCTATTCTCTGGTGACTATGCAAAAAGCAGGCTTTGGAAATGAAAATTGCTAATGACAAGACTAATGTTTCAAATTAAAAAGGCAGTATTGCGCTTTTAATACATCCTCAAGTGTATAGTTGAAGATTTGGGGAATCGTTGCTTGGTCCCTGAAGTAAGTTTTTCATCATATGGTGTTCTCTAGCAGCAGGAAGTAGTGGGACTAGGAAGGCATTACCATTACACTTTTTCAAGGCATCACATTAGTGAATACAGTGTTGACTCCAGAACAAAATGCTGCAGACTGGAGTTAAAAGGCAATGAAATACTGCAAGCTAATGGGAGAGGCCAGTATTGTTAATAGGTAGTTGGGTTTAGTCAGCAGTTTTTCATGCTGATTTTTTTTTTTCAGATTCATTGCTGTCCAAAAGAAGTCATGGTATATAATAAGACATTAATAGGCTAGGGTTGGTGTAGCCATGATGCCTACAGATGAAACCAATCTATGGTTTCAGAGACAATTGACATCTTCCCTTTCCTCTATTCCAAAGATACAAATGTGTCTTAACCAACTAACATAAATTCAACTTGGAGCAATTCTTTTCAAATTGTAATTAACTTAAAGTTTCTTCCCTCTCTTTTAGATCTGAAAAAGTTTTCTGTGAACACAGTGTACAATTTTTATTTTTCCTGACTGTGTGCTGAAGTTATTAACTTCTTACAAACTTTACTTCAGTAAGAAATAAGGGCAGTTCTTCCTTTTCATATATCTGCTTGCAGAAGAAAATATAATAGAGGAAGGAATGCATTTCATGGGACCACTTTGAAGTTAATCACAGACAGGTTTTCTCTCACATTTCTTGAGTGTGTGTGACTCTGGATGTATGTGCACATAAAATAAAGGTAGCAGTTTGTCAGAACCAACGCGTATTGCTGCACTATCAACACTGGGCTACCATTACTGCCAGCTGCTTCTCTGCCCGTGGAAGCCACAAGAGTCATTGTGTTTCTGTGCAAACCCAACAGTCTCTGGCTAGGAACTGTGCAGGCCAACTGCATGTGTTTGGTCATTTTAAGGAGTTATATTCAAAAATACATTTTAAATTAGAACATATTGAAGTTAGGGTTCCCACAGTCCCTAAGTGTTGCCTGTGTGTTGTGCTTATATTTCAGTCTGTCTTTCTCAATATGTGCATATATATGCTTATATAAATTTACACACAAACCAACAAGACATTGCTGTGAAAATTTTAAAACCAACATATACAGACTGAAGGTGTTATATGTTATACCAAGCTTCTTCCAAAGAACAGGAATCTCTGACATAAGTGGAAAGACACAGTTGTATAGAGAATATAATCATGGAGGTTTTTTGCTTGTTTGGCAGCTTTTCTTCTAGGATTAGCAAAAGCACAAAAGAGTTGTTAATACAGCTTTCTGAAGAACTGGTTTTATCACATAAGCCATAGAACTATTTCTGATTGTGATTACATAAGTGGAGTAGAGCAAAGTGTTTGTGGTTGTGGGTCAGACAAGTATTTCGTAAAGCGTCACACAAAGAACAAGTCAATGTGATCACTGCGTACAATGTTAAAACTAGGCTGCAGTTCAGCGTACTGAGAAGACTAAGGGAAAGAGTACAAAGGTTTAAGTTCTTATTTTGGGTCAAAAATGCAGGGTTCCAGCTGCTTTTTGGCAATGTTCCTGAAACATGACATTTTTACAAACTTGTTTAATATAGTAGCCAGATATTTAAAATTGTGCTGTCTCCCAGCTAGAAAACTGTAAAATTAAAGCTCCTATCTGGAGGTGTAAATGTTCTGTACAAATTAGAATATACATAGCACATATATATTATAATTGTATATAGTTATCAATGTCTCTATAGGCTGAGTAAACTGCAACTTTTGAAACCTGGATATTTTGCTTCCATGCATTAGCAAAAGGGGAGTAGGGAGCGGTGGTTGCATTAATCCTATTAGGATATAGCCAGAAGGGTAAAAGACTTAAAACTGGCCAGTGCAAAACGCTGGTGAGTTCTATGTCTTAAGCAGTTCTGTATCATGTTTCTCTAGTCATTAGTAGCACCTTGTAAGTGATCTGCGCAGCGTTATTGCCACAGAGCTGTGTAGCACATTAAGTGTGTATGAATGTAGCCGAACCGGTTCAGATCCCACAGTGAGCTGTTCTGCAGGAGTGAGCTACAAGAAAGTTAACTCTAAAGGGGAAAAAAAAAAAAAAGTCAGATAAGTTCTAGCGGAAATTTGGGGCAGATGGAGCAGTGAAATGCAACTTCTCTTCTGGGGAGTCGCTAGTAGTAATACTTGGCAATACTGTTGTGGGGTGCTGCTGGATGGCTGTAATTTTACCAGCATGGCGAACAAAACCTTCTTTCGATGCAAGTCCTGTTGAAGTACAGCTTCACATCATTTTGTCTTTGTGATTGATCTATTTGGCCCCATCACCATCATAGTTTGAGCACCTGACAGCAAGGCACCCTTCAGGGCAGGCCTGTTAACTTGTGTTTTACATATGAGAAATTGAGACTAAAAGAAGCTAAGTGTCCTGTTGAGGTAACACAGAAAGTCTGCAACAGAGCAGAGAGTCGGATCATGGTCTCCTGGATTTCGAGTCAAGTACTTTGGCTCCTGGACCATTCTGCTACCTGTGAACCTTTTTGGCAAAAAGGGGAATTGCACAGACTGTAGTAATTCCCGTAAGTTTCTAAGCACCTCTGTGTGTAAATATGAATTCTAAAATCCTGTATCTGTTGAAGTTAAAACCCATCTTGCTATTGACTTTAGTAGGGTTCAGATCTTAGTGAAAATACATGCTAACAGTTACTAGAATCTTGTAGCATCAAAACAATCTGATGTTAGCATAGTAACCCATGGGAATTACCACATATAGAAAGGCCAGAGGAACTTTATTTGAATGTTGATTCTCATATAGTGCATAAAAACATAATTCTCTTTGCCACTCATTGCCAACTCCAGACAAATTTCCCAATTTAATACCAGTTTTGTAACTTTTACTAGACTGACTTTTTGGCAGAGTTATTCTAAATCCAGTTAACGGTTTATATAAGAAACTGGCATATATTGCATCTCGGTGTCTACTTCCAAGCTGTAACACTCCTCAGCTTCAAAGTCTCCTCCAGCCTACGCTGACTCGAATCTTCTGTTTAGTTTGGATTCTCCTTCCCTTCCCCCCCACCTCCCTCCCCTCTCAGTGGTGGGAATCAAAAAACAACAGATCCACCGTGCATGCTTTTCTTCACTTATCTGGCCCATGAAGAGGTATCACTGAAGTGACTTATTTTTGCAGATGAATTACATTGGGCCATCTTATATAGCACAGGGCATGAAGATCATGCTATCCAAATGGACACACAAAGCCTTGAAGAGTCTAGCAAGTCATCTGCGGTACACAGCTAGACGATATCCTACATAGAGTTCAGTTCAAGGTGATTGAGCAAGAGGAAGACAGAAGAGAAAGTGAATGAGGTTTGCATGCTCAGCTCCCACAGACTTGGAGTGAGTGGCTTAGGTGTGTGTGTGAAAGCATGAGGAGCTCAGGTTCCCTTTCCCAGGTGATGAGTTCTGCAAGCCGGGATCCTTGCCAGGAAAACCTGTCCGTACTTTGTTGATTAGACCTAGGTCTTGCAAAGACAGCTACAAGTGGTTGTTTAACTATTCATTCCCATGATTATTGGGAGTTTATACCTATTAATATCAAGATCTGATGATCTGTCTTTGTCAGGTTCTTAAATCTCTTCTCATTTCTAGTGCAGAGCAAGCAAGCCTCTGTGAGGACTCCTTGTGGTTTAATTCCCATCCTTAGTCCAAAATTGCCTACATTTGCTGGGCTTTGAGAGATGATGTGAAGTTTTTTTTTGAGCAAGATTTTTGGAGCGATTGAATTAAGTGTAATTCTCGTGCTCTGGGGAACAGAGTCCTTGGTGATTCTTGGGACCTTTCTGAGGCTGACTGTTCAGTATTGGAACTGTGAGGAGATGGTTCTGTTTGATCAGGGTTGAGGTGGTGGTGGTGGTGATGTGGCCTGTGTGGTGAGCTGGGTTCTGTATGAGACTTTGCAGGCCATGGTTTTTAATGATCTAAAAGCTTTTGGACAAACCTTGCATCTCCTCTGCTCTGAAATTTCTTATAAAGTATTCCCTAGCAAAAGTGAAGAATATTCATGTGAGGGCTGTGCATAAGTTTCTAAACAGCTGTAGGTTTACTCTTTGTCCTAAAAATAAGGCAGTGACCACGCTGCTGTCTGGGTCTTACATAAGACAGAAGCAACCAGCATTGCCACGTGATATTCTTCATAGTAAATGACACAGATATGTGAGCACAGCTTGTAGTTCTTACAACCAAAAGATATAAATCAGGCCTAGCTACTTAACTTTCCTTTATTATTGCACACTTAATTCCTTTAATTTTATTACTGTACAGGATTTTGAGGTTTAATTACCTCGTATTTCTTTTTTGTATTATTTGTATAGCAAAGTTTTGAGGAGATAATGTCATTAATTTCTAAGTCTTGCCTGTAAAGCTGCATTTCCTCTATTTATAGTCTCGTTGGTGAAGCCTGTAAGTATTTTCAAATACCAGGATAAAAGAATCGGTTTGCATTACACATTTCTATTTTTTTCCATTTGCCAAATTCCCCTCAAATTCTCTGTCTGCCCTTTTCTCCCCATGCATCCTTTTGTTTCTGCATGACATATTCTAACTGAACATCGCCAAGATATTTTACTTGTAAGGAAGACCAAAAAGGCCCAATGGACTACACTGACAGATTTTGGGAAGTGGAGATAACACCGGCTGTGCTCTCCTTTTATCAGGTGGTGCAGTAGCCCAGAAAATCACTGAGGGTACAAGACTTGGATGCTTTGTCTCACAGGATTTCAACCTCGGTCTCCAAGAGGAAGTGTCCAAGAATAAAACATTACGGGCATGGAGATGAGTGGACAGGGAAGTTCTTTGTCCTTCTTGTCCTCTTTCACTTTGCAGAAATACTGAAACATCCACTACAGCAAGGACAAGAATCTGGGTGTTTGTCCTAGGAACTAGGCAGGACAGTGTTGTTTTTTTTTCAATCTCTGTCTCTCTCAGTTTGTTCGTTTCTTTTCTCCAACACAAACTAGCAGCTTCCTCAAACAACCCTAACCATTAAGCTGAAATGCTCTCTGAAGTGTCCTGCTAAAGGAGGGGCTGTTCCACACTGCCTGAAAGTCTTAAGTTTTGTTCATTGAGCTGGAGAAAACGAGAGAAAGGCTCAGGTCTCCTGTTATGGGAGCTGTTCGAGAAGGTGGAATTTCCAGTTTTTTATCCTGCTGATAAAGAATGCTTAATTATTTGGGCAACCTGGGACAGCACCAACGGTACACATACCCACAGGCAAGGAGTTAGGCTGTCCTTATGGGATTTAAGAGTTATGAATTCGACTGTCTTCAGGCCAAGGAAGAAACTGGGCTAGGTCCTGGGATTTGTCCTAACCTCTTCCTGCAGTTGTGTAAAGCTAATCCTCGGTTAGTGTATCTTCTGTTTGAAAGAACTGAGCAAATCTGACTGAAGACATTCGGTATAACTGAACCACATTTTTTTTCAATGCTCCTAATTGTGATGAAATTTCACCTGGCAATATAGCATGCCCCCATCTACAGAAATGACAGGTATGGTGTTCTTTTCTGGTAAAAATGACAGCTTGTTACTGCATGTACTTGATCAAAGTTGCAGCTAGAATTCTAGCGAAATCGTATTTGTATTTCTGTCAGCACTGCATGATTATCAGAGCTATAGAATACCAGAGGCTAATCTGTTCTGTCTCATGCAACATCAGCAAAATTACCAACTATGTTCTGATTCTGGATTTCCTTATTGTTGGAGATGAATGATGTACTGGATGAACCAGGAGGAGTACATCTGGATTATTAGATATCATGCTGAGTGCATAATGCTGACACTTAGGAAAATCTTGCCTTGTAAGCTAAACACTTTTCATATGGAAGTCAATGACAGATAAATAGAGCATCAGGATGTAAATCACTCACGTTCGTTACTGCACTGTATATAGTAATATAAGACAAGACCAGTACTTTAAGGCACAGACTTGTCACCTGCAGCTTTCATTCTGGATGATCCTTACATGCTCTGCAGATATTGTAAATGAGACCAAATGCTGCTATTGAAATGAAATGGGGTTATAATAAAATTCTCTAAATAAAAATATGCTATAGGACACATTTTATAGAAGGAATTTTTAAAATAGCGTGTAGAAAGTACAAGGAAGCCAACACTTTGAGATTCTTATGGGATGCTGTACTCTATTCATTATGCAGTGATCTCTCACACAGGGGAGAGTTGTATTCGTATTTAAGAGAAAGTGAATAAAAGCCTTTCCCTACCATTATAATAATCAATTTAATGCAGTTATGCTATATATAGGATGAAAATGTCTTCTTTTTAATTCTGTGTTAACTCTGAGAGGAAAAAACAGGACAAAATCTATGGGTGTGAATCCAGCACTCCAACATACTATTCTCACGATGCTGATTGTTCTATAATTGGCAAAGCAATAGGAGTTTCGGAAAATACTCTGTATCCTCTCATCTCTTTAAATAATCACTGCTTTCACTGCAGAGAAAACTCAGACTTGAATTTGCTGGAGTCAGGCTGAGCAGTGGTTTTCTGGGAGGTGGAAGCATAAAATCAGAAGTGATCAAAGGTGGGAACTGAGTGGAAAATGAGGGAACTTCTATCGAGCAATCCTAAAATTATTTTCTACTTCATTACCATTGGCATTCTAATTACCATAACAATTAGAGAAGTGCCAGCTTTGAAGTTTTTCAGTGTTTGGGGGATTTGGAATAAAGATTTTGGTTTGGTGTCATACAGAATAGCAAATAAGTGTATAAATAACTTTTGCTGTCAGCAGATAACTTTGACACTAGCGGTGATCATTGCTTCTAAAGGGGTTATCATGCAGTTAACTCAAAAGACCGATTGGTATTTCACAGTAGCTCTCTAAATAATTTGTCTTACTACCATAGCAAGTACAAATTGTAACACTTGTGATTCATCTGCAAAACATACCGCTTGCCAGTTGTTTTACTCAAAGTGCTTTGGCAGCGTGATCTGTCAGAAAGAAGGTCAACAGCAATATTAAAAAAACAGGGATTGCACTGCAGTTGTCCACAGAGGGTAATGTGCTCCAGAGACTCCATGACTTTTTGCTTATCTTTGCATGTTCTCTGTCAGAAGGGCTAACAGACGTTGTGAAAAGTTCCCTTGTTGATGACAGATGAGGGTAAACCATTATTTGCTGCGTCAAGCCTGAGCTGGAAGGGCAGCTATGGAGGGCTCCGTGGCCAAGGTGAGAGTAGGTAGCATCGTCGCCTACAGACAGCACGGCTATCTAGCAGTCCTTAGTGCGTCCTACTGTCATTCGAGGGTGGTTGGACCTGATTTACAGTGGTTTCAACCTCAAAATATTATTTCATTTTTTTATTTCTTCTTTAATTTCATAGGCACTGCCCAGATCCAGAGAATTTATTGATTCCGGTTAAGAATGAATGGATATTTAGTTCCTTGACCTTTGTAAAAGGCTTATCATTTTGCTAAACTCTCATAATGCTAGGCCTATAGTTTGATGTATGCCAGTAACAGCTTCCAAAAACTTTGTTAAGTTCCTAACAAGTCCCTCTCAATTCATATAAGTCAGGAAAATAGGTTTAATGCTAAAAATTGAATACCGCATTTTAGTTCAACCAAAATAAAAACAGAAACCTTTTCTTAAACAGTTTGATTACTGCTTAATTTGTGTTAAAAATACATACAGTGTATGAATGTGCGTGTGTGCCATGAGTTGAGCAAGTTGTAAAGTGAAAAGATGAAATCCAGTGTACAGAAGCTTCTATGAAAAGAGGAAAGTTTTACATTCCTCCCAGTCTCTAATAGAGATGATCAGAAATTAAAAATGCTACTCGGTCACAAAGTAAACCCTCTACAGCTGCATCCCCTCATACTTCCTATTTAAAGCTCCAGTTTGCTATTCCAAACCAGTACTTACCAGAAAAGCTCACTCTGCAAAGTGTTGTAGCAGCTCAACCACACAAACATCTTTTGTCCCACAAGTCATAATACGTGTCTTGTTCATGAGTGAAATTTATTTTAATAACATTCAATTTTCTTACCTGCTGACTACTTTCTTGATTAACATCCTCTTTGAAATACGCTTTTCTTCCCAGGTCCTTTACAAGTGCAGCTTTATTTTCCCGAATAGAATCATCCGTTGCTAACGGCAGAGGCTTCAGATTTTTCTTTGTTAATCCCTGGGTCGGGCTAGTAAAAGAAAATTCTGATACTAACATGCAGCAACCAGTATATTTTTTTTTGTCACCTGTGTGATATGATATGTTACACTTCAGTTGCCTGGAGGAACCTATTATTTCTACATTCTACATAAATGTAGAAGCCAAAGCACAATACGGGATTTGGGGTTTTTTGGTACTATTTTAATGGTGCATCCCATTCCACTAGGAATTAAGGACATGCATCTTGAAGAGAATAAACATTATAATGCTATAATAAGCATCTAAATTTATATTTATATTTATTATATATTTATATATAATTTTTATAATATTATATATTTATATATAATTAAATTTAAATTTATATTTATATTGATCCTGGAATAATGATGTCACAATGCTAAATAAATTTGTATAGGTGTTACCATAGGTATACAATTTGTATGTTTTACTGTATCAGGCAAGAATTTAAAAGTTAATACGATTTCTCATTGATCTTTACCTCACATCTTCATTGATCATTTACTCTTTCCATGGGCTTTTACCTCTTTCATATCTCTCACCCTTTTATGACACCTAATATCAGCGGTTCTTTTTATTTTTATAGATGTAGTCTGTTGTATTTTAGTATTGAAAAATAGTATTACTATTTTATTTTAGTGTTTGAAAATAGTCAAGTTCTTAAATTAGACTGTCAGGAAACTGTGAGAGCAGCAAACTACTAGAGAGCGTGCAACGTTCTAGTAGTTTTCCAGGAGTTGGGATCTTAATAACAGGGGGTCTAGGTAAAAGGCATAACTGACAATTGCTCTGCAAGAAACCTTCCTTTTGTTGTTCTGCAGACACGGTGATCTCTTGCTGCTTTTGTAACCAGCAGTCAGAAAAAGTAAAGCACTTTGCAAGGGTGAAGTGTCATTAATGCAAAGAGAATAGAGCTTGAGCACTTGTGCGCCAGTTGGGAAGGGGAGGAGATGAGGAGTTGCAGTTGATTTTCGCTTGTTGTTGCAATGTCGTGAAAGCAGGCTGAAGGCTTGAGTTGGGTACGGTTAAACCCTTCACTGTGAACCTTGTAACTTTATTATGAATGCCTGCCCGTGATGCCAGGGCCATGAAGGCCTCCAGGTGTGTGCCACAGAGTGATGCTGATGATGCGGCTGTGCTGGACAACTCGGAAGTCTGTAAGTAAGAGTGCGGTGATGGTTTGAAGGCAGGATTTCTTGGCACAGAGAGTGGCGAAATGTATGTATGTATACAGGGACACTTTTTTCTGTTGTAATTATAGAATGCAAAATAAGTAGGAGATTGTGACTTACTGATGGCTATCCCTACCTTGGAGTGTACTGTTGGTAAAAGGGGCAAATATTCCTTCGTTTGGAGTTCTATGGATAAAAAGTTGTATCAATCCACTGGTGCTAGCCATGGGCTAACACAGGGTTTACATAGTCCACAAAAGAGATATTAATTTCAACTCTACTAATAAAGAAGGAACTCTTAAGGCCACAACCTTTCCTGTACATCATTATCCTTATTTGCTTGTATGGTGGTAGCTGTTTTGTCACAGAAATCGTGCTGGATGGCAATTAAAATATTGATGTGCAAACCATTAGAGGTTTTCTGGGGAACTTTAAATACAGAAAGTGTTGCAACCAGACAAATACCTTTACATAAGTTATTTCTTAGATTTACCTGGGCTAAGAAATAACATACATTATGAGATACCACTTAAAACTTTACTTGTTGCTTACAATAGGTAAGAATGTTTTTATAGCTCATATAGGCAAATGGTCTTAGAGTGACTTATCTTGCAAGCTTGTGAAATCTCTTTTCTCCCACTAGTACAGTCCTATGAAGCTCTGAGCCCCCAAATTATTGTATGTATCTATTTATAAACTCACATTTCTCTATATTGAACTTATCTTACCCTTGATGCATCTTATTGTAGAAACTATTATCCCATCCTTTCTTAGCTGAGTGTAAAGGTTAGATGAAATGACTAGACTATATTAATAACTTGCTTTTCTATTTTATGAATGACTTGCATTTCAGTAAACTGCCCACTGAACCGAAATAGATCTTATTTTCCCTTATGAGTATTTCTTGTCCCTGCTTCTGCACATATGGTTTATGCTACTTACGTCGTTGGTGTACTTCTGGGCAGTCCCATAGCATTGGTTGATGGCACAGTAGGAAGTGAAGGAAGAACAGAACTAAGGAAAGCTGCAGGATTCTGAATTCGGCCCGTTGGGGAGATAGGAGCAGGAGTCACACTCTGCGGCTGAAACTGTTTTACACTAGATGTAGAAAGTGTTAATGGAGGCACCGTAGATTCTTTAGGGCTTGGTAGAGACTGTTCACTTTTGCTTGTAAACCCTCCTGAAAACCTTGATTGGGCAGATGGAGGATTTCCTGTGAAATTTTCCTTGTTATTTGTTCTTTGAGTTGCTTGAGGGATGTTGCTGAATGTTGTAACTGAGGAGCTAGAAGAGGAGCTGGTAGGTGGGGTGCTTTGTGATGGTAGGAACTGCTTAGGTCGGGTATAGCCGAATGCTTGTGAAGCAGAGGCTTTGCTTTGTTTGTACGTAGTTGAGGTGGACTGTTGATGGAGTGAAGTAGCAGAATTCAATAAAGCTGTGTTGAATGACAGCTCTCTTGTAGATGTCTGATATAGCTGCTGTTGTTCAAGCAAGACTTGGTTCTGGAGCTGTTTCAACTGGGTTTGATCCCTGCATATAAAACAAAGATGAGCATAATTGGTCATGAGCCCTCAATGTGCTGGCTGACTACATTTCCATATGCAAATTGCAACAGAAATGTTCTCTGTCCTGTGATACAGTAAGAGATAGGGGAAACTCCTACATGACCTGTTCTCTAACATTATGAGAAGAGCATAGTCTGCTACTAAAATAAACTTTTCCTCTCTCCTTCTTTGCCAGAGGCACAAGTGCTTTTTTTCTGAAAATTATTTGACTGAAATATAAATATAAATCTTACTTGAAAATACCTAGGGGATAGCATTGTAAAATTCTGCTCTATGTCACCTTAGTACCTCTCTGCTTGTGTAACTAAGAGTAGGATTTGGTTTATCGGATGTTAAATGAGTGTTTGTAAGCCAGATTGCAGTTATTTAGCTCCTGTTTGAGTGGTTCCTGAAACCAGCATTTTGGCTAATAAAGCGTTGTAATAATCGATCGAAAGAGATACTACCAGTGTAGTTTAGGTGGTGTTGACATTCGGTGACAGGCAAGAGTGCATCATTCAGAGATGACTTGCATTTCATGCAATTGTTGTTTCCTAGATGTTATCTACTGTATATATCTTCAGGGCTTTTTTACTTTGCAATTAAGGAAAATCATTTTGCTTTGTCAAGTGGTTTATTTAGTTATTATGTCTATGGAAATACAGCATATGGAAAACAGGCTAACTTTTCCCCTTCCAGAACAGGAAGGACACAGAGGGTACGGAAAATGATCATGTAATAAATTGTCAAGTGTTAAATAACTATTGTTAAAAAGTGAAAAATGTGGACGTAGAGACCAACCACAGCTGGTACTGACAAACCAAATAGGTGAAGTCAAGAGAACTTCTTTTTATTTAAAAGAATTATTGTTTCTATAATGTACTAAACAAAAATTACATTAAAGGTAGATAAAGATAGCAATCTCAAGCTTTCAAAACGTAGAACCTTAGAGAGCTAGAAGTTTTGCAGTCCTGATTTTGTGTCCTTCATATATACATCTGTATAATAATGCACTGCTTTGTTACATTGGGGGGCTTTTGAGAGAAATTCTGCTTTATGCAAGCATTGGGCAGCTTAAATACTGCTTCTACTCCCTCCTTAAGCACACTATAGCTCTGAAAGTAAATAGGGCTGTGAATACAGGCTTAACAAATTAAAAAAATACTGCTCCAAGTTCTTCCTCTGCTACATGGTATGTAAATTCTGTCTTCTTATGTGTAATGTTTATGCTATGAAATTACATCCCTGCTTAAGCATACCAATGAACTACTTTATAAAGTACTTCCTGAGCCTTTAGTTAAAGCTTCTGCCTCTTTAAGAAATGTTATGAAGGACTCTGCATGCTTTTTGTTAAACTAGATTTGAGAGGTTTTAAAAATGCTGAAAAGATGTTTCTTAATAAACTGCAGTGTGAACTCCGCAAATTGTCCTCTAAGAAAACTACACTGCTTCTCAAAATTTCCCCTTGAGTTCACAATGCACTAATCATGCAGGTGGTTTCTAGTTCAAGTGGTTTCACATTATGAAACATTTCCAAGTATTTTATCTGTTTCAGGGGAAGATTAGGTTTGTGAGACATCCCTGGAAATGTTCAAGGCCAGGCTGGATGGGGCTTTGAGCAACCTGCTCTAGTGGAGGTGTCCCTGCCCATGGCAGGGGGGGTGGAACTCGATGATCTTTAAGGTCCCTTCCAACTCTAACCATTCTATGATTCTATGAAAAGTCATGAGGTATGGTCTCTGGGACTACAGTTGCTAGCTGGTGGCTAGCCCATATTATGTATAAGACTGAATATGTATGATTTTGGCAAAACTGCTACTCCGAATTGAGTGAGGTATGAAGAACCTGATTTTATTTTGCCTGCATAAAAGCAGCGTTGTTCACCTTTTGTGAACAACAGCAGAAAACATTGTGGAATTCAATAAAATTTCAAAGGGAAAGCATTTTCCTTTTAAATTTGGAGAATGCTTTTCCCAAGAAGGACATACAGAATAAAAAATCAAGCTCTGTAGAATATGTTTTCTAAGAGTATGGTTAATTAGGCCAGCACCATGTGATACTGACTGTCTTTTTTTTGTTCTGCATTTGAGTTTTTTGCTCTTGTGCAATATTGTCCTGGTCTATGAATACTAAATAATACCAGGTGATGCTCCTGAAACTTAGAATCCCTTTCACTTACAGCTTTGGTTTAGCCAGTACTGGGGGGGGTTCCTTGGATGGTGATGTTGGCTCTGGTATTTTCATTGGTTGTCCATTTATCCTCTCTTGGAAATAGTTGGGTCTGATTTGGTTTGTAGCGCCAGGTCCATCCTCTGATGATGATTCACTTCTTTTATCATCTTCAGGCAGCTTGAAGTGCACACGGAGACCTGCCTTGGAACTCGATCTGGGTTCATTGTGGTTCACAAGAACACCTTCAAGTTTAGGTTTGGGGGGTTGATTTACTACATGAAGGGAAGGAGTGTGTGGCGGAGGTTCATGTTCAGCAGCAATTAAGTTGATTGAGCTCATTGTGTGAAGGGTAGCAGCATTACTGCTGTCTTCAGATGCTGAAATAGCAAATATCAGACTTTTGGTGATATGTAAATACCATAAATTATAGTGAAATGAAATCACAAAAATTACAGTTGGAAAAACTCACTTTGATGTCCTCCCAGCCGTTGGATTGAGTTGTTTGACCTCATTTGTTTAACAACAAATTCCCTTAACAAAGGCATATTGTAAAAGTGAGGGGAAAAGAGACACAGTTCTACTCTGGAAGACCCAGCAGTGGTCTTCAGCCACAAAGGTCCAGGAAGGTCCCTTGTGAGTTCCACCAGCATCTTTGAAATACAAACTTTCTTTCAAGAGAATTCTCTAACTTTTTAGTTATGAAGAACACTGCCAGAAGTTGAGCTGAATTGGAGTCGACAGTGCACTATGCTTTTATGGACTGTACTTTGCTCACTTAACTGCTTGGTGTCTTGGCAGCATAAGTCATGTAGACAGTATGAAAGAGTCTCTTTTGAGGTTTCCTCCTTTGGGCTCTGCAACAAAGAGTTATTGGAATAGCAAACTAGACAATCCATAGAGATTCTAAAAATGGCTATTGCCCAAATCTTGAGGTCAGCAAGAGTTGTGTTTTTGGAAGGGCTGTGAGATTCATTCCCTAATGCTCTTTGTTCCTTCACATTTCTAATTGGGGAAGGACGTGTTGAAAAAACATAGCAATCTGTATGTTCGATAAGCAGCCTGGAGTGCACAGTGCAGCAGCCTGCTCTGCTTCTATTTCCTAGCAAGCACAGGACTAAAACCGACTCTTACCTTTGACAGTTAGGTGAGCTATACTAGATACTGTGCCATATTTATTGCTTGCAGTACAGGTGAAAGTGCCAGAATCTTCTGAAAACACTTCAGCAATAACCAGAGTACAAATTTCCTCTGCAAAGCATCAGAGAAGTATTATTGCTTGAAGTAAACACGCATTGAACAAACACACAAAGCCTTGACTACCCTCAGGGACATTTCCTTAAGGTTTTCCACCTTGCTCGGTTTGATTTTAGTTTCATCAGTATTATCAGTTTTGGCAGCCTTTGTGCGCAGCAGCTGTTATCAGCATTGTCTGCAGCAACTGGCACCCTCTGTGCTCCAGCACGCCCGACCAAAGTGAAGAACAGGTGTCAGCAGCGTTTGGAAAACAGTAGAAAATGTTTTCCTAATCACATGAAGTACAGACTTTCTCTCTGAAGAACTTAAAATTTAATTTAGAGAAATATAATGTGCTCTTTACTCACAACTCACTAAAATAGAGGCATTTTTATCTCTTTGCAGGTTGAAAGATTACATATAACTAAGTGGGAACAACTCAAATGGAGTCACTCTGTAAGGTGAAGAAATACAAAACATATACATATCGGCTGACATTTTCCAAAAGTACTGGTGCAGATTTGCAGATAGAGGGGGTTGTGCTAATTGTGCTTATAGAAAGTTGCCTTTTCACTTCTTTGTGAAGAAGACTAATGGGCACCAAAAATGTGCTAGCAAAATTGTACTAGCAAAAATTAAATTCCATCTTGAAAGGTCAATCTGGGGTTCTGACGTCCCTGTCTGATGAGTATCTGACATGTCTGTGCAGCATTACCAGCTATTGAATACCTACGGTGATGGGATTTTAAATCTTTCCTTTGGCCGGGAGGGAGAGTACCATCTAAAGGTGGTAGCATTTCTTCAACTAGGCAGGGACTATTTTGCTACCGTTTTGCAAGAAACTTTCCTAAAGCCCTAGAGGATTAACATTCTGTGAGTATTTCGGTAGAAGTCCATACCACATTTAAACTTGATTGTTTCTTGTCATCACCGAGGAAAATCTAGTAGCAACAAAGAGCCTATTTGCTAACAACTATAGGAGAATAATAGTTTATTATAGTACTAGGATTATAGAACTAGTTTAAGGCATTATAGTATCTAGTTTATAATACTTAGATTTGCCAACCACTGCGTGCATGGAAAACCAGATTCCTTCTGAATGAGCAGCAGGTGATAAGGCAGTGACAACTGCACCCAACTGATTACCCTCTAAAAACTGCTTCACATTACTCAGCAGTGATGCCACTGGACAGTAAAGGAACAGCATCGGTGGGTTCTGGTAGAAGCTCCATTTATTCATTCCTCACTCTCAGCGACAGACATTGCAGAGAGGGAGTCTCTTTCAAGACACTTTTTGGGGTAAAAAACTTAGAATAGGGCAAGGAGAAGAGTTACAGAAGTTTATATTCCATAAGAATTAATACTCCTTTGGTAATTTTCTGTCTTAAGAGGGGTAGCTTTATATTTGTAATAGTGAAAAGTGTAATGGGGAGAGTGATTGTCTCATGGAGAAGTAATCAAAATCTGTAAAGCTTCTTTGCTCAAATCATGCAGAGTAGCCTACATTCTGCTCTGACCCTTGAAATTAGCAAATCCAGCCACTTTTATAAGATTTGCTGATATCAGGGGTGGAACACCTGATGTGATACTCTCATATTACGCTGGTAGGGAGCAAAGGGAATGGCTGACATGGCTAAACATCTGATGCAATGTTCCCTGGTAAACTAGATAAAAATAGCTCAGTCCTACATCATCTGGTGTACTTCTGATCCTCAGATATACGGGGGACCCTCATACATTGGTTTTGCTTATCTTTAGCTCATAAGGTGGTAACATTGAGGTCCTAAGTCAGAACTGAGTCAAAGCAGAATGGAAACATTATTTTCTTCAAAAGTGATAGAATTAATTCAAATTATATGTTTATGGAACAGCCTACAGTAAAATGCATCTCACTAGTAGCAATTAAAAGAGAAATTGTTAATTAAATGATGGAGTTTAAATAATTAATATTTTATGATGTTAAAACACCACATTTGTATAATCAAAGAAGTATAAGCCTGTTGATGATCCTCACCTGGTTCAGCCATAGATCGTGGTTCTAAAGGGAAGAAGAGCAGAATTAGTAGATTGAATATACTTACTTTTGCCAATATTTTTTTTTTCTTAAGCACTAAACCTGAAGCTTGCTCTTCTCAATATGATGGAATACTTCTTTTCATCCAATTTTCTGTTTAAGGGGTGTTGAAGACAGCCAGGCCTTCTACTCAGTGGTATGTCAAATCCACTGAACAATATGAACACTCATGAACACTTGAGAACTTATGAATAGGAAATAAATTCTGCAAGAAGTATTTTCTTTGCAACCTTTTGCAATCTAGTACTACTGTATTGTGCCTTGAAGAGAATTTCCGAATGAAATCAAGTTATGATAAAACATTGTTTCATTTAGGTTTGATTAAGTGCGGTATTTAAGGAATTTCTATTGAGTTTTAGCAATTTTAGCATTCCATTGACTTAGGAGGAAACTGCAGATCTTTCAGCTGCATTTGAAAATTAAGGTACAAGTATATGTTTGCGACCTGTCATGTAACGTGCACACACACGTATGTGTAAGCATGCTAATGTGTGCTTCAAGTTACTTTTGTGGATAAATAAGCAGTCCACTGCCCATAAGCACAATATAATAGCACTTAACTAAAAGATGAGGGATTTATGGGCAATGTAACTCTGCCTAAATGGTGCAAAACCAAAACCAAGTAACAGAAGTAAGGCTGAATTAGAAAAGGACATTAAAGTGGCAAAGGGATCAAAGCAGAAGGCAAAACAATCCAACAGTTTGGGGCATCTCAGATGAATACTACCTGTGAGTATGCTGTTCGATTCATCCAGTTTTGGCTTCTGGAACCCAGATCTATTGCCATAAATATGGCTTATACAGTTCTTACCATTGTAATAACAAATTCAAAGTGTTGTTATGTTAGCAATTTTGTTGCTTGCCTATATTTTATTAGACACAATATTTCCACACAAGAAACATACTTTTCTGTAATATCCTAAAATCTGGAGAATCTTCTATCAGTGTTCCTTCTCTATACCATTCAACCTTTGGGGAAGGAGCTCCTTTCACCCGACATTCAAAGACAACAAGCTGCCCCTCAGAAGCTGAAATATCCTGTAACATCTAATAGAGAAAACGAATAGACAGTCAGTAAATGTTTTTTTGGTCTGGAAGTAATACTGATTTCAGTAGGATTTCATAAAGCCACTTAAGTCCTTGAATGGCTTAAGAAATGCTTAATTCCTTTTTTTTTTTTTTCTTCAATAGCTAGAAAATTTTAATTATCTCTCCATACAATAAATTGACCTCTTTAACTTTCAGATATGTCATAGAACAAATTACCTTTGTAAATACAGGAGCAGCAATTATAGGTCTTCCATCCAGTCCTTGCAAATAGTTAGTGGGGCTTTGAGCCTGTAGGGTGCAAAACATCACATGATGATGTTTAGGTGTACAGAGGATATTTTTCCATACACAGGAGAAACATGCTTTCAGAATGACAAAAAAGAGATTTTGTTGGGTGAAGCCCAAAGCAAGATATTTAATGCAGTGAATAAAAGTTGCTCTGTTGTAGACAACTGCTAGCGATATTCCTGGATGGGTTACTGCCCAAGTAACAAAAATGTTGTGATTGCCTTTACAGAATCATAAAATGGTTTAGGTCAGAAAGGACCTTAAAGACCATTTAGTTCCAACCCCCCTGCCCTGGGCAGGGACACCTCCCACCAGAGCAGGTTGCTCAAAGCCCCATCCAGCCTGGCCTTGAACCCCTCCAGGGATGGGGCATCCACAGCTTCTCTGGGAAACCTGTTCCAGTGCTTCACCACCCTCACAGGAAAGAATTTTGGTTAAATAAGGCCTTATTGAGTTAACCATGGCAAGGGAAACTTCACTGCGGTGTATTATAATGTCATTCATTAATGTGTCACCACACAAGGCTGCTTGGTGGTAGTGTCCCTTTAAAAATTCTTACAAAATATTTATGGATGTTAATAAGGAAAAGTTAAGTTGTGTGTGATTGCTACTGTAATTCTTCTCTTTTGCCAAAACCAAAAAAAAATTACAAAGGTGGAATATCACCCTGTTGACAGTACTCAGTGAAATCAGAATGAAATTACTCTCCTCCTGGAAAAAAGCTTCATATAACTTGATTAATAGATTTTTTTTTTTTTTAATATTAGTGAAATAGAAGCTGCCCCAGGACAGCAGAATTAGTGATTCAGTATCTCAGGAAACACAGACAAATTTTATAGATGGTGTCTTATAAGCCAACAAGATTAAAAGTAATTTTTGAGATAACTATCACTCTTGACTTAGGCAACCTCTGTCAAAATATCAAAACGTTGCTAAGGCTTAGTTCTATTCTCTTTGTAGTCAAAAGGTGCATTACTTCACCTGCTCAGTATCTGTTTATGGGTTATCACCTAATGCTAGGCTGTAAACATTGAAAAGGCAATGTAAAGCGAGTTTCTCATTAACTTTTCAGTTTTATTGTTTCAGTTAATATGGCTCTTCTTCCCTATTAGGAAAGAGTTCACAGTTATGAATATTCTGATAGTTTGCAACAAAGAGTTTGCATGCTAACATTAATTAGAAACTCTTTGATACAGATATTAAGGTGTTTTGTGGTAAATAAGCATGTCTACCTATAAAGTAAACACAGCAGTGAAGTGACTTAGCTCAAAATAAGTTTCATTGGAAGAAAATGATTTTGAGTGAGTTCTGTAGAGAGGGAGAGAAAAAAGTCCTAGGCTGCCGCTATTGAAAGTGAATGAGTCAGGCTGCAACGTGCAGAGCCAGTGAGTTGCCTTACACATCCAAGTGCCCTTCACGGCATGCGGTCCCGGGCCTGCGGGAGCGCACACGGATTCCCGCCGCTGGCTGAGCCAGCAGCAGCTGCTCCTTCTGCTCACTGCCGCAGAGATGCCTGAGATCCGGGCATGAAAGATTCCCTTCCCTTTGCCAGGTGCTAAAGGTTAGCTAGTAGGCAGGACATCTCTTCTGTCGTATGGCTGGGAGGTCCAAAGATGAAGTTCAACAACAAAGCAAAAACTAGAAAATGTGAGGGTTCTGAGTCATGAACAGAAGAAAAAAACACCTTTTCAAGAGCTTGCTTTTGGTCCTTGAAATTCACTGTGTTGTCTCCCCTACCTGATTAACTGGTGTTGACACAGGCTGGACAGGTACAGACACAGGCTGAACCATGGCAGATGGTGCCTTGGAGGTTTCTTGATGCTTCGTTCCAGCTCTAGCAGCAGGAGATGCTGCATTCAAGGAGGTGTCAGCTGGCTTTGGTTTGCTGTGAAATATTAACCAGAAACAAGTTCTCTAATTGGAAGCTGGAGCTACGTGTGTGTCCCTTAGTTATGTCTCTCCCAGTTACACGTCAACTGCAGCCTCAATTCTGGGATTGAATTCCAATTGATTGAAACTGATGTGTACTCCTAGGTAAACTGCATTTTATAAGAATCAGGCTGCATACCTTGCCACTCTAATTTCTCATACTTAGTTCAGCGACACCAAATGTAAGAAATGGCCTGGATTAACCCAACTGTAGCTTGAAAGCTGCCGTTACCAGCTCTGGGCAGCATGAGAGGGCAATGCCAGTTTCTGAGAGGACAGTGCTAGTTTCTCTTGCATTGCTCCCTGAGCTTGTATGAAGATTCGGGCCTATGAGATGATGAAAATACCATGGTCTGCTTAGATACAGATTCAATAATTTACTGCTGAAAAATAAAAAAAGAGAGGTATGCTTTCTGACTATCTTATCATGCAATTTCGGTAGTGTACAGGTTGGGACCTCTTAACTTCTAGGTTTTTTTATATGGAATTAAAAGAGTTGTCCCTGTTTATTTTTATTGCCAAGTAAAATAATGCATGCAGTGAAGAGATTGTATTTTTATTCAGTTTGAGGTATGGAGTGGCTGCTCTGGAATGTACCACAGGTCCCCTCAGGAAAGCTAGCTTTCAAACCAGAGGAAGCCTTACTCAGAGTAAACAGGCAGTTGCCATGATCGCAAGTTTCTCTTTTGAAATGGTGAACTTTTTTTTGCACCTGTTCTCACATTAATTCCCCTTAATTACAGGTGTTCGGGTTCATGTGAACACAGCTGGAAGCTAAGCAAAAATAAAGACACTCTGACTATATCCAAAAGTGATCTTTCATAATTCTGTCATTGGAGGACATCCCACTACAATGTCAGAGCAGCATTCTTTTTTTCCCAAGAAATACAGACTGCAATACATTACTTCACAATTTAATGAGGTAAGCAACTTAGAGATACCATCAAGTGGGCAGGGTCGTGGTCGACACTACATTAACAACTAATGAGATGAATAAGAAAGAACATTATGCCTGAGACATTTGAAAAGTCTGAGCTAGAACTATGAAAAACTTAGCAATTCGTCCCAAAACCTTTGAGATTTTGATCTTACATTTTATATTAAACCCTTACATTTATCAAAGTCCATAAATCAATCCAATCTGGAGTATTTTATGACTTTGAAGTAAAAATCACCTAAAACAGGATTTGCTGTCAGCCTAAGGTCTTCAGTCAAAGACACAGCAGTGTTTTTTATTTGCATTTTAAAAGAAAATGACATTTGTAATGAGTACAACCCTCCTTAATAAATAATGGGAGAAAACAGGGGTGCATAAGTCTACCTGATTAGAATTTCCTCTTTATATAGCACTGGTTGCTTTTGAGGTTGAATTAATGCATACAAAGGAGTTCAAAATAAAAGATCGATTATTTTAGTTTTCAACCAGTATGACTCCCTTTCTAGTTAATAGAAAGACTTTGATTCTGAAAGACTATGGATTTTAACAGCATTGGAACAGGTTCTAAATGCACAGGGAATGGATTTGATTTAGGAAAAATAAAATTATTTCCCAGGTTTTAGATTACACCTGACACCTTTTATTTCTTTTTATAATTAAGTAGTCTTTTATACCCATCATTTCAGTTTACTCTAGTTCATATGTATTCATTTCCTTATCTTAAATCTAAATAATCCATGTATAGCCATCTTATGCCAAAAACTTCATGACATACCATAGTTTCACATGAGAAGTTTTACTACACGGTTTTTCCAAGTCAGATGCTTAAATAAGTATTTAAGTTGGGTCTATTCAAAAGGCATCTGTTTTAGTAAATTAATTTTGGTAGTTTAATATTTAAGGTAACATATTTCTTCTTGGGGCTATATTTAATATTAAAGTTTAAATTCTTCAGCTAAAGTTGAAGGCACACAAGCAAATGTGTATTCGATCCACGCTATTTGTAAAGCAAACTAACACACACACAAACAAAACCCAACCCAAATATCCCAAACAAATCCCAAAAAGCCCAATATGTTAGAAGTTGCAAAATATGAATGGAAACTGCAATCTCTACACTTCTGAGGCTATTTTAACTGTAAGAAACATGGAAGATATAATTGATTTTAAACTTACTGATCCATTTCGTTTTTGATGATTTCACCTTCAGAGTCAGAAGAAGAGACTCCTATGGAAAAGAAAAAAAAATCACTTAGCAGAAGGGTTTTTGGAGAAGTTTATCTCTGAATGAGACAAGTCCTGATTCAAATTTCCTCTAGAGCATTCTAAGAATATATATTATAAAGCTATGCTAAAACAAAAGATCCCATTGCAGTGGAAGTGAACCAGTGTGTGCACTGCGTAAGATGCAGAACTGCTATTGAGATAAGGCAGGGTTGGGATAAGGTGCAACTGAAATGAAGAAAACAACATCCAAGAGTTAATGTATACCTGGGTCTTCCTTGGGTTCTCTTTAAAATGCCACTAGTATGATTTAGTCTGTAATTGCTGTTGTGAATCAAGTAAGAACTTTTTTTCTCAGACACCTGATACTACCATTTTTTTTTTTTTTTAAAGGGGGAGAAAAAGAGAAAGACTTGGAATCACAGCTTTTATTCTTAAACTAGTGCCTTGGAGCACAGTTTGGAGAAGATACTAGCTCAGTTTACTAACAGCTGTGTTACTGAGACATTTTACACTTCTGATTCAGCCTTCACTGTGTTTGGAATTTGCATTTTCTCTGCAGTTCCTGCCAGTGAGCACCTGCATCAGCCATGGCTTCCATCCAACATCCACTGAGTTCGGTAAAAGCAGGCCTTGGCCCCAGTCTTGAGAACTAGTAAATCCCTGCCAAGCACAGACATCTCCCATTAATGTCAGGGGCACTGCAGATACTAAAAAAGGACTCGTCCTTTCACTGTCAGATTAGAGACATGAAAGAGGAACAGTAGAGCAAAATTAACCTTGTATTAAGGAAGGTAGGTGCTGTAATTTATGAATGGTCCCACTGTTGTCAGTGATGGTACTCGGAGTATATTTCTCTGCCCAATAAATGGAAAAAAGACAAAAGGGTAAAAAAAGATTCTGTATGTTTATTCTAAATTTGTAATCCTGCTAGCACAATGATGGATGCAATCTAAAACCATACCCAAAAAAGTGTTACAAAGAAATATAATAAATACACCTCTCTTAAGCCAAGTAGAATATATTAAAAAGTATAGTGAGAAAGAAAGATCTAAGTCTGCACATCTATATTCTGTTTTATTTACAGCATCTATTGTGCAAGTAAAATACCAATTTTCTGGCATTTTTATTTTGGTTATAAAGTCCCAAGAATGGGTTAGGATGAAACTATCCTATATTCACTTTGTAATAATGACTGTAGGAAAAGGGATTAATAAGAATTAGACAAGAAGTTTAGGTTCTTATATTTCTGTAGAGTACCACTAACAAAAAATATAAGGTGTCAACAGAATCTATTTCTAGACTTCAGTCTTGCAGGGAGATATATAAAAACTCTGGGAAGCAGCACAATAAAATTATATGTAAAGAGTAGTCACTTATCTAAAGAGTATTTTACAGAGAAACAATAAATATGTTTATAATGACAAAAAGTGTTGACTCCCTGCTATGTATTTTTGGTGACAAATTTATATCGCAGTTAACATACAAAATACATAATTGCATCTTAATCCCTTATGACCAATTTCAACAACCAATCTCCACAACAATTCTAACATTACCTTCTATGTAAATCTCTGCAGAAGTGGAGTCTGTTCCATAGATGTTTGAAGCAAAGCACGAGTAACGTCCTGTATCCTCCTCAAAAGCTTCCAGAATAACCAATGAGTGCTGATCACGTGCCTGGATAATTTGAATGTCTGGTGAGTTTTCAAGCTCCTTCCCTTCACAGTACCACCTGCAAGGCAAAAATATTGTTTATCAATGCAAACTTGACACTAGAATGACGATGTTCGAAGCCTTTCTGATGATAAAACAGGTGGGTATTAGCCTGAAGATTGCAGAGGACTGCAGGCAAGTGTTGAATCAACATAGGAATAAAATATTTATGATTTTCATAATATTCAATTACAGCAAATAATAGAGCTCCTTTCTTTGCAGTATTGAAACATACTAACAAACTAGTTTATGTAAGTGACCCTGGCACAGCTTTGTCTTGATATACAGATTTTAACAGTAGAGTAGAAGAGCTCTGAATCTGGAACGCTGTCAATCCAGCTCTGAATTTCTCTTGAGGTACATTCAGATCTGTGTTATAGCTTAAACTGTAGCAAAAAACCCCTACATCCTAAGTAAACAAATTTCCCTCATTCCAAAGTTCGTGTTGATTCAGAAAGTGACTGAAATTTACTCTAATGTTACTCTTTGTTTTGCCACATATTTAAGACAATCTGCTTTTTATAAAAGATGGCAAAAGTGTATCATAAGGAACGAGAAGTGATCTATTACAACATGGAGGAACTTCCTTACAGAGACGTGGCCAGCAAGACAGCTGGATCTTGAATCCTTTCCTCCATTGTATTGCTGTGTTTCTCTTTTAAACCCCACTACGCATCCAAGAATATAAGGGAAGTCCCTAAGTGTTCAGAAAGGTTGTTTCAGTAGAAATTGCAGGAACCCAAGTTAAAGTAAAATCAGCACCTAAAAAGACAGTTCCATACTTGGACTCCCCAGTTCAAGAAGGACAGGGAACTGCTGGAGAGGGGACAGCAGAGGGCTACAAAGATGATGAGGGGCCTGGAGCATCTCTCTCATGAGGGAAGGTTGAGGGATTTGGGTCTTTATTTAGTCTGGAGAAGAGAAGGCTGAGGGGGGATCTGATCAACGCCTATAAATACTCCAAGGGTGGGTGTCAAGAGGAAGGGGCCAGTCTTCTGTCAGTGGTGCCCAGTGACAGGACAAGGGGCAATGGGCACAAACTTGAACACAGAAAGTTCCATCTAAACATGAGGAGGACCTTCTTTACTTTGAGGGTGGCAGAGCCCTGGAACAGGCTGCCTGGAGAGGTGGTGGAGTCTCCATCTCTGGAGACATTCAAAACCCACCTGGACGCGTTCCTGTGCAACCTGCTCTGGGTGGACCTGCTTTGGCAGGGGGGTTGGACTAGATGATCTCCAGAGGTCCCTTTCAACCCCATATCATTCTGTGATTCTGTGACACAATGAGTTAATGGCGGTAACCATCAACTCAACCTAAGATCTAGTGGGAGGGGAGAGCAGGCCTGGTTGCTATTGCTTGTTAATATGGAAAAGACAGAACAGAAAGAGAAAAACCAGGTGCATTTGCAGAACCAGATTTAAATTTAATAAGACAGTTTAGGTTTTATGGAGAAGGTGTAGTACTATGTATAGGGATCCAGAGTGAAATGATTGGGGCAATACTCAGAAGTTTGTGTATTTTTAGATAACTATCTAAATTTGAAAAGGCAAACCGAGGTGCATTCATATTCACCATAACTTTTCTCATAAATATAGACAGATATAAAACTCTACAAAAATGTTTGTTGTATTTTCTGTTTACTGCTGCTTTCTTAACTACGTATGGTTGATTAATGCATCTTCTGCATGTATGGGTGGGGGATGTCATACTGATAACATTTTTTTATTCAGTCAATTTTTTTAAATGAATAAGTGTTTCATCCATCTTTATATGGTAATTTGGTAAAAGTGCCTGCTAGCTTTTGAGTGCATACAAATGCTATCAAAGCAATGGCAAATGTATTTACTCATATATTACAGCAAGTAAGATTAGTTGTGGAAAGGATAAGGATAGGTTTTTAAGTAATAAATTGTAATAATTCATATTTCCTGGTTCATACTATAAGGTATGTTGATACATGTCCTTCCCAGACAATTTAGAAAAACATTAATAAATAAATTTGTTTAACCATTCAATTTTATTCACCCCTTGGAAGCACAGCTTTTTACAACAATTTGTGCTACAAATTGAGCATGAAGAAATTAATATCTTATTAATATCACATTAATATCCACATTACATATGGACGGTCTGGACCCATGGAAAGCCAGAATTTAATAGAAGTATAATGTAGAATTGAAAAAGGAGCCTCAAAGGGACTGTGAGGTATGAAGGACTACAGATCTGGAACTTAAATGCTGATGACATAGCTAAGAAGTAAACCATGCACTATTTGTGCACCATCCAACTAGCCGTCCAACATGGCTTTCTTAAAGTAGACAGGGTATTCCCCAGCCCACTTCGAGTCGCGCATTAGTGTAATCTGTAGCTCTACAGTCAACTGACTCGACTGCACAGCTTGGAAAGCATACAGGTCTGCCTGCTACGGAGGGAAGCTCCTGCACTGTAGAATGAATCATACTGCTTAACACAATTTCCCTTTTTAGAAAGGCAAACCTTTGTAGCCAGAGAGTAAAAGTCTTGGTTCGTGTCTACATCTGCTTGCCTATCCTGTCGGACAAGCCTCCATTGTAACAAGAATTGTCTAACAGAATGACTTCTATGAATTTAACATTTGTGATTGCAATGGACAGTCATGTAGTAAATATCATCATGTTAAAAGAGGATGCCAGTAGAGTGTAAAATTTCCCAGCTCTCTTCCCTGACATTTCACAGCCGAAGTACAGCTTTGCTTCACTAAACTACATCTACATCCTTCTTGCACAGTTTTACAAATGAGAAACTGGCACTGCTTTATGCAGAGAACTTCAACCAAAGTTACTAATTTCTCTTCCATTTGAGCCAGAGGGCTCTGATAGACAAGCTCTTGCAGACCTGGCAGCAGTGCTTTAAGATGTTAAAATCCTGATACTGAATTCTTTGCTGGAGGTTTCTTGCTCTGAAGCAAGGATGGCGGGTTCAACTGTGTTCCCAGGCCTAGCTGCCCCAATTCTGGTCTAATGAAAATGGGTTTGCACTAGGACACTACATACATGGATCTAGGATAAGTGAGCCATACAAATTCTCCTATATATCATTTTTGGTACATGTTACTAGCCATAAAAGAAGGGTCTGGGCAGTCAGGAGGCTACAGCTGCATCTTAAATTGCCACAGGTGTTTGCTTGAACTCAGTGTGAGCCACAACATTAAGGGAATATTTGTTTGTCCCTCTGAAGTACAACAGTTCATTTGCTAGGTTTTCTACCAATCTGGTAGGCAAAATAAGACGTTTTGGAGTACTTTCTGTCAGTGGACAATCTGCCTAGGACAACACTGTACTTCAGGATAGCTTTCAGCAGCCATTCATGCTACTTCTCAAACCTCAGTGGAACTTGTTTTAGGGGCTTCACAATACCCCTGTGTTCTGGATGTTAACCACACCAATACAACATGCAGCACCTTTGGAAATTTAAGAGACAGCTGTCATCATACAAAAGGGAGTAATAACCTCAGCACATATCCTAGGATGCCAGGTGAGCTAGCACATATAAGAAGATAAATAAGAGCTTATGGGGTGTTCCGGCTCAGACTGCAAGTCCACCTAACCCAGCAAACTGTCTTGACAGTGGCCAAAAGCAGACACTTATGGAAGAGTGTGAGAACAGAACAAATCTATACGTATATATATGTATGTATATTCTTCTAATTCTCCGGAGTATCTAACCATTCTCTTAATCTTTTTTAGCTTTTTATCTTTATCTTTATCTTTATGTTTTATCTACCATTATCTTTTTTAGAAGGTGTGAAGCAGCACTTAAAAAAATAATTTTAAAAAGGGAAAATCATTGGTCTTAAAATGATTATTTACAAACTACCTCTCTTTTAAAGGATTTCACTTTCACAGTACCGTTGCTATTCTTTTCTAGTAGATTAGATTGTGTGGTTCTTTACTACATTTAGTTTGCAAATCTTGCTTTTTATTTGTGTCATCTTTATTTTGAAAGAATTGGTTTACACTTCCATTCAAAATACATTTCCTTTAAAAATAATGATCTAGCTTCTGATTGAGCTGTAGTGTTTGTATTCCATCATAGTCCAGTCAGGGTCCTTCAGGTCCTCTAATACAAACCTCTTGAAACAGAAAGAAAAGCTACATCTATTTTAGACTTTGCCCATAATGACTTGCCCAAATCTGGTCTTTTCCCCACTAATAATTAGATACGGTGGGGTTTTTTGACTGGTTCTCCAGAAGTGCATATGATATTTGCTTTTCTTTTCAGTGATGTCCTTATAAACATATAGATACAGACACCATAGCCAGTAACGGGGTATCCAGATATCCTTGGTATCCAGAACACAAACATCTAGTGCCTGGGGTAAAGGAACAACTCTACCACGAGAACATAGAGGAAACGTTTTGTGTTCCCAAGGGAGAAGTATGGTAATGTGCATTACAGGGGTGATTGAAAAGGTCCTTTGAAATCGATTAGTGCCGTTTTGAAGTTCCAGACCAGGAAAATATATAGGATTGCTGTCAACCCAAAGGGTTTGGTTTTCTTTTTATTCTATGTATAATACAGTGATAATTGACAATGTCATGTTTTCAGGAGAGAAGAGCTAAGGATCATGCACAGTTATATGACTACAAGCACAAATTGGGTATATGAATGTACAAGTCGCCTTTTAGGTGTGTAATTCATGTAGGCAACTGTGTACTTTGGGAGCTGAGTCACGGCACTTACTCATGTCTTTTTATATACCTACCTCATGCTTCTTCCTTATAATGTAGTCTTGTTTTAGCATTTAGCTTTAGCAGATATGAAAAACTATTGAAGAGAATACCCAATTCTAGAGTTTAATCTCATTTTCAGCAGCATCTTTTCTGTCTAGTGATATTTTATTTTTGTGTCCAGTCAAATGTGGCTCCTCGCTGCTTTATGTGACACATCACACAAAACACGTCACACAAACTGCTGCGATATAATCACCAGTAAGATATAAGAACTCTTTGTGTTCCCACTGATCAACTTTTTTCTGATTAAGCTGTTGTGTTTTTGTAGAGATAAGTCTGTATTGCGTGCCTTTGTGAGCCACAATTCTAATTTCCTATAAGCAAAATTAAATACACTGTGCAAGCTATTTCTTCTAGTTATTTTTGTAGTATGTGAGTAGTTTATCCCTTTAGTAGACTCAAACAGACAATGAAGCAGGATTGGGTTAATTCTTTTCGTTGCAGTTATTTTTTTCCTTTGACCAGTCCAAAATTTGCAACTTAAGTGATTTAAAACTTTAGGAATATACTTCTGTTTCAAACCTGTGTTTAGTTCTCCTGTGCAGTGTGTTCTTTAGTTACTATTTTCATCATAATGTTAAAGTATTTTGATATTAAACCAAGAAAAAGAGCATGCTACATGTATGTTATCTCTTTGCAATGTTTGTAAATGAAAAACAATTCTCTCTGGTGAAATTAAGCTCTATGTGTATCTTTGGTATGGCCATATCTACTCCTTGCTTATTAACATTTTATCTTATTCTTACCGTCAAAACGTTGTACGTGGTAGTAATGAAATGTCAGTTCCAAGGGGAGTTCTGACATTGAGATACGTGGCATGACTGAAGTAGCAATACTCTCTGTCACTGACATTTCATTCCTGCCATGAATTGTAATCATACAAGGCAGGTTCACATTAAGCACAAGCGGTGTCATCCGCCGTGCCAAATTCATGCTAGGTCTTAATCCATTGACTTGACTGGAGTTGCATGTAAGAGAAGTTTGGCTCTCTAGGCTTTGAGCACTAAAACAAATAAATGTTTTCATTTGGCAGCCAGGAAAAAAAAAAAAATCTTAATCAATCTTATGTGATTTCAGTCTCCAAAAATCTGTGATTAGTTGCAGATCTAGTCTCCTTAAACAAAGTAGCACTAAAATGCACTTTTTAAGCTTTGTATGCCTATGTTAAAAAATGTTTTCATGGAAACCTTATGACATACAGCCTGTTTTTAGAACATCAAATCCTCATGACACTTCCAGGATAGCTGTGTATGCCAAACCATGCGATGTGATTCATAAGTAAAATTAACCTAGGAGTGATGTGCCAAACAGTTTGGAAAAATGTGGGCACCTCTGAACTTGAGGGAATAAGGAGTGCTCTCCTCAGGGAGAGGAGTGAATGTCACACCTATCGTTACTCATACTGAAACAGAACCGTGGAAGGAAGCATGAGAAAGAGGTCATCGAAACCTCTAGCACTTTGGAAATATGCTACACACTTCTCTTAAATGCTTATTCTAAGCTGCAGTATAGTCAGAGTAATCAATAATTGTGGTGGTGCTCTTTAATTGCGAGCTAATATCTGAGCTAGCTGAAGGCCCACATACTATAGTATCAGTCTTTGTTCGTCTCTTCTATGACACTGCGTTCAGCTCATGATACTGAAAAATGGGTAACGTTTCACTGAAACTTCTTTTAGATAGGTAGGCTTAACAAGCTTCCTCTAACATGCGGGCTTGTTAGATTAAGGTTGAGTTATCTTAAAAAAGTAGTTGGACAGGTCTATCAATATTCAGCCAGGCAGGATTTAGCTTTCCATATACTGATATTTCAGATCAGTTCCCAGTTTCTTCTTTTGTCCACCATCTGATTTTCTGTCCCTCAGAGAGCCCAGGTAGTTACCTGCCAAGCCTGTATATTTTACTGCTTTATAATTGCCAATGATATTTTGACCCTGATCCATCATGAATGTCATTTACATCACTTCTTACTCATTGATTTTCTTTTGTACTGTCTTGCTTTCAAAAGTGGTATCTGTCCATCACATTTTCCAGTCCTTTCCATTCCTGTGATCAGCTTCTTTCTAAATCTCCTGTCTCTAATTTCTGTCTTATAATCCCCATTACATCACTTTAACCGTATAATTGCTCCTAGTGTTGACTGAGAAACTACATTACAGAGCTTGTTGAATCTTGTTCTTGTTTCACAATGCTCTGGGTTCCCACAGTACCACTTCTACATTGTAAGGGTGTATATTATAAGTATTATAAGTATCTTGGGATTCCTTTCTGTGGTTAGGAAGTCAAAGGACACAGGCAAGCATGCATTAGCACATCTGTGTCCAAAGGTTGCCTGTTGACTAAGCTTTGTCATTCAGGTCAGTTGAAGGAAGAAATCATGCCTTAAAGCCAGTTAGCATTGAGCTTTATTTCATCAATTGCCACCTTGCCAGTTAGTCCTTTCCTGGGACTACTGATTTTTGTATCTCTCTCTCTTGCTTATCTATTAGAATTCTTCTCTCCTTACCCAGCTCCGCAGATACTGAACTAACTCACCATAACCCTTGGAATACTGTTACCCTCAAAGCAAGAAGGTTGCCAGTTCTGAGCCCAGTTCTGGACACAGTTCCACAACTATGGCCAACAAGATGCTTCCTTCACTATTTTGGAAGCTTTGCACAGCAGATCAAAGACAAACATTATTTTTAGTGAAAAAGCCTGCATTCTCATGGTCCCCATGCTTAATGAAACACATGCTCCACATTACGTTATATTTTCTGGTTTCTTCATGCTATAGCAGTGACTAAAAAGGCCACTATCACTGGAAGCACATGAATATTTATCACTCAGGCAAGTGAATTTTTTTACACCCTTTCTTAGTGTTTCTCCTACACATTGCTGGAGTTAAAAGAATCTTGGATGAGCAGGACAAAAGTTTTGTTAACAAAAAATTATGATCAGGAAACTGTTCAAGCAGGTAACAGTCCCAGCTGTCTCCTTAATACAGCACGTTCATACACACACACAAAACACATGGGGAGAGAGAGTCCAGACTTACTCCTTTGTAATTTATCTTTTATTTGTTAGTTTAAATTATGAAACTGAAAGCTGAGCCTGAACTTTTTCTTGAACTGGACTGCTTGGGACTGATTTTCCCTAAGGGACTTCTTTCTCCCTATCCCTACTTCCCTTGGCCTTGGAACATCAGCATGTGGGTTCTGGACTTCCGTGTTAGCTCCTCTAAGATTCTGATCTGGCTACAAGCTTGAGTCAGGAAACCAAGTGTGCATTTCTGTTTGGTGCAGTGCATTATCATTGGAAAAGTCTGATGGATGCTTATTCTCTAAAAACGTAACAGCTCCTGTATTGACTGCCATTCACATAAGTAGCTCATTTCATTATTTACAGTAAACAAAATCAAATGCTGAAATAGAAATTTTAATGGAAAACCTTCGGTTTTGTTGGGGTAAAAATAGACCCAAGTTACAAAGATACCCATCATCCAATTCCAATCAAGCAGTCCCTGAATTGGGTGCGCAGGCATCCTGGCCATGCTGGATACTTTGTGGGATGAGTCATTGTTCCTGGGTTCTCCGATCTGCCCTTGCGAGGCTTCACTGACTTTGTAGTGTCAGCTTCTAATTCAGATAGTTGTTAAACGCCTAAACTTAGATGGCATGAACACCTTGTCAGTTTTATGTATGTGTCAACAGCATGGGCATGATGTGCCTGTAAGGATGGTATTGTAGCCTTCTGAAGAAATACATAAAATTAACATTGTGCACCAGAGTGCAATTCAGTGTTCACCTTTTCTGAATACAAAGAAAGCCAGACTGAGTTTTTCTACAGGTTTATATACATAACAGAATGTTATTTCAGTTGTTTTCTTTGTATTATAAACTATGAATGATGAGTGAAAAACAAGTATCTCACATGTTCAGGGATCCTACTGACATTTTCAATATCAAAAAGATTTATCAAGGCAAGTGCCTGGAGAAATAAATCTCAACATCTTTATAAGCAAGAGAAATCTTCAGAGAGTGCTGCTAATATCTAGGGGATGATGATATTTCCTGTCTGTTTTCTGTCAAAAAAGCCCCAAATTTCTGCCACTGTTTTCTCTTTTAATCGGACTCCTCTCTGGGTTTAAGGGCTGAACACAATACAACATTTATAGTGGTATAAGCTCCACTAAGGGAATGCTTCAAAATTGTTAATTAAAGCGGTGAGTTTAGGCATGAAGCATAGTAGAAAGCATATTCTTCCCAAACAAGGTTTTTCGCCTGGCTTTAGAACAGATTCCTCTTCTATAAACAAATCATTTAGTCCTTTGGAAGTTCACATTCCTGTCATGCACAAGAGACCCTGCTTGGCACCACGGGTCAAGGTCTTGTTAGGGACTGAGAACCTACATATTACTACTGAAGGCACTCGTGGGGCAAAATAGCCTGGCATCACACTTTAGGGATCCTATGAACTGGGTAACTTCTTGTCTTCATGACAAGGCTGTCCATTACGAGAGGATTCATTTGTAGTTCCTTGTTCCTATGTACTTAATAATGCATTTTAAAAGCTTCTTCCTTCTGAAAAGTTAGCTGGTGTGCCAGAAATCCCAGGGAGTGGAAGACCAAGATTCTTTACCACAAAAATCTTTGGAGCTTCCATCTTTGGATGTTGAGATAGTTTTCACTTGATGATTGTGCCTATTAGATCAGTGAGAAAGACGATAAAAGGTGTTGACTAGAGTAGCAGTGGTAGTAGCGCTGTACTCAGCATTGTCGAGGTACGTAAGGGATACAGTGAGCTGACCAGTGGAAAAAGTGCACCATCTGTGAAGCACAGAGCCCTTTAATTAGATGCTGAAGATGCAAACAGTTCTTTTCAATGTTAAGAAAAGCAACAAAGATGTGTAAAATGCCTATAAAAGGATAGGCAACTGCCTAGACTAAGGGTGTTTATTTATGATACTGCAGATATTAGGATGCAAATATGTATAATATGTCTTTAAAAGATGGATAGAGATTTCCTTTCTATTGGATTGGTGCAGTCTCAGCAAAGGAAATGTAATTCCGCCACTGTAAGTGTGAGGTAAATTTGACTAATGAGCTCTATGTGAACAAAGTTAGATTTAGAAATGCTGATGAGATCTAAGCATTTTCAAGATAAATTTAAAAGTTACAATAATCTATTTCTCATTCTACTGATGTCATTGAGGAATAAAGTGTAGCTTTTTCACATTTCCTTTCATCTCCAGTGATCCTTGCAAATGTTACTTATTTAACTTTCAAAATACTCACAGATATAGGAAAAAACTGAAGCATCAGCATCAGTAGGCTAGTCACACAACATGGGTGTCAATTAATACGGGTGTCTTATACGTGATAAAACAGAAGTGTTTTTTCGAAGGTCACAGCAGAATCATTGTCAGAATCTGAATTAGAACTCAGCTGCTCTTGGTTATTTGTATAATAACTTAAATGAACTCCTTTCCTCTCTTTTCACGTGTGGATATTTTTGGTTTACAGGATCTTATATTCTCTCATCTCAAATGCCTTCAGACATCAGCATGAGGTATCAGGGCCATTGGTGGTTTTAGCTGGTTTACACAATCAATCTTGATTTCCACCAAGATAACTAGGTTATCACTAGATATCTCTAGTGATATCTATCTCTATCTATCTATCTCTATCACTAGATTTCTCACTAGGAAGTTAGCACTTTCTTTTAATTATGGGAGTATTTAAAAACAGTTAAAATTCAAAGAAAGTTATGTGTCCCAAAATACGTTGTCTTAAAATATAAGCAACCTTTTCTATGAGTTAAAGAAAGCAATTTTTTTTTTCTTAATCTATTTTAATAACCAAAATCAAGAGACTTCTGCTACAGATTACTGAAACATATGCATATCTGGAAAGAGTAAGGTATACATCTACTGTTACGGAAATGGAAATACAAAATGACAAGCGCAGAATACGTTTACCTGACTTCAGGTGCTGGGATTCCTACCACAATGCAGTCCAATTGCACTTTGGTTCCTTCAGGAACTTCCCTGCTCTTCAGTTTTTGGGTAAAGCGTGGTGGCTGTCCAATAGGCTCATCAGAATATACAGATGCAGATTCTGACTCTGTTTTTAGCTCTGCACTTGTTAATTGACTGATAGATTCCAAGTTTGCTGCCTGTTGATCATCTGTTTGTTCAAACGTTTTCTCTGCTTTGTTTTCAAAGTCTTGAGGTACTGGAATGGAAAGCCTTTCTCGGTTTTCTGATGTGCTAGATAGGCTAGAACTGCCTTTTTGAGCAGGCTTATTCTTAGAATCAATTTTGCTCCTGTAGTTTTTGCATGTTCGGGGTCTTATTCTTTCAGAGTTGTGAGCTTTGAAAAGTGAGGAGAGCTCCTCGATAAAATCTGCCGCCTTGTTTAGAAATTCCTTTTTTGATTCTGATTCAGAAGGGAGGTGTTGTTTCTTTAGATCTTGAGAGGTCCCTTTGGAGCCTTTTGTATTTCTGACATGGTCCTGACAAAAGTTTGAGTGTGGGCCATTGTCTGATGTTTTCACAGCTGTAGACTGGGCCATTTGTTTGTGTTTTCCTGTGTTTTTCAGATGATCTGGGGGATGCTGTGAATGTGCCTGAAGCTCATCCTGTTTAGTTTCCAGTGGATTCTGATCAATAGCTTGTCTTGCCAGGTTTACACTTTCATCTAGCTCTTCTTGGCTCAAAAAGGCAGAGAGATCTGGAAGGTCATCTTGGGCAGCCACCTCATCTGAATCACCAGAAGCGTTGCCGTAATGGAAATTATGAGAAGCTGGTTCTGATCTGCTTCTTTCACTCCTCCCTTGATGCTTAGTTTCAGCTAAATAACTTTCTCTCAGAAGCTGAGATATTGAAGTTGAGGATTCTAAACTGTCGTCTTGCATGCTGCCAACAAAAAGGACAAATAGGACCACACCTTAGCAATAGCAAATTTTTTGATTGTGCATAATTACAGGCTTCTGAAAAGCAGAACACAGCATTTTCAAAATGCATCTGTGGGCTGAAAGGCCTTGTTTTAAAGGCCTGCCTCTGTACATACTGCCAGACACTGTTGCCCTTACCCAGCAAAGTTCATCTTTCATCACTTTCTACCGTTGGTAGCCTTACATAGCTAAAGCAACTGCAAGTGTGGGAATTTATACTTTGTTCCAGGCAAAACTTCAACTACAGAGCTATTAACTGAGTTTTAATGTCAAATCTTTATCGTTGCTGATGTGTGCTTCTTAGCTAAGAAGCAACCTCATCAGATAGAGTAAATGCTGGGTGTTTCAAGGACTGAAATAATGAGAGAATAACTACTTTTAAATTAAGTAAATTTAGCTTGAAAGACACCAAAGTGTAAGTAAGTGAACTCTCAAAAGCGTTTGAGGGATGAGACAAGGAAGGAGAAGGGGAGATAAGAACACAAATATTCTATAATATTTTCATTTAAAATTCTTAAAGGTATTGCATTATAGGAAGCAATAATGGTATTAAATTATCTATAACTTCTTAAATTAAGCATTATTTCTAATAAGCTATTTAAAGTAAGTAGAGAATGATGTCATTATTTGATACAAACATCATTTGTACTACAGGCCTTTAAAAATCACTATCTCAGGTCATCCTGATTCTGAAAAATTGTACCACAGATGAGAAGACAGTATCAGAAAGCCCCGTACTTAACCTGCATGTCTGATAAGCAAAGCTAAAGTATCCCTTTTGATACTTAAGTAAATACTTCTGCATAATATTCTCCCTTTTATTTACACAAGAGCCATTATGAATGCAGAGGGATTCAGACATCCTATTAACACAGGAGTCTTACAGTGGCTTAAATATGAAGACAAATAAGACAAATACTCTTCACAACCTTTCAGAGAGCTGATACCTCACAGCTACTGAAACAATAACTATTTACTGGATCTGTCTCCCAGAATATGCAGTGCACAGTGTCTCTCTCCCACTTCACTTATGGCCTGGTAAGTCTTGCTGTGGTGGTTTAAATTGTTCCTGCCCCAAGGTGTCTGATTTGTCACACTGCGGAAGGTTCTGTTCCTGTTGCGACAGCAAGAGAAGGGAACATGCATGCCCTCGCCTCAGCCATTTCCATTGGTAGCCTTATGTGACAGCTTAAGTTGCCAGAGAGAGAAGAAAAGAAAAAAGGGTATCTTTGCTGTGAAAGCCTTTCCGCTCTGCTAGCTGGATGGTTGTCCCTGGAAAAGGGCAGGTAAAAAGCAAATGAGGTGGTAATACCTCCTACTGCTGCGGTATTTCTTCCTGGAATGTGAGTGACAGCCCTTCTTCCTTATTTACAAAAAGGAAAGCTTCAATTAAAACTGTTAATATTCTTCTTCAATGAATGAACTTAAAGCTATCATATTCTGATGTGCATTTTGGGACTTAAATCCCTCTGCCCGAGGCACAATTTTTTATATTGAAATTCTTTTTCTTACTTAAATATTTGCCATTTTAGATTTATTGATTTTTATTTTTGTAAGATGAAACAAGCACAATCAGTAAAACAAAGCCACCCAACCCAAAATATTGATAAGTTTGTGCCTGTACGAGAAATGACAAATAAAATACCATATATATGATATGCTTCTAAGCACCCAATCTAGTCCCTGCAACCGAGCCAGGATCTGCAATACTAATTGACCACTTGGCGTTAAATTATCTGGCACAGTGTTTCAGTGAAGCTGTGGCACAGAAGAGGACGTTGATTTGGGAAGCCCACATGAGATAATGTTGTAAGCTGTTTCGTGACTGGACAGAGTATGTAATTTAACCTCTTAGGAGAACAAAGAGGTCTCCGTCAGGCTTAAAGTTCCCACCCTATAGATACTGCTTTTGCTTGCTCAGCTTTTACTTCTTAAACAGCTGTGCAACCTTACTGAAGCTGAACATGTTCAAGGGGTTATATTATCTTGTTTATGTGCTGAGAGCATACTACGTGCTGGAAAGGTCACAACCAAAGCTACAGTTTCAACTCTGAAGAGTTTAAATACATCCTCACGTAAGGAGTTTGCCGCCTGGAAGACAAACCTCGCACCCGAAGGAGCTGCAGACCTCGAACATACCTGTAACACAGGGCAAGTTTGCTTTAGACCTCCACCTTGTATCTACTTAAAAGCAGAAAGTAAGAAGCAGAGCCACTGCCAGCTCTTTTCCCTGCGCCGTGCAGCTGGCGTAGCCTGCAAAAAGTCTAGAGCACTGTGTGCTTTCAGTGGGATGTCATAGAAGGTACAGTCTCTCACAACACCTCTGGAGGGATGCAGCTCCCCGCTGACCTCTCTGCCTGTGGCGGTGGCTAAATGACAACATCCAGCTCTATGTATCTTTGTGTAGCTTTAGATGCTCCAGCAGAAGGCTGTGTTTGACACGCTTGGAGAAGGATGTATTTTACATGGTTGCAAAATTTAGCTTGGTACATTCTTGGCCGCTCTTTCTGAAATATTTCAGAATGGCACATCTTCATTTTATCTCAATGCCTGTAAAGGTCATCAGAGCTGAAAAAAGATGCTGCAGGTCTTTAGAGAGCATTGGACACTCTAAGGAGGAAATGCAAGTAGGGAAATAATACTTGTGTGATCAAAATCTGCTGGAGTCAAACGAAGTTAAAGAACTCCTGCAATACTTTTGTGGAGAGGGTGTGTGAAAATCATCTGATTGACTATTCACGGTTTCATTTTCCTCTGTTGTACAGCTATTGCTTGATTTTCTGATTTAAGTGCTATGTCTCCTTCAACAGAGGTTGTTAATCGCAGTGCAGCTTTTCTGCAGGTAACAATAGTAAAGTAACTGTTCAGTACAGTTATGTGAGACTTTATTCTTGGTCTTGTTCATCTTCTATTTATACTTTTATACAAAGCATTGAAATATGACAGAAATAATTCCTACTATCGTGAGAAATGATTCTGGTTAATTTCCTTAAGGACTATTACAGCAATATGAGGAGATACTCGCAAAGAAGATGTGTTTAGATTGGCAAAATAGCTTTATAATTCTAGTTTGCAAAAAAGTACAGTGAAGAAGCCACTGCCTGATAGCAAAAGGAGGAAAATTACATGCAAATTACAGCAGCATAACAAAACCAGGGGTGCCCATATCTGGTGAAAATGTAAAAGGATAGAAGAAATTAAAGTAGTCGGATCAAAACTTCCTTGGGCTGATGGTTCATTTTGGCTAGCTGGAATGCAGTTGTATAAGGCACTCTCCATTCGGATGGCCATGCTAGACAGCACAGCCATACATGGAAGAACAAAACCCACTTGTCTGTCGCAGTCCTGAGTGAACATAGGGAAAGCAAATGAACAAATTGCTGTTTAAACCCTGTCTCTGCCTCTCTGAGGGCAGTTGAGGGGATGTGAATGGGAGAAAGCAAACAGTTCCCCAGCAAAGGAGCTGGAACATCTGCCTGTCAGAGCAGAAGAGGTAGAAGGGAGCAGAGTGCTGCTGGTGTTGGGAAGCAAGATATTGATGAGAATGAATCTGGTGCCAAATTCTTAATTGTTAGAAAGCCATCGCTTTTCTTTAGAGCTCACCCAGGGTCAGAATATTGTATCTAACTCTTCTCTAATTTCAGCTTCTGTAGAAGATAATATTTTATTCTATTTTTAGTAAGGAAGAAGTTGGGTACTAGTCAAAAGTAACACTTGAGGCAGTGCTTGGCTACTGAAGTTTTAAGATACTTTAAATTATGTCATATTTCTAATTAAATGGGGAATGTTCAGTTTCAACAAATGTTGCTGTGAGGCTACCAGACAGTCCGGTTATAATTATTAATGATGCCTTGTTTATGCCTTCAGAGATGTCCAGTTTCTTTTCTTTTTTCTACAATGAGTTATACTCTCCAGGGACTACAGAGGGCTGATGAGTGAGGGAAGCACTGGTTTGGCTGAGCCATTCAAGATTTCACAGCTGGGGGCAACAGCTTTTGTTCAAATAATACAGCCTGCCGGGGTCTCTGGGCTAGATAGCAATAAGGCTGAATTCAATGTATTTTCTAAAATATCTATTAAACCATCTTCTACTGAGCAAAAGGATGTCACGAGAGGAACAGCTATGCTATTACAGGTTTGATTAATGATAATAGATAATAATTTAGCCTTTCTATAGCCAAAATTGGAATTTAAGGTCCAAAATTAAGAACTGATCTTGAATTCAGTCTTGCTTAGATTGTTTAGACTCAGATGTGGAATTGGTCTTGATATGCCTTGAGCCTTCCCTTTAATTTTTCCTGACTGGGACTTTGGAACACAACTGTCTTTGTGGCTGCACGGAAACCATCCCGTGGTCCCCCAGTGCGCAGCAACACAAAACACTGGCACTGAGTGGCAACGCACGGCACAGCGCTGCCATACCACGGGGCTAGCAACATGGATACAGCAATTGCAGATACCTCTCTCGAGCAGATAAGTGCAGATGACTCTGCAGATAACTCTGTTGAATAAGCAGTAAGAAGGACAAACTCGAGTAAAAACACAGTAGACAGCAATCTGTGGTGTCAATGAAAGCACCAATAATTTTGCAGACTGGAAAAATCCATCTCATAATGAACCAGTATCAAGGGGAGGAATTGCAATGGTAGTTACAAATAATAGCTCTAAACTGGTGTTACTTAGGATTGAAAATGGGATGACTGACTCCAGCAGTCAGCAGGTCTGTGCTCTTGACTGGTTTATTACCTACAGCACCAAACAAGTGCACCGAAGGCAACATTTGTTGCTTTCCTGGGACACTAACAGCAGTGAACTCGGGCACCTAATATCTTGAGAGGCATCAGAGGATGTCATGAACAAAACTGACTGCATGAACTTTTTCAGTCTCCTAGTTCAGTTTCCACTAGCCGACTAATTGCACAAGCTTTCTGAGTTTTCAAGAGCCTATATTTATGGCAATGTTGATTTATTAGACAAGTGATCTTTAGGATAAAGTATTCACAGAGGTAGAATTAGTTTCCACAGCTTGTTTTGGCAATGGCTTGACCTGAAAATCCTTACGTGGAAGGGAGTAAAATTGCACTGCAGGAAGCTTGCGCGGTGTGACACCGAACCCTTTCATTTCCTCTGGTTTGAGGCTGGTTTGATTCATTGCTGAGTTGTCACTGAAAGAATTTGAGCTTTTCCTAAGAAAACAGCAGTACAGAAATCTCAGCAAAGCTGAAGGGAATCCCAGATATATCTGAGTGCAGGTCCTCTGTTTTATTTGGTGAGAGACAGCTTTGAACGCTTGATGCCCTGAAGATACTTTTTTTTAAGCACTCCTTCTCCGTACCATTTTCGAGCTACCATTAGTTTAATTGAGGCTGCTTTCATATGAAACCCTGGGATCAGAACAGCTAACAAACTGCTGCTTCTTACTCTGCAAAGTGGCCCCTTTGTGGCCTTTACACAGCAAGGCCCTGGACCTATTTGCCCAGCGCCTCTGTTTGGAGACTGGAAAGTTTAGCAGATATTAGAGTTTATATCCTTTCCTAATTAATTTAATTGCACATAAATTGCATTTGCAATTGAACAGTTGCACAGTTGAACACTAACAGTTATACGGGCGTTTCAACTGTGTGATTACAGCTATGAAAAACAAGCTAAGAGATGACACAAGTGATCTGTCTTGCAGACATTTAATGATCACAATCACATTCTTACGCGCTTGCAGGAATTCCCACTCAGCAGTTGCCATTGTCACCGTTTCCGTTGCTGCCTGTTGACAAGCTGGAACTGCTGCAAGACAGACTTTGGGACTCCAGACATAGGAAAGGTTAGGCTGGAGCAGAGGATTAAGGTCTTGCGTGGTTTGGGGGTGTAAGTGTAAAATGTTTTTAATAATTGTATTTAGAGAGCTATGTACAAGAAAGTGGTTTACTTTTCTGTTTTAGACACATTAGTAGCTTTGAATTCCATTCCTTGTAACGAATCAAGAAAGTCAGATAACTAAACTCCCATTTCCAAGTAATGTAATTAAATAATGGAAAATAGAGAGGCTCCAAGCCCAGGAGTGTAACGACTTCTGATGGAAACAAAATCCCTCTAAGAACAAGTAGGCTAAAGGTTATCTCCATATTTAGGAAACATCCTACTTTTTTATGTACGTTTTTCAATACAGTCTTTTTAATGTTCTAAGTATATGTTGCATTTTCTTCTGTCTCTAATGTGTTTTATAAATTCCAGACCTTAAAACTCTCAGTTGACTGTAAGTCTTAAAAGAGGCTGGTAGCTCTTTCTTGCTCACAGTTGCATACTTTTGTAAATAGTGAAAAGACTGGTGGTGGTGGTGTTTAAGTATCTTCACATACTGCTGCTCTTTGCTTTAATGTAAATGTCTGCTGTTCAAGAAATTTTTTTAATTGCTGTTATAACTGATGTATGGCTACTACTGCTTCTGTTCAGAAAAATAAGTAGAATCAGGCCCTCTTCTGTAAATAAAACCTCTAGTAGTCCAGCTTCTGCCCTTAGATACATTGCAGGACAGACCTGCAATGAAGCAACTTCACTTAAACTGGCCAGGATTTACTTGTAGCTGTGAACAGAATTACTAGCTCCCTCCTTGCAGCCCCTCTGTTTGTGAATGCCACACAGATACATTTTTTTTAAGCGGTTTTCAGGTAAAATCCAAAGTTTTACTCTACAAACTTGAATCTTGAACCTTGAGAAGTGTTACCTATACAAGAAAGTTCCCTTCTAAAAGGAAATGAAAAAAGAGAAAGAAAGGGAAGAAAGGGAAGGACAAGGAAAGAGAGAAGAAAAAAGAAAAAGGTAAATATAGAAGAGCCAATATTTAGAATTTTGGGGAAATTTATTTATTTTGAATAAATTTTTAATGGCTTGGGAGTTGAACAATGCCTCATCTTTTGAACAGTTGTTACAGTGGATCAGGGCCTGAACTGGTAAAACTACTTCTAAATTCCTTTTAAACTGAAGTTGCCGTCTGGATTTTCATTGGAGAGGGAATATAGGATTGAGTTATCTATATACAGTTAATTTGATCTATATTTAGTTAAAAATATTATGCTGAAGTAATAAATAATTGAATTTACAGAGACATAATTTAACATGTAAATATTAGGTAAATAATCTCAAACCACAAGCAAGTGATTTGAAGCTGGGAATATTTGAGAGTCTAGATTTCTGTAGATTTCTGTAGACTGCCTTTCATGGTGATGTTGGTCTCCCTCTAACACAGCTCTTTTTCTCTTGAGTGGAGGTGTTCGCAGTTTCACCCACAGGCATTTGAATGTGCTTCAAAGTATACAAATGTTAAAGCCTTGAAAGCACCTATTTTGCCTTAGGAAACTTTAGTGAGCCTTAAGAGCACCTATTATGTAAGCAAACTGGTATTTGTCCTCCCGGTGCTAGAAATGCGAAAGGTGTACCATTGTACTTTGTCCCTACTGTCTCTTCCCTTTCCTGCTGACAGTATAATCACACAGCGACCAAAAGAAAAAACAAGTGGGAATTCATAATCTCAGAAACAAACGGGATGGGATAAATCCTCTCTCCAGGTCATTCTGCAGAAGACATTGCAAGAGGCCTATGCGCACTTGCAGCCATGCCCTGGCCTGTTACCTCCGCGTTACAGAAGTGGGCACCCTGAAGCTGCGTAAGTTACTCAACTCTTCTTCAAGGAAAAAGCACATTCAAAGCTCTTTAGCTTTTTCAACATTTCCTTCATACTATCATACAATGAAAACACCTTTTTCTTTTTACTCTGATCACAAAGAGTCTTTCGTTTTTCATAATTAATATTGTCCCTTAGTTTTTCTCCAAATGAGAACGGAGACCCTTTCTTACCCATGTCTCAAGTCCTCTTTGCCTCCTCAGTGACTCTCCTTGAACTGCAAGGTAAAAAATGTCTTGAAGAAACCCCATATAAAGTCAAATTGAAACTGAAATAAATTTAATCTGATTTTTAAATTAGAAGGTCAAAAAGGAAAGCAGATGAGGGCTGTCTTTGAGGCCTGCCTGGGATGCTCCGTCCTCCTCTCTTGTTGGCATGTGAAGGCCAGTCCTCAGATGTCAGGACAAGCTCTGAGTGTAGTACTTCAAGTGCTCATAATGTAGGACAAGTTTTTATTGATTCAATCATGTGTATAGTCCAGTTTCCTTCAAGGGTTGCCCATACAAGAAAGAGTTTATATGAAAGACCCAAAAAGATACAGCAGAGATCCACAATTTGGTGCTGAATCTATATATAGAAGTCCTTAAGGAAAATATAATTAACAGGCAACAATATTCATTTATCCTGGTCCGAACACAGACACAACACTTTGCAAGCCTTTCATGGCTAAAACTGCAAATGCAGTTTCGTGGACTGTGACCCAAATGATTTAAACTAGGACATTTCTGTTATTCCCACCGGCAGGGTGCGTGAGCAGTGCAGGAAGCCACAAATGCATGCAGCTGAGGAATACTGTAAAGTTTTAGTTTGGGACTGAAGCTACAGCTTAGCTCTCAGTGTTAAAAAGTAATTTGTATATTGCGTGGGCTTAGCCTAGACTGACAAATTATAGCACCACATAAGGTACCGTAATGAGAATTTGCACAACTTAAAATGCTGAGCAAAAGTCTCAATTCTACCCGCGCGTGTAAGTGGCACCATCGTTACGGGAATCATACTCGTGTATCTGAAGACTGGACAACCGACTGCTTGTGTAGCCAGACTAAACAAGCACAAACTGGGCAAAGAAAAGCCCTGAAAAGCAAGGGTATGCAAATTTCATGGCACTTGCACATCTTTTTGTCTGGTAATTTTAAATCTATGGGCTATTTTGTTTTAAAATGAGATTCAGTTTTCATACAGATACTGGTTCCTAGAAAAAAAGGGAACTCAAGCCTTAAATTAGACACAAAAGAAATCTGGCTTGCATTTTTCCCCCCAAGGTTTTTCAATAGTGCCTTTCTTTTTTCACATTCTCACTGTATTTGTTTCTTTTTTTCCGCTGTTCTGTCTTTTTTATGCTTTTTCATCAGTCTTCCCTAATAACATTGTAACATAAAAGCCTTCTCAAATTACGGTGCTTAAATAAGATTTATATTAGGCAGAATTAATTTCCCTATCCCTTTAGAATTTTACAGTTTATGAAAACAAGTACTAAACCAGTTAAGTTTTAAACAGAAAAGTAAATTGATTTCTGCTCTCCTCCTTCCCTCCCATCATTTAGTTTACAATTTACATTGCATTGTCCAATTGCTGTTATGGTGTTTTGTAAATTTTTAACAAACCACCTTAATGTTGCCTTTATGTGCAAATATACCTAGACTGCTAATTCTTAGCAGCTGTTGATAAGAAACATTCCTTCAGTACCACAGCAAGACCTGCTGTAAGATCTCTAAAGAATGCACAGGAATAGCAAACCGTCCCAGCGCACACAGTTCTCCTTTGTCTTTTGTAGTCTGTCAGATACAAAACCTAACTAACTTCTGACTTGACTATAAATAATTTCTGATACGTAAATATTATTCTGCTCAGCTACAGAAACTAACACATTTCCTATTGTTGTTTAATTTCGTTAGCTGATTCTGAAAGAAAAAAAAGAAAGACAAAAAAGAAATATCCTGACTTTAAGAACCTTCAAGAAGTGTAGAAGAGGGAGAAGAGCAGATTTGAAGTTTATGAAGTTGTTCCATCAACATTTACTGATTTTGTTTCCACTCTAAAACCCTAGAGCATCTTCTCAAGTGTGAACCTCAAACCAAACCAAAACTACTGATAAAGTAATCAGTGTCTTTAGCATGATTTGTATTATGTTCTATTGACGTAAACTCAAGAGCTACTCTGTTCTCTTGTCAATTGTTGACATTATTTTGTAAAACTTAAGACGGGCTTCTGATTACTGCTTAATGTTGCAATATATTGGGCCAAACATTTGCTACTGACAGTCAAATACTTTTCTGAGAGAGAGAAAGAGAGCAAGGGAGATAGTGAGAGCTCAAGGGTGAGAGCTATGCCCTTCTAGCAGGACTGTTTCTGCAGCTGTTGTGTACATTAATCCAGAGAGCAGATCTCCCGGCACTAAATATAGCCAGTGGGGTCATTTTACACGACAAAATAAATAAATAAATAAATAGAAAGTATTTAACTATGGGGTCACGTTAAATTAGGTTTGATTTTGCTTAAGAAGGAAATCCAAATTATGGCATCTTGGTATAAGGCTGAATACCAGAACGTAAATATTTCAGAACATGGAGGGGAAATAAATGGGGAGAAGAATACAGTCCCGGCAAGGAACTTTTCAGGTCGTTACAATCTTCTGTTGACTCTTCAGAGGAGCCAGACTGGCTCCGAGGGATTTTGAGAACCCCACCAATGCTATTCAAGCCCTTTATAACGCTGCAGAACATTGTTTCTCTTTCACTGCAATACACATGCCTCAGCACAATTTCAGTCAGTCAGTTTAAAAATTATTTGTTGCCTGTATATGTCTTACCAGCAATAATTAGCATTCAAATATTCATGCTCATCAAACCCTTCTGCGCCTGTGCTGCAAAATCAAAATGCAGACCGATCTAAAATTGAGGGATTACCTTTGTTAATTCCTCCAGATGTTGCTGCCCAGCGCTGGCAGTTAGTAGCGATGACAGTTATCCAGAAGTGTGAGCTTAAAGTTAAGGAAGCGAGGGAATTCTTCGAGTCCTCGGGAACAGAAACAGCTAGGAGTCCATACAGTGGAGGAACTTAACCTTCGTTATTACGAGGATGGCTGTAAGAAGCTGGACAACCTGTCACCACCGGAGCAATAGCATTTGTCAGTTTGCAGGTCCCAAGTTATTTTGAGCAGCGTAAACCATGTGCCCGCGGAGCATTCCACCTCATTGGACAGGGAATCCACCGCTCCCACAGCACCTATGGGCACCCGGTGCCTTCTCCTCACTCATGAAACGTCCCCTATAGATGCTTATGCAGGTTTTGCTGATTCATCCAAGAGGCGCTGTAGTGGCATTGTGTGACTCCTCTCAGCCGGCTTAGACTTCAGCCTTTTAAAATTACTAGTTATTGCGGTCGTCTTTATGTTTTGATCGCAACTCGGAGATTACAGTCACTGGGAAACCCATCAGCCGGTAGCAATGTCAAAGTTTTGCAACTCCAAAGGTAAACTCAGCCAACGCGTGTGATTTAATAGTAAAATATTCTGGACTTCTTTGAAGTGTTTGATCTAATAAACACAGTGCAACAATGCAGAAACCCTTTAAGGATGGTCTGTAACTACAAATCCTCAAAAAGCTAGAACATCTAAACTCGTGATTGAATGCACAAAAATAAACTGTTGGGGGAAAAGTAATTAAAAGAGGCAAGTGAAACTTCGCTGTAAATAAAACAACTGAGATATAAACATAGGTGGAATAATTTCAAAATATTTTAAGCGGTACACAGAGAAGCCCTGCTACTATATAGAATTTTATTTCATAAAGCTGAGCTACTGGTAAAAACCTTGAGCGACTAAAACCTACCAGATCACTTGGAAAATGTAGAGACTAGATTTTCTTTCCTACTCATCCTATAAACCAGCAACAGAAAATAATCCGTAATTCTAAACAGTTCAGCTTACCAAAAATGCTGCTTGACTGATGATATATTATTTTATTAAAAATGCTTATCACAATTCCAATTTTAAAAGTTTACTAAAATGTTGTGCATTTATTATGGGGAATTGATGTATAGCTCTTTGCACAGCTAATGCTGTAATTAGCTGGCTTTTTGAGTTTCTCCCAATTCTCTCAAAATGTTATCAAGTGAGTGCCTTTGCTAGAAAAGAGGTTCTCCTGTGGGATGTAGTTCTTCAGAGAGACGTTTTATGAGGCGTAACAGTATGAAAACTCAGAGGTAAAGGCAATTTGTTTATGAAAAATTTCCTGATGCTTTGGAGGAAGTTTTCTTTTGTTTCTCTCTCTTTTTGTAAAATATTGTTGGAATAGCTTGTGACCATTAGTTTGCGGTGCGGTTTCTTCAGAGAGATGTGAAAGTTGTCCAGTGAAGTCAGCCCTTCTTCTGGGGATAGATTAGGCATTTTTATGGGTTGGGTGATGTCTAATGTAACTTTATACCTGGAACAGAGATTGAGTGTGTTCTTATAGTAACACTAGATGTGAGCTGCACAGTGCTGACAGGAACTGCATGTTGATACTACACCACACGCTACCGTGGCTTGGGCATTACAGTATCTGTAGATCTGTAGGCTACTGAGTCTGAAGCCTGAAAATAAACTCTGATGTGTCTGACAAAATAACTGTAAATCTGTGCGGACTTCTGCTGAGATGCAGTTATTATAACGTGCATGGAGTCTCGCTGAGCTGTGAACTGCTGTTTGTGCATGATATGCAAAATTAAGCAATCTAAGTGACTATTCAATCTGATAAAAAAAAATCTGCAAAAATTTTCCACTTTAAGAGAGATTTTTATATAAGGTGCTGGAATTGCAAAAGCATTGACTAAGCTGTGCAACAAATGAGCTAAGGGTTATCTAGAAGGTACAGCATTAAGAAACCATAAAAGTTATGAGCCTTTACTGTGGCAAAGACAGACCATTGTACCAGGGAGTGGTACAAGGACAAAACTTGCAGGAACCACAAGAAGTTAGAGTGTACGCAGTAGATGAGCCAGGTCTTGCAGAGCTGTCATCTTGATCGAGCAACATCAGAGAATTTGAGATTCATTAGTTTGCAAATAACAGCATAAAGCCCATGAAAATACTGTTGTTCCTCTGTTTACTTTTTTAGAAGACAGTGAATCGAGGCTTTTGACTGCTGAGCACTAAAAAAACACTTCAAAGTATCATGACCTCCAGCTTTCTGTGCTTTTGTCTTTGCTGGCCAGCAGAAGGGAACATCTGCCTCTCTAGGATAAGGCGTAGTGTCCTAGAATAAATTACACAGGCACTAATTCTCTCCAGATCTTGTCTGTCAAAGCCCAAAGTACTTTTACAAGCAGAAGGAGTGAGTCTTAAAATGGAACTTTGTACATGGCTGGTTGGCTGTTGTTCCACAGTAGGATTATCGGACTGTAATGGTAAACCTTCAGGATTTATCATAAATGGAAAATTCTTGAGTTTCTAGATATTAGGATGAAATTAATACAATCCTGTTAATGGCATATGCTGAACCATTAATTGAGAAATAAGATAGCTTACACATTATTCGGTAGAGAACAATTATTGGACATCTGTGTAGACTGCCAGACATTACAGGAGTCGTCTGTCTTTTGGGAGTCATCTGAAGGCATCCATATTGTCCAGCCTGACAGTAAGTCTGTGAATATGGCTGGGGCTGGAAGAAGCCACCTTTGAGAGTTTTACAGCCTTAGAAGATAAAAAAGAAAAGTCACCGAAAGATCTGAAGAAGTCATTATCCTTTATAACATTGATCTACCATCTTTTTTTTTTTTTTGAATCAGCTGAGAGAAGAAGCAGGGCTTATCTTACTATCCCAGAGTAACTGAGGCAGACGAGCACTTCCCTGGGACATAGGCTTGCCATAGTTCCAGTGACTTCAAGGTTACAATTAAGACCATAGTACATATAGGTCAGGATCGTGTACCTAGCATGTATTTGCTTAATTAGTTTAGAATAAGAAATTCTCCAATTCAAGCTACCTCAAGCTCCCGATTACGCCTGTACTAAGGTTTATTTTGGCTTTAGAGGTTAGTGCTGGAAATAGTGCTGACAGCTGCAAGTTGGCAGTAAGCTTTGGGACATATATTACAGGGCATCCTGATTAGTTAGATACTTATCACAGAAGCTAGTGATGAAAAACAGCTGGACAAGCCTCAAAATTGTATTCTGAGCAGGAATACCACCTTAGAACAAAAGGATAAACCTGAGTGCTGCTGATGTTTAGTTAGGCTGGAAGCAGAGAGAGGACAGAGGCAGGACCAGAAGAGAGGGAGCCAGCTGAGCGGCCGTACGCACGGAGCCAGACTGAGCCTCAGGCAGTCCAAGGAAGAAAAAAAAACCTTCACCAAGCTGAACGTCAGCAGCGCAACTCACAGAAAAGAAAGCATCAGTTCCACAAAGAAAAAACTTGCTGGCAACATGTTTTAATAGCTGTTTTGTGAAATGGATCTGATTTTAATCAAGCTCGACTGGCCTAGACCAAGCCCCTTTCAGATCAGCTCCCGCCGTTTCCACACAGCGGCTGTCTCTGTGCCTGCGGGGAGATCAAAGTAGTGAGAGTTTCTGCTGTTATTCTTTAAGGGCAAGTACATTAAATGGTACTTTAGCTCAGGTGATGCTTCCTAACTCATTTAGCCATTATATCTTGATCTGAATTTTTAGGGAAAATGTACATTTATCAATGATTTAATTGTGTACTGTGGACACACCAGTCAAGAAACATGCAGAATTAGAAAAAGATGTTGAAGTCACGAAGAGACCTAAGAGGCACAAGTCACAGAGCGTGCCACAATTATCCTTCCTTCAGGAGCTGGTCAGTCACTGTCAGCAACCCCTGACAGCATGGGAAGAGTGTTCCCTCCCCCAGAACTGCTGCTGGTTCTCCCAGCCTGTCCTAGGTTTCAGACAAGCAGCTATCACCTGAAAGGGTCTGGATGTGTTCAGGTATCTTTGCCTACAAGAGTAGCTTGCGATACTTCCTCAGCACGGCAGTGTCTCTGGTGATGAAAGCTCGTTCTAATGTCCTCTTGCCTTTGTTCTGTCATTCTTCCAGAAGAACATAACAGTGCTCAGGGTGTGTATCCTGGGGTGTCAGAAACTACCACCAATGTCTGCAGGAGAAAGAATTTTCTGGTTTACAGCTCATCAATCTCTTGGCTTACTTTTCAAGCCTATAAAAGGAGTTTGCAGTATGATTAAAGATATGGGCAATGATATGCAGGTTGTGATTCTGTACTAACGGTGTTGGCTGACGGGCAAATACAGATTGCTGTTGCCATGTCTGCCTCTGCAAGGGACAGGCAAGAGTGCTGAGGCAGATCCAGAGAGAGTTGATATATTCTGTTCAGCAAAAAAATAACAAACAAAAAAAGAAGATGATGGTCCAGCACTGCTTCTACATTGCAAAAAGCAAGTAGACTGTCATTCATGCAACAGTGGGCAATTTCCTTGCTCTAAAAGGACACCTAAGTACCACTAGACTATATGTTATTGTGGAGAAGGTTTGCATATTCTGAGAATTACAGTTGGGAAAGTACAAATGAAGATCCTCCAGGAGCTTTGTGTGGAGACCAGGAACAGACACACAAATGGTTGAAATGACAAATCAGTGTTTGGATTGTCAGCAAACTCATGTCCCAATGTCTCTCTGAGGATGACAAAGGGGTTCACATCCAAAGGGCTCCAACTGATAGTAAGAAAAGGTGGTATCAGATACGTTGTAATAACTTCTTACCATGCTGTCACAAATGGTTCACAAAAGTGTATGTGATTCTTGCCGTTAAACTGATGAAGCTGCTGTACAACGCAACCGAAATTTGCTCTTGATTTAGAGAAACACAGTTCATGCTTTGAAAAATCAAACATTTACTGCCTATAAGATATAATTACAGGTTTCACATGGATTTATGAAAGCCCAGTCTACAAAAGAAAAGATTTTCAAAAGAAATAGTGATATCATACTAATAATTACACTTGTGTCTTGAATTTTGATATGCAAGATAACGTTTTGAGAAAAGACACAAACCTCACTTTTTGCATACCAGTTTTATTGGATTTTTTTCTGAGCGGTGATTTGGAACAGCAATAATCATTGTGGTTTTGTGACTACCACATGTGACCTTCAGTTATACAGAGCAGGAAGATGGCCTTTATACAGCTATCTCACAAACAGAAAATGTGGAAAGATGGGGAAAACTGGAAAAGAAGGAAAAAATCCGACCATATCTAAGCAAGATTTTCTACAAGACCAGGTTTTTGCCTGTGATCATAATCCAGTTCCAAATTACTGTCAAAAATATTAATATTGTCTTTGTAATTGGTCCTAGATTTCTGATGGGGTTTTAGATTGTGATTTTTTACAATTTCCATTGGAAATTCTGGAACCAAAATACTAAATGTTCCATTTCTTTGAAAGCTTCCTTAAGGTTCTTTGCAGTCAAGTTCTAGTGAGGTGGTGATTTTGCAGACCTCTCCGGAGCCCCGTGGAGCACAGGGTTACTACCCACTTTTGGTTTGCATCCCACCAACTACTGGTCTTGCTCATCCCAAGGCTGAACTCATTTCTTTCTAATGTGGAGTATGAAATAGCAAGTTAGAGAAGTTTGCTCTAATGGGTTGAAGGAGTAACTTCAGAAGAGAGGCTAAGCAGACCTGTAACCATTTTGCTGGTGGAATGTGAACGTTGACTGATAAAGTACCCGCTTTGTCTTTTGTTATACTCGCCTATTCCAAGGGCGGTGAATTGCTCTCTACCTGTGCAGCTTTGGAAATAGCAACGATGTCTTTCCTTGAAGCACCAGTGACTCGTTGCTGCACGAAGTATTACATTTAAAGATCCAGTAATTTGAACAGCAGTGCCAAGCCCTATTTCTCTTTTAGATTATAAACTTTAATGAATTATCTTAAGGCCATTATTCTTTTGGTAAGAAAAGCGTTAATAGCAATTTTCTGGATGTTTCTGGTAAAGCTAGCTCAATAGTGATTTCCAAACCTTGTGTAAGATAATATGAGTTGGATATTTTCTATTCATATCATTATGCAGTGCATCTCTTAGCATAAGCCTGCCAGGTATTGTGTGATTCTAACTCAGAGTCTAATTTTAGAAGTGGAGACATATCAGAAGGATGAAAGAAATGGTAGCTCTTCTCTCTAGAAGACACGAATAATAATGTTGAAACATTCCTTCAATGCCTATTTCTTTTTCACCCAGCCTTAAACAGCCTTTATCATTTAACAGGCCAGCACTCGTGTGAGAACTGGGTGTTACTGCAGAATTTTTCAGTCTCGTTAATGACTTAGATGAAATGTACTAGTAATTTATGGGGCCTGATGCTAATGAAATCAGTGATTGTTCTGTCATTAACATCAGTAGGAGAGCGGTCAGACTTTTCCAAAAAGTTAGTTTTAACCACAGTAATGAAAGCAGTCTTTCAGTCATCCACACAGAGCCATAATCTTTTGTACTGTCCTCATCCGGTTTCTAAAATCCCTTTTTCTTTTTGTAAAAAAACTTTTATTCAACTGTAGAAGTGTCAGATTCTTTAAGGTATATTCCCTGCCTAAGAAACATGGAGGATACCATGTCCTTATTTTAAATTATGATCTTTTTTCTTTCTTGTGCAGTATTAGCCATTGTACAATAATACCTTCTATAATATTAGCCTTTCAAAGACCTTGGTCAACTTGCTACAATGCCTGTAATAGAAAAGAGTTAGCAAAAAGTGTCTGTTCACTACCATTTTACTGTTCCCTGTATAGTTAATATCTCTTAGGTTCTCCTACATTCTTCCTTTTGTAAGGGAAATTCCTTTTTTAAGTTGGGATAGCTAAACAACATTCTACAAGCAGCTGGGTTCTTTAATTTGCTAGCGTTCACATTGTAAAGTGGATAGTTTCCCTTTATGGTTCAAATATAAAGTTCATGAGCTCTAGCTGGAAGTGCTCATGTGGCTGAGTAGGATCTCCTTGAAGTCACCACCATCTCTGGGTGCAGGGTCTGGCTCGCATCAGCCTTCTTTCTCAGGTCAGCACTACCAGACTTCAATGATTTGTAGAGCAAACAGCAAATGTTAATATATAGAGACTGACAGTTGCCCAAAGAGCAAAAGTTTGATGCAGCCTGTTATACAAGATTTTTTTAAAAGATCATTAAAAAATCAAATAGAGAAAAAAATTGAGATAATACCGATGAGGATTCCTATCTATAAAAACCAATGACGTGGTGGAGACTATGTCTGGTTATCAACAGAAACATGAAATCTGGTTTATCAATAACTCAGAAACTGGGTTTAATTGCTGAGGGGGTTGTGCTAATCCCCTAGATTACCAAGGGGATGTGCCGTTCCATTCGTGACTTTCTTTGGGCAAGTGAAGCAGGAGGAAGCTTGATTTGACATTGATGCCAAAAAACCAGCTTGGTTGAAAGGTGTGAGATTTACAGTCAGGGTGGCTACTCCCAGCATCACCAGAGACTGCAGGATCCATTCTGACACTATAGGATTTCACCGTCCTGATTGCAAAGCATGACTAGTCCAAAACAGATCATAAAAGGGGATCTGATAATGCCAGTTCTACTGCCTTCACCTAATTTGGGACACTTTGTGTTATGTGAAATTTGCATTCCTACTGTGACTCTCTCCTTCCCTGTCTTCTTCTATTTCCTCACTTTATTTCTTGTCTTTCATGTCTTTCCTTCTCTTGTTTTTAATAAGAACCTGGCTTAGCAGACAAGACTAATTTTGCTATGTCGTTTCAGGTCTCCAAGTAAGAGAGCACCAGTTGGCACCAACTCAGCCCGATGCTAGTACCGGTTTGCCAGATCCTGCTGTGGCTGATACAAGGAAGGACTTGTTTTCCTCAGATTATATGTAAGAGAGGGCACTAAGCCAAACACTCTGGCTGTACTTTTGCTGTTCTTCTCTGGGTTTTGCTCTCCCCTTTTTGATGGCTTGTCTAATTTGTTGTTCAGATAAAACAGGATTAGACACTAGCAGCTACAGATCTATCCATTTCATTTGGCTTCTTTACCTTTCTTCAGAACATACATCTCCAAAACATCTAAAAAGGACATTTATAGCCATGATGAATACCAACTGAGCAGATTGTCAGGGGGATTGGTACAGAGTGGAGGTATCTTGTTACCTAAATCCAAAGGAAAAGGAAATACAGGAATATTACTAAAGTGAAAGACATATTATATACTTCATGTTTTGAAGCTTTGAACATCTTCTCCTTTTATTTGAATTATAATAAAAGTTTAATTTTTTTTCCTCATGGTAGCTATTTCTATGGTTGACAGTAAGCAGACCTGACATCTACACTCTCTGCCTTTGTCAACCGCTTATTGTTGTCCAGAGACAGGGTCATATACTTGAATGCTTTTGACTTGGGGTTGAGATTAACACAACAAGACAATGTGGATTGTATTTTTAAAAGTGGATTAAGGGGCAGTCTAGTGCAGTGTATTTTGTAACCACACAGTCTCTATTTCCAGTTACAAATTTGTCAAACAGAGATTTACAGTGCAGTCCTTATTCTTATCACTTAAAAGTCACTGCACATCTAAAAGAGAGAGCAGAATTTCATCCAGGCTACTTACAAAGAAATTCCAAAATCCTTAAAGACCTGAGAGACTTCAGCAAGAGTCCATCTGTAACTGCTTTTAACGTAAAAGAATGAAATAGGTGTGGCTATTACTTGTGGAAACATGATTAATGTGAGTTGCAAGGTAATGAGGAAAATATACTTGGAGGTTTTTGCCTTAGGTCTGAACTAAGAACATATATACCATTTATATAAAATATAGGTATTTTCAGTATCCTTTTCCTAAATAAGTATAGTGGCTTTCCAGTGTATTTCTTTGTTTTTTGTTAGAGGCCCTGAGGCCGACAGCAAATTAAACAGAAAGGGCCAGGCAGCTGGCAAGAGCCTGAGGCAGCTCAGTTTAATGGCAGTATCCATCAGGACCTTTAGGATTTTAGAGTAACAAAACCCAGAATGAATGGGTGGTGTTTTGAGCATCAGAGGCACTTGTTATAGACAACTAGAACTGTAGAGAAAATCAGCTCTAGTCAGATGTTCAATAGGGCAAAACATTCAATAACTTAGTTGTCAAAATTATATTTCATGAGCTACAACCCTAATTAGAATGTCAAGGAATCACAGAATTGTCAGAGTTGGAAGGGACCTCTAGAGATCATCTAATCCAACTCCCCTGCCAAAGCAGGATTGCCCAGAGCACATCACTCAGGACAGCATCCAGGTGAGTCTTGAAAATCTCCAGAGAAGGGGACTCCACGACCTCCCTGGGCAGCCTGTTCCAGGGCTCTGGCACCCTCACCGGAAAGAAGTTTTTCCTCATATTTAAATGTCTTAAATGATTATTGCTAGAAGGGAATAAGGAAAGGGCATTCATGGATAGTCTAAATTTGAAAAATAATTCCTTGAGAACTCTTGCTTTCCAAGCACACTCAGCTGAGAGTTTCAGTGGTTTCTCTGTAGTGTCCATGGCAGTCAGCTCACCTCTCAACTTGTCCTCATGGGATCACCTCAGGTAGGTAGGCCGGGGATAAACAGTTTGGAGGACAGCAACACGATTGTTCAGTGAAGTGACTAGAGGACCAGCTGAAGACATGCATAGGTTAGGTAGCGGGAGAGCATAGTTTGATGACAGTTTGCTAAAATAGGACAGAAGCAAACTCTGAACCAAGAATTGGTCAGTTTGAAGGGCCAGAGCTGGGGAAGAGAGATTATATCCATACTTACATGAAGCCTATCATCTCGACTCATGGTGGCAGCAGAAAAGCATGTGTCTTCATGCCAAGAAATAAAATGCAGTAATGGCCTGTGGGGTTAGGGGAATCGTGTTTTCTGGCAGTAGCTAGGAGAGTAAGTGCTGGTGGCTATTATTTGACCCCTTGTGCATGGTGATCAGAAAGCACTGACTCTGCCCAGCTCTCGGATTGTACAGACAAGGGAAAAAACCAACTTCTGCAGAAGTTCTACAGCTTTTAAAATTTTCCTCCTTTGTATTAAAAGAGCTGTTTTGTAATGAAAACACAACTAGGATATCATTCCCAAACTCTGAGTCTCATTAGGTGACTGATTTGATAAATAGTTACTGTTTTACCAGCACTTTAGTGTGTCACCGTATTATACACCCTTGAGATTAGTTTACCAGCGCCTCCCGGTGATTCTGGCACTCTTTCCCTTATGCTGCCTCATCTGTCTGGAACGCCTTCCCTCAGGCCACTGAGTCACCTTCCCACTTTAAATGTTGCTTTTTTCATTGTAATTTTAAATTGACTTGCATTATAAGATAATTTGTAAAAAATTATATGAAGATGCACTGCAAAAATTGTATCTATAGATACTGACGAAGCTTAAAAAAAACCTTTTTTAGGATACAACTTTAGTGACAGAATTAACTTTAAAATAAGGGTCTTTTTTGTCAAAACACCAGCAAACTTGCAGAAGGGACAGAAATGAGAATTGAAGTAATTTGGTAGTACCAGCTTATAAAACAGCAGCAGTATCAGAATCACTCTGTCTAGCTAAAGAACAAGTGATACTCAGCCAATGTAAGCTCACCTCCTGAAGGATCCTGACCCAGAAAATTACCTCAGGGCAACAATAGCAGGAGGTACTGGCCATTCCGACCAGTCATGCAAATCGCTAGCTATGCCACCTGGCCTTCTCAGAAGTATATAAGACAGAGAGAGAGAAAGAAGTAGAAAGAGAGGAGGATATACCTTTTCTAATAGGAAAGACCATTCATTAATTTCAAATAAATATTCAAAAATGTTTATGACTTCTTTCCCAGGCCACATTTAAGCCAGTGGTTCTGCTTATGTAGTTTCATAGATTCATAGATTCATAGATTGGTCCAGGCCGGAAGGGACCTCCAAAGGTCATCTAGTCCAACCTCCCCGCAGTCAGCAGGGACACCCCCAACTAGAGCAGGTTGCCCAGGGCCTCGTCGAGCTTCACCTTGAATATCTCAAGGGAAGGGGCCTCAACCACCTCCCTGGGCAACCTGTTCCAGTGTTCCACCACCCTCATGGTAAAGAACTTTTTCCTAATATCCAATCTAAATCTCCCCAACTTAAAGCCATTGCCCCTCGTCCTGTCACTGAAGGCCTTTGTAAACAGACCCTCCCCAGCCTTCCTGTAGGCTCCCCTCAGGTACTGGAAGGCTGCTATGAGGTCTCCCCGGAGCCTCCTTTTCTCCAAGCTGAACAACCCCAGCTCCCTCAGTCTGTCCTCGTAGCAGAGGTGCTCCAGCCCCCTGATCATTTTGGTGGCCCTCCTCTGGACCCGCTCCATCAGGTCCATGTCCTTTCTCTATTGAGGGCTCCAGACCTGCACACAGTACTCCAGGTGAGGTCTCACCAGAGCAGAGTAAAGTGGCAGAATCACCTCTCTGGATCTGCTGGCAACACTTCTTTTGATGCAGCCCAGGATGTGATTGGCCTTCTGGGCTGCGAGAGCACACTGCCTGCTCATGTCCAGCTTCTCGCCCATCAGCACCCCCAAGTCCCTTTCCTCAGGGCTGCTTTTTGTAGTTGTCAGTCTCCAGAACCATCTAATTTCCAAACAGTCAAAATATCAATTTACTCAATGGAAGGAGTCAAAAGATATATCACAGGATTTAAAATATATTCTGATCTGAAGAACCACGCATATTACAAGCCAAGTTTAGACCAAGCAGTACATCAATGACATACAGTAACGCCATGTGCTATCACACAAGTTATAAAAAGGAATTTTCTTTCTGCCTAGGGTGCCCTTGGAAATGCTTTTTTAAATGTCTCACTTCTTTTTGCTTTAGAAAAGGAAGAATATTGGAAGACTCCAAACTGTGACACTTAGAAAGAAAATGCAAATATTATGGTAAGTATTTTTCATTTAATCTAATTAGTAAAGGCCTTTTAAAGCACAATGAAACCTTTTCGGCATGTTTAATTGATGGTGTGCGGCTGTAGAAACTCTATATTTGAACTAAATTTTAGACATAATGCTCTTAAAGTATATGCTTAATGTTAAATCAGGACAACATAGTAAATCAAGAAAACATCTATTTTATAAAGAAATAATTACTAGTTTGAAAATTCAAAGACAGGATATGAAGACCAAGCCTAATTTTTCATTAAATAGTTAAAAAGCTATACTTTCAATTTTCTTGCATATTTCTTGAAAAGCTAAGGATTACCTGTGTAGATCTAGTTGTATATTCTCATTTGGGGTGTTTATGTAACTTCATATTGGCCAAGATTTTGACATTTGGGTGACTAGAGGCAGTCATCTAAATCTTTACATTTTTAAAAAATCAAAATACATATTTTGAAGAGACATACTTTAGAAAGTCTCAACCATAACGTTTATAAAACATGGGTATGGTGTATAAAAGCTGTTCCTCCTGTAAAGAGAGGATTTGTTTTGTTGTGTATTGAGCTGTTGAATAGGATTTAAGGTGTTTGGGTGAATAGAGAAGTTCAAGCGGGGGCTGGAGCAGGAAGGAGCCAGAACTGCTAGTGTCATGCTGTGATGGATGGAGTTCATGTGAAATGCATTTCAGTTTGCTGACTGCACTGCATGAAAGGAGTAAAAACATGTATTTTTTCATATTTCACATACTCAGTTGTCGGTTTTTGAGCTGTGATATACACCCGTCAGACTCAGCTAGTTTAAATTGGCAGTAGTTTAATTGACTTCCATTGAGAAACAATTTACCCATCTGAGGGTTTGACCTAGAGGAAAGGCGAGCAGGGAAAGTGATGGCTTTGACTTGTTGGCCAGGGAGGACCAAGAGAAGGAACTCCATGGGAAGAACTTCCAGAGTTTTCCCAGCTTTAGTCAAGCTAATAAAGTTTAAAATCCAAGAACTGATGAATAATTTGATTCCCAAGAATAAGGCCTCTATTAAAATTTTCCACCTTGCAGATACAGCTGCTTTTTATGAGCTCCCATGGGCTCCCTTTGATTGTATTATTGAAACCATTAAGGAGGGATAACAGTGCTCCAAGCAGTATTGTTTCCTTTCTCCGTTTTGAAAAAATTACAAAAGAAACTCTTGACATACTGTATGCTTCCTAATCCTGAAATACTTGCTCTCTATTTATGTAGAGCAAGACAAAACCTCTGGTTCTTTTGCAGAGATGTGAAGATCTCTCTGGTCGAGATCCTGAAATGCAGGATTTGATGTAGGCAAATGTTTACATCATAAAATATGTGACAACAAATATATTATTAGTTTCTAATTTTATTCTTTTTATGTTGATCACTATATGTCCAAAGAAAATATGACAGAGGCAAACATGGTATTTGAATCTTTAATTTCTCCAATATTGAAAAAAATTACAAGGTTCCTGAAATATAGCTATAAACATAAATTTATTTGGTAATTCTTGAGCTTTTAAATCTCACTTCAAAATACATAAATTTAAATTATATTTTTTTAAAAACTTTTTCATTCTAGTTGTCAAATGGTATTTCATTCAACTTGCTGTGGTTTTGTTAGAAAACATCAGAAAAATGAATATAACAGTATGTGTTTTATTGTTATTTGGGGAAATAAATAGTGTGTTCTGTATCCAGTCAAAATTAGCTATAAAACTAATGGTGTAGGACTTTTAAAGTGAGGACTTTAAAATTGTATGTATTGGTATTCACTATTCTAAACTACATCTTAGCCAAAAGATAATAATTTTCATGAATTTGACTTGAAAATGTCAAATACTAGATTCTTAAGTGATCATTGCTGATATAACTCGTTGGAAATTGTGACTATTTGTAATGATTATAAACAAACCACTTCTAGATTCATGTTTAATATAATTCTGCAGGGAAGCCAGTAGGGCTTATTATAGTTTTGAACAGACTATTTTAATGCTTATGGTTATTATAAACTCAGAAGATACCACAAACAGGTTTATAATGGGGATGAGCTATTTAGAGGCTCAAACTTGAACAAGAGGTCAGGAAAAATTATAAAGATCACACGTCATTTGCCACTCAAGAAAAGCGATTTTTAATCCTAATGCTGTTTATTACAAAGCAACCACTTGGCCATAAGACCAAATAAGCATTATTTTCATTTATTTTATTAAAAAAAAAAAAAGAAAAAATTAAAGGCGTTTAATTTGTAATATTTATACTGTCTGTTAAAGAGCCAGTTTGCCTGGCTGAGTTTGCTATGAGCTTATAAGCATACAATATTGTTTGTATAAAATTGTTTGTATTTGCAAAAGTTTTATCACGTTGGGCACAATATTTTTTTACGAGTCTACTGGCTAAAAGAAGTTGTGGAAATGTTTTCTGATGAAATTGGAGTTTCAAGATGACTTTCCTGCTCGTAATTTCTCTGGTTTTGGATGTCTCCGCTGAGCCATGGGGTGAACAGAAGCTGCTATGTCTCAGTTGGATACTGTGGAAATGCTGTGTCTTTTCCCAAGACAGTCTCAGGAACAATCTCTCTTGAATCTCCAGGGACCCAAGCCCTAGGACTACTCTCAAATTTATGTCTAGGAACGTTTAAGAGTCATTTTGTTGCTCTAGAACCCTGCCCAGAAGCTGGAAATAGCCCTGTATTCTTCTTTTACGAAGTAAATATATGTGTGTTAAGTGGGGACTATCCAGTACCCCTGAAATGATCATTTCTGATTGAGATTAGTGACCATATTTAGTGGTGTCCTGGTGGCTTGCTTGACATTAACAACAAGAAAGCCTTCATCAGTCAGACGTGGGTGATGAATCACTGCTACCTCTCTCCCTATCCAAGAAAAAAAAGCCAGCTAAATGCAAGGGAGGTTTGGCACAGGTGGCTGCTCTACTCTTTCTGCTACCAAATGATATAAGGTAACTTTGGCCTCCACTTTACAAGCCTGAAGTTTTAAATTGTAACTTTTTTTTGTATGCTGGTAGACCAAATAAACAAGAAACGCTATCCCAAAAACACCGTCCCAAGATTTTCTGGAGAGAAATAAGAATCTCTAAATTACTCATATTAAAAAATCAACAAGATTATCTGTATTTTGCACAACTCCAGTGTCAGTAAACAGAAACAAAAGATTACAAGTTTGTGGCAATTTTTCTTTCCTAAATGAGAGCATAGTAAGTATTGGCATAGGAGATCTCCGGGAGCATAAGCAGTCAATAGGTTTCTCTACGTACAAATTGTGTGTAGGTAGCAGCAGTGATCCCATTGTTCACGCAGCGGGGAGGAGTTGATTGCTCATCTCATACAGCTTACTTTCCTTCTGTCTCCAAAATCAAATAAAATCCTTTTGGAAATCTTTTCGCCTAACGCTAAGGCTGAGACTTACATCATAGGAAATTCAGAGTTACAGTCCTCCAAGGACTCCAAGCTCTGACTGCTCACATATCATTTCTGTGGAGCCACTTAACAACCTCTGCAAGAGAAATCTAATTTTCCATCTCTCCAAGAGTCTTCATCCACTGTGACTATCTAATCCACTTTTGGAACGGAGATGTCCTGTACCGCAGTTGATACAAGTGGCACAGATTCATTGCGGCTTTGACGCCACATTTCAGTCCATGCTGTACCAAGTATCTATCAGTTGCTAACTGCACCAAAATAGATCTCACACTATCATGCCCTTCTGGGTTTCAGTAATACATGGGAAATCATGAGTTTTATCCTGAATTAAATCACAAAAGCCGCAGAGCACTGTCCAATCGTCTTTACTAAATAGAAATATCTTTGTTGCAAAATAGTCCTATATTTTTGAGCTATAGCTAATAGCAGAAACAGCTGGATGTAGTTTGAACATATTGGTCACAGTTTATACCTCAGAGTTATTATTTTCTTCCCAGCTATTCTTCACATGGTCCTACCTTAGGAATAGAGAAAACAGCATACCCTGACAATTGCTTAGGCACAGGGCCACAGGCTGTTACACCTACCTGATGGAGGAGTCCTCTGCTTCCCAGAGATGCATGCTGTGTCATCTTCTCTTCTAGCAACCAGCCCTAACATCCATTTCATAACATTTCATGTCATGCCTGTTGTGCCCTCTGATATTCAAATGTTTCCTTACAGTCTCTTTTTTCTCATCTCCAAGTGTTTTTGTGGTCTAGGACCTTTTCCTTCATTATTTCACTATTTCTTCACCTAAACACATCTATGCCTATCTTCCTACTGCCTGGGAGGTTTTTTTTTTCTCAAATCTTACTGCTTGTGAAGCCAAGGACTTTATCCCCCAAGAAATGGGGTGGAGAGTGAGCCGAGTATCAGAAAAAACTCAGTCTAGCTCAACAGAGAGGGAGCTTTATGATGCTATTTCTGGTTTCCACACCAGCACTATTTTTTCTTCCATTCCCAGTTCTATTCAATTAATAACAAACTTAGTTCTGTGAATTAAATGCTAGCTCCCACCACAGCTCTAAGAAAAGAGACCATCCCTGTCATTTTCACAGTTAGTTTTCCCCTCTGCTGCCTCCCAAGCCCCCTGAGAGAACAGATCTCTCCACCCCACCTCTGTTTACACGAGCACCTATCTTCTTTCACAGTCCGGTCACCCCGTGCTTGGGATAAGAAATGACACTAAACAATCCAACATGGAAATTTGCAAAGAAGCCAAGAGCGCTCACCATGAAGTGTTGTGACCAGCCTGTGCGTGAGCCCCAGTTCTGGTCCTCTCCTGTGCCTCTTTGTTCTCCCCAGTGCAGGCTGCTACCTTTCTGCCTGCTCTTTACAAAATAGTAAGAAGGCTAATTTTAGGGTGCTTCATCATCCTGCCATGCAAAGACACAGTGTCATGTCAGAATCAGCAGCATGTGGCACCACTTGGAGCTGCTATTTTATAAGCTGAGGTTCAGCGTGTTCTCAAATTGGTCTCCACGGGGCAGAACTGGCTCAATTATTGGTTTTCTATTCCTGTAGGGCTGCACCTTAAAAATCAAACATCAGTATTTTGGCCTGACCAAAAGCCCAGCTTAATGACATGGGAACGGGTGTTTCAGCATCCAACACTTAAGCCAAAAACCCCCAAAAGGTTACATGGGAATTTCCTGGTGTTCAGTTAGCACCTGTCCCGCTGATCTATTTGTAACAGAAAAATTCATGTAATTGTGCAAAACCACTGCGATAGGGAAAGAACGTGCCACATGCAGGAAGGGGCTGCACTCCCGGCCCTCTGTGTGGGATGCTCAAAAGTGCTCAGCGTCTTCAGCCCCAACCTGAAGGTGCCTGGGCACTTGTGTGGCTTCTGCCGTACTGCTGGGACGTGGGTAGTCACTCTGAGTGCCAGCTGCAATTTGTGTGGCCTTGTGGGGCTACTGGATACACACAGGAGTTTGTGAGCACAAGAGCTTCATACCTAATGCAAAGGTCAGCTTGTTTCCTTCATTGTAGTCTCCCTGTCCAGCGTTCATCCTTGTTCTTTGCTGCTTTTCCATTTTCTTTACATCTGTCATCCTATGGATAGCATTGTTTTGGCTATTTCAGCTGTATTTTGTGGCCTGAGAGGATGAGGGAAATGGAGCGTTGCAGGTTTTTGTTTTGCTTATCTTATTTGAAGGTATGACTCCTTAGCTTATCTTTAAACTGCTCCCTTAATTAGGTGCCCAGAGTTAGACACAGAACTTGCAATATTGTTGATTTAGTATTTATATAGTGATTTACCTTCACAAATCGGTCAAAAACTGTTCGTTTTTGTTCATATTATCACCATCAGTTAATAAATAATTGCTCTTACTGGTAAGCACGTTTCCATTTGAGCTAACCAGAATCATTCTGGTGAGCAGGGTGGGCAGAGAGCAAACTAAAACATGCTCAGCTGGAACGCAGCAGAGCACATAAACCATGGGACTCTGTGTCTATGTGTGAATTACGGCTGTCTGTCTGCTTCCATTAATCCACTAACATCCAAACATTGCTACTGTGAAGAATACAAGGATAAAATGTAAAACTGAAAGGGCATAAAAGGGTCTGACCGTACCTTGTTTGTAAGGCTATTTGCACTCTAAAGCCGTTCCTTTGTCTTAATCAAGAATATTCTACACAAAAGCTTCACACAAAGGTCAGTAATTTCTCACAGCAAAATGCTGACATCTCTAATTTCATGTTATCAGCTGTTCTGGACACCCATTTCTCTTTTCTGTAGTCTGCGACACATCGGAGTATAAAACAAAAGAGATTGAAGCGAGGAATTAATGTTTATAAAATATATACTGACTGATGCTGGGAGCAAAAGGAAGCAGAGAGCAGAGTCCATCTCTGTTAGTAGCTATACACAAAGTTTTATTCCCTAACTCAGTAGCCTTCAAAAACGTCAATATTAACCGAAAGATGTCTTCCACTAATAAAGTATGTGTTAGTAAGCAGTATATATGATTTTTTTTCATTTTGGTATTATTTGAATGGGTGATTAACAAGGGTATAATTTAAAAAACACAACTGTGCTGACAGCGATCCCCAGGCAGTAGCCAAGCATTGCTATTTTAATAATGGAAGGGCAACTGAAAATAGTTTCCTGCTTGTTACGACCATCAATAAGAAGACCCTGCAATTGTAAGAGGAAACCCTCTGTGCCAAGGAACTTAGAAGGAAAAAGTCCCTTCCCTGAAGTCAACCAGATTAACATTTCTTGTTTTCACTGGATTTTGCATCATTGCAAACTAGGGGAGTTTTTTGCAAGCAGTAGAATGGATATTGGGAATTTTGAGGTGCAAGCACGCTCACCCACGGTCCTCTTGACCACTGCAACTACAGAACCACATTTTGGCAGATCTGATGCCAGTGGATGCAGAATTGGTTGCACAGAGTGGCCGGGAGAGATGTGGCATCAGGGCAGGTACTCCCTACCCCCCGCTCTCTCTGTATCTTCAGCCTCACGAAGGAAGGGGCTTCCTCAAGGCATTGAGACAGGCAGGATATGGCTTCTCTGGCCCAGAAAAGAACAATTTGCTAAGATAGGTAGTAAGTGGAATAAAAATATGGCTTATACTTTATTTGAAGACACATTTGGATTATTTAACTGATAGTAATCTGGTTTTAGGTCTAAAATAATTCTTTAAAAAAACCAGCTATGTCTGTTACACAAGGAAGTTGAGATTTGTGCAACATGGTTTATTGTTTTGTGTTTTATGTATTTCTTATTTAATGCATTAGGCCATTTATACGAAAATACTTTTCTATGTAAAAATTGTATCGGGCATATAATGTTCTCTTCAAGTACATGGACATATCCCCACATGCTGGTCAGAGGACACATTGCACAACGAATCACAAGATTTAAAATCTACTTCACAGTGTAATTATTCGCAGTTTCTACTCTGGTGGTCTCAGATAAAGAGAAAAGGAAGTTTAGAAGATAACGAATGAAACGTTTTCCTCCATTCGCTGTAACAGCTACTGCTAACCTCCCATTCCCACATGCGGGATAGAAAAGGCAAATCACTTGCATCTCTCCGTTAAATAAGAAACTAAGCAAATCTACCCGGAGAAGTGGCGCATCCTTTAGCCTTCATCAGCCACGCAGCTGTCTCGTTTTTTCTATGTATGAATTCAATATTTCTGGCTTGGATATTGACCGGTAAATTCACAACCACAAATCCTGAGAAGTCCCGTAGAATCTCACCTTTTTAGGAGCGTTTAATGATTGGACCGAGACATCCTTCCCCATTTGTTGTTGGTGGTTTTTTTTAACAAATGGTTTCCAGGACAGGGCAAAATGACACCAAACACAGCATCTTCCTTACCCATAGCTTGCAACATCACTTGCTGTGAAGAACGCCTGGTCCTGGCCTTTCTTACTTCCCGACCTACAATAAAGGTGGATCGCAGGACTACTATAGAGAGGCTGCTAAATAAGGAAACTGCATCTGGATTCCCAAACCACTCCACTTCAATAAATTGCAATGGATTTTCCTCCCTGTACTAAGTAAAATCCTAGGAAAACAAACAAGTTAAAAAATGTCTAGTGTGTAAACTTATCTTTAGTTGCTCCACTAGAGATGACAGAATCACGGAATCACAGAATTGTCAGAGTTGGAAGGGACCTTCTAGAGATCATCTAGTCCAACTCCTCTGCCAAAGCAGGATTGCCCAGAGCACATCCCTCAGGACTGCATCCAGGCGGGTCTTGAAAATCTCCAAAGAAGGGGACTCCATGACCTCCCTGGGCAGCCTGTTCCAGGGCTCTGGCACCCTCACCAGAAAGAAGTTTTTCTTCATATTTGAGTGGAACTTCCTATGTTCCAGCTTGTGCCCATTGCTCCTCGTCCTGTCAGTGGGAACCACTGAAGAGTCCGGCTCCATCCTCCCTCAAACCGCCCTTTAGGTACTTATAAGCATTGATAAGGTCTCCCCTCAGCCTTCTCTTCTCCAGGCTAAAGAGCCCCAGCTCTCTCAGCCTTTCCTCATAAGGGAGACGCTCCAATCCCTTAATCATCTTAGTTGCCCTACGTTGGACTCTCTCCAGTAGTTCCCTGTCTCTCTTGAACTGGGGAGCCCAGAACTGGACGCAGTATTCCAGTTGTGGCCTCACCAGGGCAGAGTAGAGGGGGAGAATGACCTCCCTCGACCTGCTGGCCACACTCTTGCCTACACAGCCCAGGATCCCATTGGCCTTCTTGGCCACAAGGGCACATTGCTGGCTCAGATGGGTGTTTAGTGTATGTTCTGACGCCAGGAAAAGCTTGTGCCTGGAATGCCGACTTGAGAAAACCCTGTTAATTGCTGCCGGAGGGATGCAGCAAGGCCCCATCCCGCTCCTGGGCCGGTGCTCCCATCGCCGCCCCATCACCCGCGGGGAATAAGGCTGCGGCGTCAGGAGTTAATGACGGGTAATTGGACTATGAAGAACAATTTGTTCTCCCCAGTGGATCCGGTTCCTTGCCGCTCGCTGAGCACATTCTTTTCGTGCCCTCAGAGATGAAGAAGAGGCTTCTGCCCGTCGTCTCCGCGGACGAGGGATACGGAACAGCAACACCGCTCCGCGAGGGACGAGCGACGCGCCAGCGGGAGCCGTCATTACTCATCGTTACCGTACTCATTAACTCTTGATTTAACGGCAGTGATGCCACACAACGACGGTGTGTTTCACAGGGGCTGTATTTTGTTCCCCCGTCAGCTGCCGCCTCAGCACCCGCCGCACCCTCCCGCGGGAAGACGAAGGCGTCGCCCCAGCACTCGTCACGTCGCCGGCACCATCGTTCTCCTCAAGTTCTTCTTCCTCTCCAGCTCCTCGCTCAGCCCCTCCGCAGCCCAACGGCGGGGACTCCCGCTACCGACCTCCACTCCGCGCCGCGCTCGGAGACCGCCCCCCCCCCACCGTACCCCGCCCGTCGTTTAACGTCACGGCCTCCCGCTGCCGGGCCGCGGGGTAACGTCACGCCGCGCCGCCGCCGCGTCACCGCCGCTGACCACGAGGCCGAGGCGGGCGGTGGGAGCGGTCGCGCCGCGGCCCCGCCCGCCTGTAGCCGGCGCTTGCGCGGGAGCGGCGGCCGGGCCCTGTCATTGCTCCGCCTCGGGGCCGCTCACGCCCTCGCGGTGGCCGGTGGGTGCCTGCGGCGGGCGGGCGGGCCGGGCCGGGGCGCGGCCCAGCGGAGCGGAGCGCAGCGCCTCACCGGTGAGTTCCCCGCGGCCGCGCCTCTGGAGCCCTGCGGAACCGGGCGCTGCCGCCCTTCGGCCCCGCGGGGCGGCCGGGGTCGCGTTCGGTCGGTGGGACGGTGGCTTGTGGGAGCGGGGCGGTGGTTAGGACCGTTACGAGCCAGCTGGCTGGCGCGCTGAGGGGAGCTCGGCGCCGCCACACACCCCCTCCCCCCCATCCCCACCCCCGCTTCCGACCGGGCGGAGGCCCCGCTCCGGGCGGCGGCCGGGGGAGCTGCGCCCCGGGGAGGGGAACCGTTCGGCGTCTGGCAGCGTGTGGGCGAAGACGGGCGGTGTCGGGCTGGAGCGTGGGGCTGAGCCCGCGGTGCCGCCGGGGGAGCGGGGTGAGGTTACAGAGCCCGCCCGGCCTGCGGGAAACGTCCAGACCCTTCCTGCAGCACCGTTACTCGCTCCCCGCCGTCGGGAAGCGAGTGGGGTGGTTTCCCTCGCCGTCTGTGCCCGCTGTCGGCATTGGGCTGCTTTTGACGTCACGCGTGGTAGTACCCAGCAGTGACAAGGTTGAGTTGGCTTTCGTGACTACCTACAGGGCTAAGATACCGCCGTGATTTCAGATCAAAGTACAAAACTTCTTTGGCTACTGACTCTTAAAAAACAAAACAACCCACCCACCGTCTGTGGAACTACGTATCTGTTTCAACAGAACGGAGAGCTTCTCTTCTTTTTGCCCTGATGGAGGTGAATCTTGACTACGGAAGTCTTGAAGCACTCTAATCATACATCTTCTCTTAACTTCTTGTGTTGCAGGTCAAAGCTCTCGTTGCAGTCACTGCTACGGATCTGTGAAATTTGCTGTTGCATAGCTATGTCTTAACCCAAGACGCCTTCGTTCTGATGTCCCCTCCTGAATGTGGTAGGGTATAGCTGGTGATAGCTAGTGAAATATTTGATCATGCGTCATCTCCTGAGATAGGTAAACAGAATGCAATATATTTCCAGCTGTTTGGATGTTTTGGGGTGGGGGTTTTTTGGTGGCTTTGTTTTGTTTTAAATGAGATCATAAAAATAAGCATCTTGTTTACTGCATTTTGACTTTTGCAGAGAAAAAGTAGTTCATCCTGTTGTGCTGGCAAGAATTCTGCCCTTCTTTGGTTTGCGTAACACTTGGGTGCTAACTGATGGCTTGCTTCTCTGAGCAGTTTTGTAGTTAGGCGGTTTGTCCGTGTTACGAACCGGTATAATGTAAGACTGAATGCATTTGTAGTGCATTGTATTCCACATTCCATTATTCGTGCTATCTTCCAAATAATGGTCACAGATGAAAATTTACAGCCACTTTGCACTGTATTGCATTGATTTTTAAATAGCTCTGAAAATACGAGGAAACTTGCAGTCATGGAAGTGTAGTGTAAGTAACAGTGAAAACATTGTCATAAATTCTTCATCATCTGCAACACTGAAAATGAAAGCAAAGTGTAGCTTTGTTTCCTTTCCAAAATGGTACAGAGTCTGTCAGCACAAATAGTGGTAACTGCAATTTAGGCATTAGGGGTGGGGGTTTGTGTGGGGGCGTTCGTATACGTGGCCTCCTGTTAATGCAGAGTAACTATGACGCTGTAGCCTGTGTTGATTGCAGTGCAAGATTGGGGACTTGAGTTTCAGCTATTTATCTTTTAAATTGTAAGTTCAGTTGACTCATAGTTGTTTAAATGTAATGATTGACACATCATATTATTCTTTGCGTTGCATAACTGGGTTGATCAGAGCTGACCAATTTTTCCCAAGCTAACAGTCAAGTGTTGTTTTGGGGGTCACATACAGTGCTATCTGGAGTCATGCAGCTGCTTCTGTAAAGAAACTAGCCTGTACTGTCTCCTTAAAAGACGTTTGAGGTCATTTCCACTGGCTAGAATTGGTTGTGACTGCTATTTGTATAGTTCTGGATCAGGGTTTAGAGAAGTTTTACAAAGAATGATATTTTAAATTTTTGAAACAAAGTTTTATAAAACTGAGGACCTACACATCTTAAAAGTTGTATCTGACATGGGTAGGAAAGCATTTTACTGCAGAGTTAATGTCAATACTGTCCAAGAAAGTAAATCACGCTCTTAAAAATTGTTCAATGTTTCAATATATTGGTATATAGAAAGTGAACTTGTGGATTACATGCTATATAACATAAACGTTAATAACATCAACATTAGGGACAATACTGAAAAGCTGTACATTTTCCTTTTTTTGAACAGCTACGCAGAAGGGATATTCTAGAAAAGTGAAGTTGGAAGACTTCTGTGATCAAGAGAAGCATAAACATGTTGTGCTGGGGAAATGCATCTTTTGGACAGCTTGGATTGGGTGGAATTGATGAAGAGATTGTTTTAGAACCCAGAAAAAGTGACTTTTTCTTAAATAAAAGGGTCAGAGATGTTGGATGTGGACTGAGACATACTGTTTTTGTCCTGGACGATGGGACAGTTTATACATGTGGATGCAATGATCTAGGACAACTAGGGCATGAAAAAGCCAGGAAAAGACCCGGTAAGTTTAGATGTAATGAATTGAAGACCATACGTGTGGTTGTGCGTGTATTTTTTGTTTCATTATGCTACATCAAACCCAAGGTTGCCAGTGCCTGTGCACACGCTGAATTGCATGCACGGTAATTCCTCCAAGAATGGACGTATTTTTAACTTGAAAAGCATTCCTTCACTTGGATCGCATCTTGTGCCAGTTGGAAATAACCAACTGTGAAATATGGCTGTCCCTCTGTATTTTTGCCTGCCGTGCAGCTGGACAGTGCCATTATTTTTCATTTCCAGCATGGAATCGGTTTACCTAAAGTTGTGAGAGACTCGGTGGCTGGTTTTAATCTCGAGGGGAGGTGATCTGCTTCAATACGTGGATTAGCATTGTACTATGCGTGTGGGTTTGGCTGCTGGAATATGGTAGAAATGAGTATTTGGCATACCTTAGTTGAGAAACATGCTGTGTGTTTTTGATCACCTAACGTGTGATGTGTTGCAGGTCTGATTAAAGCAATGTTCTTAATTTTTTTTTTGAGAACTAAAAATAAAACTTTAGATAAAAGATTCTTCAGCATATGCAGTGCTCCAGGAAGAGGATTTGGAAAAGCCTAAAGGATGCAACGTATAATTTCTGTGGGCTTTTTTCTTCCTATTTATGTTATATGTGTGTTTCTGGTTCTTGTGAGAGCAGTTCTGTAGCAGAAGTGGGTAAACATCTTGCAGGGACTGCAGAGGAGTGTGCACATGGGCTCCCTTCAGAGCTGTGCATGTGAGTCATATCTGCGTGCCACTGAGAGATGGAACAGTGCTTCTGACACTACTTATAGCATAACGTAAGCAAACTGAAAAGGCTTAGTAAGAGTTTATTCTAATCACTGCTATAGCAATTTTACAAGTTACTTGGCATGATAATTGATAGAAATATTCCAAATGGCAATACGGCATTATGCAGTATTTTAGTAGTTCTCCTTTATTCAGAGTTTCAGATTTGGTGCCAAGTAAAGATTTTTTTGTGTAGTTGATATGTAACTTTTTAGAACTAATTTGGACTTCTATTGGGAAACAGTAAATGGATATGAAAACTGATAAACTTTAATCCTGTGCAAACACCTGCTTCATGAACATGAATAGAAACTCAGCTGGTCAAACTTACTCTGAATACTTGTAACCCGCTTTCAAAATGATGCTGAATTTTCTTTTAAATCTAAAAGTTACAACAAAAATATCTGACTTTTAATTTTTGGTTTTTTAAAACAGCCTTGTATGAGCTTTCATATGTAATGGACAGACACCTACTATAATTTTTTTTTTTTTTTTCACATGCTCAGACACAGCAGCCATGAGGATTGTAACGTCCTCCTCCTGAGTTCTTCTTTCATCTGGAGGTTCTGGACAATACTGTTGAATGTTCTAATGTGAAGTTGGTTTTACTTTACTTGCACAGTCTAAAGAGGCTCGGTACCTTTACAAATGGGTGTACGCTGTCTTTTGAACATATTTCTGCTACCAGAAGATAATTTTGTCACTGACTGCAAGTCTTTGCCACCTCCGTGTCACCAGTGGCGCTATTTAGCTTTGCCTTCCCTCTTTCCTCCCCACAGAGCTCTGCCTGCCATAGGGATTGTGTGAATGTTCCTTAATCCATATTAGGGGAAGTCAGCCTGGCTAGTTTAGCAGCTGGTGAAGATAGTCTGAGCTAATCTGCGCGCTGTTGCCTGAGCTGGAGAGCGCTTACATGACCTCTTCCCCTGGCAGAGCTGTGGAGGCCGTGATGGGCCTGAATTGGGGTGATAACCTCTTTAATCAGACCGGCTGTTTAAAAAAAAATGAACTTACATCTGCTGCCTGTGTTACTTTATTTTGGAAACTGAGTGCCTGTCATGTTGCAGATACTGGTAGTTACTGTTTTGAAGTTGACTTAGGCTATGCTAGACTGTGTTTACAGTGCATGTGACATTGATGATACACAGGCTTTTTCAGGGGTGTGCCATTCTTAGGCAGGAATAGAATTTACGTGTTTGAAAACTGGGCATAAAATGTCCAAGCAGGTTCTCTTAGTTAAGGGGATTCTTGAAAATTCCAGCCTTAATGACAAGCCCTGATGATATTTCTCCACTTTACTGTTGCTGAAATGAAAATGTTAGACTTCTGATCACAAGTCATAAGCATGAAAATAAACTTTCAGTTTTTGCAATTTTATTTAAAGGTATTGATGCAGGCTACTGGCAAAAAAAAATTACAGATATTTTAGTGCTTGCTTTTCAGAGGCGTGCACTGTATATCTAGAAAAATTAGTCTTTAGGATCTGTTTCTACAGTATTTTGCATTATAAAGAGGACATTGTGTAGCTCATTGCAAAATCAGTAGCTTTAGTCTTTAATTTGCTCTGCCTTGTTTTGCAGGCTTTTTTGTTAATAATGAATAGGTGACTTTAATTTGCTGTGGTGGAATGTTTTCCTCTTACATAATGTCTACACGTGTAGTCATTTGACAGTAATCTATTTGACCTTAATGTTAATTGGGTTTCTGCGCTCATTTTCATACGGCAAAATTAGAAGGAACCAGTTTTTGTGCACTTCTGTATATTGCTCCAGATACAGTTGTTGTTTAGTTACTTTGGGGCGTCAAACTTAACTTCTCCTAGAATAGCATGCTTATAATTTTAAATAAAGGATGTTTTGGCAGACTTCTGGGCGTGCTTCCGTGCCATTTCAATGGATATCCTTGTACTAAGTATAATTGTCTTTAACAACTCTAGCTTGTTAGTAGCTTTTTTTTTTTTTTTAAACAACTAACTTTTCTTTTATTTTTTTTTTAGAGCATGTTGGTGCACTGGATGCCCAAAATATTGTAGCTGTGTCATGTGGAGAAGCCCACACTCTTGCATTAAATGACAAAGGTCAGGTGTATGCTTGGGGTCTGGCTACTGATGGACAGCTTGGCTTGCCAGGAACAGAGGAATGCATCAGAGTGCCCAGGTTAAAAATAATTAGTAATAATAAGTTATTTTTTTTTTGGGGGGGGGGGGGGAGTGCTTAAATCACATTGGTTAACCTATTCTGCTATTATAATTAAAAACGCGCATTAGAAAGTGTACTTTAGCTATGGCGATTTCATACTGTAGACAGTTTCCTTTCTCAAAAAGTCAGCTTATGTGAGAAGTGTGTCATGGGTTTGCTTGGTCTGGGTTGTTGGGGTGGTTTTCCTTCTTTTTTTTTTTCTTTTTTTTTAAAGTCATCTGCTAAGAATGAGAGTTATGTTGGAAAAGTAGGATGGGTATTTTAAGAATGTAAATGGGGGATTGATAACTGCCATTTAAGAGAAGTTAAAGAGAAGTAGAACGTTGAACTTTCAAACCCAGTTGTGGGAGTACATTTGAAGGGGATACATTTGCGATCTGATCTTCATACTTCAGTTTTCACCCCGAAGCTTTTTAGCTGTGATCAAATAATACACATTCTAGTTACAAAAATGAATGCTCGCCAGATTCACTTGCTTGTTTTCAGAATGCTGTTAAGCATTGCAGCTAGCTGAAGTCCACATTTCTACCGGGATGAATAGGTTCACTGAAATCAGTGGAACTGTCTGTAGCAGTAAGTTTATATGTTTGCAGGCTGGAGGTTTTCTAATTTTGTTTTTTTTTACACAGGAAAAAGACACATGGAAGTAACAATTTCTTGGAACATTAGTAATTTATAAGTTTATCATGGCTGTGACATACGTATAAATATGAAAGATAGAAATAACTATTAAAAAGGTTTTTTTTTTAATTTCTGTATCAAATTTAAAACCCCACAGGCCTTTTAGAAACTCTTGGTTTTTTTCTCATCAAAAATTGAAAGCGTACTAGATTTAATGCAAAATCATATGTATTTGCAACTTTTTAATAACATTGTGCAATACTTAATAGCTCTGCAAACTGAAATTTTGAGTGAAGTTAATGTTGGTAGAGATGAAAAATTGAGTGTTTAGATTTTAACAGAAAGTAATTCAGGCTTTATCTAGTAGTGATATGAAGTATCTATAGTGATATGAATTCTACTTTATCTAGTAGTGATATGAAGAAGATTGTAAAACCTATTTTCTTTTGGAAACTAGGAAGTAAGAATAATTTTCTTCTTGCATCCGGTATTTATTTCCTGCATTCGGCTGTGTGACATCTCCTTCCTTGCACATGAACCTCCCTAATACTTTGTTATGGTCTTTTACTGACTTAAAATTTGAAAATAAAACAGAAACCATCCTTGAAAGTGTTAGGGGGAAAAAAGCAGCTTTGACTTAAGACTTTACTAAATAGCTTCTAATTAAAGTTAGGATATTTAAATTAGTTTCATATAAACTTCAGTGTAAAGGATTCACTTTTTGTATATTAACCGTTTGGCATGACTTTATATTTATTTCATACCATGACCTAGTAGCTTAATCCTTTCTCTGTTTTCTTACCCCAATAGGAATATTAAAAGCTTGTCAGAGATCCAAATTGTTCAAGTTGCTTGTGGTTATTATCACTCGCTAGCACTCTCAAAAGGTAAGCCAAGTTCTCCTGAAGTTTTGGGCAATTTCTTACCAGGTAATTCTAAATGTTTCAACATTTATTTTGTCTTTTTTAAAAAGAAAATGTTTGTTGTGGTGTTTTGTTTTGTTTTTTTTAACATGCTACCGCTTAGCACAGATGTGATTTCAGGTTGATATGGGAAGTGTAATTTGATGATGGAAGCTTGAATTTAAGAAATAAATGTACAAACAAATACTGTGTTTTTCTGCTTTTTTGCTTTTTATCATCTTGTTTTCATGTAACTTCCTTTTTAAATTCTTTTTGTTTTCTCTCCTTTTTTTGGTCCCCTTTCTCCTTCATCCTGCTAACATGTCTCTTTGTCACTAGATTGTTTTATCCTATAACTTCAAATTACCGAGGCTAGCAGGCAAGGACTTCCTTGTCTGCTTTTCTATTGCAAAGCCTCTGTTCTTTTGGTGCTTCTATAGCTAAAATGTAATGTCACATATATACCATACATATACATAACCCACCTTTTGAAAGGTTTAAACATATGTCTTCAAAATTTTGCTGGGGCTAGTTAGTATAGCTATCCAGAAATTAATATGAATTTAAATTTGCTGCTTGTTTGTTTCATTGTGACAAAGGAGAGTTGTGGCCAAAACTTCCATTTGGAACAAGTGGCTGCTGGACGGGGTTAATGGAAACTTAGAAACTCAAAACAAAAATTCCAGAAAGAGTGTAAAGTTTGACAGAGCTTCTTAACAATTTGTGGTTAAAATATGAACTAAATAAACTGTGGGGAGGAAGGTGTTGATTTTTTTTTTTTCCCTTAAATTTAATAATTTATACTGACTATATGTGCCTTAATTCTGTATGTGGCACTTCATGGGCTCATACTGAGTGTTTTCTGTGCCATTATGTATTCCCAAGCATCTTTACCATTATAATTTAGAGAGATTCCTTTGTTCTCAGGATAGAGATTACAAATAACCCTTTGCCTGGGTTAAGTCCAGCAGTAAAATGTGAGGAGTATCAGAACGGTGCTGTTCAGCATTCTGTTGGTCAAAGGTGCAAGAATGTAGTAGGAGTTTGTAATTTAAAATTCACTTAGTATTTTAAATAGTTACAAGCTTCAAGTACAGTATCACTATCCTGTTGCCAGTTCATGGATTCACAGCTCCATGTTTCTGTTCTTCGCATGCATTGTAGGGCATCTTGTTGTTTTAGTTTGTGGGGTTTTTTTCTGTTTGTAAGAGAACCTGCAGAAATACTTGCAATATAGCAAGGTTATGGCCTTAAAAATAGACCCACACAGGGAGGAAAATGGATGAACTTACTTGAATTGGGCATTTTGAGAGGAGACTTTGTAGTATTTTTATTATTTATCTATATGTGGGATATTGTTCATGTGGTTATAAATGATTGGTGTGGGATTTCTCTGGTGTTAGGAAGATTGTTCTGTTTAAAAGAGGTGGTTTGGGGTTTTGGTTTGTGCTTTTTTTTTTTTTTTTTTTTATCTGGTTGGTTTTGGTTTGGGTTTTCGGTGGTTGTTGTTTAAATAAATAAATAAAATCTAGAGACTTGTACCCCAGAGAGTGGGTTTCATTGTTTTCCATGTTGATAAAATTGTTGTTGGAAAGATGGAGGAAGGAGAGACATAGGAAACATTGTTTGAAACATATCACACCAGCAAAAGCAAAATATCTTTGTGATTATGTGTTGATCTTTAGGATAGTAAACGCTTTGGCAAAACGGTGGTTGTTCAGTAGAACATCTTCTTTTGGAGGCAATCTCAGCATAAATAGCTCTCTGATTTGTGATTCTTCAAAAATATGGATTTTTTTCTTTATAAGGCAATATAAAGTTTGTGCTTCATTCATCATATAATTAATACAATATTTTAAAATATAAAATATGTCACTTAAATTGTATGTGAAAAGTAAGTATGTTACCGTATAAAAGTTTAAATGAGGCTTGTGATCGGGAATTGGAAATTTTTTGCATGTCCAGTATGCAACTTCAACAAGATCTCTGTATCAAAATATATGCAGTAGTGGAACTCCTGATGGAACAGCATCTTGCTTAGTAATAACCAAACTCAACTTATCTAACACTGTTGAAACAGGAATGTTGAGAGCAGTTTTGAGAGTTTTGAATGTGATTTAAATACTTTCAGTATCGTGATTAAATATTGGAGTTGAATGTCTGCAAATCCCACGAGAATGCTTAGCTTCAAAAGTCATTAATTTGTATGCTTTTTCAAACTCAAAAATATTTGAAGAGTAACTGTCTAACTTCTAGCTTTTCTTACAGTAAATAAACTTTATATAATGAAAATATATTGATTGTATTTCTTGTTGTTTTTTTTTTTTTCCTTTAAACAGGAAGTGAAGTGTTCTCCTGGGGACAAAATAAATATGGCCAGCTGGGCTTAGGTTACGAGTACAAAAAACAAAACTCTCCACATGTGATTAAATCTCTGCTGGGAATCCCTTTTGCACAGATTGCAGCAGGAGGAGCTCATAGTTTTGTACTAACTCTTTCTGGAGCCATTTTTGGATGGGGACGCAACAAATTTGGGCAGCTGGGTCTTAATGATGACAATGGTAAGTAAACATTACTTCAGTAAAAATTCATGCTGAAGGTCTTGGTTTGTGAGTCTGAAGACAGCAGAATTACTAGGAGAGGAACAGACAGAACAAACCTTTGTTGAATATTGTTGGAGAGTGCTGATGTCACGTGAGATTGCAAAAGGGAGTTTCCTCAGCTGTTTTGTAGAGAAAATTCTGACGGTGTTATGTTGAAATTCTAGCCTGCTTGACTTGTCTTCTTTCCCTGTTCTAGATTTCTCTGTGACTTAAACTTTCTGAATGGGATTGAATTAAGATACTGTGCAGTAGTTATAGTTTAACTGAATTTTACATAGAGGAAATTGCTTGACAAAGCCAGTGATCTGTCAAAACTATTTGGTTGTCCTTAGTAGACGCATTTGAGGCATCTTCATTGTCTTGGTACCATGTGGGTATCTGCCTTTCTCAGGCCACTTCCGATAATCATTCACAATTTTCAGCTAACCGTTTCCAAAATTCCCTCTACTGGGGTGTTGATACTCATTAATGATTTTAAGCAAGTGGTTAGGTTAGACAAAAAGTTGTTTCTTTATTAGTTATATTACATTACGTGCACGCTATCCACATTCAGGGCTCCCAGATAGGAGTATGTGCTATCAGGTCCCTGTAATACATAGTTTAGTATAGAATAATTTATAGCTAGTTGCATGAATTCAACTTTTCTCACTTGTTCATTGTTTTCGTGACCATTTAAAATAAGAAAAATGTGTTGTGGTTAAAATGCGTATCTGAATTAATGCCTTAAATCTGGTCAAACTTGTGTAATAAGAAAATTGCATGTACTTCTCAAAAATCAAATTTCCGTGGGAGACTTCAGTTACTTCTATGTATTCCTTGAAATATGTATAAAAAACTGGGGTCATATAGCATCAATTCTCAGTAAAATCCTTTTTTTTTATGTCTTGACAGGGCTTTTTCCAGGCCTTTTAGCATACCTGACAAATTTTAAGACATTAGCATTAACGTTTTAGAAAACTTGCCTTTGTGCAACTGGATGACAAAGCTGATTTGTTCTGGTGATGGAGGGAAGTTAGTTGTGCTTCCTAATTACTCAGTGTTCCATTCTGTTATACCTTTAGTAACACTGAACTGTGACCAACTGATACCCAACTTATCGGAACACTTTGAAAACATAAAGCACATAAACAGCTCAAAAGAACTGTCATTTGCTTTCTTTTCTCATGGCCAATGGCAGGTCTAACGTACTGTTCCATATTTCATGATTTCTGTATTGACATATCCTGTGCTAGTGAAAATGAGAATATTTGCTACAAAGTATTTCGGTATAGTAGTCTCTCTCTTTTTCTCTAAGAACACTTCCATCTTAATGCAATCATTGTGACTGGGTTTATATATCTTTATGCTAACAAATTTGAAGTGCTTGTTTGGCTGGAACTGGATTAGAATAAATGAGCAAAACTATATGCTTTCTGTTTGTTTTTTTTTTAATTATTTTCAAAATAAGCCATCTACCACTGTATTAAACCTTTCAGACAGATATGTTCCTACGCTGCTAAAGTCACTGAGAACTCAGAAGGTTGTTCATATATGTTGTGGAGAAGATCATACTGCTGCCCTTACAAAGGTACAATATTTACAGATATGTTTATGCTTAAACTTTTTAATGTTTTCAGGAGAAGATGCTACCTGAATAGGAAGTAATAAACAAAATTCTGCATAAAATTTCTTCAAAGTTTATTAGATGAAGTTGAGGAAACACTGGAAGAATGGTTAAATATTTGAAAAAACTTACCAAATATAATAAATCTTTCAGTAGTTTTAAATTTTTGTCAGATTTGGTGAAATTGAGCATACAAAATACAGTGGGTTTGATGGTGCATGTTGCATCATTAAAATTATGCAGATACTGAAATTTTACATTAGTGTATCCTAAAGAGATTAGAGACTGTAATGCCTCTAGCACTGCTGTTATCACTGATCAGACCGAGTTAATTTAAATTAAATGCTGGGGGGGATTTGTGTGTGTGATTGTTTAAAGTTTTCTTAGTAAATTGCTGTTTGCTATTGTGGTGAGTTACCCTGGCTGGATACCAGGTGCCACCAAAGCAGCTCTGTCACTCCCTTCCTCAGCTGGACAGGGGAGAGACAATATAATGAAAGACTCATGAGTTGAGATATGAACAGGGAGATCACTTACCATCGCGGGCAAAACAGGCTCAACTTGGGGAAATTAGTGTAACTTACTACCAATCAAATCAGAGTAGGGTAATGAGAAAAAAAACCAAATCTTAAAAACACCTTCTCCCCACCTCTCCTTTCTTTCTAGGCTCAACTTCACTCCCGATTTCTCTATCCACTTCCCTCGAGCGGCACAGGGGGATGGGGAATGGGGGTTGTGGTCAGTTCATCACACATAGTCTCTGTCGCTCCTTCCTCCTCAGGGGGAGGACTCCTCACACTCTTCCCCTGCTCCAGTGCAGGGTCCTTCCCATGGGAGACAGTTCTCCATGAACTTCTCCAATGTAAGTCCTTTCCATGGGCTGGAGTTCTTCACGAATTGCTCCAGCGTGTGCCCTTTCATGGGATGTAGTCCTGCAGGAACAGACTGCTCCACTGTGGGGTCCCTTATGGGGGTTACAAGTCCTGCCAGCAAACCTGCTTCAGTGCAGGTTCTCCACTGAGTCACAGGTCCTGCCAGGAGCCTGATCCAGTTCTGTCTTTGTGCAGGGTCACAACCTCCTTTGGGCATCCACCTGCTCTTGTATGGGGTCCTCCATGGGCTTCAGGTGGATACCTGCTCTGCTGTGGTCTCTCCGTGGGCTGCAGGGCACAGCCTGCCTCACCGTGGTCTTCACCACGGGCTGCTGGGGAGTCTCTGCTCCAGCGCCTGGAGCACCTCCTCCTCCTCCTGCTCTTTCTCCTCCTTCACTGACCTTGGTGTCTGCAGAGTTGTTTCTCTCACATGTTCTCACTCCTCTCCTCCAACGGCTGTTGCGCAGCAGCTATTTACATACTATTGGCAAACCAGTAGAAGAAATGGGATGTTTGTGTAATCCACTAGTACATATTGTAGTGTGAGGTTCTATGAAAACTTGGTCAGTTATTTCAGGGCTGATTTGGAAAAAATCGTATATTCTGTGTCAGTGAGGCATGTTCATGCAGGGAGATAGAACTGATTAAAACAGAGAGCTGAAATACATCAAATTGCCTTATGCATAACTATTGGCTAAATGCGTTACTTGGAGTCTTATTTTTAAACTTTTAAACTTATTTGGAAACTCTTAGGAGCAGCATAGAATGTGTAAGGCTAGTGCTCTTTCCTACACTCATTTTAGTGATGAATAGTGTATTTCAAGCATCAAGTGATGATAAGTACCTTTATTTTGTGGTGGGTAAAACAATACATATGTGTCTTACTTTAAATGATTGATGACTCTGCTTTTCTTTCTGTGTTTTGGTAGTTGGATTAGACTTCAGTATTTAGGTATAAATCAGTATGTATTGGCATTTTGACATTTCCTGTCTGCATCTGTTGAATTCAGAATATTATCGTAGAAGGCATTAGAATTTTTTAAGTACCTATTTCTAATGTTTTATTTCTGAAGACAAAAAATATCTATGTTTGTCTCCTGTTGGAAAATGTGGGAGGTTTTTTTTAATGTGTTAGTTTGAATTTTTGCACTGTAACAACTTGAAGGTTTTCTTGAAGAATATGATCTGCCTAAATGTGGTCGTACTTCTGTTGATTATGCAGGATTATTTTTTTCCAGAGAAAGGAAAAGGACTGCTCACAAACAATTGCTTTTTGTCCTAAAATATTCTCTTGCTTTGACTGAAAAAGATATGGCAACTTTGTAATCCTGGTGTATTGTGCGAGGTTAGAGAAATAGAGAATATAAAGAAAACAGCGATCTGTAACTTGCATTCTAAATGTTTTTCCCTTTTTAACATATAGAAGTTAATTTCAAACTTGCTTTAAAGCTGATGGACTCGATTTAAGATACTGAATTTAATGCAAATGTTTTGACAAATTGATGTCACCCATCCGTATAGCTCCATTTTCCCTCGCGTGATAGGTCCTGCAGGTGTAGACAGTACTGTGGAGACATGCGAGCGTTCTTCAAGTCCTTCTGAAATTCAGAAAAACCCATCACTGTTTGTTATCCTGGTTCAGTGGATGAGGCTGTTGGTTTTTCTCAGTGGACGCTGCCATTTTAATGACGGTTTCCAGCAAAGGTCCAGTCTGATGCAGAGTAGAATTGAAAGAAACAGCTTTACAATTTCAAAGTCTTTGAAAATGGAAAGTTTCAAAGTTGTTGTAAGTTGTGTAACTTCTGAAAGTGTTTCTGATTTAACATTCTTTCATTAAAACTTTTGGTTAATTTCTTGATGAAATTAATCAAAAACACTTTTAAAAAATTACTTGCCTTACGACAATATTGAAATTTTCTGTCGTCTTAAGCTTTCAAGTAATGAAGCTTACCGTTTCAGTCATACTCTGCATCATCTGCCTAAGGAGGGCAGCTTCCTATTCGGTAATTGCTTTAAAATTTATATTCAGAATTTAAAAGCCAAAGTATACTTTTTTTTTTAATAGTGTCAGTTTATATACTGTTGAAGTTCCTCAAAAAAGCTGGAAAAGAGGAAAAGCAAATGTTAGTATCTATTAATGAGACAAGTTAGTGGCTAGACTATTGTATAATAATATGGAAATGAGAAGAACGTGATTTAACACAAGTAAGGTAATAGTTGATAGCTGTGCCACATTTTCACAACTGCAATTAACTTGTGACCCTTCTGTCTCTCAGGGCTCTCTGGTGCCTGTATATTTTTCTCTCCTCTCCCCACAGTTCCAATTCCATCAGACAAGGAGATTTATTAAACCGCTACTTCTATTAAGTTTCTTGTTCTGAGATACGTATTGTCATTTTAATGCAAATAATTTATTTGTTTAGGAAGGTGGGGTTTTTACATTTGGAGCTGGAGGCTATGGTCAGTTGGGTCATAACTCTACGAGCCATGAGATAAACCCAAGGAAAGTTTTTGAACTCATGGGAAGTGTTGTCACACAAATCACTTGTGGCAGGTAAGATCTATTCTGTGCTAGCACTATGAATCTTGTAAATAACTTATTTCATACAAAACTTCATATATATTGCAATATAAGGTGGGGGTTTTTTTCTCACCCTTTGTGGTTAGGGAAGACAAGATATCTAACAAAAGATATTTAGAGACCTTACTGGGATTTTAAAAACATTCGATAGAAGAACTGAAGGAAATTACACCATTTCTCTGACTTTCTAAACGGAAAGTGTCAATAATCAGTATGAAGGTGGTTTTTATTGCTGTCACTTCATAATTTCCTATTAAAGAACAAGTGTGTTTGGGGATGTACATGAGCATCACTGAGGATAAGTGTAAAATTTGGAAACATAGCTTGTTTTGTGAAATACCTGTAATACCGTACGGTACTCCAGTTTCTAGTGGGGTTTTATTGTATATGTTATAATAGCACCCAAGAAATTGGAAAAGTTTCTAACACACAAGGAAATGCTGTTGCCCAAAGAACTGCATTCTAAGACGACGAAATGAGAAAAGCAATATAATTTTTTAAGAGATGGTCACACTTCATTTGTCATAAAGAATATGTAAATGTAAACCTATCTTTCTAGCAATTTGGTTGACGTTGAGTTGACCTGTTCCCTTTGAATAGTTTAGATGAATTCAATACTGGTTCTTTCCAGGCTCGTGATAGGAGAGAGGGCATCTAGAGTGAGAAGGATGGGAGGGGAAAGGAGATGCAGCCAATCTGCTGGAAAACTTCAAACTTCTGAGTGACTAGAGAGATGCTCTAAACGCCAGACTGTGGCTATGCAGGGGTTCAAGGCAGAACCTGACAGCCCCATTCCGTGAACTTTGCCGTGAAAATGAAATGCTGCCTGTTGGAGTATGGAGTATTGCCAGTGGCAGTGCTTTGCCAATCGGGAAGTGGAGTGTTTGATACTACAGGACCTTTCGCATCCTGTTTAACACAATTCTTAGGCTGGCCTGCACAAAGCATGTTATAATGCTTAGGTTTTTGATACTGAATTTTATTTGCCCTAGGCAGCACACTACTGCGTTTGTTCCTTCATCTGGAAGAATTTATTCTTTTGGACTTGGAGGTAATGGGCAATTAGGTACAGGAACAACCAGTAACAGGAAAAGTCCCTTCACAGTAAAAGGAAACTGGCTTCCTTATAGTACTCAATGCCCGAAAACCACAGGTAAGCAACATCTGGCATATTTAATTCCTGGCTTCCTGTTCATTTATAGTGTCTTACAAATCTTGAGATTTAAATTAAATATGGGCTACAATCACTTTCTTCCAAACAGTTTGTTTGCACTGTGCCCTACTCCTTGAAGTCCATTTCTTCAGTAGGAAATACATGCTTACTTGTGCTGTTGGGTTAGGTCCTTTGTTGGCAGTAGATCTAAAACTCGGAGCTGTTAGCGTTTGCCTCAGCTAAAGGTAGTCTTAACTATTGTGTTGCAAAGATCTGCTTCAGCGAGGTTATGTAATGAAGGAACCTCTTTCTAATTGAGTGTTGATTGCAGTGTCTTAATCATTTCTCAGATTCACATTTTCACAGTTGTCTGTTTTTTATTCCTATTGCAGACAGTGAGGAGTGTTATTGTGTAAAGAGAATTTTCTCTGGTGGGGACCAAAGTTTTGCACACTACTTTTATCCACAGGTAACAGATTAAATATACTTTGGTTCCAAAGTCTATCTAAGTTAAATTTTAGTTTTTCTGATGCATTTTAAAAGATTTTCATATTGAAGGTGCTTCATTACATTGTAAAGTTCATTAGAGCAGTGTGGAAGCACAAGACACTAAGTCAATTTAGCAGCTGGAGGACTTGGATCTGGTTACTGAGTGTTAGCTGTCAGTAAGCTCTTGAGGCTTTTTGGCATAAGCCTTTTTTTGAGATGGATGAATGCAGTTTTTTTCCTTTCATAAAGGAAAAGGTGATTGAAAATTTGAGCTGTTTACCCCTGCCCAGCCTTCCGCAGTATCTCCTGACTGCAGCTTTGCTGTCTTCTGCTCTGTAGCCATTTTAGCATACCACAATGATGAGGAAACAAATGGAGCTTTTTGCTAAAAATGATAGGTGGTGACATAGTTTGTGATAAGTTTTAAGACTAGCATAAAACTCTTAAGTTTTAAAAGGACAAGAATTGATCTGTTTAAATTCTAGTACAGGAAAAAAAGTCTAGAAAGACTTTACAGTAAAAATGGCAATGTGGGAGTATGATGGAAAGGAAATGCTATTAGGGGATGAGTTTGGACAAAAAGACAAGCTGAAGATGTATGGTTGCATTTGTATAGGGGCTATTTCCAATATAGCCCAGCAGATATTAGAACATGGGGATTAATGAAGCATCAACAGTTGTGTATGTGGGGTGAAAACTAATTTGGACATGAAGGAAAACAGATTTTAGTGGGAAACATGTTTGTTATTACGAAAAACTGAGTACAGGTCAGGCTTGCAGCAACCCTTTGCTCCCACAGCCTGTTCTTGTTCTACATAATCAACAATTTTTCTAGGGATTTTTTTTTTTTTTTTTAGTTAATTCTGATTGAGTTGTCGTAACTATTGCTGTATTTGAGAGAAGCTTGTTTAGCAGTTGTAGACGGGAAAAAGTATGGATAATATAGGCTCAAAATTTCTCTATTAAAACTCCTTTCTTAAAAACTTTCTCTTGTGCAATTTCCTAATTGCTGGAGTAGATTCTGACTGAATAATTGAGGTGAACTGGATCTGTGTGAATGCATTTATTGTGGCTTACTCTGTACAGAAGGTATAAACAACAGATCAACTTTGATGCTGCAAAAGTATCCCTTTTAGTACTCCTTAGTGTAGTAATTTGTATTGAATTCTTTCAAAGTTATGCGAGTACTGGACTCCTGGGACTTGTGTGTCCTTGGCAGTTAAAGGGGTCTCAGCCAAAAATCTGTTTGTTTTCTCAAGTTAGTTTTTGGGCAGCTCAGTTCCCTTAGTTGTTTCATAGTGGGTTTAAATGACACTTCTGGGCACAAGGGGAACAGCAGGAGGGGTTCTCATCCTGATCCTGTAGGATGGGACCAGAAGTACTGATTTTTGGCAACAGCTAGTCATCGTTATGCTGAGTCAGCTATATTGTCAGACTGCACCCTCAGGAGATGCGAGTTTCCTTTTAACTAGTTCAACCTTATTTTTGGTGCTATTTGCCATCTTGTTTTTAACCAGTGCTCCTACTCAAAACAGTGGTCTTGCTTCTGTTCCTCTTTACTATTAGAAATCTTACTGGAATTCATTCAGTATGAGCAGCACATCAAAATGCAGCTCATCTGATGATGCAGTAAAAACGTGATTCATTGTCAGAGGAGTCTGATGGAAGTGATGCTGTCCAAAAAACGGAATGGCTTTTTTTGTGTATGCTCACAGCCTGGCAGTGAGCTAACGGGCTCATAGTGACGAGGGAGAAGAGATGCTTGCTCCTCTCGTGCAAAGCTTGTTTAGTGTTCACCTTCCAGAAAAGTACTTGTATGTTTAGGGAGTTTACCATGAAATAATCTGCGGTGTGAATCAACACACTAATCTAGATGTTTTTAGTGTATGCTCTGTTTTCATAGTGAACGCAGAACTGCTAGAATCTGGTAAGTGTATCTTTGGGTTTATTTCACAGTAGTAGCCTGTGTAGGCAAATTGTCAATCAAAGAATAGGTAAGGAGCTCAGCCACAGGACTGATTTTTCTGGAAATCAATTTCGTGTGCCTGATTCCTTATGCTTTCTTTAAAATTTAGAACATGGTGCCACCAGATGATTTTAGGTATCCTGACTTTTTGAAGCAGATCTGGACTGTGAATGAAACATTTATTCAAAGATTGCTGACATTCCCATCCGGAAGGCTTCCCGTAGAGATAGCTAAGTAAGTGATGTTGAGGAAAGAAGTTGTCTTTTATAATTTTATTTATGAACTGGGCATTAATAGGGTTTTGTATGTACATGGCAAAGCTATTTTTAAGTGCTGATTTTATTACATGCAGAGCTTTTGCTGTGCTTTTACTGTCACTCTTGTCAAGTAGTTTAGATCCTGTAGTCTGTGTCATCTCTGTCACAGTTTAGATGACTATACGAGATTAAATTTAAGGATCTAGATGCACTCTTAAAAATAACAGTAAGGAATGTAAAGGAATATGAGAACAACTCCAAGATTATTGCTTCTACTTTATTAAAGAAGGATGCAAAGAAATTAAAAACAAATTCCAAGACTTGCTTCTGTTTGTGCTGTTGTAAGCATTGAGTCTTGACTTAGAGGTTTTATTTAGTGTTGTTTAGTCGTATTGAAGTCAGAGTACCATCCTTTGTACAGTGTAATTTATTAGGGATTAAATACAGTGCTTTTAAATTGCAAATGCTAATTTGTAAAAATAAAACAAATCTATCTTATTTCATATGAACAACTTCAGTGAAATTGATGGAACGTTCTCCTCAGCTGGGTGCCTGAATGGGAGCTTTTTGGCTTTGAGGTAAGTGGTCAGGCTTTTAAACAATTATTCCTTTGAACAGAATTAATGGTGATTACCTTCCTAGTGTCTCTTGTTTCAACTCTAACACCTTCCCAGTAGTTCCTTATCTTACTGTTACTTTGATGCCTGCATTTTAAATTTGTAGCTCTTCTACTGCCATATGGTTTGTCAGCTGGCCCAAATGCAGTGTGTCTTCTGCCAGTCTTGGATAGTGTGTGCCTCCTGGCTGCTACCATGTAAGCCAGAAAAACTTGTTACTTCTCAGCCACGGGTTATATATAGTTCAAGGGGAATATATTGCACGGGCTGTTTTAGATCCTAGTGTTTTTACCTGATTGTCTTGCAGTTAGAGATTTTTTTTTTTTTCAGTTGCTTCAAAGGTCATATAAGAAATGGAAGTCTGATACTGTGATCTCTCACATTTTAATTCCTTAGTAAGCAGGGCTAAAAATTCAAGGTGGAAGATATTTTTGAGTTGCTGAGAATACAGAATTCAGTCTTTTTCTGTGTTTTTTTTCTTGCTGCAGCAATGATGATCACTACAAAACCAGCGCTAGATTCTCAGGGGTTGATATGAATGCTGCTAGACTACTATTTCACAAACTTATACAGCCTGACCACGCTCATATATCACAACAGGTTTGTGCTGCATGTTCTCCTGATGTTTGGATTTATCTTGCTGTGTTACACGTATTTAGAAAAACTATTGTTATGCTTGCTCTGACCCTTTAAATAACTTTCTTTACTCAATAATGTATCAACTGCAAATATGTAAAACTGTGTTGTGTTGTACCAATTAGGTAACACATCAGCATATTGTATGTCTCTGTATTTTAATAGTTAATATACTGTTTTTTTCTAAATGTGTAACAGTCTAATTTAAACTCTTGATGGTTGTTTTCTAGGTTAATTTTATCTAGATGGGCATTTGTTTGAATTCACAATTACATTAGAATAAACTGAATTTTATGATGTGCTGTAGGTGGCAGCTAGTTTGGAAAAGAACCTTATTCCCAAATTGACCAGCTCCTTACCAGACGTTGAAGCTTTGAGGCTGTATCTCACTCTACCAGAATGCCCACTGATGAGTGATGCAAACAATTTCACAACGTTAGCTATTCCTTTTGGAACAGCTATTCTGAACCTAGAAAGAGCTCCTCTGAAAGTTCTTGGTAAGAAATTGAATTCTGTACTGCTAAAACTAAGACTCTCCAGATTAAAATGTGTAGAAATTCCATTAGTGAAGAAATGGTCTCAGCAGCACCTGCTGGGTATTTCCAGTTCTATGGAATTCCCCACTAGGAAGGTTAAGGGTTAACATTGCTTGATGTGTAGGAAAGCACCTATTCTGTTTCTTCTGGGTGAGTTAGCTGGCCATCCATATGAATTCATCTGGTATTATAATTTTTGGACTGCTTTCATTTGGGAGGCATTAAACTGTGTAGTTCAGTGTATTTGATATGTGTCTTTGCACTTTAAAGTGAAAATTTTGTGGTCAGACAGCTAACAAGCTCTAAGCAATTTACAGAAATGTTGCAGAGCAGATGTTAAATTGTTTTGACTACAGCACCTGTTTCGTCTCTTCTGAGAGGTTCATGTTTTCTCTCTGATCCCAAGTTGTGGTCTGAGAATAGCTCTTTTTTTTTTTTTTTTAACTCTGCCTCCTTACACCTTCTTATTGTGACTCCTTTCACCTGAAATTCAGCTTAAAGAGTTGAAGTTTCAGGTTATTTCCTTTTTAATTTGTATCTTTTTGATAGGGTGCTTCCCTCTTCCTTCATTATTTTTTGCCTTGTAACCCATCTCTTGTGTTTTTCAGTAGTTTTTGGTGAGAGTAAAGAGCTTGTCTGCTGTAAAGGAAAGCAAACTCATTGTTTCTTTGAACTGTGGGGGTTTTTTGTGTGTGTGTTGCTTCGCTTTCCATTGCTATCAGGACTGTTTGCTTAAGTCAGAGTTTCAGGATTTGAGCTATCTGGTTTTATGTCAAAAGCTACTTTGTGATACTGCTGTGTACTCTGGGTGAACAGCCTTTATTTAAAGAGTTGGTGAGTAACAATAGAGCATTTGAATAGAGGTTTCATTATTTATGCAAAGAATAGTGTTGTTTAAAAGTCTGCGCTGCTCCTGCTGTGTTAAAAAAAAAAAGTTTAACTGACAAGTATGCTTTCTTGCAAAATGTATTTTTTAGTTAAAAGGATAGCATAACATAATGTTGTAGTGGCAAGTACTAAGTTGGTGTGTTCACTATTTGTTGACAGAAAATTGGTGGTCTGTACTTGAACCTCCGTTGTTCCTCAAGATAGTGGAACTCTACAAGGATGTCGTAGTCCACCTCTTGAAGTTGTGCAAGATTGGCGTTCCAGCTTCTGAAAGAAGAATACTTACCAATTTTCTACACACGGCTTTCAGAGTTCTGGAAATACTGCATAGAGTATGTTTACATCAATTTTAACCAATTACTTATCTGTTTGTTTTTGTCAGCATCTGTGTACTGTAGAGTTGTTAAAAGAAGTTAAGTTATTAAAGTGTTTTAAATACTCAGACTTGAATCTACAGAGATATCTGTAGTTGTTCCATCTGGACCAACGAACCATTGAGATTCTGAGTTCCAGTCTGACATGATGGAATTACCCATTTTCTTGGGAACGCACACTGACCCAGGCAATGGCATCTGTGAGGGTATGTTGGAAAGAATTGCCTCTTAAGCTTGAAATGATAGCAAGTAAGATCACAAATGGAAGATAAGAGCAAGCTGTGTTTTGAACACGGAAGATCTGCGCGGTTTTACCAAGACAAACATGTATTTTCTGGTTTGTTTATTCCATTTGTTAGTATTTTAACTTAATTCATGAAAACTATTGAATTTATGAACTTTGAACAAAGGTAGCCTAAATCATTTGGAGGAACCATACTGTGCACATCACAGTGCATTATCTAATTGCTCCTGAGGTTTCCCCTCCCACCCCCTATTTTTTTCCCTCTGTAGTTTATTCTGGTCCTATGGCATTTTGTGTTTATAGGCTAAAAGAGCATTTTAGGCATTCCTTAAGGTGCTGCTCAAGCACTGTACTTGTACAATCTAGCAAAATGGGCACAGGTGTCTAAACTGCGCCTTTTTGTGCTGTACGTCACAGCCTTCCTCCCCAAGCTGTCAGAAAGAATGGAAAAGATTTCTGCTTTGGAAGTTGAAATTCCTATGCTATGGTTTGCTCGGCTTGTCTTTATTCTTTATGAGACCATCAAATTAAGGCTGAGAGCAAGACTGTCTAGTAACGGTCTTGTGTTAGAAGTGCTAGATGTCCATTACAGATTCCCATCTGGAAAGCTGTTGGTATATAATAAATTATTATTTTGCTGCCTTTAGAATTTCTGTCACCGCTCAGGCTTGCGGTAGCTCTAAATCTTAACAGCTGAAGTTGATCTTAAAATCTTAAAGCCTTGTGAGTAATTGTAGAATTGTAATGTGCTCTCCTAAATTCCAATTTTTTGTGAAACTCAACTTTGACTGCTATGTAGCTACATTGTAGAAATAGTTACATTTGTACCTACCCTGCTGCCCGGCTCTTTAGCTTGGTATAGTCTTAATATTTAGCTGGTATGGACTAAAGGGGATAAAATGGACAGACATATCTGAGGTATTTCACTAATTTAGTCTCTGGTGGTTTTGGGGGCAGAGGGGAGAGGAAAGGAGATGTTTGAGAAAAGTGGACTTAGATTATTTGGTTATAAAGACAGAAATAGGGATCTTGCTGTTCTGGCAGTTAATGGTGCTTGACAGTCCTTGGGAAAAGAAGTGTGTGTTAGAAAAGTGTGGATGCTTCTGGATTAAAATTATTTTGTAGAGAGAAGCCTTTATATAAAAAGTTTTTTTTCCATGTCTCTCTTTCTAAGCTTAATGTTACTTAATGTCTGGTGAAGGGTAATAGAGATAATATTCATATTGTAATTAAAAACAGAGTTCTTGAATCGTAGTTCTTGTGCAAATACAGGAACAAGTGTTTGATCCATTGTATGCATTAATATGTATATTCATCACTGGTCCTGTGAGATCGTATGATGTTGCGAAGTGGCAGCACTGTATTGTGCGATGCTGTATGCTCAGCTAATCTTACTTTTCTTTGCATCTTTGAGGTATTCTGAGTAATCCCCGTATCTATGTCTTTAACATTGTATTTTGCATTCTTGTAGGCACTGCTGTTTATCTAGATTTTTTTTTTTTAGTAGCTGGGTATCTGTGGCTGATAAATCAAATGCTTGAAAAACATGGAAAAGGCCTTTTGAAAATTGTTATACAAAGTGCTAATAAAAAAAATGAATTGTGCTTCTTTAGGTAAATGAAAGAGGACAAGTTATACAGTATGACAGATTTTACATTCATGAGATACAAGATCTGATAGATATCAGAAATGACTATGTCAACTGGGTCCAGCAGCAGGTATTTGGAATGGTAAGTTGGTTGGGTTTTGTTTGGTGTTTTGTGGGTTGCCCCCTGCCCCATGTTTTGGTTTTAGGTTTTTTTTCCCTTTAGAAGCCTGTAGATTCTCTAAATATGGGCACTTTCTTTTCATAAAAATACTTTCACAGATCAGTGATGCTGAACAGACTCATCTTACATCAGGCACTAGCTAAGGAAGAATTGTTAAATAGGTGTGTTTCTTGTAGGGTATCATTCTTAGGACTGACACTGTTCAACATTTTGATCCATCGATTAAAAAGTGATTTAAAATGCTGTCACTTGAGAGTTGCCATGTCAAAAAAAGCTAGAAAAGTGATAGCTCATGACAGGAAAACATGCAGAATAACCTGAATTGCTATATAAGACAGGTTCAGTCAATGAGAAAGCTGAAACTGTCTTGGAAAACTAAGTCTAGAAGCCTAATAGGGGGTTACAGGGGACAGATAACTAACATAGTTTTCTACTTTGAGTATAGCAACAAGAGCTGAGATAATTAATTCCTGGATCTGTAAACAGAAGAGTGGTAAGTGGGAGTAAATTAATGACTGTGCAGAGAATTAGTGAGTTGGATAGGATTTTGCCACACCGTTCTTTGACTTATGCTTTGAAAAAATAGTGAGTAAATTAATATGCTTTCTCTAGGTGCCTAAATTTAACTTTTTTGCAGCAGTACCTGGAGGGTCCTGAACATGGGATATATAGTTTTGCTGTACTTTGTGAATACAAAGCAAGTGACACTGTCTATCAAAGAATTCAAACTGCAGTGTAAAACAACAACAACAGGGAGACTGGGGAGCGTAAAGAAATGATGAGTCAGTATTGGCAGTCACGACAGACATTTGTTTCAGCCAAGCTTGTCTGAAAAAAATAACCAGGCTGGTGTTGGTAGCTACGAGGGGTGCTGTACTAAATGAGATGTAGAAGCTAGGGATGAGCATTGCAGGGCCTTGGAATTAGGGACCTATATATTTGGAACAGGGAAGAGTATGCCAGTGAAGGGTACAGAAGTGATGGAATTTAAGAGATTATGACCTTTGCATGCTTTAAATGGATGTAAAAAAACCCACCCAAATTGCATGTCACGATCGGAGAAGAAAATGCTGAATATGGGAAAATGAGAGCTGGAAAATTGCTTTGTAATGAAAGTCTTAAGCTCCACTTGTTAATTAAATCACAAGATTGAGCAGTAGCTTGACATTACTGAGAAAATACTAGATACTGAATTTCCCTTTAATCATCATCATTTTGTCATGTATTTGTGCAGTTTCAAGTTCAGCAGAAAAAGATATTTTGATTTATTACAGGACTGAGAGAAATTCCATGGCCTTAGATCTCCTTCGTAAATGGTTTTGGTGGCCTTGTCCTGCCTTCGTGTTCACTAGTTTCCTGTGTTCTTGCTTCTGATAAGAAGCCCTACTTGCCTATTGAGCCTGTAATAATGAATCAAAAATTCCTTTGCTAGTGTAACTTTTGTTGTCATAACTTGAGGCAAAACTGTTTGCTTGCTTCTTTAATTAAAACGTGGAGGGAAAAATGTAGAAAAGAGAATTTCAGAAGTATTCAGAGTATTCTCAGAGAGAAACTTGAAAGAATCAAAGCTTTTTCATCCAACAACAGAAAAATGAGTGGGGAAAAACTGAAGGTACTAAATGATGAACTATTGATTTGAAGAGGTGTTTTTAAGATACAGCTTAAAGAAGTTGAGAAAACCTGTTTGAATTAGGAATAAATAATAGTAGATACAGTAGGAGTACAAAATTGCATAGATCTGTGATGAACGGAGTACTCAAATCTGATGTTTCCTATAGGAATTAGGGATAAAGATAGAAAGCAAAGTGTTCTGGCCATCGCTTTCTGTGACCCATGGATGTCTACATATTTGACTTCTCATATGTACATAGTCAAATTTAAAAGTTATTAGTTTGTCATTACCTTTTATTCCTTTTCCGTTTTCTGCCTGCTGGGTGGAAACAAACGTAGCTTTCAGTGCTGGATAAGGGGGGTAACGTGGCACCAGAGGGATAACTTAGTTTCTTAGCACAGTTGATATAGCTCGTTGTGGAAGTCTCCACACGGCCCCAGCCATATGTATTGGTCTCTCTCAAATTTCAAGAGTCGGTTGCTTTTCTCATGTCACATCTTATCGTAGACCCAAATGATTTGTGAGACTTTATGATAAAGTGATAGGGGTCTTTTATATGTTTAAATTTTTACTCATTAAAAATGTTTTGCATTTAATTTGATGTGTTTACAGTCACTTGAGAATGAAAATATATAGGTAAAAGTAAATGTCACTTATTAGTGTATGGAAGTAAACATCTAAAATGTTTAATTTTTTGCATCTAAGATAACAATATTTAATGGTCCTTTTTTAAAAGACTTGAAAGTCATGGTTGTACTTGGTAGGTTAATTAGAATGTTTGTGGTTGATATTTATTTCTCGGTAAACATTCTCTTGGGGGGGAAGCTGTAGATAAATTTTAATTCTACATCAGAGGTGAATAATTAATGCAGACACTAATGCTGCTTTTTCATCTTAATTATTGCTACCTTTGTGCAAATGCTGTCATAGGATGTCAACCATGGATTAACTGAGGTAAGATTGGTTGCAATCTGATTTCTTTTGCAGAATGTAAGGAAATCAGAAATATGAATGTCAAGGATTGTCTGATGTGTTGTATTGGGAGTAAAGCTTTAAGTTAGCATGGCTGTAATTTGAAAAGGTTTTTGTGGGGCAAAAATACATAATTCTTTGTATGCAAATTCAGAGCAGCATTTGAAAACAAGGACTACTTTGATGCTATCTACTGGCCATAATAAAAGTTCTGAAATTAAAGTGTACTAAGTGAGAGTGTTGTTTGTGTGTGTTTTGTTTTTGTTTTTTTGATATGGGTTTGAGTTTTTTTGGTTTTTTTGGCTGAAGTACTAAGCAATTGAAAATCTACTTAATTTTCCTAAAGTGCTTTGTCCTGCATTGACAATGAGTAAAGATTTTTTTGTCTTTCCAGTAAAATAGATGTATTAAATGAGTACTATTGCAATGGCTTCTTTAACCATGATTGTGGTTTTTAAATAAGCAGAGAGATGACGTGGCTTTTTTTGTTCTAGTTAACAGATATTCCTGTTACAATTTGCACATACCCATTTGTATTTGATGCCCAGGCAAAGACAACTCTCCTACAAACAGATGCGGTCATACAGATGCAGGTAAAAGTCTCAGTTTTTAATGTTATGAAATTCAATTTTTTTTTTAAGTTGGGTGTCTAGGGGGTTGCTGTTAGTGTTGGTCTTTTTGTGGTGTTTTTTATTTGTTTTTTGTAATCTCTTCTCCAGTGGCATATAGTTTTGATCTCGGAGTATGTACATGATAGAAGCTAGCGGTTCTGTGGGTTTGGGATCTCATTGAAATTAGATTATTTAATAATTGCATAAATTTCTGAGGAACTTATTTTCCTTTCATTAACAAGATGCCTTTTTTGAGGTGTTAACACACTGTAGTACAGGTGTGTGAAAAACCAACCAACCAAAAAACCCCCCAAACCCCTCATACACCACAAAAAGACCCCAAAACAGACCACCATCCCCAACCCAAAACCAACCCCACCTCCCATGTGAGCAGGTGTCCAATGATGGGTGTGTAGAGCCTGGAGCTGGAAGTCTGTCTTGTTAGAGGCAGCAGCCAGTTACTTTTAATTTCTTATCTTGCTAGGACTTAGGAGCTAGTGCTGTTATGAAGATTGGTAGTATGAGAGGCAGCATGTTGCCACCACATAAATATCTAGTGTACATATAATTTCTCATCACCTGTCATACCACTTTCAAAATGCTGCTAAACCCTGAAGTCTGATTGGTGTCTGCAAGGCAGTAGAAAAGCAGCTTAGCTTGAAAATCTGGCATCTACTTGGGACAGTGGGAGTAGTTTTCCTGATCTTGCAGTTTATGGTAGGTCTTGGCTCTTTTCCTGTTAAATGCAATTATCTGTTACTCCTAATTTGTTCCCTTCTGTTTTAGCCTAAAGACTTTCCTAGAAATTGGATGATTGGTACAAATAATTCTGTATCTTGACCCATATCTCTTGTCTAGAGATAGATACACTAGACAACCCTAAAGTAACTGAGAGGATCTGACACGTTTTCATGATTCTCTAGGTAGAGTTGAAACCACTGTGATGGTGTGAGCTATACTTTTGTTCAATGTTGGGAGTTTTTTTTTAAATAAATATAATCCATACCTGTCCAGTTGCTGTAAAGGTATAATAAATCATATTCTTAAAAAAAGGAATGGAAGAATGAAAGGAGGCTACTGCAAAAGTAACAGCAATAAAAGCATCAGGCACCCCCCCTATGTTTATAATGTTTAGCGTAATAAAAGTTATTGTTCTGAGTCTGAAATTAAACAGAAGAGATAAGTCATGCTCAAGTAATGGGCTCGTGTAGAAAAATACGTAGTTTCTTATGCCTTTAAAAATGTACATACACAGTCAATACCAACATTTGATGAATTCAGGGAAATGATCACATCGAACATTTCTATTAAAAATATTAAGTAGTGTTAAAACACAAAAACTTTCAAGAGTTCTTTGCCATATTCATAACATGTGCAACAGTATTTTGTTTTTTTGAATAGTTGTAATAAAAAAATTATAATACAAATGAAATAAATGAACAAATTGCTTTTCATTCTGTGAATTAGTTTTCAATGGAAGTTTTCATGCCAGATTTATATTAAACAGCTTACTTTTCATTAGGTGAAGTGCAGTATTTTTTTTCTTCCTTTTGTTATTCAAAGTATTTTGACTAGAATGTTGAAAACTGTATTCTAAGACTTCCCTGAATATTAGCATTGATGAGGCTAATGGGTAAAGGCAAAATATTTCCTGAGATAAAAAGAACACGAAGCAAATTCGGACAAATTCAGTAGCTCTCATAATAGCTATTCCCATTCGTGTCTTCTGCACTTTTTAAGACAAGACTGATGGACATTTAATGTTGACAGGAATCTTATGTCGCCTACTGACACTTTCACTTTGGTTTTTTTCCCAGATGGCTGTTGATCAGGCTCACAGGCAGAATTTGTCTTCTCTCTTTCTGCCGGTATTTGAATCTGTCAACCCATGCCTGATATTAATGGTACGAAGAGACAACATCGTAGGAGATGCTGTGGAAGTCCTAAGGAAAACAAAGAATGTAGACTACAAGAAGCCACTCAAGGTATTGTCAGTACCTATTGCTCAATGTTGGTTGGTCTTTCACTGACATGCAAGTAATTGAGAATACTTTTGGAGAAATCTTGTTTCACAATCGTTTCTAATTCAGTTAGCACTGAATTGTGTCTTTCAGGTTATCTTTGTAGGGGAAGAAGCTGTTGATGCTGGAGGTGTGCGCAAAGAATTTTTTTTACTCATCATGAGGGAGTTGCTAGATCCCAAATATGGAATGTTCAGGTATTACGAAGAGTCCAGGCTGATCTGGTTCTCTGATAAGGTAGGGTGTAATCTATAGTAATCAATTTTCTTTTAACCTTTCAATATTTATATTAACAATGTATGAACATAGTAGTTTGTGGTAGCTTTATTTCAAGAGGAGAAGCTGAAATAAGTGTTCTCAAAAAATGTTTATTTTTGTCATAGTTAGATCAAAACTTTCCCTTTCTGTTTTTCCCCGTTCCTCACTTCTTAGCAGTTGTCCCCAAGCCAGAGAAGTTTAGTAGGAAGAGGTGCCAGCCACAGTAAACTGATTCCAAGAGCAGATTGAGTAAATCAAGGCAGCAGAGAAAAAAAAAAAATCTTGAAGTGGCATATTGAGCAGGTTTTTCTGTGTTCAGTCCCATTTATGGGTCTGTTTTGTAGGTGGTTGTCTGGTCATGCTTTCTTGGAAGTTTTGATTGTTGACATTTTAGTCCTCTTTCAGAGAAAAACACTGACAAGGGAGGCTATATCACAAATACCTGAATGTTCACATTTCCACAGTTGTCTTTTAAGCCATGGCTATTAACTCCAAATGAGTCAATAATGAGCTCCTCCCTCCTCCTCTAAAAAATAATTTTTTAAAAAATTGACATATATTTAAGTAGTGAATAGTGCAGTAGTAAGTCACTGACAGAAACACAATCTTATTGCAGTACTTTAAGCAGCATGTGTCACTTGTAGCACAAAATATGTTGTATCAGCTTCTTTTTTTAAAGTAGAAAGAGTTCTGTTTCCGTGGATTTCAGTCTCTCTCAGCTGGTTAAAACTTTATCCAGTTTATCCTTGGTACTTACTGGATACATATTGAAGGAAAATATGAATGAAACTTGCAGATTATTCAGCACCGTATACTTTTTTCTGAACTCTGCATGATTAAATTAACTTCTTCATTTTAAACCATCTTTTCTGTTTTCTGTTCTCAGACCTTTGAAGACAGTGACTTGTTTCATTTGATTGGTGTTGTCTGTGGACTAGCAATATATAATTTTACTATTGTAGACCTTCATTTCCCTTTGGCGTTGTACAAAAAGCTATTGAATAAGAAGCCATCCCTGGATGACTTGAAAGAGTTGATGCCAGATGTTGGCAGGTAAGCAAGACAGAAAGAGGAATCATACTAAAAATTAATTTTTAATTCAACATTTTCCTTTAAGAACATAAAGAAAATGTGTTATTTTCACACTTACAGGATAAACAGCTCAAAGTATCCATCGTCATTTGAGAAAGGATGCGTGCTATTCTTAAACACCTGCTTCTAAATGCTTGTTTGTATTTGTGTCTTCTTTTTTATTTTCCTACAAGAATTTCGGGGGAAAATATTATATAAAATTCAAAACCTTTGAGTTTTAGCTGTTAATTTTATAAGCCTAAGTGTGGACATAATTTTAGTTCTGAACAGCTTGTTTAGTTCCTCAAGGAAATGTTTTTGCTTATTTCACGAACAAATACATGCTAAATATCTGCCCTTGTAGGGATTGGAATAGCACTGGCAGGTAGGAGGTTCAAATGAGGGGAAGTGGATGTTTGATTGCCTCAGTGTTGGGAGTGCTCAAAGCTTTCAGAGATTCAAGGAGAAATCACACAAGTTAACGGAAGAGCCCATCAGTGGTTATTAAGTACTCATCACCCCTGGTTTGGGAATCCCTCAGCTGAAGACTAGGGTATGAATCTTCTCTTTTCACACCTGGAGATAATCAAAAGGAAATAACACTACAAGTAATAGCAAAACAGTTACTTGAGCTATCCCAACACTTCACAAGGTGCAAGTCAATGAGCTAATAAATGAAGTAACAGAGAAAGATTTTTGGGTTTTTTCCAAACCTGAATGATCAAAGCGTAGAGACTACTTCAGGAAAATCAAGTTCATCTCTCTTTCCACTGGTACAAATACTTCGTAATTTATTTTGCAGGGGAATGCAACAGTTACTGGACTATCCAGAGGATGACATAGAAGAAGCATTTTGTCTTAATTTTACTGTAAGTTTCATGTGGTGCTTGAAGTATTTCTTACCAAGCTCATACCATCTGTTATAACCGCTTCTGTTGAGGTGTTTGAGCAGCAGCATCCACTGCTGATTCCTGTGAATTTTAGCATCTGTTTCTGCTGTTCTTGTTGCTGTTAGCGAAGTGGTGGGAAGAAGTACTCTGCTCAATAAATAAGATTTATACTATTTTTGTTTGTTTTAAATAGATCACTGTGGAAAATTTTGGTACAACAGAAATTAAAGAGCTTGTTCCTAATGGTGCTGACATTCCTGTAATCAAACAGAATAGGTGAGTTTTATGGGTTACAGGGTAGTTCGCTGTTGCTGTCTGCCTTGGGAATGTAACTGGGCTGCTGTAAGTATGATTTGCCAAGCTGTTACACTGATGTTGGAGGCAAAACTACTTTGGTTGGTTTTCCAAGCTGTTCTCATGTGTATTGTTAAAGTAGCTGCTGTATTTAAGGATTTGCCAGCTGTGGAGAGGCTATCTAATTTTACTAGGAGTGTGCAATACTTTTTTTTCATTTTGAACTTAAAAATCAAAAATTTTCATTTTTGAACTTAAATTAATCTAGTGTTATTGGCTGAAGAGTGTGTGAGGGGTGGGGTTTCTTTCCTTGGTCAGGGATTCTGTTACTTCTATTTATAAAAGCAGCCTCTCCCACTCTCTGTTCCTTTTCTTTCTGCTCCTGAATATATATATATATCCGCTCCAGAATATATTTGGTGGTGCTTTTGTCCCTTTTTGCAGAATACTACCATTTTCCCTAACTCTCTCTTTCCATCCTCTCATGTATCCCTGTCCGTTCTTGGAGTCTTGGTGAATTCTCTGTGCTTTTACTCCTCCCAGAGAAGGGAGAATTGAAGGGAAAGAGCATGCTGTGTGAGAACAGAATGCACCTGGGCAGTGCACGGTAGGAATGAGGGAGAAAATGTACCTCTGGGCATGTTCCTTGAGGGCGTATGTTTTGGACAACATTTCTGTAACTGGCTATGTCTGCTGTAGAAGAAAAGGTGATGAAGGAAAATTCTGAGGGTATCATAAACCCATGTGCACGGACAGTACCTCCCACAATGGAGTGATTCTTAACCCTCCTGACCTACCCTACTGTTAACAGCTGCAATCACCACCTGTAGCTGTCTCACTTTTTGTTTTTCTTTTTTCTTCCAGTCCTTGGCTCATAGCTGAGGATTTGTGATACTCTATCTTAAACATGATAGCTTTAAAGTTCTCTGGTGTCATTTGGTGTTTTGTCACAAGGTGACTTTAAAATTGGAGTCGAATTATGAGAAAAGTTTCGGGGTGCCCATGGAATGTACGCTGCACTATTGTCACCAGTTGTCTCACAGCAATGAAGAATTCCTGTTTCTCAAGCTCCAAATATTCCATGATGCTTTATATTAACTTACTAATTAATTAACATAGAGTATTACAATGCTTATTAGTATACATAATATACATGCATAAATAATGCTAATTAATTAACATAGGGTATAATAATGCTAATTAGTTTACTACTATGAATTTTCTCTGGAGCAGGCTTTCCTTCCACTGTTAGTATTACACAAGTTACCTGCCTCCCCGCTAATTACGTAGCGTGCATAGAATAGGTATCTCATTGAGGTCTGGAAGAAGAGGAATGCGATTCACCGCTTCGCTCATCTCAGTATTTTTTGTTCAACAAATTTAATAAATGTATTGTCAAAATGTGTTTAGATGATTCTTTAAATAATTGGTGATGTTATTCAAATACTGTGGCTTTCCCCAAAGTATGTTGGTGGGATAACTGTAATCTATAACCAAAGCCACTCTGCCAGTGTAGTAATGAACAGTGTTAACTAGGATTGATTTAAATGGAAATTAAAGAAAAATATCATACATGCTATATCATATCAAGGAAATTTAGTTTTCCCCCTAAGTGCTGTGGAAGAAGGTGCTTCCAACAAGATACGAGAGCTCTCTTCGTATAGGAAGCACAGATAACAGGCCGTCAGTTTTTCATTATCCTAGCTCCTTTGCACTGATCTTTCTACTGTATAGGACTCCAATGTCTGCTTGAAGTTGATTTGCGTTTTCAGTGCAGGTACGGGAATCTTTTTAATTAAAAAATACAACACCAAAATTGGCTAGTCGATTTCAGGACACTGCATGTAACTTAAAGCTTATTGCCATTCAGTCCAATTCACTGCGATGCATACAAATAAGAGAAATGTTTATAGTACCTGAAATAAATAACACTAAATGTTACTGGTTTTCTGTTGCACATTAGGGACTCTGTCTTGTGGGGCGTGGAAGGGAAATAAGTTTATGTTCCATTTTCATTGAGGTTATCTTCACTGTGGTTGTAACATGAAGCAGAGCATTTATTATATTAGGATCCTTTTTGCTTAACTTGCAATGTGTTCTCTCCAGAAATGGCTACTGTTTTATTGATAGAAGGGTGACGTACTTTTTTTTTTCTTCCCTCTCTTCTTAACATAATTCTTTTATTATTCTTTGTTCAGGCAAGATTTTGTAGATGCATACGTGGATTACATCTTCAATAAATCTGTGGCCTCCTTATTCAGTGCATTCCATACAGGCTTCCACAAAGTATGTGGGGGTAAAGTTCTTCAGCTCTTCCAGCCCAGCGAGTTGCAGGCAATGGTGATTGGGAACACTAATTATGATTGGAAAGAACTGGAGAAGGTAAGAACCACAGTTAGCTATTTGTTTCATACGGTTTTAATTTCAAGGTGCGAAAGCAAAATCTTGCAGTGTCCTTTTGAGCTCTGTTTTAATGGATGTGACTTCCAGCCTTGATTCAACTGACTGCATGAGTGAGGAACTTTAAAAAATGTCAGTGAATTAAGAACTAAAATATTATTTACCTTCCTGCTCCTTATTTCCCATCTAATTTCTGAAGAAAATCAAACTTAGAGGAATTAAAATCCACAAAACCAAAAGGCAGCTGTATGTGATGGATTATATTAGAAAGGGGGAAGTGAGCAAAATGCACACAGTTAATAAAAGTCAATATTCTTGATTGCCAAAACTCACCGTAGGACTTTGTCACTAATTTATTGGGACTGAAAATGCTTTGGAGTACAGGCATTTGCCCGTATAGTTCAAGTCAGACCAAACAGCTGAAAAAAAATTGACCAAGGAAAACAGTAAGAAGTCCCTTGCAGTATCCCTTTACACAAACCGCATCCATTCTGCTGTAATGTCTCATTATCCTACTAGTTGTATGTGCAAACAGTAACCTAATTTCATGCTCATTTTAGAATACAGAATACAAAGGAGAGTACTGGGCAGACCATCCTACAATTAAGATATTCTGGGAGGTTTTTCATGAGTTGTCTTTGGAAAAGAAAAAACAGTTTTTGTGTAAGTATTGGAAACTACTTTGCAGAAGTTGCTCACTGTGATTTCAGGCTCTTGCTGTAAGAGGCAGATGTGAGTATTTGTCTGAAATAGGGATTAACTGTATTTGGAAGAAAAAAATCATAGTAGAAGGAATTGATTATGGGCTTGTCTCTGATTTTGCTGGGGTTGTTCTGAGTAATTCTGGGTGGTGGGCAGTTAGAAGATCACAGTAAACCAGAGCAGCATTAAAAAAAGACAAAACAAAACAAAACAAACAAAAAACCAAAACAAAAAACAAACAAACAAAAAAACCCCCAACAACAAAACAAATGAATGAATGACAAAAAAAAAAACACCAACAAAAGAAAAGAAAGAAAACCCAACAACTTAAATCCCTAGTGTCATTTTTCAGACAAGTGGGAATTTTTTTCTGTGTTTCGCCATAAGGTTCACATCCTCCAGTTTTGTCGTTGCACATAGATGGAATTTTGGAGTTATAACAGTATAAATACCTCAAGGTACTGATACGAGTAGAAATACACGGGGAGGGGGGAGAGAAGAGGGAAGTGATGGAAGCTTCCTGTGAATGAGCTTCTGTTGAGAATAGGTTATAGATTAGTTTCTGATTCCAATTTCTTATTGAACAAACTTATTCTGTGTGTTTACAAGATGCTTGCCAATGCTTGGTAAAGATACAGGCAATGGGTTTTAAATAACAAATTCTTACGTGTGAAAAGCTTCCTACTTTTTTGGTTTTGTTTTTTGATGACTGCTTGGTTTCCTATGCTAAAACGAAATGTTTTCATATATATATATATATACACACATACATACATACATGTTGTGTTGTAGTTCAGAGTTAATATATGTAAGCTGGAGATCGGGTTAAGTTTAAAAAAAACAGGGAATAATGACTTATCTGGAATAATTAAAAAAAGCAAATAACGATTAGAACTGCATGTATCACATACAATGTTAGTCTTAAACTGCTTTCAAGACCTTGTTTGTTTTTTTTTCTTGGCAGTGTTTCTGACAGGCAGTGATCGTATTCCAATTCTTGGAATGAAGTGTCTTAAACTAGTCATCCAGCCAACAGGAGGCGGAGAATGTTATCTTCCAGTAGCTCACACTTGCTTTAATCTTCTTGATCTTCCAAAATACACAGATAAAGAAACCCTAAAATCTAAGTTGATCCAGGCTATAGATCACTACGAAGGTTTCAGTTTAGTATAACTTCAGAAATGAGAGTTCTGTGTAACATGCGATCATTAAACTAACTTTTTGTGTCTTTCTTGTGGTGGTAAATTCAGTGGATGAAATGATGGAGTTGATAATATAGCTGATTATTTGCAAAAATGTTTGGTGGTACGGTTATTCATGGGAGCCAAAAAACACTTACAAAAATGAGGAACTGTCTTAATACATACATCCTTGTATAGAACCATGTGGATTTTGCCATCTTACAATAAAAATGAGAGTATTGTGAATGGGAGTCAAGTTTCACTGACATGAGTTAACATTTCACCTTCTGCAAACAATTTGGCGTGTGAGTGCATGAGAGACTTGCTTAAGTTTTTCAAATCACTTAGTAAGAACATTTAACTTTTTCCCTGATAAATTCACTGGGTAACTTTTCATTTTGTAAATAATACATTTTTGTGATAAAATCATTATGTTCCAATAGCAGTATGGTTTCTATTGCTTGTAATTGAATATGAGCTTATTTTATGGCTTTTAACAAAGTGACTACTCTGATTTCTGAAGATATATTTTTCTGGTTTGTTTTAAGAACCTTAATAATGAAAGTGATTGTTAAAGAGACATTCATCTTCACAATGTACAATCCATGAAGCAGTCACTTAGTGCTGATACAAAACTGCATACAATGGCATTTTTAATATGTGGATGGACAAGCTGACTTGATACACGGTTTTATTTTTAAGGACTGATTCTGTAATTAAGTGGACGCAATTATAAAAGAGGTTAATTTATCATTTGAAACCTCTGCAGCCATATGTCAGGAGTACAGCTTAAAAGAAAAAGATGCACCAGACAGTTGTTGCTGTCAAGAGGTAAAACATTTATTTTTAAATGCTGAAAGCGTAGTTTATGGTTTCTAATAGAATTTTCACTTTTTTCCAGATAAATGCATTTGAAATAACTCTTTAACACTCCTCTTCCCTTTTCTTAAGATTTTATTTTTAGTATATAATTGCCCTGAGACGATTGTGCTTAGCTGGACACTTTCAGATTTGACTTTCCTTCTCTGGTTAAATTCCAGATTTTGTGGTGTTAATGCATATGTGACTTGCAGCTGTGAAACAAATATTTATTTTTTTTAGATTTTTAAATGCAGTGAAAAAATTCAAGCTATAATAAAACACTTGAATGAAAACCTTTGTTGGTTGGTGTGTATGGATGCTTGCATTATGCATATTTCTTCAACTGGAGGGCAACTTTTGCATGCATTAAATCGAGGGTACAGTTCGGGTACCAAGATCTCACTTGAAAAGCAGGGAAATTAATTTATTGTAATAAGTTGTAGAACGTGGTGTTTCTGTGCTGGCAGTACACAAAACAGTACACTTAAAATCATTCTTTTTTCCTTAACACTGTTTTTTACAGCTTTCTCATGGAAATTCTAGTACATTTTTTGTATGCAGCTCATGTTCCATCTTTTCCAACATTTGTTACCTGACTGGGAAGTTTTCCCTCTTGCGAAAAAAAAAAAAAAAGGAAACCAACAAATGCTAAAGCAACTTGATCCTACTTTGCATGGAAGAAAGAAAAGGAGGAAAGAAACCAACCCAATATTATGCCTTCATTTTACCAGGTAATATTAAAACACTGGTTTTACATTATGAAACACCAAGATTGCAAAGGCAAATATTCAAAAATTAGGAAGTGGCTACTGTCAAGCTGTTGTCTTACGTTTTCCCTTGTGTATCATTACATGATCGAGCGCTGGGTTGTTGTTGTTTTTTTCCTATGGGATTCTTGCTTCATTCGGGGAGCACAGTTGGTGTTCACTGAACAAATAGGGGAGCTTATGATCAGTTGTGCAGGTCCAAGTCTTATTTAGTGCATATCATCAAATCCCAGCACTGTATATATGTATTTAATTTCCCTAGGGGAGTTCCTGATTTTTGCTATCAATAGGATTTTTCATCAATATCAATTTTAATCTGGAAGATGACTAATAGCCTTATTCTGTAAATGAGGGGGTCTGAGACAATCCAGGTCGTAGTTACTGAACACTTGGCAGTTTTTTTATGCTCAGTTTAGGATGCGCTGGAGAACTTAGATGTCCTCAGTTAAAATTGGCTGAAACTGCTGTGGCAATTAGTTCATGTTGCTGTGGAAGTTTCTCCAGCATCAGCAAGACACATTTAAGAACCCACTGGCAGAGCAGGCCCAGAGTCCCTTTGCTCGGGACAGCATTCACCTGAGACTTCTTTTTGCAATTTTGGCCTCAGTTTTATCCACCTCCACAAGAAGCGGCGTTGGGTCCTACAGCCCACGATAGCTCGGTCTGTGCAGTGAGGCAGGTGCTCTGCTGCGGAAGGGACGTGGTCTACATAACAAGGTAGAAAACTTTTATTCAGTACTAGATCAATTAATAGTCATTATATTACTTCTGTTAAACAAGTTAAATACTTTCTGCTGATACTCTCTGCAATGCTTGCGTTGCCATTAGTTCTGTTAAGTCATAACAACCCCGTGAAGGATCTCTACAGAAGTTGCACACTTCAGTGTTTCTTCTGGCTGGAAGAAGGTGGGCAGCAGGAAGTGCTTTCTCTTTTTTGGATCAAGTACCATTTTGCATACGATATTTGATGTGTGCATCAAGTGAGAAGGGGGGGGGGGGGGAAGAATCCATTCTATGCTTAGCTAAAATAGCTGGAGTGTTAATGAAGAAAGCCTAAGGCCTTCCTCCTTGTCAAATCTCAAATGAGGAAAGCTTGCATGCCACTTTTTAAAAGGATAACGCAAGCAACTGGGGGTAGTAGTTTGGTCTGCAGTGGGAGCTTTGTACAGTTGGAATTTTGGTAAAGACTCAGCATTATCTCTGGAGAATGTTAGTGGCCCTGAGCCACTGTAGAACCATGAAAGCAGCGAGCCCTGCTTTAGCATAATGACTTCTCTCCTTTTGGCACTTTATGGGAGTTAGTACTAATAATGTTGTTACTGATGTAGAACATGAAGCCACGGTACTCCCTGCAAGAAGGCTTATATGCTACTTTAAAAAAGATTTTAATTCATTGCACTGCTCTCTGCAATAAGCTTGATTTAGCAGAAATAAATGAAGTTTAATGTAATCAAATATAAACCACTATAAAAGAGAGCTCTTTAAATAAAGGCACGTGGGGTTCTGCAGTTAAGAGTTGCCAGCAGTGTGCCCAGGTGGCCAAGAAAGCAAACGGCATCCTGGCCTGTATCAGGAATAGCGTGGCCAGCAGGAGTAGGGCAGTGATGGTGCCTCTGTACTGGGCACTGGTGAGGCCTCACCTCGAGGGCTGTGTTCAGTTCTGGGCCCCTCACTGCAGGAAGGACATTGAGCTGCTGGAGCGTGTCCAGAGGAGAGCCACCAAGCTGGTGAGGGGTCTGGAGAACAAGTCATACGAGGAGAGGCTGAGGGAACTGGGCACGTTTAGTTTGGAGGAGTCTGAGGGGAGACCTCATGGCCCTCAACAACTCCCTGAAAGGAGGGTGTAGAGAGGAGGGTGTTGGCCTCTTCTCCCAAGGGAATAATGACAGGACCAGAGGAAATGTCTGAAGTTGGGGCAGGGGAGGTTTAGATTAGATATCAGGAAGAATGACTTTCCTGAGAGAGCAGTCAGGCACTGGAACAGCCTGCCCAGGGAGGTGGTGGAGTCGCCATCCCTGGAGGTATTTAAGAAACGTGTAGACATGGCACTTCAGGGCATGCTCTAGTGCCTGAGATTGTTGGGTTGTGTCTGTTTGTGGCTGGGGTGGGGTGTGGGTGTGGGCATTTGTTTTGTTTTGGTTTTGGTGTTTGGTGTTCTGGGATTTTTTGGGTGGTTTTTTTTTTGGTTTTGGTGTTTGTTTTTTTTTTTTTTGTTTTTTTTTTTTTTGTTGTTGGTTGGACTCGATGATCTCAAAGGTCCCATCCAACCAAAAATATTCTGTGATTCTGTGAGTTAAGAGAAATACAGGATTAAAGCTTTCTTTGAATAATAATTTTCAGCATGATAGACTGGTATATAGTGGGCACCGTAAAAATGGTTGTGTTTGACTTTCTCCATTGTGCAGCTGGGACTATGTGCTTGTGTGTGCTGAGTACAGCTCTCCACCCCCTTGTTGAGAGGGGAAAAAAAAACATGAAGAAGAAAAAAAAAGTGTCTCCCAATAAGCTGCACTTCCCATTGCTCATTGCTTGCCACGTGGGTATTTCTTAATTGGTAGGTCAGTGTGGGGCTTGGGGGAACTAATCATCAAGCTCTTATTTTTTTGTCTTTCAAGGTGCTGTTCAGGTTTGTGTTGTCAGCTTTGGAGCAGTAACCTTACCTAGACCTCCAAAAATCTATTAGTGTTAATACTATACCTTAGAGCCCCAAGAACCGCCCCCCCCTTGACTGCTTTCCGGGAGGATGTACACACTTAATGGAATAACACCACCAGCCACGGTTTCTATATGCTTGAGTTCCCTGACCATTTGACCAAGTCCTCAATTTTTTTCTGGAGGAGAGGAGCCTGTTGGTGCCTACCCCTGTTATTTGGCTCCGTGCTACCTGTTACACCCGGTTCCTTTCCGCCGGTGGAGTATGCCAAAACCTTCTAACTGCAAAACTCTGCCTCCCTGTTTCTGCACCAATGCTGCTGAGTGAGAAAGATGGCTTTTAGCTTCTGACCACAAGACAATTAGGCGGGGGGGAAAAAAGCACCTAAAATCAACTGTGACAATGCCGTAGGTGTACTAGAACCGTGTAAAAGTATCACATACGCAGACCTACTGGCCTCTTATCTGACTGAACGGTCTGAGTTCCTACATCTCCCTTGGGTTTGAACACACTGTATGGATCATTTACAAAACAGCAAAATAAGGTGTTGCTGATGCCAGGAGTGGGATCAAAGAGCTAGCGGGGGCGGGGGCAGCACTCAGCATTATTATTATGTTTTTTTTCCCTAGCCAAAGGCATGTGCCTCAGCCTCAGATTATTAGGAAGGAAAATGAGGTTTATGAATCTTGTTCATAGAATCATAGAATCGTATAGGTTGGAAGAGACTCTTGGGATCATCGAGTCCAACCATCTACCCTACTCTACAAAGTTTTCCCCTATCCCATATCCCCCAACACCACATCTAAATGGCTCTTAAACACATCCAGGGATGGTGACTCAACCCCCTCCCCGGGCAGCCTGTTCCAATGCCCGACCACTCTTTCTGTGAAAAATTCTTTCCTAATGTTCAGTCTAAACCTACCCTGCTGGAGCTTGAAGCCATTCCCTCTCGTTCTGTCATTGATTACCTGTGAGAAGAGACCAGCACCAACCTCTCTACAGTGTCCTTTCAAGTAGTTGCAGAGAGTGATGAGGTCTCCCCTCAGCCTCCTCTTCCTCATACTAAACAGTCCCAGCTCCTTCAACCGCTCTTCATATGATTTGTTTTCCAGGCCTTTCCCCCTATGAACTGCAGAGCTGTTATTTTCAGCGTAGTTGGTGGGTATGGTGCCAGTGGGGATCTCTCTCTCCCTAAGGCTCCAGGCTTGTGCCCAGAGCACGTCCATCCCGCGCCGCGGGTACTCCCTGTGTCCCCCCACACGCCTGAGTACGGGAGGAATTTGGGTGAGGACACAAAAGGTTAGCGTTATGTGAAGACTTCAGTTCGAGTGGAGCGCAAAACTTGTTTCCTTCCCTTTTTTGAGCGAATATACTAGTTTTTCCATTAGGAGGAGCGGAGCTGGCACCCTGCAGCTAGAAACCAACTTCCTATAGGGATCGTATTTGCCGTGTCTTTGAATAATTTTAGAGGTGAAGCCGATTTAATTATTTGTGCCTTAATTCTGCCTAGAGGCCGTGTGGGTGCCCCTGCCGGCAGCAGGGCCTGAGGGCCGCGGGAGCTGCCTGCAGAGGGTCTCACCCCGCTGGCGGGTGACTGAGGGGAGGGGGGGGGAGGTCGCCGGTGTCTTTAGCTGAGGGGGGGGCTGAAGAGACGGGGGGCAGGGGAGAGGAGGGGGCTCTTCGCTGCCCGCACACCGGCTGCCGCCCTGCCAGCCCAGCCAACCCAGCCCAGCGCCCTCCCTGGGGGGCGTTAGGGATTCCCGTAATCCCTCCTCTGCCGGTGGGAAAGTCCCGGCTTCAAACAGACCCCTGTGTGAGCCGCTCCCCGAGCTCCCCCCAGCCGAGCGCGGTTACAGCCGGGCTCCCTTCGGGGGGGGGGGTGCGCCCAGCCCCGGCCCTGCGGCGCCCGCTCGTTCTCCTGTCCCTTCCCGCCGGTTCCTGAGGCTGCTGCGGAGGCGGTAAGTGTGGCCGCGGGTGCGGTGCGGGCCCTGTCACCGTGTGCGGGTGTTGGGCTCCAGCAAGCGCCACCCGGTTATCCGGGGGTCCGTGCAGGGCACCCGTGTGCTGTTGGAAGGGGGGGTCTCCTTCAGCTGGGGCTTGTGCTTGGAAGTGGGGTTTGCGGGGATGGCAGAGCGTCGCTTGGTCTGTGGGAGTCGAAAGCAACAGTCCCACAGTCACAGAGCTCTCGGGGTTGTGTCTCTTAAGAAACGTGGTCTTTTGAAGACCTGTGGTCACGTATCTGCTCCCACCGTCTCCAAGGCAGGTGTGTGTACGCTGAGGGAGTGCCTTACAAGTGTTTGCTTGGGCTGTTGGTTAAAGGGTCCAGTATAAATCATTGTAGCACAGCTCTTGGAAGCACCCCGTTTCTGTACACAGCTTGAGAACTGCTGTACTGGGTCAACCTGAGGTGCAAACTGTCTCCACCTGAAGTTAGTCCAGGTGCTTGCAGGAGAGGATGATACTCTTTTCCTTGGCATCCTCCTCAAGGAGCTTCATTAGTCCTGTTCCACCTGAATTCATCTCATTCCTTTGTGAGACCACTCTGGGCTCCCACAGCGTCCTTCGGCAGCGAGTTCCGCAGCTCGTGTGTGGTGCTTTACCTCACCAGCCCTGCTGGATGGTCCTTGGGCCTTGTGTCGGGAGAGTAAATAGTAGGAAAAGTAATAATATTAATAATGGTGCATGAAGGGGAAAGAGCTGCTAAGTCCTAGCAGCCTGTGTGTCTTCTCCAAACCGCTGAGCAAAGCGGGACTGTACTGAGGGTACGGTTATGACTCCGTGACTTGTCTATATGAGTTATAGCTAGTTTGGAGCCCATTGTCACATAGACAAGGCCAGTTGGTTTAGCCTGAAATTCTGCATTTTAAACTGTGTTTATATTCTCTAGTCACTCTGTAGAGAAGTATATTCCGCAGATCATTGCAACTGCCTTTAGATTTAACCGTTCTGGTTTGGTATTTAAGCATAGATATTGAACTTGAGGTGCTGAACTGTGTCTTCCTTTTTTCTCAAACTTTTTTCAGTTTTTCAGATTGATTCCCAATGCTGGTTTTGTTCAAATTTTGCACTCTTAAAGCCCCTCCCAGTTGGAAGTTGTTCCACAATTCGCTGTCATGCATTTAAAAACCTTGTGTATTTTTCATAATCAAACCCACTGATTAAAAATGTACTGGATTCAAGATAGACCAGTAGAGAATATATAGCCATTAAGAAAAAAAAAATTTACAATATTTTAAAATATGGGCTTCTTTTATGTCACTTAAAATACTTTTGCAAGGTCATTATTGTGTCTAATGCATCAAAACAGGCTGAAAGGGGGTTGGGGAAATGGCACTATCTTTTTAAGTAAATGCTTGTACTTGGCTTTTTTCAGTGTATCTGTTTAACATAAAGACTAAGCGGGTTAAGATGCTTTCATAAGGTACTAATGCAAATTATGAGAGAAATAAGTAATGTCCCTTTTTGAGATCCTACAAATTACAGCTGGAACCAAACACGCTCTTCTGTGCTTCCAGGCAAATTTCAGATAAGGTGGTGAATACTTGGGGATAACAAAGAGCTGCGACAGCAAATGTTTCCTTATCCCCATCATTTGCCTTATGATTGTTTTACACAATATTTAAAGATGATGTCTTTGCGACAGGGAAAGGCTGGGGTGTGAAATGGAGGAATAAGGTGACACAGTGTAGCTTGGGTTCCTCTTCTGTTCAGACGATATTAGCAAAGATACAAGAAAGACCAAAAAGCAGAACTTCTTCCTCCAGGTGTAGAAAAAGGTGCAGCTGTTTGATTCTAGAGGAAAAATGCTTTCGATTCCTTTGGGAGTAATAAACAATTGATAAGGAAACATTAACTGTGTAAAAAAAATCTTTAGTATTTTTAATACTTTATTTCATGTCTCAAAGTGTGTGATTCTTGTAAACAAGTTTTGGGTGGTTTTTTGCCTAATATAAATTTAACATATATTTGAGGGATGGTGGTTCAGAAGTACGGTGGAATCCTCAAAATAGTCAGGTGTTCCATAGTGGAAAACCAGTTAAACTGGGCCCTGGCCCTTGAGGGCCAACAGGAGTGGGTCTTTGCAGGATGTGTGTGTTGTGTTGCACAGCTGCAGCCCCAGGAAGCCACGGGGCAAACGAAGGACGCTTCAGCTGTGGCTGTTCCGGGTGGGGAGACCACCCCAGGGGAAGCAGAGGCTTCACCTGCCGGCACTGCGGGCCTGAAGACACCACACGAAGTGTTTGTGTGCGCGATGCCCAAACGTGCCCTGAACTCCTGTGCGCTGCGGGTCCCTTAGAGGAAGCTTCTCCTGGACGTGGCTGCTCAGGGCTGGGGTGGAAGGTGCAAGTGCCGAGGAGCTTTGGGCCGGGTGGTGGGGGGAGCGGCAGAGCCGCGAGGAACGGGAACACCAGCAGAAAGAAACACTCCTGCTCAGCAAATCCATCTAAAGTTAACACAGGGTTGGGAAGGAGAAGGGCAGTTTTCTGAAGGATCACGTTGCATTGTGGTTCAGGAGGTTGTTTTACCAAGGACAGGGCAGGCTACGTTCATTCAGGCTTGTGGTTTTTTTCCAAGGGGGCAGATGGAAAAAAGTAATTTAGTACCTAAAGCCTTCCATTAGCTAGGGCGTACCTTGCCTTTATAGGGCAGCTTTTGTTAAGTTTTTAAGATCTAACTAGAAATTAACAGAAACCAGAAATTAAATGACAATTTTAATAGACTTTAGAACAGAGTGTACGAGTATAAAACACTGGTTTTGTATTTCAAAAGTTGCAGGAAGATAGCCAGTCATTTTAAACAGTCTTCTACAAAACATATGCCAGTAGATTACATAAAAGACACTATATACAATATAAAAGAGCAGAAAACAATCCTCACTGTAAAAATAATTTAAAACAAAGTATTTCAATTTAAAATATCTCCTATAGCACAAACTAATACATTGTGACATGCAAGTGAAAACTAAACATATTGCATTCTTTAGTGTAGCCAAATAAGAACTGTATTGAATTTGGACAATGAGACAACATGCCAACATTTTCTGATGAATACAGGAGGCTGTTCTTAAATATTTATTCACTGATGTATCTTATGTTCAAAGAACAGCCACTATACATCTTCCAAAACGTAATAAATAGTAAAGCAAAGTATATGAATAATCTACACCGTAGAGTTCGTTTGGGCCGATGTTGAAAAAGTGGTTTATAGAAAAATGCTGTTTCACTTACTACTGCACTGTGCAATTTTACAAAATAGTTCTAAAGGCTTGGAAACAATCCGCACTTGGAAATGCGCAACATCCAGTTTTAAGGCAGCCCCGCGCTGGACTGTACAACGTAATACTTGGAGTAGCTGCTTGGCTTTCAGTGTGCAAGGTGGAGCTCCCAGGGGGGAAGTTATTTTCCCAACCTCAGCCATGACCTCAGAACAGGGTCATTCCAGGTTAGGGTCTCGATCCGTGCTTTATCCACTCAGCGGTGGAACAGACGCTCTCGGTATCCGTGTTAGTTTCTCCTGGTTTTGTTGCATCAGGAAGTAGAAAGGAAGAGGTTACTTCTTCTGCGCCTTCTCACGCGCTGGTGGAAACACTACTCTGAACTGGGCCAAGCTTCCACAGTGGAGCCGTGGCAATTTATCAAATGCCATTTGTAATGCAAGCTGCTGTACAACACGGAAAACTGCTACCAGGGGGGATCCGTTTGGTCTAAAATGCCAGTGTTATAATTGCTAAGGAGCCAATGCCAACGTCGCTTCATGCCCACAGGAAGTATTAAACTCAGTAACCTAAGCATTTTCACAGCACTTCTTCATCCCTCTAAAAAAACATAGGATTTCTCAAGTGCTCACTGTCTTGTTTCCATTTAACTACCTACTCACATTTAAGTATGTCTCAAACATACAAAGTAACTGTTAAAGCAAAAAATTAGCTGCCACAGAAGGTCTTAGAAAATGCCAGTGTTTAATGACAGACTAGGCGAGAATGAAAGGTTTAGCAGAAGCATAAGAAGATTTTAAATAAACCAAACTGTTACAAAGCAAGAGGTGTGAAAATACCATTCTTTGGTCTAAATTAGCTGTTCCCTTTATATTAGTTTAACATTCCAATGGCTTTTTCAAAACTGTTTAAAAATAATATAAGCTGAAATTCATTAGGCAAAAATATGTATTATATACATGGATGCCTGATCAGACAGATGAACTTAAAAGTGAACATAGTGACAATTTCTTAGATATTCCTAGTACCTTAAAAAAAAAAAAGATGAGTTAGTGTTGAGTGCGCAGTAATAGAATTTTATTGAAAAAGGTAAAAAACTAAGCATGAAAATCTGTTTTAGTTGTTTATAAACACTACATCCTTATGGTTTTGCTGCTCTAAATTCAGACGTAAACATTCATTCTGACATGCCAAAGCTCCTAATGCTGGTGGGAGGTTCCTGTAACCAGTCAGTGATCACTTTACAACTTGTTGCTTGGATGATCGGTCCCTGCGGCTTCATTTGTATACGCTGATTCATCAGCTGCCGATTCTTCTTGTTCAACTCCTTCGTCCCCGAATCCAGGTTCCTCTTCCCGTTCTGGAGCATCCTCATCCTCTATGCCATTGTAAAACTCTTCGATCTCACTCTCATCCTCCACATCTAAGCTCTGACTATGACACGAACCACTTTCACTACTGCTCCCGCAAGAGCTAGAAGATATGATATCGTCTTCAGAATCTGAGTACACCTCAGCACCATGGAAAATATAGCGATTTGGTGGTAAAAATAGATACTGAGTACCTGAAACAGAATTTCACGAGTCAATAAGAGGCTGAGGTAAATTATTCATAAAAGATCTTGCAAACTTCTGGTTAGAACGTACCTGCAGATGTGTATTTTCATCAGTGAAACTTTAAGTGACAAATCAGATTGTTAGAAACCCCTTTATTTCAATGTATCATTAGGAAAAGCACAGAACAAGTATTTCACTGGGGAGCTCAGCGTTCCTTCTCCCCCCTCCCTTTAACACAAAAGAGCATTTGAACTGTAACCTTCAGCAGCTTTTTTCATGGGTACAGATATTCACAGCTGGATTGATGTTACTTGTAACAGAACTGGCACCCACTGCACAGAGTATCTGACAAAATTTAAAAAAACCAGCCTTTGCTTTAGAATGTTGCAATTTAATCCCTGGTTCTTCATCCACACTGATTTTCTAGTGTGGTAACTCGTTACATCAGTTAAGAGACTCCCTGCTGGGAGGCTTCCTTGGAAAGGCTAAAGTTTCCTTCAAAATGTGCCTGGCCCCAGGTGGGAGATTTGCTTTTCAGCTCTTGTCTTGATGTCACCTTTCAGTTCTACAAGGTGGCTGCCACACCAAATTATCACCTACTGTGACCGGCTTCCTCACACCTGAGGATCAAACTAGATTTTTCTGAAAACGCATTTGAAAATGTTGGAAACGGATTTATTTTTTGATATTCACCTTCAACCTTCTAAACTTTGGTCTTTTTAGGGAGTATGTAATCGCTACGTATAAAACCTATTATGAATTGCAAACAGCTTTCCTATCAGCTTCCCCAAAAGAAATAAGCGATACAATGATAAGTTCAGACACTCAGTCTGAACAAAAATAACCCCCAAACCCCACTGATTCCCTCAAGGCAACTTATTTATTGTTTTAAAGTAAGTCTAGAATAAACATCTGGCCAAAAAAACCCAAAATATTGAAATGAGTTAACACTTACCATCCAGCCTTTTGCTAATCTGTTCCTTTGCAGATCTGTTTACCCAGCACTTCTTCAATATTTCATGTTTTTCTTTATTTTCTCCATTGTTAGATCCATTTTCCTTCATTGTTTCAGAGTTCATTAGTTCACTAGTAGCATTTTCAGGGTTTTCTGACGATGTTTGTGTGTCCTGAAGTTTTTCCTCAGTGCAGGTCCCTTTAGTTTCTGAGGCAGGATCACAGATTTCTACCTTACATTCAGGCGGCTGTTCTGAAGACAACACCGAAGTATCTGGTGGAGTCATTCTTTCTGGTGAACTAGAGTCTTCTGAAATGTTTAAAGGAGTAGGCGGTAGCTCAGACGAGTGCATTTCCAGCTCCTTGTGCGTTCGTGGAGGCTTTTCTGTTATTTCTGAAAGTTTTACTGAGTTGTAGCAAAGTTTTGTATATTCACTACCTAGCCTTTGACATAATTCATTAATAATAACATCACAGTCTCCAAGAAGTTCCACGTCAAAGTGTAGATGAGGCAAAGGTTCCCTATTAATTAAGATCTGAGGCACTTCATGGGGGATGGAGCCTGTAGATAAAAAAAGAAAATTTAAAGGTAGTCACTTCAGTTTTACTTTCAGCAGAGATCTACTTAAAGTTTAATTCCTCAGACTTCTCATCATACTTTTGCTTGCAACAAGACCAGGAAGAAGACAAGCAAATCTCAAATTTAACAACAGCAGTTTAAGCAGCTATGCCCACAGTAGCCTATCTGGACTTTTCCCCCTGTTTATTCCAGTAAAAAGTGCTCCTCTACTCCATCAGTGAGAAACACATGCACAGAAATACTGACTACAGCAATGTTTGGTCAAGTGTTAAAAAGATTATTAAAATTAGTACTGTTATCTCTTACAAGAACTGTGTTGATTATGCGCATTCATTTTATGTACTTAAGTGCACATGAAGAATATACGGCTGGTAAATGACATCCCATTAATTAGGTCAACATATTTCCAGGTGCAATCTACACTGTACAGGGTTGCTCAGCGCATTTCTGACATTTGGGCTTCCAAACCCCACCGGTGTGGTAACTTAGAATTGATTCTTCAGATAACCAGCTCATGAAATCCAGTTCTAGGAACCAGAAAGAGCAATGGTTTGAGTAGGGGATCCTAACTTTCCAGTCCTTCTGCATTTCCCATCAGCCTAAACACTAGGCTCTGCCTCTTCCGTAGGGAAGAGGACGTTATTACAAAGGCTGTGGGCACAGCACTGTTCCCAGTTAACAGCAGATGTTAACTAAGCACGTGTCCTTCTCAGGCTTACAGGTGAAGAGCATTTCTTTAGTTCCAGTAAGTCTGGCACTCAGTAGGCAAATACATCACCCCTCATGGTATTTTCCCAGCCTTCCTGAAGGTCCTTTTTCTCTAATGTACATTGGCAGAGATGTTTTTCCATATCGCTTTTAAAAGCTAAGGGTCCAGGCGGTGACACACTACGTAATGCACACTGTGTACCATTCAGTATTCAGTACTGATTTTATAATGAGCTACAACTGAGACACCTGAGGTACTTGATCTGATTTTTTTATCTTTTTAAAGATGATTCTTTTCTAAATCTTTCAAGTAACTCTGAAAGCATACTGCAAGCAGGGAGAGAAATGAATTGAATCTCAGAACAAAGTCGTTCAAGTTTTAGGAGAGTACTTTTTCAGATTATCATTTCATTACCTTGAGATCTGCCTGGAGTGTAGAAAAAGCACTTAGAATTTGTTACTTTCTCTATTTTGCACTTCAGCTTTACACAGTTTTTGTCTTAGAAAAGCAGATAATTAATCTTATTTTCTTCACTGAATCAAGCCAAAAGCATTTCTTAGAGCTCTTAACTGAGAATGTCATTTCTGATCCAAATTTTTGGAAGAAAATATTATCAGAGATAGTCACTTACTTGGAATCAATGCTACTGGTCTCACTTTCAGTGAAGACCCAATGACAATAAGGAGATCAACTTCATTTTTGTCATACTTCATGGCACGATGGAACTGCTCTGGTAAGTTCTCTCCGAAGAACACTATGTCTGGCTTCATGATAGCGAGCGGTTCGTCCGGTGGACATCTGGGACATCTAGGTACAACCTGCATTAGAACAGCTTCTATTACTACAATTCAAGGCTGTGCCCTTGAAAACCTCAGATTTTAGCAATTCACAATGACTTATTTTGGCAAAAGACAAGGAAGTTTCAGTGATATTTCCTCATTTCATTTTTCTCTGGATATACAGACAATACGCTAGCCTGCAGCAACTGCACACAGAAATAAAACTAGAGCAGGAATAAAGAGAAAATCCTCTTAAGTCAAAAGGGAGACACCATGCAGATCTACACCACAGTTCTTATCTGACAGCTAGGCCAAAGTCCAGAAGTCCTACTCGGCACCAATAGGTAATTACCTCCTACTATTTGACAGGAATATATTTTTCTTGGTTTAATCGGAGCAAAAACTTACGATTTCACTGTCAGTTTCCATTATAGGATATCATATAAACCCCTTCCTAATCAGAGAGTGTATTGCACAGCTTTACCTCTCTACTTTCTCCTCCTCTCCAAAAGGGTACGTGTGTTATATATACATAAAGCAACATGGCAGAGTTGCAGGTGGCTAGCAAAAAGCATACAGGACAAGTGCATAGGAAAGAACTTTTGGCTGGTCTCCATTTTAAACTCGTCCAATTCCTCCAAAAACAGAGCAGAATCCCTGTGCGCTAAATAAAGTGGATGAGAGTTATGTTTGTGAAGAAGTAGGCTCCCCTTCCTCCCAAAACCAGAGGATTTTCTGATCTTTGGGACCTCTTTCAACTCTTTCTATCTCAAGACTTTTTCAGAGAGAAAAGCAAGGTGAGCGCTTTATGTACAGACAATACTTCAGTTACTACCGAGTGATTTGTTTTTTAAATAGTTTAAGTCTTCTCAGCTGTAGTGTTAAAATACAATACCCCAGAATAAATCTAAGGAGCTAAATGTAGCTGCAATCCAATAGCGGTCATCAGAAGTAAATTAGTGCTGTGTAAAGAGATGTATATTTCCACCTATTGTAATATGAAAATACATGAAAACTGACAGTTAAACGCATAATAACTCTCTCCTGTACACAGAGTATATGCAGAAAAAATAATACAGAACTTAGAAAGTTTAAATCAAAGAACTAGTTTATGGATGCCTGCAGTAGGACGAAAGACAATGCTTTCTATATGAGAAAACATCACAAGTTTCATCTAGTGTGAAAGGACTTTGCCCAAAAAATTTAAGTCTTTGAACAAAGAATCCAATCCTTTGAAGCAAACCTTGTGGGAGGGATGTGCAAGAAGCAATATGGCACAAGAGCTAGGAGTTGGTATGGAGGAAACCTTCACTAGGTTTGGAGTGAGCAGTAACTTAAGAGTGTGTAGTAACCCCACGCTGAAGGGAAACCAACTAAAGAACTCCCCAAAAAAGAACAGAATGAGTAAAATGAATCTTGAAGTTTTTCCTCGGATCTTTACATCTTAGAGAGAGCTCATAACACACAAAGAGTTTAAACTTTTCTGAAGGTTTTTACCCTGTTGTCTCTTCTGTTGATGTTAGGGATGCCCTTGCACTTTCAGTTGGAAGCTTAAGGAGGGAAAATAATTTGCTCTGTATTAGGAGGAAGATGAAATGAAGACCTCTAACTTTTGATTTAAAGAGACCAAGTAATATTAACTCTGTTTCCATCATTTCTTATAGGAAGTCCAATGACTTGTGACTTAGTGGATCTCTGTAGAGCAACTGATGTCCCTAGCCACATCATCTGAGTCACTGTAATGGGTCCATAAATGTGTTTCAACACTACACTACTCACCAGCTTCTCTGCTAATCCTCAGAAAGGTCGTCAGTAAGGGGGAAGATCTATTCCAAGAGCTGAAATTGATACCAAGAAGTTAAAGCTAGATAATTGGCCACTCAATTGCCTAGGGTCCTCCTTCCCTCCAGAAGCAGCACTCCCCCAAAACCCCACCACATCTGCTGATGTCTAATGAAAGAGAAATGGAATTTCTTATTGACTATTGATGGTATCTGTGTATCAAAAACAAGATTAGTAAAGATTAAGTTGGTTTAAGAATATCCAAGAATTGATGCATGTTTTCCATTTCCTGGGCCTTTTCTTCCTAAATCTGAGGCCCTTTCGCTATTTCTTGAAGCTACCTAAAACAGTCAAAAGCACGTAAAAGTGCTGTTTTTTGAAGTGACTGATAATTGGTTTACTCACAAGTTCTATTGGTGTGATTTATAACTGACGCTGCTTCTCACCCAGAAGGATGCTTGTGCACAGCAACCAAGAGAAAGAATCACGCTACAGGGAACTAGCACGTTATCTTGGAAGTGGCAAAAGAATGAAGAGTAGCAACAAGAAATTGGTAGTTTTCTAAACAGATAATCTCAGATAATTCTCAGTCTATAATATCTTGAAAGGAAATCCTGGCAGAAAGATGCTAGCTAGACTCGCTTCCTTGTGAAGCGCTAACAACCACTAGGGGATGGACCAGACAAAAGAAAGGTAGTATTTTTAGGGCAAACTAAGGACCTGGGGCCCATGTACAACTGAACTTTCAAACAGTGGAGGACAGCAGAGACTAGAAACTGGACTATCTATTGGGACTCAGGTGCTAAAATCATTTTTGTGAAGGGGAACATGTTAGAGAACAAAGCTGTTGAAATGGACAGTGTTTTGTTTCGTAAGTACAGAAAATGTTTCTAAGGAACCAGATTCTATATTCTAGAGAGGCAACAGACAAACTGCATAGCACTGGTTTGGGAAATGCAGGCTACAGAATAAAGATAATGATGGCAAATAGAACTTTTTTTTTTCAGGCGTAAAAGAGGAACGAAATGTTTTCTTTCAATAGTGCTATTTCTTGTTGTGTGAAATGATATTGGGCAATAACCATATTTATTTTGCATTATGAAAATAACCCAGTATTACAGCTAGAGCCTGCCTTGGAAAGATATACCTGGCAACAGTACTGTAAGTTTAGGGCTGAGAGATTGAGTGTAAAAAGCTCCTTCAGCCTCATCTCCGGAGTAAGAGCCCTCTTTGTTCTATTATTCAGCATCATTGCTACAGTTGTCTTCTTTCCACTTCCTCATGCTTCCATTACTGACCACCAGCAGGGACTGGCCATTGGGGCAGGAGTTTGGTTCAGCACATAAACACACAACGATTAAAGTGTTGTTAGGAGGAGTCCTGACCACTAACAATCAAAACACAAAATTACAGAATGCGTAGGAATGGTTGTTTAGAAGGAAGAAAACCTGGACTCCAACCAGCTGGCTTTGAAGGTAAAGGAGCAGCAAACATCTGTAAGATAAAAAGTTCTCAAAAATAGGAAAGTAAACCCAATTTCACATTCAATATTTCAGTGTTGCAAAGCTTCAGGCTTATGAGATTCACGTTTCTTAAAGCTTTAACTCAAAGATCTCTTCTGAAAGGTTTTCATTGAGTTCCATTTCAAATGTAATACCTGAAAGATTTACATCCCTTCGATGTTTCTTATCTAAAATTGCAACTGTGGACTCTAAGCATTTATCAAAACATGAGCCTTCAGAAAAAGAGTCCCCTTCCATTAGTAAAAATGATCTTTTTGATCAGAGAATCATCATCTCTGATCCTTCAAAATAAGGGGAAGAAGAGCACAGAGGGTCTCACCAAGCCAAAGGTTCATCTACTCTGACAGAGCAGAACTAACTCCTGCCTTGGCCCTGGGGCACTTCACACACAGATGTGGGGAGTTGGGAATACAGAACAGTTCACAACTCCTAGAAAGCGCACATCAGACATCTCACCTGGTCCCCTCTTCCTTCCCTGCTCAGAGGCTGCTCTGTAGTTAGCAATGTCTCCATGCTTCATCTACAGTTCAAACATATCTTTAATGCAGGTAAGCGTTCAAAGAGCAACTGGTGTTATAAATAGCTAAGGATGCTTTCTCAGTGTGACCGTGAGTTCAGATTAACATAAAACAGGTATAAATCCAACTTTCTACTTACCTTTTTAACCTCTACTTTTCTCGGAGGTGCCATTGCAGATGGACTCTTATGCTTTTGTTCTGCTTTTTCCCATTACCTACTTTTTGCAGTACAGTATTTGAGTATACTTTTAAATACTAGAGAAAATGCTAAAATAGATAGGCACTTTTATGAAATACATGCAAAGATATGTAGCCTTTTAAAAGCAGATCTTTTAAGCAATCCAAGAGTGGTATTTTGGGATTTTTTTGAGAGTTACTTATTAGAACTAGGCAGTGAGTTAAAGTAAATCTTTACCTGATTGAAAATATCTCCTCGAACAACTTCACAATCAACTTTGTATTTACAGATCAGGCAGGAAGCTGTTGCAAAGGAACCTGAGGAGAAAAACCCATATGGTAGAAATAAGGATTTTCAGTCATTCAAACTTGGGTCTTTTTGCCCAAGTTGTTTTGACACAAAGGCTATTATGTTGCAGTGCTACAAAAAACAGTCATTAAAAAGTAATTTAAAATGAAGAGAAGATACTTGCAGTACTAAAAGTAGTTCTTCTAGATGTTAGTCAGGAGAAATCTTGTTTTAGGAGTAAATATGCCACATGCGTATCTACAAAAATTGTATTGTGTCCTTGTTCCCGCAACCTGTGCAAGCATATACAAGAAGAGAACAGAACCTTCCCTGTTCCTCTTTACACAACTAACAGTAGCGCCAGCGCCTCTGCAAACAGCAGCACCGGGACACAAACCCATGTAAACTCAAGAAACAGTAGGGCAAAATAACTAAGAAAATGGGTTAGTAAAAACTTCGCTACAGGCAACTAAATAGCAGTAGTGTTCTTTTCAGCAGAAGTGAGAAGTTGCAGCTGTATTGTTCAAACTGAAATACTGCTCTGAAGCGGTACCCAGCTTGGCCAGTGTTTATTATTTGGCAAGACCACGTTAAGTTTGTTGCTCCATCCAGCCACTTGATAGCTCTAACTAACTGGCATGTTTCTGAAGCAGCTGAAGGTGATGCCCAAGTATCTGGTAGGGCACTCGTGTCTCTACTGGTCTAAAGGGAAAGCTTATCCCGCACACAAGGAAATACTGTGTGAAGTCACTGTGGCAAACTAGAGTGGCCTCTTGGTGTGCCCATGTCCAGGAGAGAAAGGCCTACAAGGCCTTTTATCTGTGGAAATAATAATGCTAGAAGTTGACAGAATGCTGAAGGATAAAGTGAAAAAATGACAGATTTTCTCTTAACCATGAAACAAGGCTTAAAAAAAAATAAAAATATTTGGGGATCTCTTTGACCCTGCACTGGAATGTGTCACTCACACAGCAAAAGTATGGAGCGCTCTAATTTCTAATGGTGATACATGGGCAGTAAGAAAGTTCTGTGACTGAGTAATGTACAGGGGGGTACAAAGGTCTGTCTTCAAAAGCAAACTTTTAGAAAGGTAATGGTTAAGTTGTTGAAAGCTTTGCAGAAGCTAGGAACAGCTAAAAACCTCTGGTACCAAAACTTTATCTGGAGTATTATTTTAAGCCACACAAACCAAAGATATTTTCTGCTCGTAACATACACACAGCAGCCAATCAACACTTACACTGCTAAAGGAAGGTATTCCGGGGCTAAGTATAACAACAAAATGTGCTTTGGAGATATTGTATCTGGGTAAGACAAAGAGTGAGAGCACAGAAAAACTCTGAGTAGACAATTTATGCACAACCGGTAGTTCGGATCCGCTAATCACTGCTGGCGTGGCAAGTGCATAGGTTGTGAAACGCTTGCTCAGCATTGCAACTCCCAGAACTTTAGGGATTCCAAAGACTACAGGAAGTATGACAGTTATTATTTGCTCACTATAATTTGTTTATAGTAATAATTTGGGCCTTTATACAGTGTGTTAGGGACATGTCTGTCAGGCTAGCAGACCTAACCCTACCTGAGGTGTCTGTTGCAACCTGCATGCAACTCTATTTTGTGAGTTATTTTTCACCGTCAAAAGGATTTGATCAATAAGTTCTATGCCCCACGCACGAGTCGGGTAGCCAGCAGGCCACTGCCTCTGATCGTGCAGCTACAGCAACGGCAAGGAATACGATCCAGCTCCAGACATGCTGGTTTACTGCAAAAGCCATTTTAAATTCAGAAAATGCATCCAAGATACAGCAGTTTTCATAGTAGCAACTTTACTGCAGTGGGAAATAGGTTCAAAGGTTCATATATGAACTCCACAAATCATTACAGGGTTCCTTGTCGTTTGGCACACTCATGATTAACTTGTCATTGCTACAGCTAGGCGATAAAGATAGAATAAATATAGCATTATGAACCCCTAAATAATAGTTTTAGTTTCTCTTTAGCCACTACCATTAGTCAGCTAGCATTTGTTAAAGAGCAGCGTAACTGTATGTCAGATAAAGCTTGCTGTGCTCAAAACAAGCTCTGCTAATTTCCAGAGGCCTCAAAATCTCAAAGTCTATAGCATGTTTTCAAAGAATCCTTTTAATTTACAATCAACTTATACAGGACATACACTGAAGATGGTCTGAAATCAGATCACTGTAGTGTGCAACTGAAAAAACAGGAAGCTTGAATGTGGCAGTGACGGATGAAAACAAAGCCATGTAAGAAGTTCATGATAATACACAATGACAACCAAAAGAAAATGCGTAACACACCAAGCACAAATGGAAACTGGCACCCGATTTGGGTTATTCGACAGGAAGGATTCTACTGTGTGCTGTCTGGTCATGACAGAACACCACATCTGCTCTGAATAAAGAAAATTGATGAATCTGGCACTGAGCTAAGCTTTGTAGATAAGGAGACCAAGTGAGTATGGCCCCTGGAAAAGGTGGAATTAGACTGACAGGTCTTACAAACATGCTAACACTGCTTTTAAACATTTTAGTTGCTGGAAGTCTACCAAATGATCCAAGCGTGCACTTTAAGAACTCATTTTCTGCATCCTTTTCTTAAAAATGGATCCTTGGCCTTTTAGCTTGACATCTGTAAGTCCTTGGAAATGGAAAGCACATCGAGCAATTAAGAGATTCCCCTTAATTTGGTATCTTAATTACAGAATGGTTACGACACTGAAGGTGTAACAAAATGATGTTCAGTTCAACTGAACAGGTGATTAATCCGCAATATTTTATACATGAGGTAAAGTCACTGAAGTGTCAGGGTGTTTTAAGATTTCAATGGAATATATTCAAAATAAGGAATCGGGTAACAGCTAACTCCATTAATAGTGAGAGCGACGTATGAAAAGACTGATTTCCACACTGTGTTCTCATGCAGGAATATACAAAAGCACCAAATGCATTTGAAAAGTTAAGGTTTAAGCTTGTGCGAACAGGGTGTGGATCTTCACTGAGAGACAAACCCCACCATTTATCAGGCATAATTTCTGAAAGAAATTTCCACTTAAAACACTTCTGATTTAAGTACTTAAGCTACCTAAAAAAAAATTTCAACATTTTAAAAGCAGAGTATTTGTTGCCAAGAGATACCAACTCAAGAAAAAAACATTCCAAAAACCAATTCCAATAGCAATTAACCTTGTCACATGCACCAGTAAAAATTATTCCTACACATAAGAAAAGTGGAACTAAAACCACTAACCATGACACTGTATTATCCTTTGGATTCCTGCAACCTGTTCCAATGTGTCTATGTTCTGAGTGTAGTTGCGAAGTAATTTTCCTTCTTTATCCATCATAGCTATGAACTTGTGACAGAGAGACGGCTGGAACTGTCCTGGATAGATTTCCTAGGGAATTCAGAAGTACATTAGAAAGTGTAAGACTTTATTCCAACTCCAGCAATTCACACAGGGCTGCATATTGTCAATAATGATTATGTCAGCAGTTAATGTTGTCACCCCCTTTGCATTTTGCCATTTCCCTCAGATCCAGCTCTTAACAGCTCAGTTTCTGATCACGTCAGGACGATTTGCTGCATGTGAAAGTTGGTATTTTGTTCTTCACAGAGCATAAAAGTAAAGGTTTAGGTATTTTTTGGTTTTGAGAACTATGAAATAGGAAAGTTTTTTTCCTTTCTAAGTGTCAAGTAACCTCAATATTTGTTATTAGAAACATATATGGTTTAACTGCAGTCAGGCAAAAATTTCACAAGGAATTTGGATTCTGGTCTTTTGGCTTGGGAAAAGCAGTTTTTACTCATCGGCATTATCAGCAGCCATTCCTAGATTTCTGGGAGCCCAGAAAGCAGAATGATATTGGATACAGGGGAAAGACAGGTGGTACTCTGACCAGCTGTGACAATTCAGCTGGTTACAACAGTTATTAAATTAAAACCATGTGGCTCAGTAGAGCAATTCCACTGTGCCTGAGAGACACCTAGCCTTTCCATTAGATCGAGGGAGAGGAGGTAGGTATATTTAAAGAGCATATGGAAAAAAACCTAGGCATTTTTGTAGAATGGTTTGATGTTTGCTTACAGTGAACAAGGAGCCTGCCAAAAGGAAAAATTAAATGTAGGCACCCAGCTGAAAGCTTCATACTAGGAACCTCCGTCTCGAGCTGACTAGCCCAGGTGGTACCTCTGGTTTCTGTGCAACAAGGAGGACACCAGCAGCAGCACCACCACTCTGTTTCTCAGGAGAACTTATCTGGGGGGGGAGGAACTTGAATTCCAGACTCTCTGCTCTCCAGTCACTCTCACCACTGAAGAGCAACTGAGCTGGAGTCTCACCTGTGAAAGTGAGGCCTTTGTACAGAAAAAGCACAAGAGTCGCTGGCCAAATGAGAGTTGGCAAGGAGGAGGCTGCTGCCTGCCTTTACCAGCAGATACTTAAAACTGAACCAAAAGTTCTAGTGCAACAGTGAACTGTTAAATTAATCTTTGTGACAGCTCTGCATTCAGCTACCATATAGCCTAACTATTAACAAACAAAAAAGACTTTTTGAAAGCATTCCCCCAAAATATGTCAAGTTACTCGTAATTCTGAAGCTACACGGGTCTTTGGAGTTAAAATGCAGCAATGATCAATGACTGCTCTTAATGCTCTTACCTAGATTACGAATAGCCTATTACATGATTATAATCAGATACTCATGTGGTCCTAACAGCTTTTATATCTTAGTCTGAAGAAGCAAGACGTGTTCTGCTACTGAGCTCTGCAAATTTATTTGGCTGTTCTTTGCCCCTAGAATTAAAGGAACGTAAAGATTTCATGGAATAATACATGAATATCCTGACTGAGCTGATGGACGGAAAAGGAGAAGTAGGAGAAATTACTTTAGTAAAAAAGTATCAGCCAAATTTGGATTTGGTCTATTCTGGTAAAACGTGCATATAGACAGGCTTCAAGTGGGTTCAGTTTTTTGTCTGTTGTGGGTTTTTTGTTTGGGTTTTTTTTTTAATTATTAAATATTAAAAACCCAAGGAGCTGAATATACTAATAAGCATCAAATATGTTGGTATCTGGATAGGAGGCTTTGGGAGAAAGCTAAGCAGCTGAAGAATGCATTGATTTTTCCCTTTCCAATCTTTAAAACATAGTACAGCAGTAGCATAAATTGTGAGCAAAGGGAAGAAAGAGTGAGCATAATTAGTAGTGATTGATCTGCACAAGTCATTACAGGTCCTGTAGTAATTCTTATAATATTTTGGGTTTGATTTTTTTTCTCCCAAGGAAATTCCAAACTAAATCAAATATTTTTTTGTTTCTACATATGTCTACAGCTTCTACAATTCCTTCTTGTCTTGGAGATGTACTCCCTGCTTTTTAAATTAAACTTTTAGAATCACTAACATCCTTCCCAAAACTGCTGCGTTCTCGCTTTTAAGCGAACACAGTCCCTGCAAAAAGGCTTTCATTCTCTAAGATGCACATGTCCTTGTCACAGCTATATCAAAACCTGACACGAGAACAAACTTATTAGTGCATGAAACTGCTTTACTCAACTGTATGTACAATGATAAAATGTGAATGTATTGTATGACACTGAACAGCATGCCACAGTATATCAAATTCAAATGTAGTTTCCACATCACTCACGTGCTGGTCGAAAGTTTCTCATATTCTTTCATTTGTCAGAGAAAGTAAGAGCAGCTAAGACTGCTGAGGTTTGCTTAAATAACAAGTTTTTATTTATCCTCCCTGAAACTAGAGACACTGTCTAGAATGATTGTATATATAATGAATTTGTAACAGGAACAGTAAAAATAAGCTTAAAAAAAAGAGAGAGAATGTTGCTAAATGTTCCTAATAAGGCTAATATGTGGCTGCACACAATGACTGAGGTGACACTGAGGATACAAAACTGATACATTGCAAAGACCTGCCCAAGGAGAGCGCTGTTATGCCACTGAATGAGGTCTCTCATTGAAGTAAATTCAATATATTAACATATTTTTCTGTCTTGTTTATAAGAAAAGACAAAGATACCATTTTGTTAACAGAATAGTTTTATATCCGATTTACGCATTTTAATATTGTTATCTCTCTTTACTGACCAAGATAAGAACTGTTGGAAAACCATACCTTTGCAAACTTAAAAAATGGCCTGGGATCCTTTCTGAAGTATTCTATATCAAACATTGCTTGAGGATCTGGAAGGTCTGGGAAGTCTACAGCAAGGCGTGCATAGATGCCATCTCTTGATCTAAAGTCAGGTATTCCACAAGACACAGACACCTGAAATATATTTTTGCAATCTGAAATAAGCAAAACTATTAAGACTTGTTATGATACAGACTATTTGGGAAACCACATTTCTGTATGCTCACAGTGCTCAGAAACATTAAGAACAAAACCAGTCTGGGTTCTCGGTATTTATTTTTTTTTTCCTTTTATCTTTTTTTTTGGACCAATATGACAAATCCCAAATAACAAGCAGAAAAAACAGCACAGAAACAAAGTCTGACAACTGGGAAAAAAACCCTTTAGTACAATTCACACAGGCAGTTACAGGACACCGGAACTTACTTTTACTACTGGAAGTTTTGTCAGAAGTAAACAAAAATTTAAAATAGTGTTGCATTAAATTTGATTAGTGAGCATTCATTGATCTTCCAACTTAGGCTTGGACAAGGTGGTTGATTTTTATTTCTTTTTTACATGTTAACGCAGTAACAGAATAGATTCTTACTTTTGATGAATAAATGCCTTTTGATAAACAAACATTATTTATCAAAGCATTGTAGTAGTCAATAAAGACTAACGTTTATTGTCTCAGACTACCCCAAAATGGTATGGGAAGAGGAGAAATAGGTGTGTGATAGCAATTATAGAAAGAGCAAGACTGGGGAACAGAAGTAGCAGTGCTTTTCTGACAAGCTAATTTGAATTGCTCATCTTTTCTGAATGGTGTCACACCCTCTGTGTATGAACAACAGAAAATGATCGACTTTCATATATTGATCTGGTACATGGGTATAAAGCCGTAAATGTACAACGGTTAAAAATTATCTTTAGTAAAACAGTGATTAATCAATCTTATAACCATCACAGAGTGGCACATCTTAAAAGGAAAACTCAGTCTACTGAAATCTAATTAAACGCTCCTTTATAATCCTCCCTCTGACCCTTTTTTTTTTCCTTTTTGTGTCCTATTCTTCTAGTCCCTCTAGCTCCATCAGGAATGTTAAGAGAGCCATTGAGATTTTGTTTAAAAAATCATTACCTTTGTTTCAAATGAAAAAATGACCAGGATGGAAAATGTTTTGGAACAGGGAGATGTGATCTTACTCCATAACTATTTTGCATGGAAGCAACTGTTTAAGAGTTTAAATGTTTACAAATATTTTCTTATAAGAGAGATCTTCTCATTTCCAACTTAAGCTCCAGTCTTGCAGTGTGCATCGTTCTAGTGGGCAGCTGTGCCTCCTCTTCCCATCTAGCACAACTACTGGATTACGAACCTTGCGAGGGTCACATCATCTGCACGCTGTAAAGCACGGGATAAGCGTTTAACCAACTGTCTATAGATTCTCTTACTGTCATTGCAGGAATACGTACCCCAGCTCCAGTCAAGACCATTATTTTTCTGCATTCTTGTAAAAGTTTCACAGCATCATCAATAGTATTAATATCTTTTCGTTTTTTTCTTTTTGGTGGTTCTGAAAGAATGTTTATAACAATTTGCCACAGTGTCATATCATCCAGTTCAGGTGGAGGGATTGTTTCTGGCAGCAGATCTTTCAGAATTGTCCGTGGGTCTGTACCTAGCATGAGATGCTGCTGAACAAAAGTGTACGGACCTAAGAAAATTAAGAAATATAAATATTTAAAATTGAGTAAAGCATTTCAGATTATGATCATCCTCCCATTTATTAAGGCTTGCTACTACAATTTTATTAATGCAACTTAGTACTTCACTCATGAAAACCCCTATATGTTTTGGTTTAAATTCTGAAGTGATAGTATAGCTAGTGGCTTTACTTATTTATTATTATTTTATGTTAACCCATGAAGGATTTCATAGCAAGTAAGTCAAGGTAGAAATCTCAGTTCACAGCAAACTTGACGGCTCTTAGAGGTGCACAAGATTTTCACAATGGATCTCCATATTATGGCTTCATTTGTATTTTCCAGCATGTATTTTGTAAGGTGTTTACAGTAATAAGCTGAAGAGACAACAAACACACATACCCTTTCTAGTCATATTATAAAACTTCACTCTAAAGACATAAATAGGGCCCACCAACCCGTGGATTTCTGTTGTTCTTTTAGTCATCTAACACTAATGATTTCAGACATGACCTCCTAGAGCCATCAAATCAATCTTTCCAGAAACATTTGAGATTAGAGCCGTAGAAGAAAAATAGGTAAATCTTAAGAAGTTAAACTGACTAAGATGACCCAAGTAGCTATCACTAAGGCTATTTACAATACATATAAAGAAAACAACTGTTATACATATTCACCCAAAAGGTACCAACAGTGATCCTGTAACAAGAGATCAGCAAAGACAACAGATGGACAGATTTTAAGTGGAATATTGTGTCGTCATAATGTGTTTTCTTGCTGCTGTTTTTATCAATACCAGCAAAATGAACACCGCGGTATTATCGTGCCTGCGTAAGACCAAAGACCTCAAGTCCCAATGCCACTGTGCCCTGGAAGTCCCTGTCCCACACAAGTCACCAAGGACCATACCAGTTACCTTGCCTCTGTGTGAGGCAAGACCTTTCTACTTTCTACTGCTAATATGCAATATATATGCAAACTAATAATTCCCAAACTGATGTAACGCTTGGGACAATGAGCCCTATAGATTGGCTAAAATCATACAAGATGCATCTTCTTGTTCCTTAAAGTATTAATGCTACTAAGTAAATAGGCTAGAAATATGCCATAAATCTGTTTAGTGAGTCTGTGTGTATGCTTTTAATATGGATCATGGCAGGGTATCTACACAAAAAAAAAAAAAAGACATCGACAATTTTAATCAAAATACAGCAAGTTTAAAGAGGTGAATTTTTAAACTCCTTAAATAACATACAGAATACAGTCAACAACTCTAAGCCGGTCAAAAGCAGCAACTGCCTTTTTCTTTGCCACAGATGAAATCATTTGAAGACTGGGAAGAAAGTAACTGTTCAAAGGCAAACAGCATCTAAGAACAATATATAGGCTTCTACCTATACGTGGTCTTGGGGTCCAGTCACTAGAACTTGCGTGTGAGGCTCTGTCATCTTCATCACTATCACAGGAGTGAAACCCATTGGCTATGATTTCATCACTAAAAAGGAAGTTATCTGCAAGACAGCACAACAGTGATGGGTTATACTTGAGCCAAATGGCACAGATACATATTTAAATATATAATAAAACCTAAATTTTTATGCTTTTAAAGTTAATTGCAATTAATTACAAATAGGCAGTTTCATCAATTAGACACAGAAAATGTCTACCTTTTTAAAGTTTATAGATATGCTTTCGAGCCTTCAGTACATTTGTTATCTTAATACTGAGCTTTAGCGGGCTGGATGTTGACCTTAGTCAAATCTTAGTCAAAGTTTTGTTCTATAAAGCGTTAGACATAAAGTTTTTTTGTACCTTAAAAATAATCCAAATGTTTTAAAAGTACAATTGAAATTTCCTTTCTCTTACAATTCTCACTCTATTCAGCTCAGTGAGAAACTGGATTAAATGAGAATGTGTCACCATTTATAGACTATTCTTTGAGTAGGTTTTTCAAAGCACAAAATTTTAAAAGAAACCCGCAAATACACACTTGGATACAACCAAGTTACAGACCGTGGTTAGGCTGTTGTCTTGCAGCTGAGCTGCAATAGCCTGCACATACAGGCTTGTATGAGATTTGAATTCTGACAGAAAATGTACTGGCTTGAACCACCTTCACAAACTTTCTCTCACGCACTTCACCCTGCAGCTGGGTTTGGCTCAGAGTACCACACTGCTACCCCAGCCCAGCTCATGGCCTTCAGCCAGAGTAACTCAATCTAACTTCATCATGGATCCAGATGAAGGAGTCCAAAGAAGGAGGAGATACTTGTCTTACAGCATGCAGTACTTCAGCTAATATTGATGGGGAAATTCAAATTTTAACCTGAGCAGCTTATCAGAATATAGACTACTAAACTTCTGTTACTGGCTTTTTTATTAGAAATAGCAAGAACAACTGTAGCTGAATTTGTTGAAAATATAAGATTATGTACAAAGGAGAACAAGTTTCACTCATGCTCTCTAAAGCAAAGAATCACTATAACAGTTTTCAATCTGTTTGAATAAACCCCTACAATATTTTAGCTAAGTTACTTTGCTTCATTCTTAAATAAAGAACACCACAAAACACCATCATTTTTTATTCAGAGATTGTGTTGTCCTGTTCTTCCCCTTGTTTGCAGAAATACTTTATTCTGATTAGAACGGAAAAAGGTAGAGGACAGAAATTTGCTTTTTGTACTTGCTGTCTTCTTCTGAGACCACAGGTGCTCTTTTGACATTACTATTTCTTATTATTAATCTACATATTTACAGCATTTCACATCGTGATGCATGCAGTCAATGAACATACTATGCAAAAAACATTATGAAGAACAAAAAAGTTGATTAGTACACATCAGTAAGTGCAAGTTTTATGAAAACTACCTTTAGTCGACTGGGTGAAGAATCAAAGTCTACCTTGTTAAAGACTCATCATATACAGGTCACATTGTCATGTATTTCAGAAACACTGTGACAGATACAAACAGGCTCAAGTAGCAGTTTAAAATGTAGCACTCTGTGTATTCATTTGGTTCCTCAGAGGAATAAAGGGAAGGCTTGCCAGAACTAAGCAATCCACAGCAAAACATGCCTGAGGATCCGAGTAACTTGAGCAAAAAGGCTTCATATAAGAGACCATTAGCTTTACTCTTGTGGTGTTCGGATGAAGTTTTTAAATACCAAGGCTGTCTGAGCTTATCGTACAGCTCTGTTGCCTTTGGGTTGCTTTTGCACAGGCAGAAATTTTCCGTTGAGTTTTACTCGTTTAAAGGTAAAATGTCTTCAACTGCATTCCAGGATAAAATGTAAAGACTTTACTGGCAGAATGCAGCATCTTACCCCTTTCAAGAAGCCTTTCCAAAGCACTGCCTTAAAGAACAAAACAAAAAACCAAACCCCCTCAAAACCTATCTGCTTCAATAATGCAGTGCAAGGTACTTTTCTACTGATGCTGCCCAAAGAGTATGCTTCAAACAAGACACTTCTTAGAAGATTATAGTTTAGCTTTTGCCGCAGTAAATGAAATCTTAACCAAGACCATAATGTGAAGTTATTTTAAAAATTGGTCAAGATTGGCGCTCCTGTGCTTTCTGTGTGCGTTTCCAAGAAACAGAAATGAAATAATTACCACGGCAGAGATTGTGAAAGGGAAACGGGGCTTTTGATTTCTTCATTTTTAATAATTTGTTGCCAGCAACACAGCAAAATAAGCGTTTTCAGAAGCGAGAGCCCAGTCGATCTCCTTCTGTGAAGCCCAGCACAAGAGACAGCAGGCTCTGACAGGGACCGGTTGGCATAAGAACCCGTCCCGTTCACGGACAGGGACGCAGCTCGCCCGACTTTGCGTTCGGCGTTAGGGTTCGGGGGACGGAAGGAGCACGGCGGCTGAGGGGTGGCCGCCCCCGCCCGCCCTCCCGGGGCCCGGCACAGGCCAGCATCGAGCCCGGCCTGGCGGGAGAGCCCGGGCGGCTGCCGCGGGGAGGGAGCCCCGAGCGCCGGCGCAGGGAGGAGGGGGCCGGGCCGGCAGGCGGCCTGTCCCCCGGGGAGATAGGGAAAGGAGGGAGTAGGGGAGAGAGGGATAGGATCCTCACCGGGGTGCGGGGCCGGCGCCTCGGCCGCCCCGTTTGAACACTGCGCCCGCCTGCAGCCAACGGCCGCCTCCGCCGCCTCTTCGCCGGGCGCCGCCTCCGCCCCCTCCCCCCGGCCCCGCTGCTGCCGCGGCGGCGGCTGAGGCGGCTCCGCCCGGGGCAGGCCCCGCAGCCCGGCCCTATTGTCCGCGCCGCTCCACACCACCACCGCCGCCGCCTCGTCGTCGTCGTCGTCCTCCTCCTCCTCTTCCTCCTCCTCCGCCCGGCCGCGACCGCCATCGGCGATCGCGGCCGCCGCCTCCTCCGCGCCCGGCAGCTCCGCCGCCACAGCGGCGACGGTCCGGGCCGGGCGTTGTGCGGACGCCGCGTCCCACTCGCCGCCGTCGCCGTCTTCCGAGTCCAGACGCTGGCGCTTCAGAGCGGGCTCGTCGCTCTCGGCGGGGCCGCCGCGGCGGGGCCGTAGGAGCGGAGCCTCCTCGTCCGCCATCTTGGAGAGTAGCAACCGCTGCCCCCCTCCGCTCGCGCCCGGCGCAGCAGCGCGCAGCCGCCCCCTCCCCCCACCCTCACCCACGGGAGCGATTTAAAAGGCAGCACGTGACCGCGCCACCGCCCACGCGGGCGCCCGCGCCCCGCGGAGGCCGCAACAACAACAAACCGGGTCACGTGGGAGGGGAGGGAGGCAAGCGGGCTGAGGGGCGGCGCTCGCAAGATGGCGGCTCCTCCTCAGGGGACAGGGAGTCGGGCGGCCGACGCTAAGGGGAGCGATATGGGCCTTTTACAGCATGGCGGTGTGGTGTCCTTCCCGGCGGGAAGGGGGAAGCCCGTTCCTGTGGAGCTTATCTCACACACTCCCCACGCCCCCTACTCATTCCCTCCTCCAGCAAGAGCTCTAATGACAGGTAGAATTTCTCCCTTGCGGGCCTCGATAACGACAGCTTTTTGAAATACCTTTGGGTTAAAATTGTAAATATGTGGATGTTTTTGCTTCAAAAGGGATTATTTTATAGATACTGACTTTATAGGTGGTATATGTATTGGGAGGATTTTTTTTTCTGTTTTTTTCAGGTATCAACAACCCCTCAAAAGATATACACGCCATTTCTCACACGCTTATTTTACACACTTTACCTATGTCTCAAAAAGAAGCCACGAAACAACCAGAACAGCTTTTTCATTATCCTGTGCAAATTTGTACGCAAGCATTCTTTTTCCTTATTGAAACAGAGACAAGACTCACATTTCTTAAAAAGCACGTTCTTTTGTCAGCATGTAAAGGAGAGGTGTGACTTTAATGTTCTCGTTTTGGTGCTAATTTATGTGAAGACTGCTCTAAGGAAGAAAATGTTTAAGTGATACAGGTGTATGATCTAAAGCCTTCTGTGAAGTTACTGGTGAGGACAAGATTCAAGGATCCTGAAGCTGACTCTGATATTGCAAGCATTTGTACATGTTAATGATGTTGCAGTAGTTGCCCCTGAAGGGGGAAGTCCGTTCGGTAGTGCTTCGGTTCTCTTCTGTTTCTGCAGCTCTGAGCACGTGTGGGGACAAGGATGGAGCATGAAATGCAAAATTCATTTGAGTTACATTGTGCCCTCAGCTTCTTGAAAATGTGTACTCGGCCCTCAGGAAGCAAAACATCTAAAGCCAGTTGAGAAGAACTGGTACTGGATGATTTGATGTATTTTATGGGGATAAACTCAAATACAGATTTCCAGGCCTTGCTGTTTTATTTAAATGGCCATTTATGACTTTTACAAGTTGATGGTCAACCCTCCTGTTGTACTGAACCAGAATTTAGTTTCACTCTTGGCTTTAAATAAGGGAAATTGTTGACCATGTGTCAGGAATGAATAGAAACGTTTTGTTCGTGGTTGGGTACAGAGAACAAATACGAGATTTCCTCACTTCCAGTACTGTTTGTATGTTCTGGGCAACGCTAACCAAAACATGTGTAGGCACATAAGCTGTGCCATCTCCTGCACTGTGACTCTCTTTCAAATACAGTTTATGTCCTGAAGGCAATCTTTATATTTTTTTCTGTGCATTACATGCAGGTTCTCTTGCCCTCCTTTTTTGGATGACACCTTGCTCTGTGGGTTGTCCCACTGCAGTCAGCCAGAGCAGTAAAAGACTGAGCTATTATTCAGTATCAGTACTTTGTGTCCTCCGCACACGAACCTTCAGACTGTGCTGTGGGACTTTTTGTGCCCCAAGCACTGGAAATCTCTGGGAGGGGGGGAAAACAAGCATGGTCACTGCTGCAGTTCAGGTCAGAGCCCTTGTTTATTTGGTCTGAACAGACAAGAGCGTAGAGGGGACCAAGGCTTCAGCAAGCAAATTCCCCGTGAACAAGCAGCTTGCAAGTCTTAGCGTTTTGTCTGAATCCAGCTCTTGAGCCTGTGGCTTGGCTTGCAGCACAGAAATAGCCACTGAAAACTGGAGGGGAAAAGGGTTAAAGAGCCTTCCCTTTCACCTTACGCAAATATGCAAGAAATACTTGGACAAGAACGGTATGTCAGGAGTGCTGTTGGGAAGAGGGACAGCTGTTTGTTTTTTATCCTCCCCCAAAGTACAATCTATTTAAATATTTACATGATCTCTTGCTAAAAGGCTTACTTTTCTTTCCTGTACTTTTCTGGCTTATTATCAAGTTATGAATGGGGGAGAGATTTGTAATTTCCAATTCTTCCACTTTGTTGAAAAAGTGTATCTATTGTTTTATTTATTCAGAGAAATATGGTAGTAGTGTTTTCTAATAGATCTAAATGTTTTCACTGGGGCTTGTGATTCGCTGTTTAATACTATTGCTGCTTCTTTTCATATACTTTATATCTTTTATAATCTTAATAGGCTATCTGAACATACAGTAAAAAAAAGGAAATTTCAGGCGATACAACCTTGAAGAGAAGACAGTGGGAGGCAAACATTATACGTAGATAATTTCAAAAGATTAATAACCATAGATAAAAAAAAAGATAAAGCACTTGTAAATGCAGGAATTATTTTATAAACAGTTCTGAATGGCCACTAGGTTGTCCACTGATTAACACACACCTGCTCTGGCCTCAGTCACACCCCGTGTATCTGTTCTGCGTAGACTCTCCTGCACTAGGTCACTGCATCTAAAATTGTGTAACTATTCAAGGCATCTGTTTGTAAGTGCTAGTTTAAAGAATCAGCAATATTTAATGACATTAAACATCTTGGATTACAAAGCTCTTGCAGGGATGGGGAAGGTAAAAATAGAGCTCCTTAGGCTCCAGAGAAAAGACTTCAGCAAGTGGTTAGTATTACACCTGGCAAGTAATCGTTTTAAATCAATAGATCATAGGAGAGACTGCAGTTAAACATGTCTGTAGCCTTTGTTGGACTAAGGCCTTGATCATTAATCACGGTTCAAAATTAAAGGTGTTTCACTTCAACGTAAAATGAGTTTTAAAAGGAATATGTTTTGCACACAATACAGACCTTCAAGACTCAATTGAAAGTAATTTAGCATGAGAGTCTCTATTTAATGTGATAGTAGACAGTATTTCATGTATTTCAGAGTCTTAATTTTGTCAGTTGTACAACTGAGGTACTCGGTACTCTCGAAAGGCTGAGGTCTGTTTGGCCTGAAGACTGAGAAGGGATCTTATCAACGCTTATAAATATCTAAAGGGTGAGCGTCAAGAGGATGGGATCAAACTCTTCTTAGTGGTGCCAGGTGACAGGACAAAGGGCTACAGACACAAGGTGGAACACAGGAAATTCCATCTCAACATGAGGCAAAACTTTACTTTGAGGGTGCCAGAGCACTGGAAGAGGCTGCCCAGAGAGGTCGTGGAGTCTCCTTCTCTGGAGATACTCAAAACCCGCCTGGATGTGTTCCTGTCCAACCTGCTCTGGCTGAACCTGCTTTGGCTGGGGGGTTGGACCAGATGATCTCCAAAGGTCCCTTCCAACCCCTACCATTCTGTTCGTTTTTGAAGACTAGTATGTATATATCCCAGGTGGCCTTCAAAGAATAAAGATTCACTCCTTCCTGTTGAAGTGGCTGACAGGACTCTGAGAGGCTTTGACAAGGAGGGTCCTTCATTCTCAAAAGTTTGCAGCCCTGTAATAGTTATTCTGGAAGTAGTCCTTACTCTTTTCTATAATTACCAATATAATCCCCTTGTCAAAGACTGTGGCAAAAGTTGCAATTAAAAATGAAGCAGAAAATATATTTTAGTACATGTAGGCTCAGTTGCAGGAAAGCTTTTAAGCGTGTGTCTGATTTTAAGTGGCTATACACATGATGGCGTGATCTAAATCTGAAATACAGCTCTATTTTCGTTAGTATCCAGAACTCTTTTCAGTCTGGATGACACACGGAGTTCAGTGTTGACGTGACTTTGGCAACTACAAATCCCAGGGAGCATTGCCATGAGCAGGTTTGTGCAACCGGATTGGCATCCTGCGGGAACCAATGGCAGGCAGAGAATTCAAGAAAATTCATGTGTGTCAGCTGCCAGTATTAAAAAGCACGGAGGAGAGCTGCAGACCCGAGTGGAAACTGCCTGTTTCCCTGGGCTACTCCGAAACCCCTGTGTGCGCTTTGAATTGATACTCTATTTTACACCCTCCGTGCCTCGGCTTGAAGAAGCCTGCTGGACTAGTCGGGATGGATGCGATTCTGAACTGCAGACCGGATGACTTGGAAGATTACTACAACTTGCTAGGATGCGATGAACTCTCTACGGTAAGAGCCTTTCCCCCCCTCCCCTCCAGGTTAATAACATTTTGAATGTGCTTGTCTGTCTACAGGGGGGATTTGAAGTTGTTTATCTCTACAGGCAGGACTATTTGAAACGCGCTGTGAACCTTTTTTCTTGCCTCTTTCATCTTTTAGTACCTCCCTTTGCAAAGCTCAATTTTCTGATCTCTGTACTGATGTTAAGATCCTAGAATGTGGCTTATATTAAAAATGCCTTATAAAACAGGATTGTATTATAGATACAACTGAAATAATGGTTTATTCATTAGTTCAGTTCAACATGTGATGTGGTTATCAATCATGAGCCAACTGCATCAATTTGAGAATGCCCAAATAATATTTTGGAATATATTTTCAATTTTAAAAGATGAAAAAAAGCTATTTATATGCAACTAATACAATGAATGTTCGTAGCTGTAGGTCACTGATGATGCTATTGAGTTTCTCAGGTTTTATACATATTTTTTAAATTTGTTAAAACCTGTATTCATTGGTTGGGAGGAAAACCAAAAATAATACCTCTTTTTTATTCACCTTATTAATGAGTTTTAAATGCTAATTTTAATGACATTCAAATACTAGTTTTACTAATTTGTTTTGGGAGGAGATCTCATACTTTAGAATGAGATCTAGCTAACCAATTGTTGAATTATTTGTAGCTAAAACAAGTGTCCTTCTTCCTAAAGGCGTCCTTGTAACATTTTTTGGATAGTCTGAGTTAGTGGTATGCTAATATTTTTTAATCCAGTTGCTGTATTAACTGGAATTGTGTTTTGATTTTGAAAAAGAAGTTTTGATTACTCTGCTGTAATGAAGGCTGTATTCATTCTGGGTAAAAGGTGTATTCAGAGCTGGATAAAAATTTTGCTCAGTAAATTTAATCAGATGCTCTCCAGCTGTCCTAGTAGTCAAATGCTGGGAAAATACCTCTGTCTTTCCTGTCACTGAACGCATACTAGTCCGTGTCTTCCATCTGCTACAGAAGGCAATTGAAAGCTTTTCCCGGGATAACTCCTAAAAAGTCATCCCAGCAGAGGGCGGTGTTAAAAGTTTCTGTGTAGGCTTGTTTTGCAGATGCCATTTCTCATTTTTTACCTCACGCTAATTCTTATAAGGGCTTAGCAATTAATAAATAGTTCAAGTATGTATGATAACGACTTTTCAAATTGCTTCAAAATGAAATGAAAAAGACGGAATAAATGCTAATGGGTACTGGAAAATAATCTGTCAAGTATTATTTGTTGAGAGAAGCAGCAGATGTTACTAGACTGTTTCTGACATGGGAGTAGGAACCGGGATCAGAAATTGACTGAGCACTACGATTGCCTTCCCTCAGGATGGTGCACACAACTACTTCTGACATTTAACAGAAATTTGAAGCGTTACAGGTGTTTTGCACTCCCATTTCTTTGTATATGCAGTTAAGTTTTTGCCAGCAGCACAGGCTTCTTTAGGCACATACAGCACATTCCCAGCTGCACTACTTTCATCTAAGGTGCTGAATATTCAGGTCTTGATCTGACCTGGTTAAATTTAAGCACAAATAGCCTCAATTTCTACAGACTTTTCCCTATATTCAAGTAAACATCTGCGTTCATTCTTGGCTTGTAGAAATGAGCGCGTGGACACCTAGTTCATCTTCAGACTTGAGAGGAAGAGGGGAGATTTAATCTTCATCCTTCTTCCAAGAACAGTGTCATTCATATATACTGGGTACTGCATACCTTTCTTGGTAAAGCATCTCACTGAATATTTTAAATAAATTTTATATATTTTGTAAACACTTCCTATGAACTGATTTTTTTTTTAAAGTGACAACTTCCACGCTACGCCTCTGCTACTGTACATATTTTAACTTTAATGTTTCCCTTTATATAACTAAGTTTTAAAGATGGTATTGAGCTATATATAGTAACCAGTTTCAACAAGTTCTTTGTACAATGTACATATTTTTAAGTGTCTTTCTGCCTGGAAATTTACCACTTTATATCTGTCCCTCTGGAAGAAGATACCGAGAAGATCAAAAAGTGTAGAATTCTTAAAATACCGCTCTAGACCACTTTTTTCCCAGCATATGATGACAAAGTTTGGCTAGCTAGTTGAGTGAACTGTAATTTTATTCTAAAGAAAAAAAGGTTATGAGCCTTAGTGTTGAAATAACTAATTTAAACTGTATATGGATATCAGGGTTTGAAAGATGAGAATTTATATGAACAGCCTTTCTAGCATGGGAAAGAATAGTAGCTAATTGATATTTTAGGGCAAATTGTTGCGAAAGCTTAAGCTGTACTGGAAAGATACAAAGAAGCTTTGGCTTCTGAATTGTAAGAAGAAGGAAGATACTTTGAAAAATCTGAAAATTTGAAAATCTATTGCCCACTCCAGTGGTTTCCTGTATTTTGTTAACAGTTGCTAAGTCTTTGTTTTTCCAATGATTGTAATACTTTATGGTACCATAAACTGTGTGGGAACTTATAATTAACTAATACATGCCAATATTCTAATATTGATTATAAATTTATTCTATTCCAAGTCAACCTTTTGGCACAGAAAATTAACTTGATGGGAAGAATGTGGTGCAGCTTTGTGGTATCCCAGATAGAAAAGTCATGTGGTACGGGCTAAATTTCCTATGAAGATGATATGGAGGAAGCCACCCATTCCCACAAATTTATCTTCAGCAATACAGAAGCTCTTTGGTTCCTGCAATGAGATTTCGTTAAAAGTTAGAGTTGATTAAACAAAGCGAGGAGTGACTGAAGTGATGCGTTTTGCCTACATGGTGAATGTGAAGAAAGGGTTTTGCACACATGATCTTTGCACATTTTTCTCAAAGCCAACTTGCCATATTGGGTGACTGAGCTTCACAAAAATAAGAATTAGGATGAGTGCATGGAGAATGAAATGAAATGAGCAGTGCCACTGACAGATGGTTGTTGTTACCTCCATTTTGCTTGTACTAAAGCTTGTAAAAATGAATAGGAAAAAATCTTTCAGCATTCTTTGTTGTTCCTTCCAATGCTCTTCAAAAAGACAATTTGAAAATCTTTTCTATGTGTGTGTATTTACTCACTTTAAATCTCAACATTCTGTTTAGGTGGAACAAATTCTTGCAGAATTTAAGATTAAAGCCCTTGAATGTCATCCTGACAAACATCCTGGAAACCCCAAAGCAGGTATATATTCTTTCCTGTTAAAAAGCAATCTATTTTTGTCTTATATTAACATGACTAAGCTACTAAGCTATTAAATTCAGACTTAAGACTTTATTAAATATTCTTTTCCCCCAATATATTTTAATTGTCCTGTGTATTTTGTGCATATTGTCTTTAAATAGCAAGCTTAATATTCTTTTCTAACACTTGCACACTCCGAGGTGGTAGAGCAGGAAGACACTCGTTTAATTTTTTAAATTTTTTTTTTTCCCCCTTAGGACTTTCATTTTTTTTTTCTTTGTGTGGTAAACATCCTTTAATCCAGAAGTTATTTGTGGAGTGTATCCCTTTCTAGACCTGTGAAGCTGGCCTGCTTCCATGCTCGGTGGCGTTCAAGTGTCATACTTGCGTCACCTAGTTAATTTGTTTTCATGAACAAGCCCATCAGGAACACATTAAATGTACTTTAGTTTCTTTTAATGTAATTTAATGGCTGGAAATAAAGAGAAGCCAGCACCACATGAGTAGCCATCTGTTTGCAGACAAGCAGCTAACATTTGCATTTATGAAAGCGTGCAGTTCATCATACCTGTGACGGCTGAGCAGCACCTGAGTTATTTGGAGACAGCCTTACCCATTCATAACCACCAGTTAGCTCTAACCAGTGTTCACTGATGTCTGAATAGTTTATATTCTTATAATAGAGGTTGTTCTGATCATAATTAGGGTCCCCATCAAAAAATTGTTGTAGAAGATTTAAATATGCTTCTCATTTTGATTAATGCACACAAAACTTTTCCTTTGAATTCTTCTTTTATAAACTGAACAACATAAACATAAACTGAACACAATAGCCTGCCTACTTGTGTAAGTTTGACTTGACCCACGGCCTCCCCTGGGAGAGCAGAGCTGGGAGTATCGCCCATGTTACAGACTCCCACTCTGCTGCCTCGAGCAGAGCTCAGCAGGGCTTGGCTTTCCTTACTGGTGTGCCTTCCGAGCCTGATATCAGAGAGCTGACAAGGCGGGGGCTAAACGGTGAAATAGGTGTGATTCTTCACTTTGAGATTCCCTGACAAGGAATCCCTTCAGATTTGGTGTTTGAGAGACAATCTACCACCTATTAACAATAACCTGATTACCAATATTTAATTTATTCTAAATGATAGCACGAGTACCAATGAAGACAATGGAACCAGCTTGCTCTGCAGAAAATTCTGGCTATTGCAGCAGGGAAACAAGAGACTATTCTAGTGCATGGTCCTGTCTGTCTGCACCATCACTCACCACTCCCCCCACCCCCCCCAATTAATTGAAACTAAATAACGCAAAAAAGGAGGCCAAGTGCCAAACGTTGGAGCAGTTTTGTCAAGAAGAAATATTTTATGCTCCATTTACCTGAATGTGCTGTATTTACTTTAAATGCCTTTTTACAGTACTGGTGAAAGTTTCGTTTATTTATTTCATCAGTTTAAAGCTCAATAAAGAGTAAATAAAGTAGACTTTATTTGTTGAAAACTAGTGATGCTAGAAAAAGGAAACCTAATAGAACTGCCGCCTCAGCCTCTTGTCTGTTGTTTGATATCTGGTTATCAATTTTGATTAGTGTTTGAGCTCAGTGTATTTCAAAAGAAATCTCTCTAATTTGTAAACCGGAATAAATGAAGAAGAATAATAATAATAGATCACTAACATAGGTGACTCACAGATAAAATCTAAATCTTTATAACCCTCTACAAATAGTGACGTGCAGCTGCATCCTTAGAAACCATTTAATGAAAGATTACCCTGTAGGGAAAAATAAGAGCTGTCATTCATGCAGGCTGGTATTCAAGATAACATTTTTGCATACGCTGAAAACATACCTAATAAAATGCACAAGTTAGTTAATTTAAACTATATTTAGATTCCTCTTCTTCCTTGTCAATTTTTGCTTGTCGTACCCCCCCCCCCCCTTCATGTTTTCTTGGGTGTTGTGCTTTGCTCTGACTTCCTTGCTGCTGTGGATGTAAGTGCATCCCTCCTAAGCTTTGTTCCTCTAGTTCAGTTTCCCTTTTTAATGTTGCCTGCAGGGGGTGACTCGTGCCTTTTGCTGCTGAACTCTGTAAGTTTCTCTGAACTTAAATTTAGGCGGTTTTGAAGCCAGAAGACAAATGAGCTTTCTAGCCCTCATTTGAAAAGGATGTCAGTTGCCTGCCGAAGGTGCTATGATCCTAAAGCCAGCTAAAACTGTGCAAAGCTGTCAGCAGAGCAACCACGCACCTTTGTCACTCAGCTCTCCTTCGGTCCCCTCTGCTCTGTTTGCTATAAGCCACTGTCGGCAGCTCCCCTTTCGCCTCTGAATTAATTTCTTTGAAAACAAATACTGGCTTCAGTACCTTTTTGCTTTGTATTCTAGTGGAGAATTTCCAGAAGCTACAGCAAGCTAAGGAGATTCTTTCTAATGAAGAGAGTCGAGCGCATTATGATTACTGGCGACGGAGTAAAATTACCATTCCGTTCCAGCAGTGGGAGGCTCTGAGCAAGTCTGTGAAAACGGTTGGTGGTGTCCAAGGTTGGGCCTTCAGGAGGAGAGAGGGGCAGGGCTGGTCCAGAGGAAAGGGTCCAGTGACTGAGGGGATGAGCTACACCACTTCTGCTGCAGTGGTGGGTTTTGGGGGTGGGAAGAGTGCAGCGTGATTCCTGCGCTAAGGAACTTAAGGAAATTGAGGAAAAATTGGAGCACTATAGTAACTTAAGGGCTGTTTTCAGATGCTTCAGTGCACTTTGCTTTTGTAGGAACCTTTTACTTATTTTCAAAGCTAGGACTTTTGTATAATACATTCTCCTTTTGGTGTGTGGCTTATTAGATAGGTTTTTATGCTCTCTGATTAAATAAAGAGCTCATTACAAAATCTAGAAGGTAGGTTCCTTGGAACCTGGGCTTCATGCAGGACTTTGGAAGAGCCCTTTTAGGCTAGTGGGGTGATTTGTGACAGAGGAAGGGTTCCAAGGATTGTTTTCCTTCCTAATTTTGCTAGTGAGATACTTTGATAGCATGTTCCTAGTAGATCCTAATTCCATAATGTTTGATTTTCATTTTTTTTGTGTGTGCCTTATTAGGGTGAATGATAATTACAAGTCTACATGAGCAGATTTTAAGGCAGTGAATAAATGTTTCCATTGCCAATTCTGCCCACCTCAATTCTGCTTATGAAAGAAGTTTGCGGGCCTCTTCAGCTAAAGTGTTATGCCTGAGCTTAAACATTTGTTGGAAGTATCCCATGAAGCTTAGCTCAGTTCCAAATGGAAGTCATTCCACAGATGTAGTGGAATAGTAAGCTTTGCAGATGGTATTGCTTTCAAGGGGCACCTTGAAGTCAAAGAGAGCTTTGAAAATGGACAGTTTCTAAGTCACTCAAGCCCTCTTAGAAAAGCGTCAGAAGTCATGACAGAAGAAACTGGACAAAAGACCCTTATAATTATTTGATACATTTGTACATTTTGTTCTTCATCCCCACCTGACATCAACTGTCCTCTCAAACTGTATTTGCAATATAAAACTATGCTTTCCCCTATCCTATTGACCTGCAAGCTCCTTTCTATGTGCTTTGTTTAACCATTTATTACAACAACATAAGAAAGGAGAACTTAATTCAAAATCTTTTAAATCATAGGAATTAGTTGTTTATTTGTTAGTTTTTGCATTTCTTTAGTCAATGCACTGGGCTGTCCAAAGCAAGAAGGACCAAATGCTGGAAGCTCCTGACTTGAATAACAGCAACAACATAACTAACGAGATTTGGACCCAACGTACTGAAAACAATGCAGATGGATTGTCAGATGAGAACAGGGAGCAAGAAGATGTTGCAATTCCTGATGTGAAACCAGAGTCTTCAAAGAATCCAGACTCCCCAAGTAAGTGAAACCAGCAGTTACAGAAAATTGCGATATCCAGGGATTGGCCTGAAATGGAGGCTTTTAGCCATGAGAAATTCTTCTCCAGAATAGTATGTTTAACTGGTAGCTTTTTTAATGTGGTTTTGGGTTGGGGTTTTGTTTTGGGTTTTGTGTTGTTCATTATTTATTTAATTTTGAAGCTTTCAGACCTTTCTTCCTTCCTACCCCATGTTTTCTTGCCTGTTTGCTAGTAAAATCAAAAACTGGAGAAGGAAAAAAAAAATAATCTTAAACCAAAATGGAAAGTTCAGTTTTGCTGCTACATCAAAATGAAAAAAAAAAAAAAGGCAATTATTTTCAGTGATTTTTTTTTTTAAATAGCTTTAAAAAATGGTAGATAAAACGTATTATAGTCTTCTTTTTTTTTTAATCCAGCATTCAGTACTGATGCACGGTTTGCATCTGATGAGTTAAGGAGGACTAAAAATTGAGACTTGAAGGCTTCTTTTGTATTTGAACAGGTTTTTTTTTAAAATAGTGCATGCTCCAGAGTAAGTGTGTATTTCAAAAGCTGTCATCTGGCCCGTTAGTATCTCCTGTCTGTTGTTTAGGTTAGTACGCCTGAATCAAAGTTTACTTACCACAACAGCCACCTTCTGTTCTGCTTGATCCTTCAGGTGTTTCATATTCTTAGGCTTATGTTATCACAGAACTATTATTAAACAAAGTCAGCTTGATCAAACAGGAAATTTAAGTTGAACTGTGAGGGTAGCAAAACCTAATTTAATCCTAAATATTGTGGAATGCAGAAAATAGATGAGAAGATTCTACAAACAAATGTAGGTGAGGTGTAACTGAAAATTTTATATTTAAAAATTATGCTCTATAACATTATATATTTGCTATCTTTTGGTAATTAAATAATCACTGTATGCTTTGTAAAGCAGTAAAATTTCAATGAAAACATTCTCTTGTTTCTTTGTAATGGTGAGCTTTCTTTGCAGGCATCTTCTTTCTCATAATTTTTTGAAGTTTAAATTTCATTTCCATAGATTTGAATGTGAAAAATATCAAACAATCAAATGCCTACTTACTTTATCCAGTGGTCATATATTTATATTAATAAATGTTCATATTAGAATATATTTATTTGACAGGGCCTGTATGCACTTCAGTGTTTGTACTTAGTGTTAGGAAGTTGATAATGCTTTTGTTTTGGTTCAGGAAAATTTATTATATTGGATTCCATTTTTAAACTGGGATATTTTCAGTTCTTCTCTGCTGGTCTGTAAGAATTATGGACTACAACTCCATGTAGCTTTTTCAGCCTGAATAAGAGATTTTAACACTAAGTCTGGTAATAGATTTCAGCTTCCTGATATAGGAAGATCACATTTCTTAGTATTAACAGCCCATTGTACAGGGTCTGAAAAACTCCTGAACTCCCTTGTGTGAGGACAGGGCCATCTGTACCCTCCCTCCACACTCCTGCCTTTCATGTAGTTGGAGATTTACCATGTCACCGCCTATCTCTTCTGTAGATGAAGCAAATGCAATTTTCTCAGTTTTTCTTTGTAAGTCCTATTTTCTGGACTGCCATCATTCTTCTGTTCTCCTTTGGACTCTTTGCAGTGGATATATATCTTTGAAGTTTGGTGTTTGCTTGAGTTCTTGTTCGAATGGTGCCAAGAATACAGAGATTGTCCCCACTTGTCCAGAGCACTGGAAGTGACCAATTTTTTTACTCACTTTTTTGGGGGAAGAGTATCAAGTATGAATTCAGACAACTTAGTTTTATACATGTTTATAAGAATGTACTTGCCTTTCTCTTTTTTTCTCAGGATTTTCAGAGGCAAATTACTGGCACTTGCGTTTCCGCTGGTCGGGCGACGCTCCATCAGATCTTCTGAGGAAATTCAGAAACTACGAGATCTGAAATGCAAAATAGGCAAGAGTGTGAGATCATCTGTTCAACAATTCAGTATTTTTTTTGTCAGCAGTTATAAGTTATTTGTATTTTGTATTCATTGTGATGTGAAAGTCATTTGAATAAATGTCTTAATACCGATTTGTTAACACACATGCTACGAGCATTGCAGATGGAGGTCTCTGTTTAATAAGCAAACTTTAATAAGCAAAGGCCTTTTCAGTATTAACATAAAGGGATTTTGTGAAGTTATCTAGTATCTTATGTATTGTTTCTTGTATTCTTAAATATTGTGAATAATATTTTTCTTAGTACTGTGATGTTATGAAGACTATACACTCGCTAGAACCAAAAGTCAATGCTAGACTCTGGCATATCATCCTGTTCAGTGGTGATCTTCCAAAAGCTATATGACAATGAACTTTAACCAGAACTGTGCTTATTTCTAAATGATGTGCTCTGGTTCACTTCTGCATTGCATTGTACTTACTGTAGTCATTTCTAATGCACGCATGCACAATACTATTACAAATTTAACTTGTTGGAGAATTGTGATCTTATGATATAGATGAAATAAGAACCTTCTTATGATCCAAGAAGGTCACTGTGATAGATCAAGCACTCTTAAAATTCACTTGCTTTCTATCTTAACAAGTACACTTTTTGTACCATCTCTTTATTTTGGAAGGCAGTTCCACAACTTCACTTCTCCAGTTAGCAGTTTTCTTCATTTTAAGATTTATTGGTGGACAACTGATACCCCTTGTATGTCCCCCAGCATTGTCCTTTGGCTTAGGAGTAATTTCCCTCCCTGCTCTGGCCTGGCAGACAGGGTCTTATCAGAGTTCTGTATGGTGAGTAATGAAGGATCAGGCCAGTCATCATTAGTGTGTACAAAGTCTCACGTGAAAGGTTTTTGGTACTTTGGGCAAATTTGCAAATTCTACATTGTGTTTATTTATTTTGTATTTGTTTTTTTCTTTGTAAACCTGAACAATGCGACATTGTGGTTTTGTGCACACGAGTAATTCCATCAGCAACAAATAAAACTGCATGCATGCAGAAAGGTTGCTTTCATTTTTTAAACCGAAACACTCCACCCACCACAGAGATCCCTTTTGAATTTCTTGTTGCTTGTCTCTTCAGCGGGTAAAAGCTTAAGGGAGTCCGGGTATGAATCCCGGGCATCTCCATGGAAAGTCTGATCTGGAAACTCCCAATGTATCTGTCTGTCCCTGGAGTGACACGTTTGGCTGTACTGTGCAGAGGTGTGATGAGCTGACTGACCTACTGTGCTTCTCCTCTTTGGTGCCTGTTTGGTACAAACTGTAACACAAGTGCCTGCCAGTGGACCCCGGATCATATGTGTATCTTAATAACCTCATTAGTGTATTTATTCTGGTGCCAGTTTCCTTTACAGGGGCTGATACCAGTGTTAACGCTGGTTGTGTTTGTACCAGTTTATAAAAGCTCCAAGTACTGATGTTCTGCTGATACAGCTACACGGATCCTAGATTTGATGCCACCACTGGCAATAGCTATTTTGACAGCACATCATCCTGCTTATCCAAAATACTTTTTTTTAACTATTATTCTGCATGCTTTTCCTTTGCATATTTTGTAGATGAGAACATTATACACATGAAATGAATAATTCTCTGTAATATCTGCTAAATGTAATTACAAATTTTCTTCTGATCCATGTACTGTTTTCCTTTATATAAAGGTACTTGCTCAAGGAAGACTTTCAATCCATTTTATAGGGAGGGACGGTAAAGGATGTCAAACAGCAGGAACGGCAGAAACTCTAGTTCAAGTGAAGGATACAAAGTAATAGGGTACGATTTTTCTCTCTTTAACAAAAAAATGGAAGTGCAACCAGCTGGAGTACTTTGAACCAGGTGGCAGATCAGACTCTCCTCTCCCCTTTTCGTTTGCTCATAAAGGTAAAAGGGGGTAGTTGGGTGGGCGAGTTAGCACCTAACCAGCTGCTTTCCATTGAGAAGTGAGTATACAATAGACCTTTGAACGGCAAACTCATTTTTCATGTCATTAAAGCTGATGTCATTATCAGCCAATTATTACACAGTTTATTTTGGCAAAGCACCTTTACATATTTGTTCTGGATGAATAATTGCAGACATTTGGAATGCTCTTAGTCTGGTGAAAGCTGATGGCAAAACTTGCATTTTGTGACATACCTGCTAGAGATCAGTACTCTAATTTGTGTTTGCCCTAGTCAAGTGGACAGGTTATTAACTGGTGCTCTAGTACACCCATGAAGATTTTTTTCCTATTTATGTATATCATAGAATGGTTCGGGTCGGAAGGGACCTTAAAGATCATGAAGTTCCATCCCCCCTGCCCTGGGCAGGGACACCTCCCACTAGACCACGTTGCTCAAAGCCCCATCCAACCTGGCCTTGAACACCTCCAGGGATGGGGCATCCACAACTTCCCTGGGCAACCTGTTCCAGTGTCTCACCACCCTCACAGGAAAGAATTTCTTCCTAATATCTAATCTAAATCTCCCCTCGTTCAGTTTAAAACCATTACCCCTCATCCTATTGCTCCACTCCCTGGTAAAGAATCCCTTCCTATCTCTCCTGTAGCCCCCTTTAGGTACTGGAAGGGGCTATAAGGTCTCCTTGGAGCCTTCTCTTCTCCAGGCTGAACAACCCCAACTCTCTCAACCTCATAACAGAGGTGCTCCAGCCCTCTGGGCATCTTTGTGGCCTCCTCTGGACCCATTCCAACAGGTCCATGTCCTTCCTGTGTTGAGGACTCCACAGCTGGATGTATTCCAGGTGAAGTCTCACCAGCGTGGAACAGAGGTGTAGAATCACCTCCCTTGACCACACTTTTGATGCAGCCCAGGGTGCGGTTGGCTTTCTGGGCTGTGAGTGCACATTGCCAGCTCATGTCGAGCTTCTCATCCACCAACACCCCCAAGTCCTTCTCCTCAGGGCTGCTCTCAATCCATTCTCCACCCAACCTGTATTTGTGCCTGGGATTGCCGTGACCCAGGCACAGGACCTTGCATATAAGCATATATTTAACTTGAAACGGTCCAGTTTTCTGTATTTCTTGAATAGAGTTGAATTAACCTATTTCTAGCAGAGCGAACCCAGAGGTACTGGAAAGCAAGAGGGATCGGTGCAGCCTGTTTTGCTTTTGGGACAGCATTGGTGGGACCTGCTCTGGCCAGTAAGAACAGTTAACTGGAATAAGTGGGCAGTGCAGTTCTCCCTCATGTTAGAAAGGAAAGAAATAGGCACCTGACAAATCACTGTGTTAGATCATTCAGGGCCCACTCCCCAAACATAAACAGTTTTCTTTTTTAAATTTTTTATAAAATATATAGTATTTTTAGATTTTTTACTAGTAGTGTGAAAAGATCCAACAAATGGCTCACATGACATTATCCACACTAACATGGTGCTTTGGCCTCTGCACTGGTAAGCATATAACATGCTTAAATATTAATTGGAGCAGGGCTTGTAAGGTGGGTCCCTCAAGCTCTGTGGAGATGTGATTAAGAGGTGATGGAGTCAGGCATGTGTGGTTTTTTAGTGGCCAACAGAGAACTTAATTTTCTTTGCAAAGTGGAAACAGCTGCAAAAGGAAAGTTGTAGGGGTGGGGAACACCAGCAACAACCTCAGATGCTATAGATTAGGGTCTATCAATCTCAAGTTGGGGGAGAGGGCAGCTACCTGCAAGGTATGGTAAGGTCTTATTTTCTTCTTCCTGTGAGTTGTTTAGGTAGGTGACAAAGGGTCCCGAACCTTCTGGGTGTCTCAGGGGTCTGACTTGGTGTGTACTTCTGCTGTACAGCAATTGAGTGTTATTATGCTTGCGTGCTTTGTTAGCTGTAGCTCAAAATGACTTAACTTAGCTTGGTATGAAAATATATGGACCTGTGAAGTGAGCCTAGATCCTCTGGAGTCTACTCAAAAGCATTGATTAAACTTGGCCATTATGGGACTTGCGATGGTTGATGAAGTTCCAGCTGGAAGTTACGAGACAGTAGATGGGGGTACAGGTGGATGATGATGATTATAAAATACAGAGACTAGGGCACACTGTTTAATTTTGTGTCTCTAGGTCTCTGAAACTGTATCAACCAGTTTTGTAATATCAGAAATTAAGCAACTATTTAGCCTGCTGTTTACAATGAAATTTAACAGCTTGGGGGGCGGGGGGGTGGATCTTGAATTATATAAAATTGATGTAACTTTAGTTACTGCTGTCATAGCTCTTCTTGTGTAAATGCTGAATATGTAAGATTGAGAATGTTCTAGTTCTTCACAAACTTTTTATTTTGCCAGTTATTTGCCAAGTTGTTTTGCCAACATTTCCCAAGTTTTGCTGATGAGTACAGATAGTATATGACTTAAAATCTCAGGCTGAGTAATACTGAATGATAGGTAAGGTCGTTTTCTGAATGTTTGTTTTCCTCTTTGAGTGGGGGGAAGAAGAAATGGGCCGGTTTTATGTTCTATAATAGAAGCAAGTATCCTGATGATTAAAACAGATACTGGGTAGCTTTAATTTCCTGAGTATGAATATTGCTATCTTGCTCTTTCATATCCTGAAATGAGAGACCGGGCCGCTGGGAAGGTAAGCGATGAAGCTGCTGTAAAGCTGATGAAATTACACAGCAAAAGATAAAGCAGCTCAGTAAGTTGTCAGCCTCTGTCACAGGGGGTGATATTCATCAGTTAGTTTATGCTGAGTACTTTTATTGCAGCCCAGGGTACGTGCTTATCCTGCTGTTCTAAGAGTTGCCAAGCCTCCCCCTACAATGGCAGGCACTGCGTGTGTTTGTTCTTTCACCTTCACTTCTCCCTCCCGTGTTAACGAAGATGAGACTTTTTGTGTGCTCCGTTTGTCCCAGCTTCAAAAGGCTTGTGTCTTGAGTCATTACAGTGGTGCACAATATAGACTGGAACTGATACAAGTTTTAGGTCTCTGATGGATATCATAACCTGTCATAGGTGATAGATGCTGGAGAAAACAAATTTTATTTCCTTTCCGTTCCATCTTCATAGTGGTTTGCTCTTGTTCTGTTCTTTTGGTGGGGCAGTGAAGGAGAAAGAAAGGCTACTTTTAGAAAATGAAATTTGCTGCCTGTGTTGACAAGGTTTCCAGTCTTGATGTGTGATGTGGTCCTCGGTGCTTTAGACAAAATGGTTTCCTTGCTGCTTTGTCAAAAATGCTTCTCTGAAAATATCAAAGGACTCTTGGCACCAAAGGCTGACAACTCCCCTCAGGAGGTGTAGTTTCACTCTTGGGCATCAGTCCTTACAGAAACCAGATTTATTTTGTCAGGATTGTCAGAGTTGGTCTTTTACTAGAAGTTAGTTTCTATGGGCCCCCCAAATTTATGCTGGGTAGAGGATTGTCAGCTCCTCCTCTTTCTCATAAACAACTTTGTATGAGCGGTATTGATGGGATGGGGGGCAGGAGAATGAGCAGAAAGGCCCAGAGGAGTAGGAGACTCTTCCTGCTGTTTGGGCTGGGTGCCCTTGGTGCTTTCTGCTACTTGCGGTCCTCACTTTTGAAGGATCTGAGTCTTCTCCAGGGTTCTGATGTCCATTCTTGGCCTGCCACTGCCAAAGGACTAGGCTGCTTGCTTCAGCGTGGATAGCTGATGATGAAAAGGAGCTTGGACATCTTAAGCATCTCTCCTCTTACCTGGCTGGAGGTACCTTGATCTCTGAAGGTACTGTGCAGTGGGCCTGAGCCAGGTTCGAGAAGGAAGATTGCACCAGCTGGCAGAGATATGGAGGAGTACCATGGTGAGCCCGTATGTACCTTTTGGGGTCTGGACTCCAGCACCAGATTTATTACTGGCTTGCTCTGCCTCACTTACAGCTGAGGATTAAAAAGGGAAGCAGATCAGAATGGTAGCACTTTAACTCTTTGCTATGAAACAGAGATGAGAAGTGATAGGAGTCAAGAGGAGAGCACTGAGCCTGGAACGCTAGTGCTGCTAGTGTATCTATAAGTGTAGTAGGCTGGTTGGTGTGCCTTACTTTCTTTTGTAATTACAAAAAAACAACTGCAATTAAAACCATATGCTTCTTTCCCTTTAGTGCCTTGATGGGAACATTTTCATAAATCTTGCTGAAGGGTGAGGGTGGGAAATAACTTGGGTGTTTGCTGCTGCTCTTTTGTTTTTCAACTACAGATTTTAGGGAAAACCATTTTCAAGGAGAAAAGGTTCACTGAATGCAATTAATTCCCTAGACAGCAGAGACTTTTGTTGCTTTTCTGACAGACTGGCCTCTTAATTTTCAGTATAAGACTTAAAATAACCACATCTTTTGGTGTTGCTCGTTTGACATTTCCTTCCCCAGCAAGGTCCCAGTAAAAAGGACATCTTGAAGTTGCAAACATCCTAATAAATATTTATTGAGTCAGTGCTTTGTCTTCAGATCTGTTAAAGCAATGAAACGTGTACTTTGGAAATAAGACACTTGAAGCGATCAGTAAAAAAACTGGCAACTTCTTCAGTGATGCAGTGGAAAAGAAGGACTTAGCGCAAAGCTTGCCCACTGTCTTTAGTATTTTGACTGGCTTTTTATTAGTTTGGAATGCTACCCAAAACTGCATTACACAAAATAGACTTTTTCTCATCTGTTCCAGATTATAGGGGTGGGTGAGATTGTCAAGCTACAAAAGAAAAAAAGAGTTTGAATTCCTGACTGATTGAACAAAATCAAGCCTTGTATGTAGAAAAGTTATCTATTTTTTTTTTGTTACCTGAAATGTGCACACTTACTAAAAATGTTGGTATTTTGGAGAGTGACTAACATGTTGCACTGCTCTAAGCACTCAATTTTAAGCTGCTGTTAGAATACAAATATGCGAAGGTGAAAATAGCACATCTACTGCACCTTAGCAAAGGATGCTGAAGTCGCTACTCTTGAGTTTGAAAACTGTCTCTTCTGCAGTGTCTGAGTTAAGATATCTGATGCCGGTATTCCTTGGCAGGTACCTTCACATGTGAGAACTTAAGGCAAATGCCTGATGTTATGGTTGTGTATTAGACAGGACCACTGTCAGTTATGTACCAGTTTCCCTCTAAAGCATAATCTCTAACACTTGCACACGCCTGAACAGAAACAACCACCCAAACCTGAAATCCCTGGAAGCCTTTGTTAGGGAGCACTTTGAAATGTTCATTTTGCTGCCAGCTTAAACAATTGTTGTTTGTCCCCTCTTTCTTTTATTTTGCTCTGAGCAGGGACATTTCAATGTTTCCTCTTCTTTCCCTGCCTCCATTTTCTGATTAAATTAAGTTGCACTAACTAGAAAGAATGGGTTTGCATGTGTGTTTATATCGGGTTTATGTCGTCTCTTTAAGATACAGAGGAGTGAAAAGTGGTAGTTCCTGTTCTAGCCTATTTTGGCCTCTGTGAAAACGGCCTTTTTCTTATTTCCATTCCTGCAAATTTTTCATCTCTTCACTGATGCTGGGGTCACACATGGGAGGAGATGGACATGGCTGAGTGGTGAAGGGTCAGTTTAAGCTGTACAGTGTGTGTGTGTGCATGCGTATGCAGAGGAAAGTGCCTTGTTCTTATGTTTTTTCTGATTATTAGTTGCATAATAACTTCTGTGAGGTTTCCCCCCCTCATTGCCACTTTGTGTATGGGGGGGTGCACGTGCAGAAAGCTATAAAGGACAGGAAAAGGTGATCTAGGAGCCCCTCACTGGAGGTCTAGGAGCAATCAGACCAGCTTCTTTCGTGACAGAGAAAGCTCGATGGAGCAAATACATTTGATATAGAATAGCTTGCTGCTGCTGTTATTTATTTTGTATCAGCTGTAGGACCTGGGGGCAGGACAATGGCCCTTGGGGCGAATCAGGACACCGTCTGTGTGTTAACATGTTTCATTACTTGCCCTTGGGCAGTGCCTGTCCTGCCCATAGAGGACCTACGAGGTGAGGTGTGGAAAAAACCAGGATCCTAGTGTGCTCTTCCACCTCCACCAAGCGCTGCTTATCACAAGTGTTTTAGGTGCACTTCGATGGCAGCTTGCCCTGGGACCCATTGCTGCTTTGGTACTACCTCTGTGTCTTGACAGAAGCAGCAGAGGGCCTACCGAGTTGCAATAGGAAAAATACTACATAATCTCTCTTGTTGCTGCAGAGGCATCTTAAGAGTGAGAAAAGACGGGAGGAGTATAACCTGCACGTTATAACCAATCACGCAGGACAGGAAAAAAAGTAACCCCTACCGGGCCGCAGCGAGCAGGGTTCGAACCTGCGCGGGGAGACCCCATTGGATTTCAAGTCCAACGCCTTAACCACTCGGCCATCGCTGCTGCTGGTAGCGTTCTCCCCAGGCTGGAGTCCTTAGCCAGCCTTCCGCTGGCGGAACTTCCCGCCCCCAGCTCTCTCATGGGCCAATGGCCGCTGTCGCCTTTCCGCACGGCGGCCGGCACGGGGAGGGGAGGGGCAGGGCGCCGTCAAAATGGCCGCCGCGCTCGGGGCCCGGCGGAGGGCGCTGTCGGGGGAAGGCAGGCGTGTTAGCTGCCGCTATCGCCTTCTTTATAACCCTTTGTTTTTCCCTCTCCAGTTAGAAGAGCCCCGGTTTTCTCACTGCCTCGGGGCGGTGCGGAGGAGCCTGAGGCCGCTGAAATAACCGCCACCTTCCACGGGGCGACTTTCCGCCGCCGTACGCCTCCCCTCCGGGCGCTGGGAAGATGGCCGGTACAGCGCGGGCACTAATGTGAATAGGTTTCCCGTGCGGCTCTCCCGCTCAGGAAAAATAACTGCCAGTCTGTGTGCTGCTGGGTTATTCCACCTGAAACGTTAAAAGCTGTCAATGAAAGGCGGCGGGGAGCGTTTGCGGACGCGCTTCCATTCCCTGGTGAAGAAGCAGCCAGTAACTACTACAGAATACAGTAACTATTAGGCATTGCATTGTTAACGGCGGGGTTACCTCATTTTCCCCCCCTTTTTTTTATTAATTCTGGTCTTTCAACTGTTACAGAAGTTCTTTATCACGTGACTATTAGATGTGGATTCGTTCACTGCAGATACTTTTTTTCCCCTAGCACATAGTTAATTGTGTCAGCAGTAGTATAATGGAAATTAGATCTAACTTGACTTTATACGTCTGCTGCTGATAAAAATACTAATTTTCCTCCTTCTTGGAGGGTATAATGGTAAGAACTGTTTCTGGAACGCTTGTATGGACAGGGACAGTCCATTAGCTGCATGCAGGCCTGTTGTGGTAACAGACTGTTAATTATCCTAAATTAGACAGTAAAAGACTGGATTAATACAGAAAAATTGATACTACATGTTAGTGGTGGGTTTTTTTCATTTTTTTCTTTTTTTCTTGCACACAACTGCATGGAGTCCAATGCTACTTTTGTTATTAGCTGTATATTCCTTCTCTCCTGTGTGTCTTTTTGTGTTATTGTGGCTGTGAAAAAAAAAAAAACCAAACCACCAAACCACACTATCAGACTTCCTTTAGAGTTTATGCTTGTGCTGTGTGCTGTTGTTTAGGTAATGAGGAACACTTTAAAAACGTTAACATGCAAAGTAGGATAATAAGGACCGTTTTATATCCCCCTATCCAGCTCAGTAGTTTAGCGTCATCATAATCCCTGTTGAAATTGTGGGTTCTTTGATGTGCTTATACCCACAGCGGTTTGGCCTGTTTTGCTGATGTCCGTGTAGTTCTGTGTGTTTGGGTGAGGCTCTCAAAGCTGCATTTTGCCTGATAAAATGCTGTCTCTATCCCATAGCGTACCCGGCTTCGTACACATGAAGATGAAAAACGTGATTATGCCAAATTTTTATTATTATGTGAAGAGCAGGGTGAGGAGAAGTAGTGCCTTCAGTACGACACACTATAACCACTGGAAATTCCTTAAAGAACAGAAATAGAAGTGGAGAAAGTCAGAGATCGTGTTTGCTGATGGAGAAACAAGTATTTCTCAGCTGTAAATGCCAAAAGAGACTTGTTGGAACTTTTAGTAGAGAGTATTTGTGTGTGGGTTGGTTTGTTTTTAAATTGGTTTGGGGACAAGAAGCAAAGCTGTTTACTTCTACTCTAATGGATCTGCTACAGATTTATTTTCTTTACGGAAAACAGACTGCTTGAAATCTATACAAATAATTTGTTTTAGGAAGATCTTATGAAATGCAAGAACATTTTTACTATTCAAAGCCAAAGGAAACCAAATTATACCAACACATCAAAGTTCAGATTTGGTAATTCCTTTTCAAGTCAGGGTATAACTGTTCCTGAAGGGAATGAACCACAGATGTTGGGTTTTGATTGGTGGGTTGTTTGGTTTTTTTTCCTCCCTTGGATGGACATTTATTCATACATGCTTGTGTGAGCCGACACAGGCAGGACACAAGAACAACCACAAAACCATGGATGAAAGGCAAAGAGCAAATTTAACCTCAATATCTTGTGAACCGGGGAATCTCTGAAGCGGCACTTGGGAAGAGGCAAGCAAGGGGGGAGCGCAGGCACTAGGGAGCGAGAAAGTCCTTGGGGGGGAGAGAGAGAGAGTATCCCCCAACCTGCTGTTCTCGCCTGTATTTCAGGGATTCAAGCAGGCGTAGTTTTCCACTGTGCTTTAATCTCCTCCGACAGCAGGGCAGGAATCTCAAGCATGTTCGATAAGGTACCTCTAAGTCCATCGTAGGCCTATGTTATCTAAGTGCAAATGTTCTACTTGTTGGGCACATAAGACTAGGGGATGATTGGTGTGATTTGTGTTTTCCAACATCCCACCTGTGAGTCACTTGACCGTGTTTACAATCCTCTTCACAGATCTTCCGTTACTTTTCCACAGTGCTATATATTGGTCTTCATATGCTCCTTACATGTATTTGCCTTGCAGCACACGCGTGATGGATAGGACTCAGATTTCCAGTCATCCAGCAGGCAGTTTGAAGCTTTGAGTGAACTGCTGTATATTGAAAAATCCTGGATGATTACACAAAGTCTTCACCTCCTGAATAGATGACATTGCCAGGATGAGTAAAGGGCAGTAACTTAGACATATTCTGGTTGTGAATGAAGGACTTTTGCCAGTTAAGGTTCTTTAATGACCTAGAGATCCGTGCAATAAATGGCATGTTACCACCTGAGTCTTTTATGCTACTTGCACAAAGTTATTTTACCCAGAAGACTTCTAAATGCTCTACATTTTGAATTTTGCCCACTTATTAAGGACAGTTTGTAAGTGGGAAAAACTCCCCTTATCTATATGAAACATAAAATATGCCTTCCCTGCGTTTCCAGATGCCTCGTTCTGTTATTCAAGAAATGTCAAAAAGAAAAACAAAGTCCATTCTATTACTGAGATTCATACAGTAAACCATTCTTAAAGTCTAAATCAAAATGGTCTCATTTTTAGACTGCAGAAACAATTCTTGCATTTAATTTTACAGAAGTAGTACTTAGTACTAAGGCAGTACTTAACACAGTGGTTTCTGAGAACTCTAGACAACTTTTTCCTGTACTTTATTGAAGGAGAATCTCTTTTAAATACCCCTTTTCTTGACTGAAATGTCAAATACAATTCTGTAGCTAATAATTTTTGATAGCTTTTAATTAGGATAACTCTTTTGTAAGCTAAGAAAATATGGAAATTGTTACTTATCTAACAGAGAAGTTTTGAGCTGCATAAATGCTCAAGAGAAAATGAGGAATTGGTATGTTTGTTACTATTTTATATGGGTTTGATAGCAAGCAAAATTAATGTGAATGGTATCATTAATATCTGTACTATGCAAATATCCACATCACCAGAATATTTGACCTATATCACCATGCTATTTGACCTCTGTTCTAATAGTTGCCCCAAACTGTAATAGCATGATTCTCGTGTCTCAGAATGAAGTTAATTGGCATCGAATATAAATTATGGAACCATTGTTTTGAGTTTGTATTTGATCTCCTTGTCGAGACATGTGTTTTAAATCTACTAAAAATCTGCTGGAAAGACAATTATATTCTGAAGCCATGCAAAATGCAGAAAACCCAAACAAGACACAGCAAAAATAAATTACAGTGCGGTCTCAGTAACAAGAGAACTTATTTACTTGGAAGAAAGAGAGGGGTAGCTCTAGACACTGACTGAATACAGAGCTCAGACTATACTCAGCCTTTGGATTCAATGGAAATGTCCCTGCTACCTATTAACAAATCCAAGCTGCTTCTTTAAACCAAATTTATTTGATGCAGAAAACAAGATTACCAGTCTGGGCTCACAAATGGGAAGACCATGTCCTTTGGAGCACTATATACTTGAGCACAGCTTTGTATGGTGACACACAGACCACTTAGAAATTGTCCACCTGGAAATCCTTGGATGGCTAAATAGGAATGACGTTTCTAAGATCACTGAGGTCTGATGGTTTAGATCTGGAGCTTGAGGGAACGCTTACTTGTGGTTGTTCTCCGTCAGGCCTTCCTTGGAAGGTGAAACCTTTTAGCCTAACCATTCCAGGCCCAGAGGCTTTTGCCAGGTTGCAATGAACACAGACTTGTAAAGAGACATCAAAAGAATACACGCGGTATCCTGAGACATTGAAACCTGGAAATAGGCTCGGTGTTCCTTTTGTCTTACAATTTGTAATGGCTAACTTTTATATTTTGAATTTAGGAGCCTTTATTTTATAGCAGGACTAAGAAGAAACTTATTTTTTTCTTTAAATGACAGTTGCCTTTATTTTGTGTCCACATGAATCTAGGACTTGAGTTAGATGTGCGATTTCAGTAAAACATAGTAAGTCATAGGGGCTGGCTGCCTTGTGTAAATGACACACAAAGTGTTATATTTAACTAACTACATTCAATTTAATCTTGAAAAAATCTGTCTCTCGATAGGGTAAACTGTTACTTGAGCAATGCTAGAGTGACCTCCAGTGTTCTTTGTGCAAGCTGCAAGTAAAAGAGCAGACGGGATGTGTTGCAGGTACCACATGCAGAAGGAGCAGGTTTAAGCACTTTCATATAATAATCTTTGAAGATAGGCAGCGATCAGAAAGACAAGAACGGTATCATTTGCAGGGTGCTACTTGAATTCTAACACTTCGCTATGAAGCTATTGTGTTCTCAAGACAGAAGGAGATCTTACTACAACACAAATCACTAAAAATACTCTAAAGAAAGCCTCAACTAAAATAGCATTGCAGTGTTAAGTCCTAGAAAATGAGATAGGGAAACTCAACTGTATCTAAAATAGTAATTAAAACCTTGAGATACAAGCTTGAAGTAAAACTGAAACAAATTCCTAAAATGTAATAATAAGGTCTGTTGGTAAGTGCTGGAGAGCCTCTGCAGCTTTCAGCTTTCTCACTGAAAAGCCCTTTAGGGACCACTTGCTGTTTCTATCTATCTTATGCATAATAGATACATTCATGATGTAAGACTGATGTTAAACACATATTATTTCTGGTATGCTTCTTTATACAGTATCCTTACAATCAGGATTGTTTGGGGAACGTGATTTATTTAGCTTTTCTCCAAGTTTTTGTTGCTAATTCCATTAAGACACATGGAGGCTATCAGATATGAATGCTAAATAAGATGAAAAGCTATTATTCATCACTTATAATTCTAACCACTACACCAAATTACCTTGCCTGTGAAACATACTAATTTAGAATTATTTTTTGCATGTTTTTTGAGAATTCTCCCTAATTAAGTAGTCAGTACAGTTGTCAAGTTTCAAGGAGTTTGCGTTTCATCTTAGTATGCTTACTAAACTTACTTAGTTTCCTACTTCCTTTCCTACTTCAGAACCCTGTACTGTGCTCCTCTTCACTGTTTGTTATCAAACATGATCAGCCCCTTCCCCTGATTTAGCATTGTGTTTCCTTCTTTTGTGGCTCCCATCTCTTTGTTGGGGCTAGTATGATGGTGCTTCACTTTCCTTCTGCTTGGTTGAAAACATTCTGACAAGTATACTAAAATTCCATATTAAGGGATTGCTAGCTTGTAAAGTATTTTACCTGTTTCGCTTTATTTGCTTGACCCCACATTTACAGCACGAGGATCTATTGCTAATGACTGAAATGCTATTTCTGGCATGAGAAAATGCAAGAGAACTTTCAATCAACCAAAGTGCTTAAGAATTGACACAATCTGATCTAGTAATCCTGCAGTGACATTAGAAATGTAGAATGGAATCATCCTATCTTAAACTGAAAGGCTATTTAATGAATATTGCAGATGTTTATCTGGATAATGGAAAAGATAAAAATCCTTTCCTTTATTGAGATTAAGGCATTAATTACTGTTTGGGGGATAGCAGCATTTTTAGAAACTTTTAGTGCCTTTGTTACTTAAAGTCAGAGCTCTGCTCTGGCTTCCCTTCTGGTCTCCCTCAGATATGAATAGAGAGTACCCATATAGTCTCAGAGACACAACCCTAAAAAAACCTTCTATGTCCTGAAACAGAGAAATGTTCTCATTAAATATACGTTATTTTGCTATTTTCTTTTTCTGTTATGGATAGCTGTAATTTTTGTGAATATAGAATTTATTCTGGGACTGAACTGCAACTAGAGGATGACAAGAACTGGAGGACCCAGATGGCTCAGATGGTTATGACATATGAACTTCTAGTAATTTTAAATTTGTCAATGATGACAAAACGTGTTGCAACGTAATAGCTGCTGGGCAGCTTCCATGAAATTAATTGGTATCACAAGGTATTTTTATGGATGTTATCTAGAAAAATTGCAAAAAAATCCTGATTTTGTAAAGCAAGCTGTTCTTCTAGTGCTGGTCCTTTCTGGTCAAGGACTTAAGGCTGTTGGCAGCATAGTGTTGAAAAAGTGCTGATGCTTTAGACTGACATGTTCATCGTATGCAAACATAGCTGCAGCTTCTTGTGCATCTGTCTGGCTCTGCTCACAGATGCTTAATCAACTTAGTTAAAGCAACGTTTTAAAAGAAGGAAGTATGACATCTGTCAACACAAGTATATGAATAAACGTGTACTGTTTGCTAAGCCTACTTATGCAGCTAAATATTAATTTAGGTGTCTGAACATCCATGCATACCCAAAGAGAGGCTTGCAATTTTATGTTGAAGCTTTCATCTAACTCTTGAAAATTTGACTCTTGAGGTTAACAGACTGTGTAGAGCCTGCTTTTCCCTTTAATCTTCTCATGTATTCAGTAATGGATCCTTTTAGAAAAGTGCTAGTAGTTGTACTTAAATTTTAATGAAATTATAGGTTCAGTGTTACAAGATTGTCAAATTATATCACTGAACATCATTGTAGGTGTCAGTGCAACCAAATGTTTAATTGCATTCTTATTTTTAAGTAAATAATCCTAGTAAATCTAGACATGTGTGCAGTTCACTCCTGGATTTGGGGCCTTTTTCCTTAATGGAATTTTACCAGATTTATTGGGTTTTCTGCAAAAAGCATATTCCATGTTTCTGCTTGCAACTGTTTTATACACACAGTACATCTTTATGAAAACAGAAGCAAGGTAAGTGGATAGGCAAATACCTCTAATGTTGCAGGTAAGCGGATATGCTTTCAAAATCTGAGTATGCTAAATATCATATGAAAATGCCACTCTGTGTGCCAAAAATACCCTCATGGTATTAGACCTGGCTTTCACAGTGCATCTGCCACACTGTAAATATAGTGTAACATATTTACCACCTGTATGAAAATAAAATATGCTTCTGGCTCCCATTCTGTACTGCTTGACTTTTGTTCCTGTTCCGAGCACAGATCCCTGTGTAGGTATGGAGACCCTGATTGACTTCAAAGAGTTCTCTTTTGTATGATTAAAATCTTAAAATACAAGACATTTTTATTTCATTTTTCATTTCACCATATTCACCATATTTTTCCATTTCACCATATTTTTCCCCCCAACCCACAAATAACATATACAGAGTCTATTTAATAATTGTAATTAACACCTGTGATTTTTGTTTTGTTTCACAGGCTATTTTTCTCCTTGTCTTTATGCAAACAGAAGAATTACGATATTGGGTAAAACCAGTAGGTGCATCTAGTGCAATATCCTGATTTTTGTTAGTACCTCCATATTACCAGATGCTTTAGAAGAAAGCTTAAATGAGATGGTAGTGGGCAATTATGAAAAAAATCCCCTCATCAGAAAATCTCCTTGTTGATCAGTAGTTGGCTTAACCCTGAAACACACGTTTGTGCCTAAACAGAAAATCTATTTGTAGTATTGACAGGTTGCAATTATCTGTCGCGACGGAGGGAAGACAGGGCCACTCAATATGAGTGATCAGCAAGCTTCGTTTATTGATTCACACAGTGGCCTTTTATGTTCTAACATAATTAGCTCATACATATTACAAAAGTTAAGCTCATGATTGGTTAGTTCTTAGAAAGATCAACTCCACCCTTGGTTCCTTCTTTACAGTTACTTTCATCCTCTTTTCCCATGCCTGAGCAGCTGCAACCTCCCTGTTATCATACAACAATTATAGTCAAGGACAAGGTGTCTTTACCAGCCCAGTAGTTACGGGGGCTGAATCCGATGTTTCTCAAGCTTTTGCTCGGCCAGCTGGATCATGTCTACGTGACCCTTCTCAGCTAGCCATTCTCCCACAATTATCCTGGGTAAATGACCACTCTAACTTTAATTCCTATTAAGCCTCAGTGATAGATTGCAGCAATAAACCTTTGCAATTCTTTATACATGCAAAATCAAATACTTTGTATATTTTTAATTATAAGATCTTGAATGTAGGAAAGCTAAAACTCAGTAACAGATAGAACAGATGCAACTTTGATTATTCTTTAAAGTCAGTTTACCATGGGTCTTTCAGCTCAATGTTGTCTTTGTTTCAAACTAACTTCCTACATACACATTGTTATACGGTATTAAAAGACCTACAAATTAAGACATCTACAGTTAGCATTTGGCTTGTGCAGAAATCTGTGGTATACAATATTAGCACTCATGGTTACAAGTTTGATTTTATACATCTGCATTGTTGACGTAGTCTGTCACTGTTGGGCTGCATGTGAAGAAACACAGCGGTAAGATGCTCTTGTTGAATTGTCTGAGAACCTTGTCATCTTCATGAATAATCTTTGTTGATCTTTGTTTTTTTTTCTCACCGTTATGGCCTACGTTTCCTACTTAAGAAAAATATTCCCAGTGGAAATGGGAATGAAAAGATAGTTTGAAGAAATAAACCTCAAGCAATGGAAGTCTTGAGATTTGTTTCTTCTCTTTGTGTGGATCCTGAGAAGACCTAAACATGGGTTCAGGAACTGCAGGCACTGCTGTTTCATTGCTCATGCTCATGGTGCTATGATTAATTTTGCAATTTAAGCTTCCAAACTGCTAAATTCATACTGCATGGCTTCTCAGTAGTAGTGGGAAGCAATGCCTTGTAAGCAGGCTGTTTTTATAGAGTTTTCTGTTTAAATAATATTATGTATTGTTTGTATAAAATTATAGCTTATGAATTCAATTACAGTTCTGACAAGTAAATAATAGTGTACAAATGTGAAATATATTAACTCTGCTCAGTACTTCCATTAAAAGTAAATAAATTAGTAAAGCAACTGAAAATAGAAAGAAATTACTGAAATTACTTACAGATAGTAGTTGAAGGCAAATGGACAGCCAGAATACTGGAATGTGCTGTCTCTAACAGAAAAAAAAATTAATTTTATTTCTGAAATTATGCAAGTGACAGCTAACATCAGAAGTTATTGTAGCAGTGTGAAATTTTGTTAAAGATTTTGACTTTAAAATTTCCTTTGGCCTAGTGTAGTCTAAATTATTTAAGCAAGTATGATGACACCTATACTGGTGGACACAGGGGTAAGTCTAAGGTCCCAGGTCTGGTCACACACTCTTTCCATGCCACAGTGCCATGTTGGGGCTACATTCAGCCACTCACCAGTTACCACTTTTTTGACTTATCTGGATTTCATTTTCTCAGAAGGCATGTGAGATGCATGAAACCCTGAAGTTAATCAGCCAGGGTCCTTACCTGGATGATCATGGACCAAGATTGGGATGCGCTACAGATTGTGCCCACCCAATGCACATATGAATACCTCGTGTGAGTAGAAATTTGATTTGTTTTTATGGATACCTTGTTTGATTGGAAATTTGATTTATTAAAGTTCCAATGTGCTTTGCCAGAAGTGCTGGGTCTGACTAGGTCTAGCTCTCATTCAAAGCGGTGAAATTCTACCCAGAGCCCTATAGCAGAGCATACAAAAGCAGACCCTTGCCTTGTGAACCAAAGGGAAAAAATCACAATAGTTCATAAAACAGACAGAAAAACCTCCACCTGAAAAGATAGCTTATGTTAGAAAGTGATACATGAACACATAATTATTTAACTTAAAACATAAAGTTTTATACATAAAATTATTTAACTTAATTTTAATTTTTTAAATTATTTTTTATTAATTAAACTAAAAAATTATTTAACTTAAAAAAAAACCCCTCCAAACAACAAATACGCGTAGTGTACATGTGTACGTTGAATTCTCACAACCACCGCTGGGAAGTGGATCTGGCCGGAACATTTGCCAACAGCAGCATCTCTTTGTGGAAAAGTCATTTTCTGCTCCCGGGGAGCTGAAGCGGCCTTGTGGCGTCAGGCCTTCTCAGGAGCATCTTCCCGCAATGGCTCACTCTTGGTAGGCCAGCAGACAGCAGAACGAGAGCTGTTCATTGCACGATGAAAAAGAAGACACTTTGCTCACTGAAGAGCAGTTTGGTGGGCAGCGGGCGAATTAAAAGAGTGAGATTCCCTCATAGATTACCTGTGCGGAGGAGGAAGGAGAAGCGCCTCCTCAGCTCGCCGCCTGCCTGCCTGCCGGGGGCGCCCGCGGAGCCGTCGGGCGCCATTTTCCCGGCTTTCCTGTCAGGGGGCTGCGGCCCCGCTCATCCTCTCCCGCTCCCCGTCGGCTGGCAGCCGGAGCGGGGTGAGAAGCAGAGTGTGGCAACGGATCGGGTGGGCTCCCCTGCTCCTCACACCCGCCCCTGGGGCGTGTGGCTTTCGTGCCCGCCTCAAGTCGTAGGGCGAGGGCACCTGTGGAGGAGAAGGGGCGGACATGTTAGAATGCGGGTTTTAACAGGAGTGTGTGTCTTCAACAGGCTATTGGGACACTCAGCCTTCCTCCACGTTGAATTTGGGAAGACTCAGGGGAAAAAAGAAAGAGGTATATTAGTGTCCCCTGTTACCGAAAAGAGAATGTGGCCCAGAGAGGCATTTCTAGATACTCTGGTGTATCATGGACCTGGTTGCTTTTTTGCTCAGAGCTGTGTTGGGATTTTAAAGTGACTTCTGTGGCATGAATGGTATGAGCATATAAGTAGGAAAAAATATATATTTTATTAAAAATAGAGGGGTTTTGACAGATGTCCTTTAGTGTAGTGGCTTACGCTTTTGTCCATCTTGCCAGGGAAATGCATGCACTCACCTCTGCTACGGATTCTGGTATATTAGTACAAATATTTCTCTCAACCTTTATCAGCAACTGCCTCAGCAAAATTTGAAAGTGCTTTCAGGGCCTTTTGTAATAAGATGCTTATTTTTGTTTGCTTGGGATAGCTAGACTCTTTTTCAAAACTTAACCAATTCTTACTGCAGCCTTGAAGTCACCAGAGCTTCTGAGGTAATCCCTCTGAACAAGCACGGTGAGTTGGAGAGAGAAATGGACGGAAAGAGGTTTTGTTTTCTTTTGCTGTTGGCTTTTTTTCCCTATATTGGGTTAAACCTTTTGATACTGCTTAGTGGACATACTGCTTGCTTGGTTCATTTTATTTTAAAAAACCGAAGAATAAACTCCCGTGGTATGAGAGGATGAAATGACTCCAGCATCTACAGCTCTCGTGATTTGTCAGAGGACTTGCCAAACTGCTGACCTGTAAGAAGCTACTGAATTCTGTGAGTACCTGAACAAGTGATAATCTAACTTTTAAATTTAATAAATGTAACAGAAAGGACAGAAATCTTTGAACAAAAGAGTAACTTCATCTATCTAAAAATACACTTTTTTAAAAAAAAAAAGATATAGAACAAGGGAATGAAAGAAAATCTCCAGCAAGTTTTTCAAGATTACTTTAATGTGGTTTTCATAGCGAAATGACTGGTATTTCTGTGGTGAGAACTCATTTTTCTGTGTGGATGCCACCAGGTTTGATTGATCAGCAAAACATTGCACAAAACCAGATTAAAACTGCTCAGTGAAGGTAGTGAAAGATAGGCTAGGTACAGAAGTCAGAGGATTAAATTTAGCAAGGTGTAAATTTATGAGATAAGGAGTTATGGCTAGTTAATAGAGAGCAAATGTTAAAGAGGCTTGGAGAAGGTTACACAAAGGCTGTTAAGGAAATCTGGGACAGGCAAGGTGGAAAAGTATAGTATACACTAATCTATACCATTAACATTTTTAGATATTGGGTGTGGAATACTTTAATGCTACTTAAGAATTGGTGCTGCAGTGGTATTTGCAGTGGGTGCTGCATAACTTCAAAATTTGCAGTGCTTTCTTGTAATTACATGTGCCTACCACTTGAAGTGTTTCACAGGTGAGCTATCAAACCCATGTTCGAGTGGAAAAGCTTTATAGCAACAAATGAATAGGAGGATTTCTTAAGATAAAGACAGTTTGGGAATGATGCAGGTGCCTAAGTGTATGTGTTTAGAGCCATTTTAGACACTTAAGGCCTCATCCCCGGATCCAGCCCTGGCATATGTGGTTGAAGTCCATAGGAGACCTGCGGTACCCCAGAAGCTTATATGATGGATACCCTACAGTATCTAAAATGGCAGTAGCTGCTTAGCTTAACCAGCTGAATCCTATTCCTCATTTGATAACGTAAATGACAAGGACAAAGAACTTTAAATAAAACTAGCATTTTCCACACACCTTCCTAGTGTACCTATTAAAATACAGAGGATCTCTGTTTACCACTGTAGTAATTTGCTTCATAAACTAAGCACTGATGTAGTTACCAGGACCTAATGATTAAAAAAAGTGTAATAGGGTCAGCTATGTAACTCCACTTGTCTATGTTGAATTTATGCAGTTAAGTTTTGCATTTCTGTTCGTTCTTTTCAAATAACATTATTGAAGTAAATAAGAGAGATGAGAAATACTAACTGCATTTAGTAAGATTTAGAGTTGGATTGCATCACATATTTTCTGAGCACTATACTGAAACTTAAATCTTTCTTAGTCCAGCAGCTTTCTTCTCTAGCTATTGTTGTTTATGCCTTCTAAATTCATGAGTTGAAGATGAGCAAAGAAAGGATTATCCTTCAAGGTTGAACTTTAAAAAAATTGTGGGAAGCATGAATTATGAATAAAATTTTAAGTTTAACATGACAATACCAGGTACGTTTCCCCATAATAAATTATTATATCATCTAGAATAGTCTACTTAGTTTCTATGAATAATATTTGATGCTTTTGCAGGGGAACAAAATCTTCTGTAAGATGCTCTGTATACACCTTTGTCCAACTTTCAGATCTTTTCCTTCTATGCAGGTTTAAGTGCATAAGACACTGCTGAAATCGGTTGGCTGTCGCATAAGGCCCAAATGTGAATTTATTTTTTGGGTTTTTTTTTAATTCCCTCCAGCCATTTCAGCAGTGTCTCTTATGTCTCTCCAAGTCTTGTTTTTTTTCCTCACCTGTGAGTAGTTACAATATGTACTCCTTCCTCAGGTCTCTCTCTTTTTTTTTTTCTCCTAGTTGAGCCTCTCCAATGCTCTTAGCTGGTGTCACATTACCTCAACCTTCAGGCTGCCACTGCCCTTTTTACCTCTAAATCAACTAAAAATAGCCAAACTGCTGTGGTTGAAATTTTCCAAAAAGAAAATTCAACCTCATACATGGACATCATACAAATTTTCAGACTGAATGGTTTAAGACCATTAAGATCTTAAGCAGCAGAATAGAGAGTCTCTAACAGAATAGGTACAAGTATTGAGCAACTTAGGCCTTTTCAGAGTTTCCTGTGTTTTTTTACGTGAGTACTATTTTGTACTATACTTCAGGGTACTAACGAATTAGCAAAACTTTGCTCGTCTATTTCTTAAATGGCTACCTTCGTGGAAAATCTTACAAATGTGGTATATCTGGAAACATGTTTTGAGTATTTTATGAAGGTAAATGAAGAAGATTGTCATGTAAGCATTATTTGTATGAACTCTTATGGTATATACATTACAACTATATTTGACCTGCGTTTTTCAGTAGCGGCCTTTGCTTTCCTTCTTCCCCTTTCCTTCTCATGTTCAGCCTAAACTTCATTGATTTGAGTGGGCTTTGCCATTGACTTTGATGGTGTCTGATTTAGGGTCTAAAAGCTCAATGCCAAACTATGTTTGCAAGACCAGGAATGAGCTTAGGGCTTCTTTAAGTGGTATTTTCAGTAGCAAGTTGTCAGTGAAGTCAGGAACAGTTTAGGAGGAGGTCCCAAATGGGTACTGCCCTCCCCGTTTTGACTCTTTTCCCCTCCTATTTTGTTTCTCATAGACAAGGAATGACAGGCAACCATTTGCTGTCTCATGTCAGTGCCTCTGGAGTCAAGCTGCATCAAAGAAGTTCTTCACAGAGCTGTTTCTAGGATCTCTTGTTAGATTCTTGATACGAAAGGTAAGATTGAAGAAGAATGAAGGTAATTTTCCACTTAGTGAAAGAATATGAAGCTGTGACTGGAACTATAGTTACTTAATCAAACAATCACTTCAAACGTTTGAGTTAAAAAGCTGGTTTTCTTAACCAACTTTCTAGAAAAAGAACTTTTAAACATGATTTTTTAAATGTTCTATTTTTAATCATCATGATCTTGTTATTTGAAGCCAGTAACCAAAGTGTGCAATGTGTTTGCATACTTTCCAAATATGAAAAAACATATGGGAATATTGGAAAAGGAAGGATAAAATGTTGCATGGATACTGTTACTTTTAAAAGTTTAATTTGCCTTCTGGTACTTTTGCATCTAATGCAAGGAAGGTTTATGTAAACATATATTTAACACCGTAGTGTTGAAAATTCTGAATTCCTGTAAAAGGCAATTTTATACAATTATATTTTATTTTAAAATATAAAAGGCACCTGTTCATAAGTGAAGGGTAATGGAGGGCTGTTATATTCAATATAACACTCGCCATATTTCAAAACCTTTATGTGCACTAAGACAATTTTCTATTATGTAAAATCCATTTGGATTCCTCTTATTAAAGACAAGAGCTATGTTCAGAGCTAGTGAAGCCCAAAAGACATCCAACAGCAAAGAATTAGCCCTGGTGACAGGCATTTAGAAAAATGCATAGTAAATTGTTGCTGTTCTGTTCCAAGGTGGACTAGTTTCCCCACATTGACCAACTCATTAGGAATAGGACAAAGTTCGGTTGTTTTGGGTGTGGGTATTTAGTTTGGTTTTTGGGTTTTTTTGGTGTGTGGTTTTTGGGTTTTGTTTTTGTTTTGTTTTTTAAAATTTATTTTATGGTTGCTCTTTAGCCAAATCCTTTTGTATTGGAATAAGAGCGGAGGTCAAAATGAAAACAGGAATGTTTTCAGTCTTTATTTCTGAAGCTGTTTCACTAGAAATAGGTATCAACTAAGTAGGGTTTTTCTTCTGAACCATGTTTTGATTTGAAACTGATTGTCTGAGCTGATAGAGGAAATAGGACGCTGTGCAGCACCAGGAACCCCATTGGAAGAATTAATTTGCATGTCAGAGATCTGTCCATGTATACAGGCATGGCATGGTGGGATTATGGTTTGCTCAAAAGTTGTTTTTCTGTCCCCTGTTTTTTAGATCATGCTTTTGTGGGTGCTAGCTAACTAGCTGCTTGCCAACATCCAAAATGATGCAGTTTCTGAGAACCATTTCTCTTATATTTTCATGCATATGTCAAATTTTGTATATATTTAAGAAGTATCAATCACATGCTACCCTTAATTTTCCAGTTGTTTTGTGCATGTCTGTAGACAACAGGGAAGAATTATACTGTTTGGGTCATTGGACAAAACAAATAGTGCAAACCTTTTTATCAATTTGAAAATAGTTACATAAAATGGTATGTGATAGTGAAGCATCCTGGGGTAATGCATGGCTATGAAACAAGAAAATCAGTTGGCAAGAGTAGCAGCTCTATGAAGAGAAGGCAAAACCACATATTTCAGCCTCATTGCAACTGAGTAAGAGAGATGTTTGTTAAGCAAAACAGTATAATATAATGTTGCAATAGATAAACCCTCAGCAAATAACAAAAACGGGAAATGAGGCGATTGCATTTAACAAAAATGAAATTTAAAAGCCTTTTAGTAGCACATCATGGAATTTTTTGTTGTTTTTTTTTTTTTTCTTTAAATGAGTTGAACAATATCCTATTTTTAGTGGAAGGTCAACTTGAACTTTATTTAAACAGAGTCTCTGGTTCTGAATAGAGATAGGAACACTTTAGAAGTGATAACACAAGGGAGGGCTTGGAGCCAGACCTTCTTAACCTATCATTACCAGCACAGGATAGCCATCCATGTAGGAACTTTGTGCCACTTAAATAGTGAGGGGTCCTGGTTCCGTGCTCAAAGTGCATGCAGTGAAAATAGCACAGAGACTCATGTGGAAGGATTTGGTTTTTTCTTTAAGAATTTGAAATGGGTCCAAAGAGTATTAATGAAAACCTTTTCCTTTTGAATGAAATGCTGCCAACTGATGTTACACCACCTTTTTTTGGTCTTTTTTTGAAGTACATGCTTTTTCAGTATCTTAAATATTACAACTGCAGTTTTGAGACCAAAAACTCCAGTACCTGCAAAAACAATCCTGTTATGAAGATTGGTAAAGCATTTCTAAACCAAGGAGGATTGTTTTTGATTCTGCTGTAACCCATAATGGTGCATGTCCATTAGAATTTAATTGATATCAGTGGAATTATTTAGTTTACTGCTAATATAGTGAGAGCATTGTCAGGTTCAAAGGTTTCTACAGTTACACTTAAGTGAAGAAGATTTTCCTTGCTGTTGCTGTAGGCTCAGGACCAAAATATGCATTTTTGAATAGCTGTTGAAAAGCAGAGTCTGGCATGCTACTGCAAAGCCAAAAGTTCTGTAGCTGGTCAGGCTGTAGGATTCACACCTCTGCTGGAACATCTCCTAGAATTTGTCAGTGTGTCTCAAATGGCCAGAAGTGCATGCATTGAACCAAGGCAGTAATTTTGATAGTATCTTTAAGGGAGAAGAATGTATTAGCTGACTTTACTAAGAATAAGAAATACTAGTATCTGGGTAACTTTGACGTGAGTATGAAAAATTAGTTTATATTGTTTAGATTTATATTCTTCTTAGCCTGTTCATTGGCCTCAGTTAAAGAAAGTGTCAGTAAGGTGCTTTAGTGACTAGGTGGTTGTGTCCCAGCACTCCATGCCTGATTCTGCCACTGGCATTCTGTGTGATCTTGAGTAAACAATTTTTCCTCTGTGATTCTATTTCCTTATGTGACATTGGAAGATGACCTCTGCTTGAAAAAGTTCTTTGATGGAATGCATTGTAGAAATGTTCTGAATGTTATAACCCTGGGAAAAATCTTCATTTGCTATCTCACTAGACATCAGAAAGTCTGCATGAGACAAGTTCGCTGAGGTGTAGTGCTTTCCCCATCTCAAACTTTTTTCTGATAAACCTGAATTATAGCTTTTCACACCATTAGGTCAGTCATAATCTGTTCCTTTGCATGCAGGTTTTCTGGTGTCCAATAAGAACTAGGCTTATGCTGTGTTCTTTTCCTTGTTACATTCATTATAAGGGATGATACAGGAATCTATTTATAACGAGAACTATGTTGAAAAACCTGGTGGAAATCTTGTGTCCTTGAGAATTTCAAGTGCTTTTCAGATGTGGTTAAGTTGGCTGATGGATTAAAAAATTGCTCTAGGGAGGAACTAGACACAGACGGAAGTGAAAGGGAATGTAAGAAAACCTGTTTGTTTTCTCTTTTGCTCTCAGTGTTAAAAATTATCTTCCAGTTACTTCACCGCAAATCTACACTGAAATGCAAAGCCTGTTTGAATAAAGTAGCCTTCAGTGAATAAGTGTTATTAACAGATCTGAATCTTGCTACCTTATTCAATTCTCCAGCTCCTCTTTCCTTTGTGGTGTCTTTGCACTGACATACATGTTCCCTGTTACTAGTGATGATAAGTGATAAAATCTGAGGTGGTTAGAGTGTAACCTGACAGTTTTGTATGGAAGTTTAAATAATTGGGCAGGTGCATTATAGATTTTTGCCTGGTGCTAAATGGGCCAGATCCTTCCCAGGTGTCAGAGGTATTGCTCCATTTCAGGGCATGGTCTGGCCCACAAAGTACAGCTGGTCTTCAAGCAAAAAAAGCCCGTGCTGTTGTATTGCAAACAGAACTAGTACATTTTAGCATTCTGAATATCTTATTTCTTGTATCAGCCAGAGGATTTAAATAAAGCGCAGTGACTGTTTTTGTGGCCTCTATAAAACCTGATTTGCACTTACTATACTGACTCTGTAGCAAAAAGTCTAACAAATTTTATTCCCAGAGTGGTGTTGGCACTGATTGATGAAGCTGTATAATAAATATTAAAATTAAGAACAAATAAGAAAACTTATCATATTACATATTCTCAGCAACATTTCACATCTTGGAAGTCCTCAGGTGTCCTGTCCATGTGTATCTTTTTTAAAAATACTAATCCAGACTACTTTGCTTTAATATTTTTTCTTGCCTTCCCTATTTTTTTAGAAGCCATTAGGCCTGTGCATTTTATGAAATTGATAGGATAATATATCGTATGTCAGTGTAGAGCAACATACAAAAGAAAAAAAAAATACTCGAAGAAAACAAATTTGGTGCCAAGTTACTGTGTGAGAGCCTTATGAATCCCTTTGCTGTCCAGCTCAAAAGTCTGAGACTGAGTCATTGCCCGAGGCAGAAGTTGGCATACAATCAGAACGTATGGGAAGACAATAGCTGTGATGAAAATTATGAAAATAAGCACCAGAAGTATCAGTAATGACATGGTTCATGTCATCTAATTGTTCAGAAGCTTTTTAACTTTAATTTTTTTTGACATACATGTGCTCTAGTATATAGCTTTAAGGATGCCCATCCCCCTGCCACCCCTCCAGCGGCCACTGTGTCCTGTCAGTCATCCTGAAATACACTGGAGAGCTTGTCAGGCAGTCCCTTGCAGATGCCTCAGAAGCCAAATAGTGAGCCATAGCAGTTGCACTGAAGTTCCTAACACAAGGAAATTACATAGGCAGTTGCTTTAGTGCTGAATATGGACCATTTATATTCTAGGATAGGTGAGTGATGTGCTGTTGGCTTTCTAATGATCTAGCAGGAAATGGATTCTAAAGATAATGTTTCCTAATTTATGCAGATTATCTTTGGCTCTGCTTTCTGACACTAATTAGTTTATCTGTGTCTGTATACAGTGTACTTATAGATTGTTTAAAAGCTGCAGGTACTATGTTCACATCGTATTGCAGATAAATGCAAACTTTGACTGTTTTTCCTGTGTCTTTTTTTCTTACATGAAAAGACTCAGCAGTTTCAGTTTGGACATGTCTGCTGAAAAAACAAAATTCTCATTATCTTAAAGTTTGTAGCACTTGGTAGGAGCGTGCAGGTGGTTGCTTTTCTGGCTATTCTGAGGCAGAACTGTATCTTGTGACACATGCTTAACATCCTAAGTGTTGTAAGAGCTGCTGGTCTACAGTGCTGAAATTGCCTGCTGTAAAGGTTAATTTAACCAAGTGCGAGGTTAAAGCAGCCTTTTACCAAAATATCTTGCAGTCAAGATCCCTGCTGTAATTAGAGGACATATTATACTGGAGTAGACATATGCATTTTAGAAAAATAGAAGATGGACTATGATTCTTACTTTTTCCTGAGGCAGGCACCAAAATTTGTTGTCTTAATGAAGATGATCTGTAAGGACAGAAGTTCACTTTCTAAGTGGAAATATCAGAGAAAACCCCAGAATGATCTTTACTGGCTGCCTATTTTTGTATCACCTATAAGAATCATAGGATCGTTAGAGTTGGAAGGGACCTTAAGGATCATATAGTTCCAACCCCCCTGCCATGGGTAGGGACACCTTCCACTATATTTGGTTGCTCAAAGCCATTAATCTTGCCTTGATGTAAAAAAAAAAAAAAAAAAAAAAATCCTATTTAAATATTGATTAGCTAATACGGTAAATAACAGTAAGGAAATCCAGGTAAGTTAAAAATATTTTAAGATTTTGCAGTCTTCACTGCATTGGCTTGCAAGCTTGAATTCATATTTTGGCTGCTTTACTTTTTTTTTTTTTTCTTCCCCTTAAAAAGACTAGAATCAGCAAGGAAGCCCTTAAGTACGTTATTTATACCTTAGAATATAATTGAAATTTTCAGAATCATTTTTGGAATTGACTTTCAATTGAAAAGTTATGGTCCTGACCCAAGACTAAAAAGCTACTGTTGATTTCAAAAGCTGTTTGAGCCAGGGCTCAAGCAAAGAATAGAAATGCTTATGTTAGACAATATGCTTAGGTTAAAAAAAACCCCAAACCTAAACAAAAAAAACCCCAACACAAAAACCCAGAAAGCGGAAAGTCACAGCACATGGATTCACATTTTTCTGATCTGCAAAAATGTGATTGGATTTGTAACGCTTCCCAAATTTGAGACTGCTCAGTGGTAGGATTCTGGAGCACAGTGATCTCTAGTAAGAGAAAGTGACTATATTTATAACTATGTTTTTATCTGCCAAATTTTAGAAAAGATCTGATCATAGTAGATGGCCTGTAGCGTAGGAAGTTGTGCTGAGAGAATGGGGATCAGTGCTTGCTGCAAGCAGCAAAGGTTTTATTTCCCTTGATACAAGGAATTGAGGGGAAGCCGCCACAAAGTTAAAGCATGAGTGTATATGTAGAAAAATTAACCTGACAGTCATCTAGTGATTTCCTCAAATCTCAGTAGAAGCATGAAGTGCTGTCTCCATCCAGTTCTTACCTGTCCCCTTGCAACTGATTTATGTCTTGACAAGAAAAAAATTCACAGCACAATTGATACCATGTATTTGCAACTGTTGTGATGATTTTCAAGAAGTATTCATATGTTGGGAGGCTTGTGCAAATGACAAAGATAAGGCTTGTGAACGAGCAATATCATAAAGATTTTTATTTTTTTTTAAGATGGGAATAAAAGGTAGATTCATTGAAGTGTTGGTGAAAGATTTAAGGAGCGAGTGAATTGCAGATGCTAAAAATGTCTGTCTTTTCAAGAGTGTGAAATGATGCGGTTTGATGCAATCCCAGTGAAGCTGGAGGAGAGTGTCTTGTTGAATTTGAAAGCCGTTTGATTCAGGGGTAAACACAGCAGAAACAGCTTTTCAGTAACGTGGGTGCTTCTCTGCTGTATGTTCACAGACTGCACCAATGTGCTGACAGGTAGGCACAGAAATGACACACTATTTGCCAACACCAGAGAGTCAAACAAAGATGCATGCACTACTATTTTTATTATGGGAGACACAGTTTAAGAAGCCATTAAATAGCAATGAATTGCAGGAATGAATTGCAATTGAAGCTAACTGAAAAGCAGGGATGTGAATGATGTTTGTGGCTTTCAGAGCAAGTTATTAGTATTGTGGGAAATCTCACATTAACAGGTTAAAAAGGATCTTCTGTTAATGTTTGTTGTCTTTAATTCAAGAGATTGTGTGGAGGTCTGAATGTCGGTGTGAATCTTGTTCCAAGTTACTGCTAGCTCCCTTGCTAGTATAGCAAATGTTGCTGGAAATAACTACGTAGAAGTAGCTACAAAAAAAACTTGAATTTTAATCTACTTTCCAGACACAGAACCTTTCTGAATATGCATTGTTCAATAAAATGATGCCGTTAATAGCTGCTGGCCCTTTGAGATTGCATTTTGTACTAGACATCTCACTCTTGAGGTTTACAGACTTTACTTATGTAATTATATATTTAGTGTATTTCCAAAGAGTTACATGGGTGAGAAATTAGTTTTGCTTTAGTTTTCAGTTTCCATAGACAACCAATGGGTATTAATGGTAAGAATCACTACAGATTAAATTAATTGTAAAAAAAAAAAAAAAAAAGAACCTCCTTGTGCGAGTATAGAGTGGGCGTGTCTTTGGCCTGAGCTGTAAGAATAAGCTCTTGTTGCAGAGCTCAGTTCACCAGGGATGTTATGTGCACAATATAAAGAAACCAGGAGTTGCACTTTAGCCATGACCTAAGGTTGCATGAAGCCCTCTGGGTGATTGTGAATTTGTCTCTTAGTGATTCCTCTGCTAAAGAGCCTGCCTTATTTCTTTCTTTGTTGCAAGATACACAGCGTATTATCAAGAACTGATTACAATGTTTGTCTGTCTTTTTTTTTTTTTTCCAATTTTATGGTTCTGTAACGACTAAATGCTGTCTAAAATATGCAGTCAGGTAGAAACTGTATAAAGCTTTTGTCCTGAAGAATTCACTTTGATAAAAAAACCCCAACAACCACAAGCCAACACAACAAAAAACAACCAACCAACCAACCATCCCCACCCCAAAAACCCAACAAAAAGCCCCCACAACCTAAAGTATTTTTTAATGCTTCACGTTTGAGATATCCTTTTTCAAAACTGAATGTTACTGAGATACTAAGATGTGTGATAATGTTGATATAAACTATTGTACTGTTTGGGGATATATGGTATAGTTAATTGCGAAGTTATGAAGTCAAAAGAACTGCCAAAATGAATGGAGGGGTCATTGGATATTACAGACATAAGGGTAACGTGTGTAACCTCTAGTTTACTCTCAGTGCAGCTTTGAAAACTAACAATGACTTTCTAAGATTACAGAAGTCTCATTGGAATTAAAACTGAAAGGAACAAAAGCTGAGCTTTGAAACAACAAAACCAGTTTTAGCAGAAAAGAAGGACAAAGGGATTAAATTAGAATTATTTTAAGTCAGTACCCCAGCCAAGGTAGTTGCCCATTATTTCTTGCCTGTATGAAGCTCTCCTTATAAGGTGCAAACAACTGAATACTCCTATGGAAGTAAGAAATGGGCATGACTACTTAATAGAGACTTGCCCTCATTGACAGTTTATCAGACGTTTAATCTGTTTTCACACTCTGGTTACTTCCTTAGTACAGAGGGATAAGGAGAACATCGTTAGTTCTACTTACTCAGATGTAAGCATTTAAGAAATATTCCTGAATACAGATGACTTAAATGATGTAAGCTTTTTTGTAAACAAGTTCTGGTGTTGGGTTGGTCTCAGTGTTTGCCCATATCGTGTTGTATTTTTACCAGTCAGCGTGCATGGTGCCATTGCACTCCCAACTAAAACAAAACAACCCCCCCAAAACACCAAAGAAACAAAAGTGGGGAGGGTGGAGGGAGGTGGGGGAGAAACAGATGAGCATTCTAGTTGCAGATCACTTTTGTGTGGGCAACTTTTTTGTGCCTAAGGAGGCTCTGAAAGTGGTACGTGTAAAGCTGAGGAATGCAAAACAATTCTTTGTGGATTGATAGACACAGTAGAGAGCTAGGACTGATAAACCACCAAACTAAGCCTTAATATTCGCTCTGTTCCCAATGAGTCAGATGAGGAAGGGTTGGCTTCTGTTGCTTCTCTGTAACAGGCTGATCCTTGAGGATTCAGAGTTGTTCTCTTCCAGTTCTTCTTTTTTTCATCCTGTAGGGTTTTATACCTTTTCATGCCAGTACTTTTCCTCTTGATTTATTGAGCTACTAAATATTACCATCCTGACAAATCTATGTGGTTTTAATTTTTGTTTTGTTTTTTTAATCAAAACATTTAAAAAAATTTGACAAATTCATGAGCAGGATGTCCTTAAATGGGTGCTAGGTAGGGATACTGTCCTCTAACATCTATCATAAACAGTTCTGGATGCTGGAGAAGTATTGGAAGAATGAGCCACAGGAAATGGCTGGGCTTGCATGCCCTCTCTAAGTAGCCTGACCATAACAAACATGCTGGGCTAGATGGACTGTTGATCTGATTCAGTAGGACATTTATTATGTTGAATGTGCTTGTTGATATTTTGAGTTTGTTGACTTTTCATGTTTTCTGTCTCATGTGGTTCTCCTTGGACTGAAATTCTGAAAACATTGGTTAAGCAAAGTTTGGAAACAAAATATTTTGCCTTCCGGGAGCATGTCCTAGCCACCAGCCTCTAGTGCTCTGTTTTGTTCTGAGTAAGTATTTTACATTAAGTAGAACAGAACCAGCAGAAGATACTGAGTCATCCATCTCAAAGCACATTGTAACAGCTGCAGTGAAGCTTTGTGAAAAGGAGGTGTGGACTGTGGGCTTGCACAGCTTCAACTTCATCACATGAGGGAGAATGCGTAACAATTTGAGCTAGCAAAAGAGCTGCAGACCTTTTCCTGACTAGGAGCCACCACTTGTTTCTGAAGCAGTGAATGATGAGGGGGCTCAGTTCCCTTCCAACAGAGGTTAAGTTGAACGGGGGTATTTCAAAACTGGGAGTATCCTACCTACTGATTCATTGGACAGAAAGAGAACCACTGACACTGGCAATTTTGAGAATCTCAAGTTCTATTTTCTTGGGGTTTGTTACAAGTATCTAAAAGCTAAATGTGTAAAATATGGCCAAATAATTTGCATTGACATTTCTAGAGTTCTCTTTCTATTATGAATTTCCATGGAAGGAAAAGTGTAATTCTGGTCAGTCTGATCTCAAGTTTTTATTCTGTTTATCTTTTGACTTGGAATTAAAACTGAAAAATTAGTTCTTTACATATGCTATCACCTGACTGTCTGCAGCTGAATCTGCAGGAACTTAAGGCTGTGACTTGTATAGCTTGTAATAAAAGAATAAACTTGGCACTTGTATAACCTTTACTAAGAATGGCAAAACCCTAAATTACCTTTAACCTTAATTCTTTAATTATCATTCACATTATCTTTGCTTACAAGTGAAATTTGGATAATTATTCTGTGATGAACAATTTGTATCCGTTTCTACACAACTTGCTATAGAAACCCTAAACCTACTGTGTTGCATTAAATCAATGCTAGGTTCACTGGAAGGTGACAATATATCTCTTTAGTTGGCACAATTGCGGTACCTTATTACTTTATTATACAGCAGCAATGGTTATAGTAAGCCCTGCTTAAAAAGGACAGATATCCATTATTTGTGTGTTTGAAGTCTTTATTGGCTAAAAAGGCTTTGCTGAGCTATGTTTTATGGGAAGTTAAGCTACTGGAAAATTTAAAATGTCTCTTATTTTGGGGCAATAATCAGTTGCATTCCCACTAAAGCACGGTTATAATTCTTTGTTGGCACACACACATTTCACTGCAGCTAAAGTTCTGAACCACGGGCCAGTGAACTCGGTGAAAACCCTTAAATTAACATCAGTGGACTTTGGATCAAGCTCCTAATGAATGATTTATTCACTTTAAAGACCTTACTTAGGTTTAATTCCATCTTATTGACTTCCGTAATAGGCTTTCTTGACTTAACCTGTCTTGACACTTAGAAAATATTTGTTATTACAGGGTTTAAAATAACTACGTATTTCACTTTCTCCTGCTATTAATTACCAGGACTTTTAAGAGCTGCTGTATATATTTTTGTTCGTAAAGTGTTCATTATGGCCACTGTAATTTGGCAGATGGAATAAGATACAGGTATTGTGCACGTAGCATTAACATTTTTGTCTTGTGATAACTTCAGTAATATATAATTTTTGCTTTAAAGCTCCTTTTTATTGACTACTGGAGAATTTATATTCAAAGGTCTTCTAATGCAATTATCCTTCTGTAATTTTTCAGTATATAGTCAATTTAGAAATCTAGAAGAAAAGACAAGGAGTTATATGTGCTTTAAATCTATTATTTTGCAGTTTATGCAAGTATCTGCATATTTTTTTCACAATTTAGAAATAAGGAATCAGAAAAATTCATATTCATCATAAAATACAGAACCAAGGTGGTACTATAGTAGGCAGTCTCTGGGCTCTGACAGAGAGAAATGAGACTTACAGTTGTGGCTAATAATTGCTTATTGCTCTTTTTTTTTTTTTTTCCCTTTTGTATGTAGGTGAAATGTCATCAAAAGTGCCAAGCATTACACTGAAAATTGATCCTCGGGATCTGCAGATCCAGACGTTTACAGTGGAGAAATTACTGGAACCATTGATAATTCAGGTATTTCAATATTGCAGAAAAAAAATTGGAAAGGAGTAAGCCTGAAGAACCCTGGCTAATGATGCTATTATAAAAGGCATACCCTCAGCTCTTCTGTACTTGTAGTTTGACTCGGAAACTGTCCCAGGGGATCTGTCTTCTTCCAGATTTGGTCATTTATTTAGTCGCTTCCGTTTTTGCAAATGCTACACAGTATATCATAGCAAATGTTGCCTGTTCTAGGTAGTCTATTGTACAGTATTATCTAGTGGAGGTTTAAATGTACAACACACTGCAAATGAATTTCCAACACATGAAAAGTTTCATATTGTAATTAGTGGATAGAGTGGAAAAGACAAGCCTTGAAATATGTAGGTGAAAGTTTGAAATTTTGAAAAGAATTGCATTCTGTTGCATTTTAGAAGAGAGAACTTCACAACAGTGCAATTGTTATATATTGCATAAACCTGTATTAGTGCTTTTGCTTCCAACTAAAGAAAACTTGGACCGAGGGATTTACAAAAATGCTTTCAGGTTTGCTGTTAAAACTGTTACTTGGTTGGTTTTTTTTTTGTTTTGGTTTTTTTTTTTTTTTAGGAGGAGCAATTTTGCTGTTTATTCTAGTTCTTTTTCAAGTATTCACAGGTTAAATATGCAGTGCTTAGTGTGTTAAAGATTCATCTCTATATTTGATATGGATTAGAAATGTTTTTTTAATACAACGGAAAGGACCTACTTGCAGAAGACCTGACCTCATTTTGCAATTAATGTGCGTAACTAAGAAAGTGCTAAAAGACCTCTGTGGCAATGTTACAGAGTAAAGAACAGAGAGGACATCTTCTGTTTTGAAACTCTGGCTATTTTGAATTTTCTCTTCATTGTACTTAGAACAAAGATGCTGGGGCACCTGCATTATTACAATTACGCACAGCATAAGGATCCCAGCTTATCACTGTCCTTCAGCTTTGCCAAGATGTTGTAGATCAAGCTACTTGTCACAGCTGCACACCGCTTATTTAGTATTCTTTTCCTGGTGCCGGATGGTATGTTTACATGGCAGTCACTGCTCTGGCTGCAGTTTGTGTACGTACAGAAAGGTGTGACTTCATTCAGAATTTTCTTTCAGTTGCTAATGTACGTAGAATAATTTGTTGTTTTTCAGGTTGTGAGGATAGTCAGGTATAATGGCTATAAAGTAGTTTCAGTGGTTGGTTGATTAAGAGGTTTCCAAGGTCTTTGAGTAGTGCCTCTTACAAGACAATAACTTTTTGTTAAATAGGTTATGGTAACAATCAACAAACAAAACTGATACTGAGAGGGTGACTGTTTGTAAATAGAGCAAAGGCATATTGAATACTGTACTCTAGCTGTTACTCTATTTATATATATGTAAGAATTTGGGATGTACAGTTTATTTAAAAAAGGTAAGGACGTACCTACCAAATTTTCTATTATTTCCAGTTTTTCAATTTGCGACTTCTCTATTTTTTAAAAAAGAAATTAATAAAATTGTTTTAATTGAGTGAAACACTTAGTATTGTACTTGGATAGATATTAAAAAAAAAAAATATTTTTTTCTTGTACAACTTGTGGGCTTCATTTGACTGCACTCAGCCACTTAGGTACATGGCAAATTTTGTTATTCCAGGAATGCACTTCTTCTCACCCACACGGCTCTGATGACATCTTTTCTTCTCTGTCCTGGGAGCCAGTCCTTTGCCTGCTGTTTCCCTGGGCTTGCCAAGGGGTGGTGACCAGATACAGGGGAACAGTAAGATTATAATTAAAGAGGCAGCACATAGTGATTGGAGGGAAAGAGTACAGACATGAAGGATGAGGACAATAAAATGATGAGTATGTTTGGTGTGATGATTCTCATGTTTATTTGGACGTTCATGTCAGAAAGGTCCTTTCTATATTCCAGAAGTGCTGTATGTGCTCTAAAAGCTTGGAAAAGTGAAGAGGTGCTGATTATGCTTTAAAACAGTTCTAGAAAAGTTGCTTTTAAAAATCAGTTAATTCATTGAAACAAGTTTCTCATTAAAAAATAAAGTTTTATTTTCCCCATATGGAACTTTTGCCTCTCCCTAACTCATGCTTTTTTTTTCTTTATTCATTTTTCATTATCATCTTTGACATTTCTTCTCTTACTTTTGACTTGATCATTTTTTTCCTCTGTTACTTGTTTGTGTCTTCTGGAAGATTCTTATTTTCAGAAAGTAACCTTTTCTTTTTATCATTACTTCATTTCTAGCTGTTATTAACTGAACTGCCTCTCACTCATTTTGTCTGCCTTCATTTATTTTTGCCTGGGTGTGATTGACGCTGTATAAAACCTCAGTTAACAGTTCAGTGGTTTGTGGGAAGTCGTCAAGCTGGAGCATCGTATGTGGATGGATTATAAAATTAGTTTCAGAGTAGTAGGAATAGATGTCTTGATAGACTGCATTTTAAAACCTTCTCTTGTATACCAGTAGGACAGACTGTCTCAAGCAAGCTGCTACACTGGGTATTTTTAGAGGAGATGAAGAAATGTAAATTTTGGCCTGAGGTTTGCAGGATCAAAGAAATGTGACAAAACAAAGAAATACAGTTCCAGAACAAAACAAAGGAGCCATCTAATTTTTCCTTTTTTTTTTTTTTTTTTAAAGCTCTTCTCAATCATCTTTAAAAAGCTTGAGTCTGTTAAAAATGGAAATGCTTTGGTTCAAAGAGATTATGATTTTGGCTCTGTTCCCTCTCTCAACCTTAATGCTTTGTTTGTTTCATAACAGAACTGTTGAAGGGAAACTTGCATTTTGAGTGGGAAGGAGACAGATAAAGTTTTGAAAATGCAAAAGCAGGGATTAAAACTAATACTCAATGAAGGATGATTGAGATGCTGGAAAGGCAATAAAAGAAAACTGATCTATGATTAGAAAGAGAATCAGACCAGTCACAGATAAAAATGAATAGTATTATGCTCTGGCCCGATTCAGTTGGCAGCTGCTGCTTTGAACACAGTTTAACTTTGAGATTTATGTTCTAATTTATTTATTTAATAGTCTTGTAATGTTCTGGTATAAAAGAGGCAGTGGAAGTGTTTGAGCTTTTCTGAAGTTTGTCCTAGTCAGTTATGCTAAGTGTTAGAGCAATCACTAGGTTAACAGCATCAGTATGGGAGAAAATTCAGGCAAAACCAGCCGATGTGGAAGTAACTTTGCAAAAGACTTTTCTAGATTGTCTCTCTTTCCTGCAATATGCAATTTGCAACGTTGATCACTTTGAAACTATGAAAACAGTATAAAATATACAGTTTTGTATAAAACCCTCTGTGACTTGGCAACTTCTCCATCCTTGGTGTAAAACAATACCCCTAAATTACAATGTTTGAGGGGTTGTAGGGGCAGCAGTCTCACTGCATATCCCTCTTTGCATCCCAAACAGTGGCCTGACTCAGGGTGGTATGTTCAAATAGTGCTCTGCAGGGGTGTGCAGAGATAGCAGCTCTTATATTGGAAGTGGCATAACTGTGTCCAGCCGTATGAATTGTACTATCATGGGGATGTACTGCTAGCTAAGTATTGCAAAAAAGTTACTTTAATCCAGTCCAATTATCCCCTCACCAGAATGGGTTCTCTCTGTCTGTGGCATTTTATTTTATTTTATTTTATTTTATTTTATTTTATTTTATTTTATTTTATTTTATTTTATTTTATTTTATTTTATTTTATTTTATTTTATTTTATTTTATTTTTTTTATTTTATTTTATTTTATTTTTTTTATTTTATTCCAGATGCTTTGATGACATTAGTTTTGAAAGGAAGGCTTTTAGGTAAAGTTCCTATCAATGCATCTGGCACACTCAAAATGATAGTTGTCAAAATTGACATAATTCAGCTGACAGCTGCCTTGATGTAAATTGGGTGCATGCTCAAACAAACAATCTTTCTTTAATTCTGGGCTTTTATCAGAGATGTGCTCTGTCATGGAGCAATTAGTGTAAAGCAATCAGTAAATCATAAAGCATTTTCATTCACATAAATGATGTCTAATTTTTGTCATGCCTGTGCTAGATTTACTCGCAAAATATAACAATTAATCTAATGGAAAATATCCTCCTGCTTTATCTCATCCTCAGAGACTGAAGTCTGTTTAATCTCTTTGCTATACTATGTAACGATTACAGTTTATGTCTACAAGAGCGAGGTAAATTTTACAGAATACATAAAAACATCCATGCGTTCTAGAGTCTCTTGCATCACTGATGGAAAAACAGGGAAGTTGAAAGGCACTTATTCTCACCTGTCATCCACACTGACAAAAGTTTGCTCACAAAGGAAACATACACTGTTGGTGTTAGTTCTACGTATAGTGAGTTTACTTGGTGCATGCTGAAAGTGATTAATCAGTGTTTATTTGTATGGGCAATACTTGGTTATCCTCAGACATCTGACTGGCATTTGAAACAGTAAGCAGGGGGTTCTGTTGTCATTAGATCACTTTTTTTTCCAAATGTCTAGGGATTGCACTGAACTAAATTTTAAACAAAAAAGAATGTTTTATTATTGATGCTTTAAGATACTTTGATATTAATATCAAAGGTGAACCAAATATTTTGATACTCAAAGTACCCAGACACTGCTTCCTTAACTACTGCAATATTAAAAGATTGTCTGTAAAGGCTGGTAGGAACTGAATATAGCATTGGAAGAACTGCTGCACAGTTCCTTAGAAATTCAGTATTTGGGATAACCATGACAAAAAATCCCTTCCCTTCAGCCTCACAAATAATGGCAATAACAGGCAACAACAACATGATTCAGCTTTGCAGCTGTGATGGCATATGGGCTTGAAAATCTCATTTAAAAAAAACAACCTTGTGCCTCTAGCACAACTCTGTTGCTTTTCTCAGAGATACAAAATAACCTCTTGACAATGATTTCCATTGGATGCTGGGAGACCTGCAGCACACGGCAGTAAGAAGGTGTTAATAACTGGGAAACGCAGTTCGGCACGAGAAGGATTAACGGAGCTATGTTTTTCTTTTTTCTTATAACGATCCCATTTTGACTGTGTATTCTGCCACTGCAGTACAAGCTGTGTTGACAATGGATCAAAAGGGCACTCTGTATTAGCTACTGTGTAGTTCAATTATTTCTGTGTAGGATCTGCATAAAATTTTTGCATTCAACATTGGGATTCTCTGTTAGAGAATTCAGAGTAATTTTTCTATATTCCTTAATCTCCATGAGCCAAGAACTACCTATCAAATTTTAACTTGAATTTGAGATTGGAAGCTGCCTCTGATCCTTCATCTTCAGCATCGCTGTCAGGAAGTGTCTTACAGTCAAGAGTTTTCACTTGCAGAAGTGATTGTTTTTTCATATTTTTCAATTTGTTTTGTTTCCTTTCCTCCTTCTCCAAAACATATGAATGAACAGTACATAAAATAATATTTTACATAAAAAGGAGACTACAGTAAAAATCTGAGAAATAGAATATATTATTTTCTGGGAATGGTAATTAAATAGTAAAGACATTTTAAAAACGTCTTTTACTTGATAGGTTTTTTGGACAGCTTCTAATTTTTTATAGTATTTTATGTCTTTCCTGTTGGAAGTATCAGCCTGTAATCTAACTCACTCTTAAAAAATATGATCATTGAAACTGCATTAAATGCTCTAGAAATAATGTTATAGGGCTTGTAAAAATAAAAGATATTAAGATTCTTATTCCCAGTGCATTCTCTACCAGCTGGCTCATTTTTGTGCAATAAATAATTTCATTTACTTTCTTTGAGCCACAGTCAGAGAAATACCCAAGACCTGTTTAACTATCTGAGTCAGAGTTATTTATGTTGCTGTCTCCGGGTGACATACCAAAGCAGTCGATGTCAAATGGCTGGTCCTTTTCCCCACTAAACTCCACGCAAAGGATGTAGAGGTCAGGGCTTTTGTCTTTCAAGGATGTGTTTATAGAAATGCTTCCCAGAGGATGTTTGTCAGTTACTTTTAAAAATACTGATTTATGGAAAGCACTAAAGCGTGTGAATTCATGCACAAGGTCTAAAGGTGAGCTAGGGCCCAGCCAGCGCGCTTCTCATTGGGCACTCGTGAAAGGAGCCCTTTTCCATAGACCAGCTCAAACCCCAAGCTGTACTGCAGCCACTAGCTAAGTTTGCCTGCTGGACTTAGAAATTCATACACATATTTTGCTTTGCTTATACAATATTGTTGGTGATTGGAATGCCATTTAACAAAATGAACAATTCTATAAAATGTGTTCATTGAACACATCTAGATCTGTACTTAATATTATACTATCCATGTTCTGGGACAGAGAACAGGGTAGAAGGAAGATTAAAAAACATCAACGAACTTAATGAAAATAAAGTATGTTTTAAAATATCTATATAAACCTTTTCTTTCAGAATCTTTTAGAAATCTTTCCTTGGTGTGACAGCTCAAGCAATGCCTTAGAGAATAGTCTGTTAGAAACATTCTGTTGGAATGTGGAGGCTGTGGTCAGATGAAGAGGAATGTGGAGTGGGATGCTATATAAAAATAAGTTCTTTATGGATATTGAAGTGCAGTCGTCAAAAGCATAATTTGGACAAAACTGCAGTAAACATACATTCTGAGTAAAATGATGTACATTTTTTACGTTGAGAGCCACCCTGAGAATTCTGAGGTGCTGACTTCTGCCCACTGCAGTCCTCCTTTGTAAGAAGAGATAGCGTTTTGAAATGTATCTGTACTCATTTTGGATATTTGCTTCTGAGATAACTTGGGAGATTTAAGCTGGAAGCATGGGAAGATTTCCAACTCTAGCCATTCTATGATTCTATGATTCTATGATTCAGCGCTGATTATAATTCCTGCCTTGGCTGAAGCTTCCTTAGGTAGCGTCAGTAATTTTTTTTCTTTTGGTTTATTTTTTTCATGAGGAAATTTTAAAATAAGTAGCGTTAGGAGTTTGCAGCAGAGTTAATACAACAGTGAGATTTCTGTTGACTTTGCTTTCATCATACAGACAGAAGAATAGGAAGATGAGGCATATTAAGTAAAACTATCTGTCAAATTTGATGGAATAGTTTTGCCCATTCTCAGTACGTATGCTGAGCTTGACTGTCTGTCTCTGTAGCAGGGGGAATCTCATTGCTTATTCTCAACTATATTAATTTGACTTTTTTTTATTTTATTTGGAAACAATGTAAATTCACTTATTATAGAACTTACACTACTATTGTCTCTTGTTTTAAATGTAGGTTACAACACTAGTGAACTGTCCACAGAATCCTTCTAGTAAGAAAAAGGGCCGTTCCAAAAGAGCTCGTGTCTTACTAGCTTCTGTGGAAGAAGCCACTTGGAATCTGTTGGACAAAGGGGAAAAAATTGCCAAGGAAGCGATTGTGTTTAAAGAGGAACTTCATGCAGCACTTGCTGATGTCCAGAAAGAGAGTAAGTATATGACAAATAATTTAGGCACCCAAAGGAATTAGTTTAACCATGTAACACTGATGTCAACATGAAGCTAGGATATCCATGAGAAATGTGTTTCGATGCGCATGTCTGAACTTTGTTGTCTAATTGTATGTTCTCAGATACCACTTTTAAGGAGGTAAAGTGTGTAAGCAGGGCCCCATTACGGAAAAACACTTACATCAGTGGAAGTTTTGTTGTGGCGGTTTTTGGGTTTTTATTTTTTTTTTCTCCAATGAAGACAGGATGCCCCTTGTTAATTTTAGCGGCTGGTAAGCATGAATTTAAGTTAATGCATGCTTTAATGCTGTTCTTGAAAAGAATTAAGGCCTTTTAGTTAAAAATTTGAAAACAGAAATCTTCACTCTTTGTACAGTAGTAAGGACTTAATTTTGGAAGTTGTAGCAGTCCCGTTTTGAGACTTCAGTAGAAGGAAGGTGGATTCTTTAACCTACTGTAAGAGTCATCCCCTCATGATAGAGCAGCGCATCTTTGAGTTTTGCTATATTCCATTTTCTCATGACTTATCTCTTTATTTCCAACCAGGCTCCCAGAACGGGACTAGGTTTTGTGATCTGCTCAGAACTCTCTCTGAGCCACTTTCTTTCAACCTCTTTGTTGCTTTGTTGGTTTTTACTCTCTCCATGAATAATCAGGGCCTTTTGAGTGAATATGAAGGTCAGGCTCAAATAAGGCAATAAGCTGGATGACAGACATCCCAGATGTCTTCCTGCAGAAATCAACCTTGAAAACTGATTCAGGAGAAGATTTTAGAGGAAAAAGGGGACAGAAGAGTAATGCTTTTAGTGTCTGGTCATTTGAGAATTATGTCCTTTTATTAGTGCTCTGTGAATTTTGTAAACAAGTGGTTCCTGAGGGTTGCCTGGAATCAGATTAAGAGAGCCTAATGAAAGCCTTCCCAAACAAGTAGGAGCAGACAAGCAAAGAACAATGGTCTGTACCATAAAGTTATTGTCAGGCCATGTTGTTGAATGAGCTAGCAACCAGCCTTGGCTTTATCAAAGGGCAAAGTAGGCTTCAGTTGCGTTTTCACTACTGAGCAGTGTGGTCTGTGTTCTTATGCCATGTGACAACTTGTGCCTGAAGGACTGTGTGTTAACCATTTAAATCGTGTCTTTATGTCACCCTGCTCTTACTAAGGTTGCAACTTAATGAAGATTTTTTTTTTTTAATCTTTTATTTTGTCTTCCTTCATGTGCAGCTGGGCCAGTTTCTGAGTCTCTGCTGTTGTTCAGGGTAGTGCTTACTAGCTATTGGCTTCCTCTGGATCCAGAGATGGCTGCATTTTAGAGTTTGATATACGCATATGGTGTCTGAGGTACCTTAAGGTCATTTGTGATTAAAAGCGTTATGACCAGCAAATATCATTGTTATCTGTCACACTGATCAGCTGAGGCTTTTAAAAAAATAATTCATTTTGGAGTACTCTTAAAATGTTAGTGCATCCATTCCAGGCAGATAACACAAGACAAGAATAAAATATATAGTTTTATATTGATTTTTATACATAGATAATATAAAAATATTTCACATTTTCAATTTATTTATTGATTCTCAGCCAAGACCAGAGATAACTACAAAAATAAATAATACATAAAGTAGATTATATACACCTCATAAATTTTAAAAGAAAGTTAAGTCCATGTTATCACCTATCATTATGCAATGACAAATTGAGTATTCATAGCTGATCTTCCTCCAAGGATTTGCCAGACCACATAGGTTAGTTTTAAGAAGTTGGTGAACAATTGTAGAATAAATAGCAGTATGTTCATTTTGCAGATATTTTTAGTCCTTTGCAACTGTGTATTATTCTTAATTTGTGGTTTGCCACATCATATATTACTTTATTTCCTGTTATTCAGGTCACATTCTGCTGCTGTTAAATGCCTCACGTTATTTACTTGAAGCTCTTTGAGAGGATGTCGGTCGTAAACTGTGCTTCCATGCAGTCATCTGCCATGCATGCCATAGCATACAGTATTTAATTTTCTGTGGGCATATTTTTCCGTGGCGACTGGCAGGTATTTTATTATTGTACTCTTAAATAAATTATGATTTTTTGCATATGGCCACAGTTTGTATTTACTGTGCAGTGGAATTTTGAAGGAATGCTCTAGATAATTTCACTCAGATGTGAACCAAACTGTCAGTCCCAGAGTTGCACACCAATATCTGGAAAGGATAAATACTCTCTTACCTCTTCTCACATTTTAGCTTGTGTCACTCACTGAGCTTGTTGAGTTGAAGACTATAACATGAGAATTAAATGCTTATTTCTTTTGAATGTCAATCATCAGCGTAAAAATGCTGCTTTGTTACTTCTGGAGCTCATTAGTAGGGACTCCTTTTTGATAGACTTCTTTCAAGCTGCTGTTGATAATCCTGTTCATAATAATGTTTTGGGGAAATAAAGGGAATGTTTTTGCTTTGAGTTTACTCTCAAGAAAGTACTTTTTAAGGCCTATCTCTATCTACATCTTGGTTCACGTTCTTCTGGAAGTCTACTAAATGAGTCGTCAGGCAGGCCTGTGTGTGGTGCACTACATGCATCACCCAGAAATCCACTAGCTTGGTAACTGAAGAACTGTCATGTTTTCTTGTTGATCTGGTTTGGTGAAGCTTTGTTAAAGGGTACTTTTTATTCTAAAATAGTGTAATAAACCCAAATGTAAGTGTATTGAAAAATTCTCACTGCCAGATTTCATGTATACAGCATTTAAAAAAAACTGCTTTGTGGCTCATAATGTGCTGTGAATCAACAGTAAGATAACTGACCACTTTACAAAGGAATAAGAGACATTATTCAGCTGTGAATGCTTCTGACACTAAGCATCAGACTATAATTAATGTCCTTATTCTGATATTTAATCAGTTTTAAGACAAAACAATAATGTAGTTTGTGTGGGGAAACATTCTCTTGGGAATTTGCATTAAATGTCAAGCGTTATACTTTGGATAATGATTTTTTTTTTTTTTTTTACATCAAGGTGTGATTGCTTATAGTTTTCAAACAGCTGTATGTAGCTAAAATGTTTGGTATTTATTGCCATTGCTTACTGACTATATATGGTCAGAAACAAAACAGTTGTTGTCTGCATTGTTTCTATCTATTGCAATGATAATGTTTCATGCATTTGGCTGTTATCATGTCCAAGTGTGTTCCTAGATAAGCCTTTCATCACACATAACAGTGAACTGAAAGCAAGTTACTTGCTGTAGTTACGTTTTGAGCCTGCAGTTACTCTTTAAAAGGAAATAATTTGACATTTCAAATGTCCATATTTAATGTCTTTTGGCATTAAACAGGAGAGGCAAGACTGCTGGCATGGAAGGAACTATCATTCGCTGGCAAGAAATGGAGAATGTACTGTAAGGATATTTACTAACGGAAGGGGATAGTAGTCTCTTATATTATACTATATTCTTACTTGTTCCCTCCCTCCTCTCCCCCAAATCTTAAAAACAAGCGTAGCTTTCTCATCTTACGTTAAGAGGTATATGTGTATGCTCTGCATCTAAAGGACTTTTATTCTGGGAGACAGAATTTAGATACTCAAGTGGCTGAAAATAATCTGTGCTGTACACCCGTTTCATCAAACCAAGAACAGATCCCTTGTAGAAAAGTTTCTTATTTCACCATCACTGGATCAAGTGTCCCTGAGTGGGAAAGGGAGAATGAAGAGATGGGTGTAAGGCATGAAGGGGGTGTGTGGTGGCTCTGATTACACATTAGAAAGAACTGTATGAGATGTGGAAGTGGAACTTCCTGATATGCAGCAGTGAAATAATTACAATGCAACAGAATACAGTGGTATCTGAGTGGGGTAAGAGACTGTGTGGCAGGAGAAAAATGTCCTGTAACATCTACAGAAAGCTATTGTGAGAATCTGAGTTATTGTGGTGTTGAATATTAGGAACATGCAGGAGGTATCATTGTGCTTTGCCCTGACACTGATAGTGTCACTTCTGGATGGCTGAAGCAGAATCCTTTATTTGCTGTAGCAGATGGAGGTGGTATTTCTGGGAGCAGAACAGGTGATTATACTAATGCCTAGTATTGTTTAAGCTCTTGTTTTTATGAAGGGTAGGTTGTTTTGTGATCTGATGTGACATTGAGTCCCAACCTTCTCTGGTACTGATTCTGCTTATGTGTTAGTTCATGCCTGTGGAACCTGAGGTTGCAAAATATTAGTGTAAATGAGAGTTTTTAAGTTTTGTATTATTAGTATAAACCGTTTATTTTTTTATTTCTTTCAAGTTTGAGAGCAGAAAGATTGAAATCCTCTCTTTTTACTAGGCCTGATACCTCCCTCCCTCCCTCCCTCCCTTAGTCAATGGGCTCCCTTTGAGAACTTTGTTTCTCTGGAACTGTAAGTCCATGAGCTTCTAAGGGCGCAGTTCACAGAAGTGGGTGACAGGCCTTTCTTGGCAACAGTACCTCCGTGTGGGAGGACACAAGAGTGGCATAAAATTAACTGCATTCCATGTGGAATTTGCACTGCTGCAGTTAAAAATAAAAAACGAGAAGAGAAAGCCAGATGTAAAAACAAATAGAAGGGAGAGAAATGTGGTGCTTAGATAGGATTTAGTAGGAGAAAGAAAATCTACTCAAAGAAATAAATGAAGAAAGCATCATTCTGTTAGTCTCGCCTAAACCAATAAAGAACATTTACCTGTTGCCTGAGTGTGATGTTGAACACTGTCTCTGAGGGGTGCTCGCTGACTGCAGTTAGTGATATTACTGCAAATATCTATATGGACATATTATCTGCCATCGGCTAGCAGCCCAGCACAAGTGTGTACCTTTTGTCAGCTATTTGCTAACAGCAAATTTGCCAAGAATCTTACGGTTGACTTGTTTTTAAAGGGATCTTTATGTAAGTTTTTGGATATTTTTGGTGCTGGATAAAGTGCATGGGTCCTCTTAACTTTTTTAAAAATTACCTGTTCCTGAACTGTTTTTTTGCTTTTCTCTATGCTCAGACATAGATTTTTTTGTAAGCACACACATAAGTAGCGGTCATTTGACCGTAGCAGTCAGTAACTGATCAGCTAATGGTAGTAACACCGTTTACTTTGGGAGTCATCTATCTGTGTGTGCTGAATAGAGTCTTAGAAGTATCAGCCTTCCAATAATTATGTAGTTAAGATATATCCAGACCTTGGTTCTTTGAATTGCTTCTCATTTGAATATCTAAAATAGTTGAAATAGTGTGAATACTCCCATCTTTCTCCTTCCCTATTTGTACCACTAAAAGGGCACTGTCTTTCATGTTTCATTTTTTGTGATAAATGTAATTATGGAAGAATATCCACTCGATGGGAATTACAATAAAATGGATGAAATTGCATCAAACTGTCATGCCATCTACTGCATTGTAAGAAAGTTATAACATCATGTTGTTGTTGCAGCTGTCATTTTCTGCTGCTTGTGCTCATAGCTCCTACCTGCCTATGCTGCATCTCATGGCTCTGAGTTTTAGGGTCATGATTTTATTTGTTCATCTGGCCATCTCATCTTAATGTCCAACTCATTTCTAAGGGGTTGGGCATATTCAGACCCTTCTGTCTTGTCTTTGCTCACACACTCACTCACAGAATCACGGAATGGTTGAGGTTTGAAGGGACCTCTGGAGGTGTCTGATCCAATACCCTGGTTAAGGTAGGGCAAGCAGTCTGCCCAGGAGCATGTCCAGTAAGTTTTTTAATATCTCCAAAGATGGAGATTCCACAGGCTTCCTGGTTGGCCTGTGCCACTGCTAAGTCACTGTCACAGTGGAAAAATGTTTTCTGATGTTTATACGGAACCTTCTGTGTGTCAGTTTGTGCCTATTGCCTCTTGCCCTGTCACTGGGCACCAGTGAGAACAGTCTGGCTCCACCTTCTTTGCACCCTCCCTTCAGGTATTTATGTATGCTGATAAGATTCCTATGAGCTTTCTCTTCTCTAACCTGCTCTCTTGACCTTTCCTCATATGGGAGGTGCTCTAGTCCCTTAATCGTCTTTGTGGCTCAAGTACCCAGAAGATATCAGTGCTGAAATGGTGCTATTTTCACATTTTAGGACTATTTGAGGTTTTGAAGTGTCCAAGGTGCTTGAATGACACCCAAATCCATATGGCCATGCTCTTCTGTAAGGCACAATAGCAGAGACCTGGGCAAATAATCCCATGTGGGGGCCTGTGAACATGCAGTTCAGCCTTGTGCTTATGGTTAGGGGGAAACATTACATTAGAGGTTTCCGAGGAGCCACTGTGCTGTCAGAGGTTTATCTTTTTTCTTTCCAACTCTTATCAAGTATTCCTGTAATAGCGCTGTCTCCTATCTTCAGCTAAGCTGTATCACATTTCTCTCCTGATTCATTCAGTTCCTAACTCATAGGCTCACCGTTCACTCCTGTCTGGGCTTCTTACAACTCAGTACTTTCACTCTTTTCTAACCAACCAGTTCCAGAATCTGCTTTCCTGGTCAGCTTTGTTTGGAACACTTTTACTGTGCATAGAGACTCTACTAGCAGGATACACAGAACTTAAAAATAAAAAGTAGTTGGTCATTGGGTAACAGATACAGTAAATACACTAAGACTAATGAGTGACTGAGCAAAGTGTTAACGTATTTATTGCCCCTGGTAATGCTGGCCTGTTGTTAGTAACGTGGGAAAACGTTGGTCTCCGTTTCTCCTTTGGAACTGTGGCTCAGTTTTGCAGAGTTGTTATCTTGCAAGTTCCTGGGCCTTTTGCCTAAGGTTTATGACCTTTCATGTCAGCATTTTTTCCTCTTGGATTCTTTGACTGCTAATTACTACTGTCTTGACAACTCCACTTCTGTCTGTTTTCACTTATCTTGTATGATGTTAGCTAACATACTTTCTTGCGCATTACAAAAATTTTCTCAGCTAAGGTCATACAGTTGTACTACACCAAACTAGGCCTTGGGTCACAGAGAGCTGAACCACAGGACTGAGGATTCCACATAGTCTTCTTCTGGTTGGTTGATTCTCTCACTCTCCTCCCCCCTCCAGATTTTCCTCTTAAAGTAGCCAGTTCTATTTTCTCTTCTTATTGCCTTGCACTCATTAATTCTCTTCTCAGTTTCTCCAGGCTTAACCAGTTTTCACCAGAAGCTCTTCTGAACTGCTGTAGATTCTGTGCCTAAGAAGTTTTCTGCTCCCCAAAGGTCACCTACTTATCTTTTTATCCTGGGAAGTGTGTGAGGTTAACAGACCACATTTATCTTGGGATATAAACCTATTTGCAAATCTGGTTTACAGCTGAGTTAAAATAAGTCAATAGCTGTTTTGCCTTTGCTTGGATGGCACAAGACACTGCAAAACCAGTAGTGATTCTGGTCTGTTTGTTTACCTTGTAAGTAAATGCTAAGAAATAACAGGTAGTAGAATACTGCATGCTGTTTTCTTTCTCTCCTTATAAACACTTCAGATGTTCTCTATGTCCAGAAGACCAAAGAAGTCAGTCCATAAATAGTGGAACAGCCTGTCTTCCTTCAAATTTGCATCTCAGCCCTTCTGTAGATTTTTTTGAAGCTTAGTAGCAGATGAGCTTTTACTGCCAGCCCCAGTTTGCCATCAGTGAGGGCTTTAACTTGTTCCCTTTCCTGACTTCCTATTTTCATGGAAAAGTAGTTAGCTAGCTTTGAATATCTTCCTCTATGTAAAAAAATTATTGGAGTTGGTTAGAAAGTTCCAAAGTTACCAGGTGGCCAGTCAAGCAGTGATGATGTTAATTTTATTATCTTGGGAAACAGCATCTCCGTGATGCTTTAGTCAGTATTTGTGAAAATGAATCCTGTGGGACCAAGGTGGACAGCTCTACACTCATACATCTTAATTGCAGAAAAAAAATTCATTGTTTCGTGCTTTCTTGTCTTATTAAGACATTGCGTGTACCAGGTTCCTGATTTTGTGCAAATGCTTTCCAGAATATAGCTTTCAGCTATAACAGTCTGAATTCATACTACGGTGTACACATTGCAAATACATAAAACCCATCTGATGTTAACTTGCACTTTTACAGCCTGAAAGATAATATGTCAAATTTAAGATATTCCAGACCAATAATTGGCAGGACAGACAGATGGTAATTAAATCCTATGAAAATAAAACGAAGACAGTTTTTGTTACTCACTGACATTGCTTGTTCTCATAAATCTGGAAAGTTTTCTTTCTATTTGAAGTTATAAGAGAAATGAAAGCGCAAGGATTTTTGTTTTATGATAGTGAGTATGCACTGTATTTCCCATGCCCTTATTAAGGCACAATGAATTTCCAGAGTTAGGATCTTAAATTCCTACTAAATTTCCCAAATTGCTATTAATTTATTAACAGTTGTAGTAGTCACCTTCAAAAATACATCTAAAGATATGTATACATGTAAGCATGATTTACTGTCTCTGTTTACTTCCCCCTACTTCAGATTACTGGGCTTAAATCAGTGCTTTGAAACTCCTTGTACTGAAAACAGTACTCATCTGGAGAGGTGTTTCTGTCCATTGCCGATGGGGAAATAAAAACCCTTAAAAATTGTTTGTTCTGATTAATATTTTATTTTTATTTCCTATAGTTCTGTTTGTTGTGGTGCGCTCAGCTATGGTGCGTTATCTCACCAGCTACTAGAGGAAAGGTCTAATTTGCTGTTCTGAGCACACGAAATTGGTATTTTTTACTTTCGCTGTTTTGTGATTTAGTAGGTGGTAGAACTAGAGCTCAAATTAGTGTTATTTTTATTTATGGTGTTTGCTAAGCATGTACTTAAGATACATGATTTGCACAAAGACTTTAACAAATCCAAGAGAAAACCAGACGGATTTAGGGACAGGTGTTCCTGGAAAACGGAGCATGTTGAAAGTATTCAGTGTTCTGAGAATCAGTCCAATGCTATCTCAGGTGCTGGAATGGGGACTCTGTAGTAGTTGGCAGGTTTATTTCTATATATATAGCATTTGCTCAATATTCTTCTCAAATGCAGTTTCTAGTAAGAACAGTAAAACCTGTTTTTTCTCTGAATCTTGAGAAATGAAGTGTCCTGGTTTCAGCTGGGATAGAGTTAATTTTCTTTCTAGTAGCTGCTGTGTTTCGGGTTTAGTACGAGAATAATGTTGATAACACATATTGTTTTAGTTGTTGCTAAGTAAGGCTTATGTTTAGTCAAGGACTTTTTCAACTTCCCATAGAAGTGGAGAGGGAGCGTAGACTGGACAAGCTGGCCAAAGTATATAAATGTATATAAATGAGGGTAGGCTGGGGAGTGAGAATCTGTGATCACTGCTTGTGATGGGCTGGGCAATCGATCATTGGGTGGTGAGAGCAATTGTATTGCATCACTTTATTTTGTATATTCTTTTACTATTATTATTTTTATAATTTATCTTCTCTTCCAATACTCTTCTATTAAACTATCTTTATCTCAACTCGTAAGTGTTTGTGTTGGGTTTTTTTTTTTTTTTTTTCCTCCCTCTTCTCTTCTTCCTACCTTACTTGGGGGGTGAGGGGGAATTGTGTGTAGGGGGGAGTGAACATCTATGTTGTCCTCATTGCCATTTGGGGTTAAACCACAACATGAAGTCACATACAGAACCAGTCTGGCAAACTCTGGTGCACTTGAATAGTTCTCATTCAATTCTGATTGCAGGAGCACATTAAAGTCTGTAGCTATGTACCTACAGGACATCCTTTATGTTTTTATGTATTTCTATCAATATGCATTAATTACTGATCGCATGTATTTTGTACAAGCCTTGTTGCCTAGTTTTTGATTTGAGGACTCCAGAGCTTATAAAAAACCACATACTTGGTTCAGGTAGCAAAACTCCTTGTATGACTTTCAGCTTTTGAGTTTACTACCAGATACTCTGAAGTAGACCTGCCAACAGTGTTCCTGCCTGAGGCATGTCCAGACTTCTTGCCTTTGAGTGCAGCTCTACAGTGCTAGTATACTAGTATACAGTGAATTTTATTTCAGCAGGCAGTATTCTCTCCTTACTTTTGGTCAGAATTTGCAGAACAAAGTGAAACCAAAACTACATGTTCTCTCTCTCTCTCTATGTAGAAAAAACCTCCATGATAAAATGACTGCTTGGAGAAATGTACCCTATTCTTATACAAAGACTTAGGTAATTTAGATATAGGTAGAAATAATATTGCATAATAAACAAAGGATTTAACTCTGGAGCAAGGTCAAATTTTTAAAATGCCATATTTTTCATTACTGTTGCATCTGAAATCCAGGACATACTTAAGGCAGTTGTCAACAAAGGGCTGGCTCCATGAATATGTAGTCTTTTAATAGCTACATTTTACTAATGATATTACCTCATTTTAGCATAGCTGAAAGTATTCATTTTTGTGACTTTTGATCCGTCTTTGGTTTCCAAGCTGATATAGAGGGTCAAACATTTGTATTAGCAGTTTGTGTTTGTGTGACAAGAATTTTCCAGTGCTGCTCTGTGTAGAGTGAGTTCTCTCAAGGTTGTGCCATCACTAGCAAAGCTCCTCAGGTGATAATAGACTTTGAAATGCTTTTAGAAATGAGTGTAATGGCATTTTCTTTTCCTCAGGGTAAGTCTAGGTGACAGACTGCTGAAAGTAAACTTGGGCGTTTGTCATTGTTGTTCTTGTTAAATTACATTTGCAAAATTTCACATTGGAGAGCAGTACATTGTTGCTTGCTGGCACAGTTACTAGCTCCATTGCATAGATTTCACATATTTTATGTCCAAGTCAGATGTTCGAGTGTACGAGATTTTCTTTCCATTAACTTATATTTATCATGAGAAGAGCAATATTTGATTCTCTTCTCTGAACAGAAATTATTTAATAGCAAGGACAGCAAAGTACCTAGTAATATAAAAAGCAGTGACTAGAAAAGTTTAACATAGCGCCCCTGGCCTCATTGTGTACAGTTAAGAGTAATGGTGTGATTGTTAAGGGAATTATTTTAGAATTAAGTGATTCAGAAGAACAGAAAGGGAACATCATTCAAGACGTGGAATGTTCCACATGATCTGTAATAATTGACCTTCATTTCAAGGCATTTGGGCAACAAAGAGACGCCAGATTTATTGGCAATACTTGTGACTTGCCAAATAACTGATTGAGTTTTAACTATTTTTTTTACCCTGGGTGTTGTGATGTAGCCTAAGACAATTTATGTCTTCATTTTGCAGGTCAAGCCTTAAAGGTATCAGCAGAGGCATTTACCAGTGATCCCTGCTATCTGCCTAAGAGGCAGGCTGTTGTACAAGCAGCACGATCTCTGCTTACAGCTGTCACAAGGCTTCTAATTCTAGCGGACATGGTTGATGTGGCATACTTACTGGAACATTTAACTGTGGTGAGTAGAATTTAACTTAACTCAGACTCCCTTTTACCATAAAAATGTCTGCTGATGGTTCTTTCTGCTTTGAAAATTCTTTTTGTGCTTGGGAATTGCAGATCTCATGCACATAACACCTTGGCCATTGGTAAAAGTGTAGATTCTAGATGAGATTTGTAGAATGAACCAAAAAGGAAAAAAAAAAAAGTCTTCAAATCCAACATATTTGACCTGGGCAAGCAGATGGTTATCCATAAAATTATATTTTAACTTCTTTTTATTTCTTATTTCCTATTTTCTTACTTGAATTGTACTTGCAGCTTTTTATGCATGAAACCACCTTGATGTTTGTGGCAATACTAGGGAATAATTTGTTTGTAGAAAATCTTAATTTTATGTGGATGTTTTCAGAGGGAAAGAACTGAGTAGGTAAGGATCTATCTCTGTATTCAAGACAGTTAGTGAGAGATCAGCTAAAAGGAGAGAGAGATGTGTGAGAGAGGCCTCCAGCAACTCCCCAGCTCCAGCCATATGTTTGTACACTGCAGACGGAAGACTAGAAAATCCTAATGTTGGCAAAGCTTTAAAAATTATGCCGTAGAAAATAGTCTCTAAAAGCCACTTAATTTTTTGACTCAAGGGAATAATGTCTTTCGGAAGTGTCATAATACTATTATGTTTTGTGTCATCTTTTTTTCCACTTGGCTCTATACAGAAGGGATCATTCTTCTATTCCCATATAAAACTAACCAGTGGTTGCTGAATTAGACAAAATCTCCATGCTTCTGTTGTTCAACATCAAAATACTTTCCTGTCTACATAAACTCGAGTTCCTTTAATGTCAGCCATAGTGAATCTTACCAGCATCATGTGTCTGACCACAAAAATGTGTTTACTGTTTCTTCTCTGGCTGCTTACTCCATTCAGTCTGGTGTGTGGGTGTGCGTCTTTGCTGGGAGGAGCAGGGGGTTGTTCTGGCTTTGTTCCTTTTTTTTTTCTTTTTCCCCCTAACATCTCCAGTAATGTGTGACAGTGATAAAAATTCAAAGCTTTATTGACTTCTTGGTTTTTCAGGGCACAGGTGAATAATCAGTGCCACCTCTAATAATGCCTCATGTCACAAGAGGACCCACAGACTTAAAGGGGACCATTTTGAAGCAAGTTCAGTTTCGGGAGGACGGGGAAATGAAAATTTAGCTCCCAATCAGAGTAGGAACAGTATTTCATAAAATATCGTTGTGTGAGTTTCAATGTTGTGTTTGAAACATCCAATATTGACAGTTGTTGGAGAAGCAATACAGGCTAAATGAACACTGACTTGCAGAAGCTTCTATGTTGTTATATTTGTATGATGCTTGTCAGCTGTAGGAGGATTGGCCTATGTCTTTTGTACTGTTTGTGGAAAATTTTCTTAAATTATGATGTCTTTCATTGGTAGCCTATTACATTTTTACATAAGTATTTTCATAATCCTAGAGTACCCTTCTAAAATGTTTTCAGTATTTTTTTACGAGAGAACTAAAATTGGGTAGTTTTCTTTCCTAGGGTTTCAGTATTTTTGAGCAATCATATAATTCACGTCATGATTTCCTTTTGAAAATTAAAACTAACAATAACTGAAAATCAAAAGAATGCAAAGTATCATTTGGGAAAAACTGCAAAGAGTGCAATTAAATTTTCTTCTTCCATACTTTAATTTACTTCTCTTAATAGAAGTGAGAATTGAATTTTTCAGTTAACTCTTAGAATAAATTAGTGTGGCATAACACTCTCTCTCCAAAATGTCTATGTAAAAAGATTTGCCCTAGTCCTTAGAGGAAGGTGGTACATCTTCCATATTTATTTAGTTTCTGCCCTGGCTGTTGAACTTACCAATGGCGGTATTAGCTGTAATGGTGTCTTTTTATGTTGACATCTAATTAGGAAATCGACTTAGAAGGTAGAGTAATTTCAACATATGCTACTGATTATCCTTCAATTTATTACAAGTTTTGGTCATGTCTAACTGAGCCAGATTTAAATGCAATTAAATATTTTAGTGAGTCTCAACTCTGCTCTTTTCAAAGTCCTTAACTTTAATTATTATATTTTAAAACTCTCTTAGGAATTCAGTTTTTCTTCAATGTGAACTTGCTCCAACAAAAAACCATTGTATTCTCACAGTGGCTGCAGCATAGAAGGTAGACCTTGACTTTGCTGTGTCAGCTTCAATATTCTCAATGTTTGTATGCTCATATGATTTTAAAATCAACTCTCTTTAAAAGTCATTAGCAGTTTTTCTTTGAGCTTGTTCTAAAATTTTAATACTTCTACCATGTTATCCTCTTCTTCACAAAGACATGGATGTTACAGCTATTATTAATCATTTAAGAGATGAGAAATTTCATTGCCTTTTATATCACAATTGTTGAGCTCAATTATGGAAATAATAAGATGAAGAAATTTAAAGGACTGAGCCAAAATGAACTTTAAAAAATTTAAAAAAAGAAGTAACGGTAGAATAAATGACATGAAGATTCTAACCAAGGAACGTTTTTTCGTTTGTATGTATAAAATGAAAGAAAGTGATCCAGCGTCATCAAAGAACTCTTAGAGTATTAGTCAGATCTTATTCAATATGCAAGTATTTCATGGGGAATTATCTTTTTATGTACCTAATATTTTTCAAATCCATTTATCAAAGAGTACTGAAAGTTTTTAGTCTTGCTCACTTACTAAAGCTGGTTAATGCCAACACTGACATTCAAAACATTTGAAACAGTACTCAATTCTACTGACAGAATGCAGTCTGGATCATTAAACTTTAATTTCCTCTCTAATCTGTGAATAAAAATAGAAAAAAAAAATAGAAAGGAAACAATGACAATATGAGTAGCTGTCAGGTAAAGCTTTGTCTAGTGTTACCTGTCACATCTGTCACATCACACATTTAAACTGAAAGAGGGGAGATTTAGATTAGATATTAGGAGGAAATTTAATGTGAGGGTGGTGAGACACTGGAACAGGTTGCCCAGAGAAGTTGTGGCTGCCCCATCCCTGGAGGTTTTCAAGGCCAGGCTGGATGGGGCTTTGAGCAACTTGCTCTAGTGGAGGTGTCCCTGCTTATGGCAGGGGAGTTGGAACTTCATGATCTTTAAGGTGCCTTCCAGCTCTAACCATTCTATGATTCTATGGTCTGTGATTCTAAGTATGTCTAGGAGAAAAGATGAACCTCGGCTACCTCCTTCCAGTTTATATAGTCTATGAGTATTGTTTTCTGTACGTTTTACTTAGACTGTTTTTGACTTTTATGTAATAAAATCTTTATATAAAACAGAGTATAATGCTGAAAATAGTGAATATTTCTGTCACAAGAAGTATCAAAACAAAACTTTTAAACTAGAACTAACAGGTCTGTCTATTTAGAAGAATTTGATAAACCTGGCAGGAATTTCACTCCATATGTCCAAAACCATACCTTTGTGAACATGAGATTAGCTTTCCTGAAATTTCACTAATAAAGCAGAGATAATTTTGTTTGGTTTATGGATTTTATAGGATCTTCACCCAGCAAAGTGTGTATCAAATAATGCATTTTAGAAGCCAGTACAACTTCTCAGTGACGGCTCATGTTCTGTCATAGTATGCTTCTAGTCATCTGTGGAATTTACAGCCTTATAAGAGTATGATGGTGTGGTGCAAACAGCAAGCTCATTTTAGAGTTGACTGAGAAAATGAGTATATCACACTGATAAGTTTTGCTTCTTTAAACAACTGAAGTTTTTTTAAACAGGGAAGAGTTTAAATAACTAGCTCTCCGTATCTGAGTTTCCATACTTACGTTAGAGTTTGAAGGCTCTAATCATAGAACTGAGTTGTGAAAATGCAGTCAAGAAAAAGTATTGCACTCTTTGATTCAGAGCTGTATTACCAGCCTCATTCATTCTGGTTAGTAATGCTCGATATTATTTAAGTGAATTAACAGACTAATAGAATTGCTTGAATTTATTGATCAGAAGAGAACAGCAAGAAGGTAACAAGTTCTGAGAATTTCATTCAAAGCGCGTTGGCAGTCTGTCTTTTTCTAATCTATTTCAGATCATGCTGAGCCAACATGTTTTATCTGCCTTTTTTCCCTTCTTGTCATGGTTGTAGATTTACTGTTTAAGTCTCCATATTTTTCATGAACGCCTCAGACAGCGTGATCTTTATAAAACGCTTGCTTAGAGTTATTTAAAACTCTTGCCAGGAAAAAAAATGAGAATGGCTACAGATAAGAAGCAACTTGTGAACTTTGGGCCCTGTGGGCATAGTGCTGTCTGTTCCTCCCTTCCCTGCAGCATATTCATCAGCGTTAAAATGAGCAGGAGGAAAACAGTATGGTTACATACAGGAAGAGAGGTAAGTCATGTCAGGCTTATCTGTGCTTCAGATTTGGGTATTTGGTTCTACTTGCATAACTCTGCTTAAACTAGAATTTGACTTGCTCCCTGCACTACCATCCGAGTGTGGTGGTACTGTGGTATCATGCAGTAAAACATTAAAAAATGGAAAAAGGGCAAAAGAGAATGTAGGCTACCCTGGGGGTACAGGGCCAGGAGTCTTAATGACTCTCTTCTAACAAACCGTTGCTAGGGAACGGACTCCCCAGTCGCTGCAGTTCTGTTTATATAATACCTGGTTTGGGTCTTAGCATGGGAATCACTCAAAAAAAAAAAAAGAGCATTATGCTTTCCTTGCCTGTCAGAAACATGGCTTTGAAGGGACCCTAATTGGGCAGCTTCAGGTACTACTGTTCAAGAATTTCTTTGAAGTGAGCAAGCCTGAAGGCTTCTAGACCTGTTTTACCAAAGCACAAGAGAACCAAATGGAATATAGTGGCCGTATTTCCAAGAGAAAACCACAACTGCTGGGTTAAAAACACACTTAAGTGAAACGGTTTGAAAACAAATCCAGTCCTTGCTTCTTTGCAGAGTAGAACCTTCCCTTTGGTCTTATTTCTAGTTCAATACCTCTCAGCAGATTCATGTCTACAATAGATTCTTCAGTGTAATCTTTGTGTGCATTGAAAACTTCTCTTTAATGTCACGTCTAAGACTTAGGTGCAGGTCAGTTCCCTCAGAAATTCCTACTTCTCAAGAATTTCCTAGTTTTGCTTCTGCTGCAGGCACCCTGACTGCTGTCTTTTACTGTGTCCTGTCCTACCTAGTATCCCAGAAGGCTCTCCATGAGCAAAGCATGCTTGGTAGGTTTAAGAGAGGATCATTTCCATTTCTTCCAGAGTGTCATCATGATTTAGAGTACAGTAGGAGTAGACCCTCATCCTTAGTGATGGCAAGGCAGGTAAGTATGCTGTCTTCTTCCCTACTGCTCAGCAGCTGCCTTTTTAATAGAGTCACAGGTCACAATAGCAAAGGAAAATCATGCCCATCTGCCGCATTCTAGAGAAGAAAAAAAAAAAAAGGAAGAAAGAGAGAGAAAGCAACAGGAGGAAATAGGATGCCTTCTTAAAACTCCTGTCTGAGAGGGAGTGAGTTTTGGCATCTCTTAAAAACTGTACATGTAAGGGTGGCTAGACAGACCTGGGAAAGGAGGATACAAACACTTTTGAATTATGAATTAAGAAATGAAGTTAAGGAAAAGATTCCTAAAGCTGGGAAAAGTTGCTTTAGACAACAGTGGTATCTGTTTGTATCCCTGAGGTGATGAGAGCGAATATAAGCAGCAACCTGTCAGTTACACAAACCAGGAGAAAATAGGGATGAAAGCAAATTTATCTGGACTCACTTGGCCCTAAGCTTCATACAATCTGTTTGCATAACCCAGATATAAGGGGAGGAGGAGTGAAAGAAGTAGGACTTAATATGAATGGATAAGCTTTCTTTAAGTAAGATGGAATTTTTCTGGTTTGGTTTAACGTACATAGTATGGGAGATATTTGTATACTATTTTTTCATAAAAACAAATAATTGTAAATTTGTGAGATAATTTCCAAATGAAGTAAGCTATAAGCATAAAGGGAGACTTAGGATACAAAGGTGGTTTGTAGCATAGCTTAAAACAGAATGCATGATGTTGCCAGAAGTACAGTTGAGTTTGTATTATGTCTGGTGATGAAGCTTGAAAATTATTTTGGGAAAGTTGGAAGGTGGGGTATTAGACAAGCAGGCACCTATTTTAAATTATTTAGACACTGTAAATACCTGCATGCTCCAGTCAGTGACTAGGACTCCATTGCAGTAGACTCTCTTTGAACCCGTCAGGAAAAAAAGAATGTTGCTAAATTGCTTCCTTCCGAGTAGTTATTACTGTGTTTTGTTTCTACAGTAACACTTAACAGTGAAGTGCAGTGCTTATAAGAGAATAATATGGAAGCGATGCTCTTAAATTTGCTTCTATGAACACTAATCTTGGAAGGCAAATTCTATGTTGGTAAAATAACCTTGGAAAATCAGTTTCTTCTGACAGATTATTTATTGGTAGTATAGTAATGAAGTCAGTGTAACGCGGAGTGGCTTGTCTGATCAACAATTATTTGTGTCTCAAGCATGGGCAGATCATTCTGGTCTAGAGAAATTTATTTTATAACTTGCTCCTGCTCTAGGAGGCAAAAATGAGGAAATGCATGCAAAACAGTATCTGCTTTATCATAAAAATGCATGCCTTCAGACCTTCTTAAAATGAGAGCAAAATCATCTGATATTTTCTGAATGGAAAAAGCTGTGTTACTTACTCTCCATAAACCTCTCCAAAGAGGCATGTTGCCTATTCCGTTACAACAAAATACTGGGAGAGCAACTGTTTTCCCATAAGTATGCGTGTTTAGTAATTGGAATTTAAGAGAGGTTTGAATGTGGTTTTGTGGTTTTTTTTTTTCCCAACCATATCTCCTGGTGATTTGAAATAGTACATTTGGTATAATTTAGTCTTTTAAAGAAGTATGTAATTAAAATAGGAAGCTATTTCTTTAATGAATGGGTTCCTTATGTCAGAAAGGAAATAAAATTTGCTTCTCATCCTAAATTCACCTTCTACTAATCCATATGAAGAGAAATATTTCACAAATGGATTGAATAGTTCAGTGCTATTTTGCTGCCCTGTACAGTGGAAGATGATAATGTTGATATTCTGAAAGACAAGTACTCTTTCACTTCTGCAGCTCTAGACAAACCAGAAAAGAGCCATTTCTCCTTATTCTTAAGTAACAGACTGGCTTTTTGCAGCGTTGGCCCTAAATCTGAACGAAATATGCAAAGAAGATCAAGTAAAGGATGTGCAAAAGGACGTTTGATTATGTCCTTAGGACTTAGCTAGACTCCCAGGTAAATGATGTTTGTGTTGATGTGGTTTGTCAAGTAGCATCATTCACAAACTGAAGAAGCAGTACCTGCCGCCTCCCATACCTCTTTTTGTTTATATGGAGATTGAAAGATTACTACCAGGAATAAGACTTTGTTCTCCATATTTAATGACGTCTCCTCCTGCATCTCTGAATTTTAAGCAATGAAGTACTTTACACTGCATATTTATGATCTCATATTTTTGTGGCCTGGCCTCCTGTTTAGCTGACAGGCCGTTAGTTTTCATGGCGATACTGAGGTTCTCAGGCTTGTCAAGGGAATCCCATTAAACTGGGAGAGAATTTTGTCCACCTGAGGTATTCTTGTGCTCTTTAGAAATGTGGTCTATTACCAAGTCCTAGACTAGGATGCTTCAGATCCAAGTTAGATACTGACTTGAACCAAAACCTCAGACCAAACAAGCTCCAACTTGTCTAGTGCAGAAACTATTTCCTTGGGATTCCATAAAGGAAGCTATGATGTGCAGCTGCAAAGTTAATGTTATTGCAATGTAATAATTAACCTAGACTTTAAAAATCAGACAGCAACTGCCTTTGATATTGTTACTTATTCCACAGATAGTCGTATTATGAATCAGTTTGCTTGCAACAGCTAAACGTGGTAGCAACAGTGAACAATGAACTTAACCTTTTACAGAAAGATGCAGAACTAAGCTACAACATGAAGAGACTTTTAAGTCTTTATTTAATTGGATAAATCAATTTCAATGAAGATCAAACACAGTAAAGTTTAACTTCATTTGTATCAAAATTTTAGTATGATTTCCTGTTGAAACATTATGCAACCACTCTATTTATGCCTCAGCCTCTTGTCTTTGAACTCATTGCTTTATTTCCATTACATGTGACAGAAGACCAGAAGTTCCAAGGTTCCTGAAAATAGGTAGATGGATAGTGGAGAAAAAACCAAAAAAGCTACATCAGGAGCTTACAAAGACACCAGAGGATTCTCAGCCCTTATAAACAGTTTTACTGCGGGAGAAAGTTGAGTCAGAGCTCATATCTCTTTTTTGACGTTACAATGAATAAGCTGTGAGACTATAGGAAATTTTGTCCTTATGCTTACAGTTATGCTTACTAATGAGATAGAACCATGATCACTGCCTGAGAGGAGGCTGCAGGACTTTACCATACTAATCGCGGGCATCATATTTATGAAGAGGCCATATTAATAACACTCTTCTGGTCCATCTGCATTCTGGATCTTAGTAGCTTTCAGAGTTTTCATGGTATTTGTTGATTCAAGATACCTAAAATGGCACTATGAGAGTTGCTTCGCTAAGTTTAAGACATCCATTGTGTGTTGGTTTCCAATTGGATAGGCACACAACCTTCATTCAGCAACGTCTTCACAGTGAATGTTCAGGACATAGCATCTGGTGTGTTGTTCACCTGGTGTATATTAGTGGCAGGATGCTGGGATCTACTTTTTTACAGTTGTTGATTTTGGGTTTTTTAGTTGAAAGGAATGTTGTAATGTTTATGAATGTAATGTAATGTTCTTGTCTTGAAAAATTATGAAGTTGTCTATGCAGTATCTGTGCTATGAAGTTATCTAGAGTAACTTGACAAACAGAAGCAGCTCTTCAGAATTGTTGAAATCCTGGTATTTCTTCTCTCCTTGTGGTCCAGCTTTCCTCAGGGGAAAAATCAGTCCAGGCAGTTACTCAGTAGCATTATGGAGAGCAAAAGTAATGAAAGAATGCTACTTCCAGAAACTGTTCAAAATACTTCGAAAAAGTGACATGGAAAAAAGAGCTTCTGTGGATCTCTTATGATTATTTATATTTGGTTATCAGTGAGAGAGGGAAAAAAAAAAGTTCTAAAGTACTAGTATTTCTTTTCAGCTCTAGACAGTAAAAGCGTCAGCAAGAAAGGTTTTCTTGCCATTCACCCCAAAATGGTGGTTCACACTGATAGCAGAATGATAAAGAAAGATCCAGATGTGGTTTAAAGTTTAAAACATGTTCTGATGACCTTTGTATATCCAAGGCAGACTTTCTGATTTCCTGTTGATGGTAATAAAAAGAGCATATGTATATTTTCTTAAAATTGCTTGTTTGTTTTTTAATTAACTTTTGAGTTAAATCTTTAAAAAAGTGTTTTTCCTCTGTATCTGAAGACAGGCTTCTTCTAAGTGGATATCCTGGCCGTTACTCACCTATTTTATTGAAGGATATTACCCTTACAGTTACACATTTGGTTTGTACTTATTTATCCTCACACGCTGGTTCTTATATCTCTTTCCAGAGAGCCAAATGCATTATTAATGGTTGGGTTGCTTCAGGACATAAGGAAGCACATGAGCTTGCTAGTAGAGTTCCTGCCAAAGGAAGAATTGAAGCTATGGGATTAAATGCATCCTTAAGAGGAGGAGAAGAATGGTGATTCTACAACTGGACTACTTACTGTAGTCTAACATGTTGATGATTAAAAAAAAGCACACCCAAACAAATTGGAAAAAAAAAGACAAGACTGTACCTTATGTCCACTTAGTGAGTTTGGAAATCATTAGAGACCTTTTCCCTGTATTACTCGAGGCCATAGCAGGGTGCAGCAGCTTTGGGGTAATTTCTGGAGAAATGGAGCTAGGGTGTAGCATGAACTTTTACAGATATGTTATGAGGACTTTCTTATGCACTTATAAAGAGGGAGCATTATGGATAGCTGTTGGTCAGCTTCGACTGTACTCAGGTCTTGCTTGCAGATGTTGTGATTAAATTGCTTCCACCTAATGGGGAAATCCTGGAGTGGGAATTGGTGAAAGCAAGCATTGCAAATTCAAGGCTTTAAGAGCAACTCTGAAGCAGACATGAAGTCTGAAAGCAACAGATCCTACAAAAGGTGAAAGCTACTTAAGTCAAATAGAAAAGAATAGAGAGCCTTGTGGTTTTGTCTTAACATTTATGTTCTGTCACCCATATTGTTGCAGAATTCAGTGAAGTATACTTTGGGTGAGAAGGCTTTCTTTTATTTTTTGGTAGCAATCATTTCGAATGCAACTAGAGAGTCTCCAGTTAACCTGTAGTGGTGCTGAATGAGGTATAGTAAAGTATATTACAAACAGATGTAAACACTGATTTAATTTACTTCTTGGTTATGAGAGCAATGAGACTGAAATTAAAGGCTGCAGCGGGGCAAATGAGAACTTGCCTGAAGATTCCAGGATGTATCCGTCTGTTGTGACTCGTCAGCTGAAATCCACTGCAGCTGCTTATTATCCCCAAAGAGGAATTAGCTAGTGGCTGTTGAACAGTGTATACAACTTGGGCTTGATTTCAGTCAGATGCTCACAGGAGTCATCACACTGTGGAGCAGTGTACATCCACAGTCAGCACTAGCTGTCAATTCTGTTACCAGCTTTATAAAGAGGGACTGAAGATGAGTGAAGTATTTTTTCTTCTTCTATGGTTCATTTTTTCAATTCAACGAGTAGTTTTAGCAAAGTTGTAGAGAAATGTGCGCTGTAGTTACTACTGAAGGGCTTGGTTTTCCAGAACTGACTGGAAAGTGGTCCGTTTCATTTGGTCTTTTGCCTTATTGCCTGGACATTAGTACCACGTGCAAGTTTACAGCAGGTACTTCATCTACAGGACCTGTAACTGTAGTAAGATAAGTCAAGATTTTGGGTGGGTTTAGAAGATGTAGTTCTTCCTGATTATATCAGCATAAGTAAATGTTTATAGACTTGGTAATCACTGTGGTAACAAGATATTTCTAAACCACTTACAGCTTTACAGCTGTCACATGCTTGTGAGGTGAAAAGTAATATTTACAGGTGGCAAAACAGGGAAAGTCAGAGGACATGGTTCATGATTCCTCACCACCTCAGGGTAGTGAGGAAACTGTAGCTCCCATTCTCCTTTTGTACAAATCTTAGCCTTTCTCTTACAGTTCCCTACAGCTGGGTTGGTATTGTTGATCTCTTTGAAAAATACCAGTTTTTAATAATAGTGTACACATGAAAGAAGTTTTAAATTTAAAAGTAAGATCTGTAACGAAGCATAGTTAAAATTACCACAGCTTTTGTAGAGGATGTGAGCACGTTGCCCAAGGTGAGTATCCAGTCTTGCAAATTACTCTTAATTATCTTGATAAAGAGTATCTTGTTTTATATAAGATCTACTGTTAGGCTTGATATAATGAGGAGTTCCTGGCCTGTATAAAGTTGCATATGCTTTTATTAGTTGAAAAAAATTAAAAAATATATTCAATCCGGTAACATGGCATAGAAAAAGAAATAACCTTTCGAGGTTGTGTTGATTTCTAGTGTTTTGTCTTATGCAAGTCTGACCTGTGAAGTTAGAGGATTGAATTTAAACAGGGCATACGTACTATGCTTTGAATTCAGGGATCGATTTCAAAACAAAATTGTAAGAATGTCTAGAAGATGGTATACTCAGGAGGGGACACAGGTCCATAACATTAGTTTTTAGTAGAATAAAATCCTAGTATGGCAAAAAAATACAGTAACTGTGTGAATGATGGTATTTAGTGGTTTTTGTTTGTTTGTTTGTTTTTTTTACCATCACAGTTTCAAAGAACGTTTGAATCTTTGAGAAATGTATCCAGTAAATCTGACCTACAGAAAACCTACCAGAAATTTCGAAAAGATCTGGAAAATCTTGATTACTTAGCATACAAACGTCAGCAGGTAAGAACATGAAAGCTTGGCGGGAAGACACAGAATACTGGGCATAAACAGGGTAGGTGATAAAACTGATGAGTTTGATAGAGTTATTGTTCTATCAGTAGGGTTTTAAGCTTTCTGTAATGTCATTATGTAAGCCACTAGGAGGAGTGACAGTTCTATTTAATGCATCAGATGTTGGACTGCGTGGTTTTTGATTTCTCAACAGAGAGATAGGTAAAGCAAGTAAGTGAGACTTAGCAGACTATTAAACTTTGCATTAACACATAATGTTTTTTTAATTAAAGGGCATAAAAGTATTGTTTGGATTTTTTGACTTGAAAAATGAACTAAATCCACATAAGTTAATGGGATCAAGTATTGACTGTACATACAAACCACTCATTTTTTCTCCTTTAGAAATGAATTTACGAGGCTAGATTGCATAAAACATTGAAATGTGTGCAGTCTTTGACTCGTGCTTGCAAGATCAAGGTTAAATCGAATTGTTAACACGTATTTAATGTTGGACATGCTTATGCATGACTTCTGTGAAAATGTCATCTTTCATAATAGGTCTTCACTTCTGTTTTGTGTTCTTGGTAAAGTAACATTTTGCCCCTTTCCGATAATACTGATGAAATGCCCTAACATTGCTGTGTGTGGGTTGTTTTGGTTTATATTTTTCTGAATTCTGTCGCTTGGTGTCAGTGTTGTCAAACAGTTCATTTGCTTGGGGGCAGATCACTTACAGTTGTTTATATCAGGTAATTGATTAGATAGTTAAAAATTAGGAAAGGGCTCGGGGACAGATGGTATCTCAACACATGAATATTTGATTATTGAGATAGGGAGGTCAGGGAGCAATTGGCTTGGGTGAGTTTCAGTGTGGTGGGAGCTGTTATTCTGTAGCACTATAGAATACTTCTTTGTGCCCTCTGACATGGGGCTGCCAGCAACCAAAAGACAATGTTTTAACTGGCAAGTAATGTGGGTTTATGTTATCTGATCTCATAATTATGTCAAACATAATAAATGTCACATCTGTAAAGGCTCGGAGAGTGTTTCTGAGCCAGGGAAGTGTAAATTCTATAATTACTTCTCAGCCTATCATCACACTTTTATTGAGAGTAGCTTTCTCTAGTCAGAATTCTCACTCTTTACTTTGCAAAATTCCTTTTTATTTCAAGTGATATATGTCTGGTTCTTGAGCAGCCTCTGAGTATGCTTCAGTAACATACTTAATTTCACCTTGGCCAGGGCATCTTTTCTCCTGTTTTCTGATCCTGACTGCCCTTCCTATCGCAATACTTTGCACTATCAAACCATTTGGAGAATCTCAATGTCCTTGTTTAATATCAGACATGTATATATCTCCCCATGCTGTTTCTGCTGTATATTTAACTGTGTGAGCAGAAACTTTTACATTTGGAGGTACTAACGGTGTCTTAGGTGTAAAATCACTTACTGCTTTTAATCACAGAATGTAAGGCTGTTCTGTCTCCTGTTCTTTGAATCTTTCTAAAATGTTATACAATGCTGTTCAGAAAATAAACTAGGAAAAGGCTGAAATTATTAAAAAAAACCCAAAGCAAAAACAAATGAGGGAGACTAGAGATGTTCTCTGTGTCTTGGTTAATTTGCACTGTATATTTGATCAGTAGTTTTATGGTTTTCTTGAGTAGTATTTTACCTGGTTTTGATACTGAGATTTTCATCTCAATACAACTTGATTGGAGAATCTGCGGTGAGCGATTTGAAAAGCTGCCACATCTATTTATTATAGGAGATGCTTTGAATTGTGTCCTGCTTTGAAATGAAAGTGGTCTCTCTGTGAAAAGATTAAGATTTGGTTTGATTACTGTGCATAAATCACAGACCTGGATTGGGACTGAAGTTGTTCTGCGTATCTTTGTGTCTTTGTATCTGAGTTTGTGGAGTGTGCACATTTAATTGATAATGACTTGTGCGTTCTTTTATTAGATTAAGGGTATATTCATAGCCACACTGGCAAAATGTTGAGTCACTACCATCTGTTTGGAGACAAACAATTGCATACAATATGAATATGAATCCATTCATGGTAGAGTGTTTTATGTAGTCAAAGTAATGAATATTGCTTTTGAATGAAATACGGTTATCTGCTTCTGTCCTTATTTTTCAGACATGAGACATAAAGTGCAATATAGCAATGTAATTCTTCAGTGGTGGAGTTTACAGGACAGATGGGAAATTGAAACTGCTTTTTAAAGGATGTTTAAAATGACCCACATTGACTCTGATTTATAAATATAGACCAAACTTCTATGAGTGGTAGAAATATACAAGGCAAGTATGTTTGGGATGATGGTTTATATTAAGCCATTTTTAACTGGCAATTTTTGGTAGGAGGTCTTGAGTTTTCAGATACCCAGCAGATTGCCAACAGAAACGTCTCTTTAAAATGGGCAGTGAGGTCAATAGTTCAGTTCTGGCTTTCTTTATACAAAACCCCCCAAGTTGTTAGCATATGTTGGTCAAACTTCTCAGAGTTTTCAGATTCTAATTTTGCAAATAGGCTGAGTGTATGTATGAGCTGGCATGGAACTGGTGAGGGTGGCTAAATTCTTTAGTGATTACAGAGGAGGAAAATGGGAAGTTCTCGGAATTGGAGACTTTAATGTTGTAAAGCTGAACTGTGTGGATGACATCTAGTATTGTGGTCAAGAAGCCTAAACAATGCTCTTCAACGTTCTTCTGCGTCCCAAACACAATATGAAGAATTTAATTGCATCCATATGCCAGGTCTAGTTACTGTCACTGTGCAGTTGCTGTCTGTGATGAACTCCCACCAGATTCAAGTCTGATCCATGTCAGAACTTTCCTTCTTACTGTTGATTAGTGGAACGCACATCTTCATCTCTACACACTTGCCGTACTTTTCCAAGAGAGGTGACTTATTAGCCAAGTTAGTTGAAAGTATGTTTAACTCAGGCCAGATGAAGATAAAATACAAACAAAACATCTATACTCAACATTGGAATGTAAGCCGACCCCTTGCAAATGTTGATAAATGAAGCAGGTGAAGAAATGCACAGGATCTGCTCAGACTCAGGTTGTGGTTACTTGGTTGGCTAAGCTAAGTGCCGACTACTGCAGACCCACCCACAGCCCTGGAATGGACTTCATGTTCCCGTGCCTTTCATTCTTTCCATTCTGGCATTTGTGAAACCCAGCACAGAGATGCTTCAGTGTGCTCAACTGACTTAAAATGACTTGCTTTTCGGTGATCTTACTATTTTGTTAATCAGTTGCTCTCTTAGTACTCTCTCTCTCGCCCATCCAGATGGACGTCCTTTCATCCGTCTACCTTGTAGTGACCTAATCTTTCTGCATGCTTCTAGGCTTGGGTTGCATCTTCTAGAGAAATTAGTTTGAGTTGAGAATATCGGTTTATAGCCAGTCTGCTATTTTGAAGCCCTCCAGGAGATGCCACTCTCCAGGAAATGTAGTTTTTCTTTCTATCAGCTGGGAGATAGTTGGCAGTTCCTTTGTATTAAAACAAGCTTTTTATTTCCTTGATACTAACTGTCATCTCTGATATTTGGCTAAAAAAGATTAGTTCCATGCCACAATGAGTAGTAAAACTATTCTCTTGTTCTGTGACTTACTCGAATGTTTCCAGTAAGAGTTAAGTAAGCTTTACACTGAGCATTGTTTTATATCAATCTAAATATTAACACATCTGCAATATGAATATTTACAGGGGAAACGAGATAGGACAAAATGGTAAAGCCCTCTGGGATAAGAGGGGCCTCAGTGAAAGATCCCAACACTCTTCTTGGAATACTGTAGCAGGTGCATGCTTCCTTTTTTCTTATATGGGACCTTCTTCCTATGGAAGAAGAGTTGTCCACACATTGTTCAGCTGAACAGCACTGGTTTAAGGCCATTCCTTACAATGTTCTTACTGTAAGGTCATTGTGGGCAATAGCTACAGCAAAAATGGAATTATAATAAAATTCAGTGGTATTTAGCACCTGTCAAACTGAAAAATGATCGCAGCTGCTGCTGCTGTTCTTAGTGTTACTAGTGCCTTTAGCATGCCTGCAGCAGTGCTGGCTGGAATTCAAAGATGCTTAATTTTTGCCTAGAAGTCTCCAGCAATGTGGTAATCTAACAGTTGACAACAGAACTTACTTCTTATGTGAACAGATGCAAAAGTAGTATCCTATTGTAAAGGTATGTTAATTGAAGGTTTACTTATTTGATTTTGATTGTGTGCCATTAGGGTAATTGCGTGTTAAAGGACTGAATCTAAGTGAAACCATTTTGGTTATTCCGTTTTAAAATCTTTTCAGGATTGCTTCCTGATGATTGTTGTATTTAGAAATGTTTTAGGAAGTTATGTTAGAAACTGAAGGAGTTAAGACTTGTATCGAAGACGTCTGTGGGGGGCATAATAATTTACTTTGCTTATGGGAAATGATGTTTCCAGGAGATAGAGCAGAACCCTTAACCGGTTTACTTCAGAGCAGTCCGTTATTATCAGTACTGCAGTTGTCTTCATGATCATACAGGTCAAATTTACATTTTAAAATTCTTAATTTTGGAATGAAGACTTGTTTATACAGTCAGATGGTATTTCTCTTTGTTGAAATTGGGTAAGTGCACTTTTATTCTCTGCCTTTGATTGTTCACTTTGCTTTTTAAGATGGCATTGTGTTGAGCATGAGATTTGTTCCATGAGATTTGTTCACCAAAGTGCTCTACTCCAGAAACTGGAGCCAGCTTTTCAAAAGAGATTATCACCTGTCAACTGGCAGGTTTACTGTGTGACAAACACTTTAAAAAGATGCTGAAAATTGGAGGAGTTCAGGGTAGAGGTGAATTATTTGTTGTCAAGAAAACAGGCATTATGATGGAAAACTAAGAAGCAAAGTCATTGTAGCTTATTTGCAAAAGGTTATGGCTTGGAAATATCGCAAATAAAGGCACTTACCTACATTTTTATTCTAGTACGCAGAAGTATGACAAGATCCAATGGGTGGAAGTCAGAAAAGTTCAAACCAGAAAGCAAATGAATGTTTTTGACAATTAACAACTGAAATGGCTTAGTTAAGCAGTGTTTCATGCACTGTACCACTTGTAGCCTTTATATCCATAATCCATGCCTTCCTGAAAGATATGCAGTAACTGAGATGCAAATCAAAGGGCAGAAATTATTATGGAAAGTTTTAAGGCTTGTGCTATTAAATAAATTTGAATGAGAATTCATACTGGTTTTTTTTCTAGACTTAAGAATGACTACATTTGGTTGTGTATTTGAGGGTAAAGGCAGAATTGTGTCTTTTGAATTGCCGCCCTGGATTAATAAATGAGTGAGTTTGTTTACTTTTGTATTTACCGCTCTGCCACTGTCTAATCCTCTGCAGGGTTGGATGTGTTGAGTTCTTGTTTATGAATTTTCAAACAAGCCTAGCAATTCACTTTAGAGTAATTTTAAGGACATGTAGGCATTTGATTCCCATAGGCTTTTCTGAAAATGCTTTCTTTCCTTTTCTTCTTTAATATTTAGTCACACAATATAATCTATAAAATGAGATTATAGATTGTATTTCTAGTGTTCTATCTTATTATCTACCTTTGACATAAGAACAACTGTATCTCTACTCCACTCTCGTGAGACCCCACCTGGAGTACTGTGTCCAGCTTTGGAGTCCTCAGCACAGGAAGGACATGGACCTGTTGAAATGGGATATGATCAGAGGGCTGGAGCACCTCTCCTATGAAGACAGGCTGACAAAGAACTTTGAGTTTGTGCCATGGGCAACTTGCAAACACCACTGATTTTGTACCTGAACATTTGATATGGTGCCATATATGTGTCCTATATGAATCTTGGGTATTTTCTTTCAGTGGCGTCTGGTGGCTCAGATTAGAACCCGATTCTTTCAGTAGACGAGAAAGGGATTTCCACCCTCCACCCCCCAAATGAAAAAAACCTGGTTCTTCAGATGATATGTTTATTCTAATGTGGGACAAACCCAGAATTTGTGGAATGTAAATGGGATCAGAGTCTAAAGAGAATGGTACTTACTGATGCAACAATAACTGATAATATGGCAATTACAGTATTAGGTACGTTGCTGCTGTTAGGCAGCAGTTGTCTGTCAAGGAGCTAACCTGTGTTTTTATATAGCAGGTGTGAGGTGAGCCTTGAAAGGAATAAATCACCTGGGGTTAACAGTTTTTTATTTCTCAGGAAAGTTTATTAAAAAAAAGTGCAAGTATTTGTCAAGTGTATTTTAACAGTTGACATCACAGATAAAGCAAAGTTACATAGTGTAGCTGTGTTTCATGTTGATGCTAGATGAAGCTGTGCTGTGTGCTGAGCTCCCCGGGCCACTTTTTTTAAAAAAAAGTTATTCATTACCCTGACCTGAGTTAATCAGCTGCTATTTACCCATGGCATCCTAATGAATTCCTGTCCCACAATCCCTCAATGGTATGGTTAGGGAGACACCAGTCTCTCCTTGCTGTTTCCATTTACTTGCATATGTTGACCAAAAGCATTGGCTACTCCCCAACCAGGACCTTGTAGAGTGCAGCTTTAAGAGAGCTCAGATCTAGCGCTCTACTTGTAACCGAGGAAGTAAGAAGTACGGTGGAAGGAAGGAAGTATTGTGAAAAAAGGAGAGGCAGATTTTCAGTGACAAAGCAGCCAAGGTTCCAGGTGATAGGTTAAGGTGGGCACCTTGAATTTCACTCTGCTGCTCCTACTCTTCAGCAATACTTCACTGGGCAGTTAAGTACAAATAGTGAAAAATGTCATTTCCAGATAGCATGCTCTCTTTGGAAGTAATAGTAGCTTTCGATTGTTCTTCAGGTATGATCCATAGCTGTGTATGTTTTAATTGTTTAGCCCTAATCAAAGATGTGGGAAAGCAGAAAGTCATTTCTTTCAGATACAATCTGCTCTACAGCAGGGGTGTCCTTGCCAAACCTTTTTACTGCAGCTTAATGTGTACCCACCAATGGGCCAGGGTGTGGCTGTTGTAACTGCCTGCAACATCAGTAAGCATATTGTGGATTAGGCAACCTGATGATTAAAGCAGGACCTTGTGTAGGAGAGTAGATGGGAAAATAGTCAGATGAGAGACTACTGGAGAACCACTCCCATATGAGCCAGTATTTGGACCTATTTCTCTTTGGTTTATATCAGGAAAGTACAGTACAAATTTAGGATGATTCCAAGATTCAAAGGGGAAAGATTCAGTGCTCAAAAGAGAAGCAAAGTGATTTAGAATTAATTTGATTAGGTCCGTGAGCCTTATTCCTTCAGCCTTTCCTTGCTAACTTACAGCGGTATCGGATTTTCTTGAGCAGAGACTGTAAGATCAGGCTATCTATCGTAATGATTAGGATTTTTAAAGAAAAAGGTGTTCTCTGAGCTGCTGAAGGCACAGTGACAATAACTAGACTTTGGTGCATATGTTGGGGAACCTAGGATTAGAGAGTGGTTTGATAAAGTGACTACTTGCCCTTATTTCAGTGATAACTTTTCTGGCCTAAATAACTTGAGTTCTGCACGCTTGCAAGGAAGACAGAAATAAAGAGCATCTGATATGGAGGAATAACTGTGGGTGGGACAGACACAGTGCCCTAAAGTAGATTATATGATTTAGCCAAGAGTGAAGGTGGAATAATGGATCTGTGTATTTAAATGCACAAAGGAATAATTCTGTACTACAGAGCCTAGACTGTCTGAAATGGCTGTCACTAGCTGTGACATTTCTGGTACATATAACTGCTGGAATTGGTTGGATTTCTTTTTTCGTTAAAAAGTTATGTTTAGGTCTATTTTTTTTTTTAAGAGCATGAGAAGGACAGACTGACTGACTTCTATCCAAAAATAGTATTTGCTCCAAATTCAGATAAAACTTCCTGTTCTATTTGATTTGTGGGGCTTAAACCAACATGGTCTAGTGAGTTTGATATTTGTGATTCTGGGTAATGTGTCTCTTCTCTTGACAAAGGTTTTTCAAAGTGCTTTACTTTCTGGTCCACTGCAAAATGGGAAAAATTGTGAAATCTCTGGGATGATTCAGAATTACAAGTGGTCACTAGCACTTCTGATGAGCAAATACAGGAGAAATCCATGTGTTGCTATATTAACATAATGTCTAGTGATCCAAAATACGTTAATTACTTTAAACAGATGACTTTTTTAAAAAATTGAATTGAAACCAACTAAAGACAAGGTTCATGATACACTGGCCTATTAGTTGTAAAATCCTAACAGCACTGAAGTAATCACTTCACATAGAATAGATATCACTTTAGATCATAATAGAATTTAGCCAGCCACCAAGAGAAATTCCATTTTTTGACCTTAAAGTTGTAAAAGGCATACTTTCATACTTCCAGATGCTAATATCAAACAGGTACCTCTTCCTGTGGACTTTGGAAATAAACATATTTTAACTGTTTTGGCATGCTCTAATATTTTATAAGACTACAAAGAGTTGCAGACCACTCCACTGTTTTCTGAAAGTTTTCTGGGTTTGCTTTCTTCTGATAATAGTCACAGCAGTCTAAGTTCATCTGGAATTTCCTGGGCAGTCAGCGTGGGTCTGCATTCTGGGATATTGCATGGGATTCTCAGGTGGTTTCTGTAGCTGAAGAGACACCACCTTTTCTGGAGAAAAAGGATGCGATACAGCGTAGTGGCTGCAGGCTCCTGCTTAGTTCAAAACACAGGGGTAATTGAAGCACCATTTCCTTATAGATAGAAAACTGTGCTGATCTTGTTGCAGTGAGAGGCAGCTTGCTTCTCTGGGCTCACAGTACGTCAGATGATTGACAGTGGTTTGCCTCTGGGCTGATTTGCAGGGCTCCTCTGAGCCATTTATGTCCAGGATACATACAGAATGAGACACAGAAGCTGCATTTCTGTGTGACTTGGCTTATCCACTTCCTGATCCACCGCTGAACTGTAATCAATGCAAATTTTGTCATCTGTACATGATCAGCTTCTTATTCGTCAATTCTCTCTGTAACAGAGAGCAAGTCATATATTTTAAGAAAAAACCCTGGATGAGTTTATGGTGCCCAATAAGATAATCCCCATGTTAGCCAAATGGCTTTGAGGTATACAAAGTTTTTGAGAGTAATTGGAAATAACAATAGAGGAGAGGTTTCAGAAACCACTGGGTTTGAGAAACTGGGCATACTTCAAGTTTATATGACATATTTTCTGATTAATGGAAGCTCCTCTGAATAGAGGATTACTTTTTAGTTAACTTCTGTTCTGAGGAAATAAACAAGGATGATAAATGCTCTACTTTGCAGGGGACTTCTTTTATACTGTCCTGTCTGCTTCCAATTAATACTTTGTTTTGTCCAATGTCTCTGTTACAATCAGTTTCAGTAGATCTATATAACCCAGGTGGTCTGTGGAGACTGTTTTGAGAATTACCGTCTTAGGTTGTCTGCCTTCCATTTTATTTTGTTGACTTTAATACTTAGTTTCTATATTCTGAGCTGACTTTATTTATACTGGTTTAAGTCTGAAGTAGTTTCAGGAAGTTTATAGTGTTATAAACTTATGCCAATATAGCTAAGGTCAGAATCTATTCTAATTGGACAAGAGCAATTTCAGTAAATTAAATGTTTTAAAACTAAATTGCTTGCCTCTTACTTCGAGGCCTGGCTTTGTTCACTACCAGCACACAATTCATGTGAATTGTACTCAGAATGAACATTAAGAAGACACAGCACTATTACTATTACTGTATAACTCACTTTGAGATAATGGAAAAACTTTAAAAATTGTCTTTCTTTGGTGGCATGGGTAGACTTATTCCACAGATATTTTCTATGCAGAGAGTACCAAGGTGGTGTGCGAGTGTGTGTTTTGTTTGTTTTGTTTTTTTTTTTTGAGTATCTGTAGTTGTAATTTATTTCCTTCTTGAATAGTTTGGTGTTCAGGAGAGACACGAAGCATTCTACCTTTTAGAAGAGTCCAAAGAATAGTAGAATAACAAACCCAAGAAAGGTGGGAAGAGAGAGAAACAAAGAATTGAAAGTACAAACAAAGAGAAGACAAAAGTACAGCCTCAAGCTTGATTACAATCCTTGTTCGTGACTGTTTCTCCTTCTAATTATTCTAGCAAAGAAATTTGATCTGATCTTTAACAGGATCAGATTGTACTTGTTTCATACACATGTGAAACTACATGAAAATTAATGTGTTTCCATGTTGGAGACATTTTGATAGGTATCCTTTCCTGTTTTGCAAAACTGCTGTTCGGATGGAGAACATTAGGGAAGGAAAAGAAGCAGCAGTAATATGGAGAGGGAGGAAGGATGACAGAGGATCAGAGGAATTCTCTCTTCTTTCTTTTAAGTGCTATTATGGGGCAACCCAAAGTGTGTCTGTGGATGTGGAAGTTTGTGTGTATTTTCTTTGGTTGTCAATAAGAGCCATTTGCATTAGAAAAGTCTAAAGATGAAGTGTGAATGTCACCAGAGAACCTGTAAGCTTTCAAGCCCAGTGCTCAGTGGGGGGACATTCTCTTGGAAAATAAGGCTGTGCCTGTCGGCCTTTTGCCCCAGAACCATGGAAGGCCCCCGGTTGTGGGCTATGCAGATCTTAAGACCTGCTTCTGCTGTGCCTAGACAGGTTGGGAGTATTTTCTTCTCCTTCCTGTTTTCTTAAATGCCCCTTTCCACTTCTGTAAAAGAGTAAATTATATGGTGTTCAGTATCTTTTAGTATTTTTCCCTTTTTGCTAAACTGGCATTCTACCTGGAGAGCAAAATATATTCTGTTGGCTGTTCTCATTGGAGCAATAGAACTTGTAGTTGTGAGCTGTATAACTTGTCTCAGAACCAGGCAAGGAAGGTCAAAGCCTTCTATGTTCAAAAAGCCATCAGTCAGGTTAAGTATAAATTAGATTTCCTGTGGTTCAAACTGCATCTCAGGAAGTTATCATTATGTATCTTAGAATGGAGAGAGAGTAGCTGAGGAGTATTTGAAGGAATCATAGAATGATTTAGGTTGGAAAAGACCCTTAAGATCATTGAGTCCAGCTGTTAACGTAACACTACCAAATCCAAATCTGTGTATAGAAATAAAACCTGTTCTTTCTAGTTCTGCTAAGTCTTATTTTAAAAGAAAAAGAGGAAGTACTAAAAAAAATAAAGGTGTTAAGTATAGTTGAAGTATATGTGATTAACAGAGAAACTACATGCCAAACTTGCAGGAAAGATGAGTGTTTTGACAGATGTGGTACCTTTATCACAACACTTGTCTGTATCATTCAAATAGTATTTTTCTTTTCTGCTTTTGTTTGTCTTCTCTATTGTATCTGCTACTTTAATTTTCTTAGAACAATGATGTTGCATGTATTTGTAAGATTCTGGATACTGGAAATGAATCATGAACTCATCAGGAACCACTTCCAGCAGATAAAGCACTAAGCTCTTCTCCATAGACCTAGTCCTACTGTATTTATGCCAGACAATTTTGAATGTTGAACTCTGCCAGTAGGCAAGGTCCCTGCGGTCAGAAGCTTTTCTGCCTTCTCTTTGGAAACTATATCCTCTTTTATCATAAGTTTAGATAAGAACCTTGGAGTAAAGATCCTGACATACCGTATGCGTTGCACAAGGCCAAAAGCATCCAGTGCTTAAAATAATCTAACTCTTAAAGAACTTCATGATAGTGCTCCGGATTGTGAATGTCAAGAGGCTGCAGATTGGCTAATTGTCTGGGTTTTCCTGGGCTTGCCCTGGCCTTGGAGAATGGTTTTTCACACAGTGCTATTTTTTTTTAAGGGAGAAAAGTCTTAGCTGTCTTGATCTTGGGGTACTTCCTTCTGTTGCCCGTTAAAAAAGATAATTATTTTTTCTTGAGGCACCTTTTTTTTCCCACCCCATTCATATCCCCCTCCCAGTTCTCTCTTACATCTTTATGTTCCTAAGTGATTGGTGTATAAGGAAGAAGGAGAATATTAAAACAAAAAATATGTAAAAAAGAATGTGATGACCACTACACATGCAGAACTCTGCTGACAAGGTGCTTAACTTAATTGCAGAGAGCATAGATGGACATGAAGAGCAGAAGGATGCGTGCCAGTGTGGCTTGCTCAGGGTGCATTATACGCTGTTTCCAAGCAAAGCACCAGTAGTTTACCTTGTTTTGAATAGATTTGATTTGATTCTATCCTTAAACGTGCAGTTGTAGCCCCCGGTATCTCAAGTATTAGTTAACTATGTTTTCAGAGCCGAGGTTAGGCATAGGTCACTGTAAGCATCTGGCTGAATGAAGGGTTGTAGTATTCGCATCTTCTCTGCCTGTGCTTCAGGTTGCATCAGGCGTAAGAGCAGAGCTCCTCTTGCATTCCCTGTGAGGCTGGGTTATTTCCATGTACCAGACTCTGCTTTTATTTTATTCCCCAAGACCCAGTGGAACTCTGCAGCATGCAGTTGTGTCTTGGCCTTTCGCCTTCCTTCTGTCTCTGTTCTCGCACAGCTCTCCCAAAAGGGCTGACATGATGCAGTTCTCTGCATCCTGATGCTGGGCTGCTGTGCAGATCTGCGTGGATCTATTTAATGTGGGAAAGTTCAGGGATACTGAAGGTGTACTATGCACTCTAGTATTTTATGTAGCTGGGTATGAGGGGAAGGGGTGGGGTAGCAGATACGCTCCATAACTTTTTGAAGGCAGGTGGAAGCGGGGTCCTTCATGTTTCTCGTGACACAGAACGTGTCTGCCTGCCCCTGGTCTCCTTGTACTGTTCATAGGCCTTGGACAACGCATCCAATATAGCCCTGTGAAATCTGAAAGGGGCAAGTGAGAGCTCTGTTTTGAGACTGGATTGAATATGCTTTGGGGAAACTTTTGCTCACAGGACCTCAGTAATTGACTGGTTGCTTCTGGTGTCTTCATCCATCTACAACTGCCTGAAATGCTATGGCTCCCTGCCAGCTTCGTTTCCTTAGGACTGACTGTGCTGAAGACGTGATCTTGGCCCTCAAATGAGGAGGACAAAATAGGCTTACCAAAATTATTTATCTGCACTGCTGAGAGCATTTAGGACTAATGTTTTTCACCTGAAATGGACCTCTTTTTTTGTGTGGAACAGTTGTAGAGAGAAATGCAGAAGTCTGGCAGGAGAAAACTAAGTGTTTGTAGGCTACAGAACACAAAATTTGCTCATATTAAACAACAGTGATTTCATGTGCTAGGTAGCTAGTTGATAATTTCCTGTTAAATTCTAATTAGTTGTCACAAAAAGATGTAATATTTCTAGTTTTCAGCCTTGTTTCTTTTTCATGTCTTATATTCCATGTAGCAACGGTGGGAGTATAATCCAAAGAGCTGTTTTTTGGCTTCTAACAGTCAAGGGGGGTGAAGGTAAATACATGAAAAGAGTTAATCGAAAACTGCCTAAGAGCAGGACATCAGCAGCAGCAACAAAGCGCTGAAACAACAAACTTCAGCAATTACGAAAGACAACTTAAAAATCTTTAAAATCCGTCAGGCCAGTTCGTAGCTTTAAAGTGATTTCCTGTTACTGGCACACACTGTATATACTTAGAATGAAAATGGAGCACAAGGATAACTAGCGTTCTTTGTGAAGTCATTTTCTATAAGGTTTATATATCCTATGTGAAGTTAGTTATCATGAATTTTCCTTTTATTTTCACCACATAAGAAATAATTTCCACATTCTATCTGTGAATATAACTTTGATGAATGCGACTTAGAGATCAAGCACATACAGACTGCTGGTGATATCTCCTCCTGCCCTTTTTTTTTTTCGTATTTACCAGTCTGTTGCTGGGCAAGCTGCTTATCCTTGCCAGTAAAGTGTCAAAGCAAATCTGAATTTTATTGCGTTGAACTACCCATAACATACATGTCCAGGTAAGGGGAAAAGATACCAACGAGCATGAGTCTTCCTGCTGCCACTGTGAGAACCAGCTATTACATGTTACTCTCTCCTCTCAGTAAATCACTGCAGTGAAGGCTGTAAGAAAATGAAATACATCAAGGTTCCATCTTATTTCTTGTATGAATGTGGTTGTGCTAAAATGAATGTTCTCACTGCTGAATGAGAAAAACAATCACAAGCCTAGATGTCTCTGAAGATAAAATAGAAATACATTACATTGTGGAACGTACAACTGAAAAATCTGCTGTAATCTGAGAATTACTACATGAACATATAAACTCCCTGGTGATCTAATAACCCCTAAATAAGCCAACACTTTTTCCACTAATGAACTGAAATCACAGTTCTTTTATATATATAATGCATTTATTAGTTATAGAGTTGGCCGGGTATTTCATGTTGGAGTAGTCTGGTAGGAGAAAAATGTTCCGTCCTTAAATTAAGACAGGCTTTTTCTTGTGGAATTGCATTTCAAGGGCATCAGACTGGGTGAATTCAAGCTATTAAGACATGGATACTTTATGTCTTAAACTGTGGCATTCAGCTGAATTCAGTACAGCTAAAGATGTAATATGAGGAGGGGAAAAAATGAGTAGACTATTCAGAATATGCAGAAAGTCAGAAATGGGACATAACGAAGCATTTACTAAAACTTACGTTAAGCAAGTTAGATTTATATCAAATGTTAGGCTTTTCTTACTGATACTGACTAGTCTAAAGAAAGTAGTGGGACCTGGCAGCTTCTTAGATTCATAAGAACATTCTGTTTACAGTAGTACTCCTGGAAAAATATTCATGACATACACTGTTGCTTAAACTCAAATCTGCCTCATTCCTCCAGATGGCAAAGATCTCGTCCTTTGGAGTTCACACAGAGATGTTGTCTTAAGGCAGGTTGCAGAATACTAGATATACCAAAAGTGATGCTTCTTAAAGTAGGCAGTACATTTGTTCAATGCTTTAGATGTAGCTAAGTGCACTTGTTTGTGAGGAACTGCATTTTACCTTTATTTTGCATTCAGGTGTCATTCGTGACTGTGTTGGTACATTAATGTTAGAATACTGTTTTGCTTTGATGCAGATGAAGTGTATTTTATATCTCTTAGTTGTCATCTTCCTCTCTGGAAATGCTCCAAATACTTTGCAAGACTATATATGGACTTCTGTAAATTAACAAGGGAGTAAAAATATATATTAATCTCATAAATTGGTGCTGAGGAATGAGTGTTGTTTCAAGAAGAGGTGAATGCAAAATAAAACGAGGGAGTTTTTTCATTTGTTTTTCCACATCATGAAGCATACAGTAATTAACATCCTGAGCAGGGCAACAATCTGCATTACAATTAGACAAAAGAGAGAGGAAAGCAGCAGACTTAAGTTAGAAGACTAGACCAGCTAAAGAGAAAAAAATATCTAGAAGTGTATTGCAGATAACATAATATATTTTGGATGAAGATTTTACTGTCACTGTGAAATTCCCCCCAGCTAACTCAGTTTAGGCCAGTGCGTTTACAGCATGAGTTACAGACAGAGCTTGTAATATACAAACTTGAAACTACTTCTTCAAATAAATGCTACAATAGAGTACTGAGATCTGAATGTTTTGTAGCATTTAGGATATAGTTGGTTGTTCACAACAATGCTCTCTGGAAGTATTTAATGACATTTATATAGCCTTTGGTTTGTAACCCTACTAAATGTACAGGGGTAAAAAGAGGTGATAGTATACTATTAGTATAGCAAACCAGAGATGTTTGTGCTCTGGAAATGGTTCCAGCTCTCTCTCCAGTTTGTTATTTCTTCTATGGTTTAACAATTTCAGCTTCACCCCATAACGAGTATCTGACAGGCATTTGCACCATCCATTCCACTAGTGTTTGTTTTTCCTGTGCTGGCATGTGGTAGTGCTGTTCTGCCAGAAGAGTTGGGCAGTGCTTGTCCTGGAATGCTTTGCTAATAAGATGAGTGCATTTGTGGTTTGGTTTTTTTGTGGACAAAGTAACTATTTAATGAATATGAAGTGTCGTAAGAGGGTGGGTGTTTCATAAGTGAAAGATTAATCTTTTACTAGAGTCATCTACTTACTTGTAAGAAAGTGATAGTGTCTTCATTTTTATGAGAACTATGAGAAACTTGAAAGATGTAGTGGTGCTGTTTCTTGATACTAAATTTGGTTGCCAGATGTTAAACCATTTTTGATTTTTATTTTTCAATATTTACCTCAAAGTTTGTTGAGACTGAAGTATGCCTGTGTCCTGGAACTGAATGACTGATTATTTTCAGAAGTAATTTGCATGTTTACATGTGATATATTTGATTTTCCTACTCTGTGATTTGTGCATATTAATTTATTTTTGTATTTGGCAGTCATATGAAATGTGTATATGGGGTTTTTATGAATGTGGAGAAGACTGCAGTTATCCTTTCTGAGGACAACCCAGCTCTGTTAAGTTTTTATATGTTGCAGAATTATGTGCAAACCCTGTGAAGTTTAAGGAAGCAGTAAGTTTATTGACTGATGGTCCTCATTACCCTATCAATTAACTCAGTAGGGTGTCTACAAGAGCTTAGATTCCAGCAGGAGAGCCAGTGCTCAGAGATTAAACTACAGGGATTTTTTAAAGAAAAATAAAAAAAAATTAGAAAGAAAAGATTTTTGCAAGACTGTTTTGTCAATATTCTGTTTATTCTTGATAAAGGATTATCTAGGTTTTTTTTTTTTTCCTTTAAAGCTTTCTATTCTGTCTAGACGGTAAGTAAAAATAACTTTCTTGCTTTTTTATGTGCCAGGGTAACAAGCATGTGCTTTCTCATAAAAGTCAGTAATCTTTTTTTTTTTTTTTTTTTTAAATCATCTTTCAAAGGCTGAAGTAGCAGAGTTGATGCTCAAACAGTTGCTGTTCCAATAAATTTTCCCTGTTTCTGCTATATAGACTCTCACATGGAAGCATCTTCTTGTTTGCAAGGAAGTCATAAATTTCATTCCAGGAAGATCTTCCCCCAGCATAGCTAATCTCTCTGACAAGAAATAAGCTCACACATTAGATGGAATCATAGTGGGATAACGGCTCTATAAAGCTGTGATATATACAGAGTCGAAGCTTTATTGGTAACATCTTTAGCACAAAAAAGTTGAGTCACGTTTCAGTTGCTCTGTGAAATTCAGAATTTTGAGAACTTGGCTTAGTTTTCCTGCAATAAAAGATTGCAATATGCAGAACAATGAAAAGGCTGATCATACATAGTTTGCTTCATAAAATGCTCTTAATTTCATGGAAGAAAAGTATGGTGGTGTCTGAATTTGACTGGAGAATCTCCAGATCACTGGGGACAGACCACTCAAATTTTTCTTTCCCTATCATATTAAGAACATCTTAAAAAAAAAAAAAAAAACCCACAAAAAAAACCCAACATAATTTTCTAAACATAACCACACTAGCAAAGTTCTCCATTGAGGTACAGTTTATACTAACAAGGAGAGTTTATTTGGTGATATAAATGATACTACTTCTGGGTAGAATTTTGCTGGTATGAGTATGTTGTGATAAAGCCTTCGTGTTGTTCTAGTCTGTGTGTCAAACTGCTTTGGGAATTACTACAAGTATGGAAAAATCTGAAGAAAAAAATATATTCAAATCTATTTGTGTAGGTTTTTTGTTTGTTTTGTTCTTATTTTTTAAACTTAAACTGAAAGGTACATCAAGAGAACGTTATTCTGGTTTTCCACTATGTAATGAGAGAAATTTTTTTTTTGCCTCAGTTGTCACTGGCAACCTCTCTCCCCACACCTCTCAAGTGGATGGACTGCAGGGTAGGGGCTGGGGGAGCAAACTCCCTCCCACTGTAAGAGAAGACCGGGTTCATGACTGCCTGAGGAACCTGAACATACAAAAGTCTATGGGACCAGGTGAGGTGCATCCCAGCGACCTGAGGGAATTGGCTGATGTAGTTGCCAGGCCCCTCTCCATAGTATTTGAAAAGTCATGGCAGTCAGGTGAAGCCCCCAGTGACTGGAAGAAGGTAAACATTGCACTCATTTTTAAAAAGGGTGGAAAGGAAGACCCTGGGAACTACCGACCTCAGCCTCACCTCTGTGCCTGGGAAGGTCATGGAACAGATCCTCCTAGAAGCTATGCTAAGGCACATGGAGGACAGAGAGATGATTTGAGACAGCCAGCACGGCTTCACCAAGGGCAACTCCTGCCTGACCAACCTAGTGGCCTTTTATGATGGAGTCACTGTATGAGTAGACATGGGAAGAGCTACAAATGTCATCTGTCTGGACTTCTGCAAGGCCTTTGACGTGGTCCCCCACAACATCCTCCTCTCTAAATTGGAGAGATACGGATTTGATGGGTGGACTGTTCAGTGGATGAGGAATTGGTTGGATGGCTGCTTCCAGAAGGTAGTGGTCAACAGCTCAACATCCAGATGGAGACTGGTGACAAGTGGTGTCCCTCAGAGGTCTGTGTTGGGACCAGTACTGTTCAATATCATCATCAATGGCATAGACAGTGGGATTGAGTACATGCTCAGAAAGTTTGCAGATGGCAGCAAGCTGAGTGGTGGAGTTGACATGCCTGAGGGATGGGATGCCATGCAGAGGGACCTGGACAAGCTCAAGAAGTGGGCCCTTGTGAACTTCATGAGATTCAACAAGGTCAAGTGCACCTGAGTCAGGGCAACCCCAGTATCAATACAGGCTGGGGAATGAAGGGATTGAGAGCAGCCCTGAGGAGAAGGAATTTGGGGGTACTGGTGGATGAGAAGCTGGACATGAGCTGGCAATGTGTGCTCGCAGCCCATAAAGCCAACCGTATCCTGAGCTGCATCAAAAGATGTGTGGCATCAAAAGAAGTGTGGCCAGCAGGTTGAGGGAGGTGATTCTGCCCTGCTACTCTGCTGTGGTGAGAGCCTACCTGGAATCCTGCTTTCAGCTGTGGAGCCTCTGCAGAGGAAAGACATGGACCTGTTGGAGTGAGTCCAGAGGAGGGCTATGAAGCCTCTATGAAGGAGAGGCTGGAGCACCTCTCCTGTGAGGACAGGCTGAGAGAGTTGGGGCCTGGAGAAGAGAAGGCTCTGAGGAGATCTTATTGCAGCCTTCCAGTACTTAAAGGGGGCCTACAGGGGACAGACTTTTTAGCAGGACCTGTTGTGACAGGACAAGGGGTAATGGTTTTAAAGTAAAAAAGGGTAGATTTAGACTAGATACAAGGAAGAATTTTTTTATGATGAGGATGGTGAGACACTGGCATAGGTTGCCCAGAGAGGTGGTAGATGCCCATCTCTGGAAACATTCTCAAGGCCAGGTTGGACGGGGCTCTGAGCAACCTGATCTAGTAGAAGGTGTCCTTGCTCATTGCAGGAGGGTTGGACCAGGTGATTTTTAAAGGTCTCTTCCAACCCCAAACATTTTGTGATTCTATAAACTATATCATTAACGTCAGACTGTGACCTACTCTGACAGTTGTCTTTATCTAAAATTTTGTTAAAACCTCCAGTGAGAGATTCCACAACATCCCTCTTGTGTTTGTTTCACTGAAAGATCCTTTTCCTAATGTCTGATCTGAATCCTCCTTAATACTTTTAAGATCTTTGCATCTTATACTTTCTACTATGGATATAAGAACCACATTATTCCTTTTTGCTTTGCTGCAGTCTTGTGTGTATTATCATGCCTTCCCTCAGGCTTCTCTGCTTTAAAAAACTAGCCACAAATCATTTGGTCTTTCCTCCTAGATCGTGCTTTTGACACCTTTGTTACGTTATGGGGCTCAAATTGTTCTACCCTTTCATTAAAGGATGCTGTTGATAAGTAGAATGGAAGGATTTCTTCTGGTGTCTGTTTACACATGTGTGATTTGACTTTTCTCATAAGCACAGTCATCTTTGTGATCCTTGAACAATTTCCTGTGAAGTGTAGCCTAATTGGTTGTTTCTGATCACGCACTGTGCGGCTGACTGTTCCTGCCTACATATGGTGACTTGTACTCATTCTTACTGAACTGTATCCTCTCTGAGAACATCACACCTATTTATAAACATTACTTTGAGTTCAAATCCTGCCCCCCAGTGCACTAATGGTTCCTTGTCCTATCCCCCGCCCCGAAATCCCATTCTGTTTTCTTATCCAAGTTATGGTGAGTTATGTGAGACACCCAAAATAGACCCTTGCAGCAAATAATTTAATGCATTCTTCTGTTGGCAGTGAATCACTGGTAACTGCTTTTAAAAAATCTCCATTGATTCCGGAGTAATTTCATCTATTTTTTTCCCCATTTCTTTATGAGAACATCACATGAGACTGTCAAAAATCTAGTCATATTATGAGACATTTGCTACTAATCCTATGACTAGAAGAACAGAGGGAGAAGGAAATTAGACTTATTTGGCAAGACTTGCTCTGGACAAACCCATGGTGCCTATTACTCATTCCTGTGTTTATTTCCAGATAACTAAGTAGTGGACGTCATTATCTAGAATTTTAGTGTAATTGACTGGTCTAATTCCTTGGTTTCTTTCTCTGAAAAAGGACCAGTGAAGTTTGCTCTCTCTGTCTTCTGTTGTCATGCTGATCTCCACGCTCTCTCAGAGGGGAAAACTGGGGGTTTAATAATTTGGTCATCAATTGGTGAGCTCTATTGTCATAGGTTGATGTTCATCCAACCCAGCTGCCTTAATGGAACACATTCCTATTTATTTTTCAGGTTAATGAATGCCAACATTAAACTGAAGTGGCTTTCAGAACGTCAGTTTCTCCACGTTGGTTAAAATCAAATCTAAAAGAGTTTCTCTCTCAGCACTTGCTCCACCTTCCTTATCAAACAGGAATGCATGAATGCTGAACATTTTCTATGCTGCTATATTCCCTTCCCCACTGGGTACTTGAAAGCCTGTGTTGTAAGTCCTGCACTTTGGATACTTTATACGGAAAAATTTCCCTTCTGTTATGTTCTCGGTATGGTTTGCTGTAGAGATCTTCCTCTCCCCTGCTGGTTCAGTTTTGCAGAACTCCTGTTTGCACCAGCTTGCTAGCAGGTCTTGCTGGGACATGGGACTGCTGGGTTTTAATGTCCTCATTCACATACCTGTCAAGATGCCTATATTATATAAGCCTTGTGTAAAAGCTTATGCAACATTATGATCTGTAAAGTGTTACACTCTGAGGAACTTTGACAAAGTTTTTTATCAAAAATATTATAAAATATAACACTTTCATATTTGTGCATGAGAAGCAATATTTATATTTGGACTAGGTCTAAGTGCTGACTTTATATCTCTGGAAATAATAAAAATTTGGCTTGAAATCTGAAATACTTAAGGGATGTTATTTTCAAAGACTTTGCCAAGTTCTTTGTCCCTGTCTTATGGATCTACAGCTCAGTACGTTTTTATTGGTTGAAATCATCACCTAGTAAAGCGATGCATGATTCTTAGCCATAATTGAAGGAGAAAATACATTCCCTAATTTTTCAGAAGTAACATATCTAAATATTCTACAGAAGAAGCAGGAATTACAGAGGATGCTTCATTTGTTGCACACCATCAAAGGCAATATATGTGCTGTTTTGATTTGACCTTACTTTCTTTTTTTAACTAAACCAGCCTGGAGCAGTAGGGAGTTGTGTTAGAATAAGCTTTTCCTTACTGAAAAGTGACAAACAAGAAGGAGTAGAGGGAGACATGTAGGTAGATATTTTGTAAACATTTTCAAATTTTCTTTCTCCCAGCTTTCTTGTGTGACCTTGAACAAGCCTCTTAGTACCAGACCTACTGGAGGACATCACTAAATGCCTCCATCCAAGAGTTAAAAATAGGCGTATAGGGTCTTGCCAGTAAAATTCTGTGGATATTTGAAGTTCCTTTTGTCAGACCATGACGCATTTATGTCAGACTAGGAAAATCCTGTCAGTGTAGGAGGCCAGTCTGGCATGGGATCTTCATATTAAGAATTTGCTCTCACTTGTCTTAGCTGGGTGAACCACTTCAGTGAAATTCAGTCTGAACACAACTGACACACCTTTACAGGGACAGAGACAGCATAAAACATATAGTCTGAGCCACTATTTTTGTGTTTATAGGTTTGTGGTGTTTTTTTTTTTTTTTTAATATGAGAAAATTGTTCAGATGCAGAAATAATGCAAGTTAGAAGTGGAATAACAGTTTGGAATGAAGAGCCCTGATTAGGAAAGACTGTCTAATGAATGATGTTATGCCATGATGAAAATGACGGTAATAGTAGTTGGTAAAAGAGTATCTGAAGGGAATGTTATATTGTATTGATCCAAACCTGACAGACATATACTAGTTTCTCACAGAAAAATAAATTCTCTTATGAAATGTTTTTCTACCTTGGTACTTCATGAAAGTCAGGTTGGATGAAATTCAAAGCTTTGCAAAATGACTGAGCTGTGAATGGAAAATGGTTTGAGAACATAGTGCTTGGGAACGATGGACAAATCCTGCAGGAACACTGTTCCTGAACTGCTTGCTCCAGGAACCCTTAGCACACAACAGCGAAAGCAGACTTTGCCAGGAGCAGTTGTGTCTTCTTGCTGTATTTTTCTAAGGCTGAGCTTGTGTTGCAGTTACCGTGCCCATACTACTTCAGTTCTTTAGTAGATAGAGTATTCATACAGGAAAATAGGAAAATTTGGATTTATTGCACTCCTTGAATCTGAGAATGTTAATGCAAAATGTAGATGATTTGATTTTATGTTTTTTTTTTTTTTTTTTTTTTTCTCATGAGGCTAGCCCTAACTGCCTGGCCACAGGTCAGGAGGTAGAGGTGTCTCCTATGAAACTCAAGTTCTGTAACCAGTTAAGAATGTGTAAGAGGTGAGCTTCATAGCTCCTATGAGCTTTCATAGGTAAGAATTGGAGCATGTCTCTGTGTGCACTGACAGGTTACAGTGATTTTGTGCATGGAGAAAGGAGGGAAAAATCTGGGTCATGACAGAGCTCACTGCCCCAACCTAGTTTTGATCCTCCTGAACTGAATTCATCCTTCCTGACTCTCTGGAGCTCTAGATCCTTGTCCCAGCCCAGCTGTAATGTGTCTGATTGTCTGTGATACATAGGCCTGTCATCACTGACTCTTTCTCTCATCAAGGACTTGGGAGAGCACAGTTAGCCCTTCCCCTCGCTTGACGGGACTCATAAGGCTCTAATATTTTCCTTTATTTGTTACCTAACTTTTGTGAAAACATGATGAGTCTGTATTAAGACCTACATGGTTTGTGTGGTACAGCTGGTTCTTTTTCATTATAGATCTCATTACTCAGTTGATCTACCTTGAACTCTGCGTTCGTGTCATTTAGGGAAATTGTAGCTTTGTAGATGGTCATTATAGAGCAAAACTTTCTTTGTAGGTAAGATTTTGATACTTGTAACAGTGCTTTTCTAGCTAATGATAATAAATTCTGCTGGTAATGGAACACTGAATGCTTTCCTACGTCCAATTTAAATCTAGGTTTATTTCCTTGAGTAAGAAAGATTATTTTTTTCTGCATCGGTTTAACCATGGATCTAACTTTACATTGTAAGAGCAAGAGGTAATATGTAATAAAGTCTTACTTCAGTCAAGCTTTACATATGCAACAATGATACTAATTTTAGCTGTAACTTGGTTATTACTGGGAGAAAGATGAGCATCCTCTTTGATTTTTAGGAGAGAAGTACAAACTGTTCTACAGGAAAATTTTATGTAGTTGTTTGTTTTAGCTGTTGTTTAGTTGTTTTAGCTAGATCACAAAGGGTTGTCAAAAAAAAAAGCAGCACATTTTATTGTATAAACTTATCAAGTTATGTTATTTGCACTCAAGAAATTCAACACTGGACTTATTAAAGTGTAAAAGAAATTAACAGACCACAGAGTGCAGTTAAGTATCCTTTAGGGAAAGGAAAACTGGAGGCTGAGATCTCCTCGTCATAATTCCGTTTTTCATTTCTGGGACCTGGGAAAGATGTCTCTAAGCAGTTCCTGCAGATGGTGTGTCTGAAGTGCAGAGTTACTGTGCTAAAGAGATATATTTAATTTACACTTGGAACATGGCCCACAGATGGAGGACAGGACCTGGAAGAATTGCTGTTATGGACTCAAAAGGTCTGATTAGCAGAGCACTGGTTGGTCTTACATCATCTTGACATGGGCTAGTAATGTGCAGTGAGTATAGACTAAATATATAAGAAGTTCCAATTCAGACATATTATCAGGAAAGTACTTCAAATTGTACTGTAGTACAATCAATACTAAATCTAGCTTGGAAGAGTGAGTTTAGGATACAGTCCATTCAGGAAAGGTTTGAGAATATAGCAGATATTGCAAGTGCTGGTTAAACAGGGGCTAAAAGTGTGGAGAAATCAGGTGTTTGAGGCATAGTCACGATTCAGTTTTGGTATATGATTTCTAATCAGGGACTGAAAAACCTTAAAAAAAGATAGGAGAAGGCAGAGCCTTGTTACTGTCTTCTAGATCTTTGTGTGCTTCTGTATTGAGGAAATGCTAACGGTGAAAATATAGTGCTGAGAAAGAGGAAGTAATTCTATTTATACAACAGCCATTTCACTGTCAGACTCTGTCCACAGTATATTCTCTGTACAGGTACTTTAGTGATACTACAGCTGTATGATATGGCTTAAATTAACTTTTACAATTGTTACAGGTAGAAATGAATGTCGTAGCTATGTTTGTTTGTGGATATCACCGATATTCTCCAGTCTGTTCTGAAACTAAGCAAGCCGGCTGCTGAATTTCTTGTATGCAGAAACCTAGTTGTGCTCCAGCCCAGTACCTAGTTGTACTCAGAAATACTAGTTGTGTTCTCTGAACTGTTCATGTACTCCCAAACCAGTGCAGGAAGTGGTGAAGGCAAAGGGAAAGTATGAGGCAAAAGTCCTTAGAGCTGATGATGTCAATAACTTTGATATATATTTTGAGTAATAGCTTGCTGGTTTGGTTAGTTATTGATTCTCTTTACTGACTCATACAGATATTATACTATGCTTCTAGCAAGGACAGACACTAGATAGAAGTATTACACATTTCTTCATACGTTTGGATGAGTAAACTAATGTTGTTAGTGTTTGCTTGAGCATACTGTGGTATTTCTCCTCTTCTGCTAGGTTAGTAGAGGCCAATAAATTGTTTCATGATCTGAACAGAGTGTGCGGCATTACATTTAACTTCTTTACTGATTATTAGTTCGTAGACAAATACCAGATGTTATTTGCAGCAGAAATGAGCTGCTCACCATGTCTCTGGATAAGATTCCTGGCAAAGCTTTTTTTCATTAATACTAATAGCCAGCGTTCTAAGAGCAGTACTTTGTATGTCAAGGATCTGAACCTCAATGGAGGAGCTAAAGTCCGTGGAACGAAAATTTGATTGCAGACCAAAGCTTTGGAGATGCTGATTATGTTTCATTGTTAAATTGATTGATAGAGAGGATAGTATAGGTACAGAGACAACATAAGGAGTAATATTATCTCTTTATTTTCTTCTCTTCCCCATTTTGCAACTGGGTTATCATTTTTAAACACAAGTAAAATGATAGCCAAGTGTCCTGATATCCTTGAGCCTATTCCCTCTGAACTCAATGGGAAGTGTCTGTTAGAGAAGTGGACTGTATTTTATCACATGAAGGGTAGATAGATACATTACCGTGGTATGTATAGAATTGAACCTCGGAGGTCAGGGAAAGGAGTTAGTGAGAAAGATAATTGAAAGCGTGCTGAAGAGTTCTTGATCCTGGCCTTGGCCACTTTCTTGACTTATTGGAAATGAAATGGGAAGGTTTTTATGTTGCCCTGGAAAATGATTCATTAGAATTTCAAAGAGCTAGCTGAGAAGCTCTTAAGAATCTTGAAAAGGTTAGAACAAATGAAGATTAATTTAAAGAAGCGTGTGTATCTCTGCCGGCACACTGCATGAATCTTGCCTAATCTTCTTGCACCACTATTGTCAGCAGTAAGGATAGGCCAGAAAGGCAACATACTCCTTTTCCAAGTGTCTTTAATAGTTTAGGAGAGAAGTGACAGATGCTTCTGACATAGTTGTGAAATTAAAACAGTCATCAGGGGAGGGAGGAAAGAAGGCAATTCTGAAAATAAAATATGAACAGAAATAATGTAAAATAGATTTGAGCACTATTGGAGTTCTCAAAAGAAGATGCAGGAGAGAAATATTTTAAGAAAATTCAGAATAATTTCAAGGCATTCTTTGCTGCTTTTAGTAGTCTCAGTAAGATAGCTCTTAAAATACTTGTCTGTAAGTAGACATAAATCTTAACCCATCATACAGGAGCCTTGACAGGACTGTTACTAGGAATGAGACTTTTTAGAATGTTATTAGAGATGACACCTTCAAGTATTTATGCAGGGAGCCGTCACCTGTCCACTGAGCGCTGGTACTCTTCCCTCTGCAAACCAGTACCCATGGAGGAAGCAGAGCAGAGGAGAAAGACCACCCACATATCTTAGCAGCCTGTGGGTTGCTGGTAAGCGGCTCTGCCATGGATGCAATTGTACTAGTGACCTGCAGGGCTATTGTTCATACATCTGTTCCTGCTACTCTATATTACTCTTATTCTCATGGCCTCACAGTTTATGGATCTTTGCCCCGGGCAAACTCTGCAGTGTGGGATGAGGGCTGTCAGTATTCGTGCACATCTGAGTGGTGTATGAATTTGGTATTAATGTGAGTTCAGTAGAGGCGGTACTAGCACTGGTGGGAATTGTTCTGTAAAATTTTCTAGCACAGACAAGATTTATTTAGTAAGAAAAATCAAAGTTAAAAGCTGAAGCATGTCCATTACTTAAATATTAAAATGCATACTTGCCTTTTAGCAAGATGTGCTTAATTGTAATATTTAATCCTCTTTTTTAGAAGAAAGTAATGCTAATAAAATGTAACTAGTTAAATCTTATAAAAGTTTTAAATTAGACATTTTACCATGCATATAAATTTTACTATGTTCATACGTACTGTAAGAATGGTTTGTGAACTTTTGTATAAAGACTTTATACTCTTGTATAATAATTTTGCTGCAATATTATTTTATGTGTCACAAAAATGTCCCAATGATTTATTTATGACTACCAGCCCCTCTAGTTTCTCCTTATAATTATAGAATCACAGAATAATTCAGATTGGAAGACCTCATGAGAGTCATATTACAACCTGCTGCTCAAAGCAGGGTCAGCTTGGGGGTCAGAGGAGGTTGCTCAGGGCTTTATCCACTTGCATCTCGGAAATCTTTGAGGATGGAGATTGCACAACCTCTCTGGGCAAACACACTATTGGGGTGTCCTTCTGGGGAAAAAGATCTTGCCGTCTTATTTGATGACCTCCTTGTAGGTACCGGAGGGGCTGCTGTTACGGGCACCCAAAGCTGTATCTTTCTGAGGCTGAGCAACCCCTGTTTTCTCAGCCGCTCCTTACAGGAATGTGCTCCAGCCCTCTGGCAATTTACATCACTGCTGCTTACCAATGTTTTTCCTGTATCACAGGGCCCAGAACTAGACAGAATTTTCTAGATACGGTCTAACAAGCCCCAGGTAAAGGGGAATACTCACCTTCCTTGACCCCCAGCTGTGATTCTGGTAATACAGCCCAGGATACTTTCGATTCCTCAGTTCCTTAAGAATCTTGCCAGAGAGTCACTTCGGGACTGTACCTGCAAGCTCATATCTTCATTGGCGTGACTAGTGTCAGTGAAGTATGAGATTGAAGGGTCTTGGCCTTATACTATATTGTGTGTGTAAATTATACAGCAAATCCTCTTTCTGTGGAAAATGCATTTAAATAGAATATAAGTGCTTAGACTTTGTAAGTTCTATTCTATAAATAGAATGGTATATCTGTTCATGGTTCAGGTGTTGTTAAAGGCAGTATCATAAAGCTGGTTCCTGTATTCCTTTACACATGAAGAAACTTTTGCCTACAACCTTGTACACTGCTTCCTTTTGTAACTTGCAGCAGTGGCAAACCAAATGACATAAAATTCAGTAGGTGGGCAGAATCAGTGGTCGGTCCTACATATGGTTGTCTTGAGTGGAAGAGACTTCAATCTTATTTAAGAATTGTTTTGCAGTTGTCTAAGAGGATGAATTATTTTCCAATATGTTTATCCTTAGCTTTTTTTGAGTATAGGAGAGTTGTCTCAAAACCAAAGGAAGCAAATACTTGCTTGGCTGGAAAGAAATACCATCTCCTGGCTTATGTTTTGTAACTCCTAAGAAGAATTCTGAATAAATAAATCACTAATGCTTGCTCTTTGTTGCAATGGGACTGGGAACTGCTAGCAAGGAATGCATGGTACTGTTTCACAGTGGGGAACTCCTCTATGTTTGTTGCTTCCATAACGCATTGTGGTATCCTAACAAATAATCTGTAATCGGAGTGGCACAAGAAGGGGGAAAGGCAGTCTACCGGATTATGGACTTGTTTCTTTGTGTTGATTCCCTCATTTCTCTGGAAAGAGTTTATTTCTCTGACAACATCTAATTCTTCAGGCACCTTTGAGGAGTTCTGAGTACTACTGAGGGGCCATCTATTGTCTTGCCCCTTTCTGAAACTTTATTTTAATACTTTATCCTCACTGCTGTTCTTATTTTCATGTTAGGTGTTTGGAAGCATTGTGCCTGCACCTCAGCAGAGGGGCAGCCTCGGGAGAGTTTACACTTTCTATGGGTTCTGATGGGCATTCAAACAGTGCCTCAGCCCCTTCATCCAGAAGAATTGTTGCTAGTAAAATTTTTAGCAGGTGTCTTAGTTTGATACCTGTACTCCTTTGCTGCAAAAATTATCTGTGTAATTGTTTACTTGGAAGAACTGTAGAACTGATAGCTATGTGGTTGTATACCTATTCATAGCATACTAATAACTTGCAAAAATAAGGGCGTTTTCATAAGAGAATTTCTGCCACCTCCACTGTTAAATCTTTCCATAGATATGGGGAGAGTCTTGGAGAAGTCTGTGAATTGACAGGTTTTACTTGTAAATTGCAATTCATTATGACATTGATGAGAATTTCTGTGTGGCACAGAGGAGAAGTTATTTTCATAATAGAAAATACAAAATTGTATTTTCATGTCACGTCCATTCAGTGTAATCCTGTCATGACAGGAAGAGACAAATGTGGCTGCTGCACTAGTGTAAGGAGAATGAATGGCAATATCTCTCCGCTACAGAGAATCATTTACTATTGCTATCTTTTTAAATGCCATTTTTAAAGAGGAACAAATCAGAAATTTTAGGTATAAATACTTTATGAACAGGACTTTGAGACAGCTCTAGTAGTCATCATACCTGTTTCCCATGAGCTTTTTACTCCATGAGCCAGACAGTGGCTTATTAAAATGATATTGTTGAGTACATTTTTATAATTATAACTTTCCGTGAATATATATAACAGAGACAGATCATGTGTGTATGAACTATTATAAATTCTAAATTTAAACACAGAGAGAGTGAAAAGTGCATCTTTTCTGTTTCATGTCTGACACTGCCTGTCAGTTACATTATTTATTATGTTTATTTCTGTAGTATTGATTAATTCTGATCATGTAGAAAGGTCTCCTCCAGCCCAAACTATTAAAAAAAAACCCACCAACAAAACAAACCACAACCATGTAACTGGACCAAGTGAAGACTTTTTCTTTCTCTTTAATTCTCTTTCATTTCTCTTTTATATGTCTTAAAACAGTCTTTCAAATATTTTACTTATGGAATTACTTTACTTTAGCCCAGTAATCTTTGACTGTGATTATAATTTAGATTTTCCAGCCAAAACAAATGATTTTAGAGTAAATAATGTCTTACTAAACGGAACACTCTTTCACAGATCGTATGTTTACATTTCTCTCATTGGAATTACTTAACAGATGAAGCCCTGAATACAAGGTGTATTCTTGAAAGGTTCTGGCATGTAAATCAGAATATGAGATAATGATTAGAATTTTTTTTTTTTTAAATGTTAGCTTCTGAAACTTGTCAGCTTTTCCTGTCTATTTGATTTCTATAAAGGATTCTTGCAAAATACCAGTTTGTGTGCCCAGGAAAACTTCTACCATACGCACTCTTGTTCTTTGTACCTAAAGTACAAAACTTTGCAGCACAAAGTTATGTCCTAGCATGAAGGTTTAAAGCCAGTGTTGCAGCTGGAGCAGTCTGAAGAGAAAAACCTGTCCAGGTTGTAGGAGAGCTGATGCTTTTATTAGGCTAATAGACAGTGCTTTTGAACAAAAGATCCAGGAATTGTTCTAGTAAAATACATTCTTGACTGTTAAAGAATCCCATTGTTTATATGACTGCTTTTTTCTTTTCTTTTCTTTTGCCTTGTGACAAAAATCTAAAGTAAATGTTTTCTCTTGTCCAAAGATGCTATTTTTTTAAACAGAAATACAAATCTTATTTAAAAAAAATAATCCAGTTTCTTTCTTACCTCCCTACCTTACTCTTTTCTTATTTTAAATTGGGACTCAAACATTCATGGGTCAGGGTGGGATTGAGATCTAAGGATTTCAGTCTAGCATGGGCTTGCTTCTGTGAGCAAATGCAAAAAAACTGCTTCATACTTTCAATTAGAGAGCTTATGGAAGCAATTAGCTAGCTTTGACAATCCTCATCATTAGGAAACTGTCATTTTTGTATTACTTCTCACATGTCTGATTATCTTGATATGAATAGTCTTAATGATGAGGTGGGGGCTATAGGTGTAAGTGAAGCCTTATTGTTTGATTTGAATGGTAGTTTGTATGTGTAAATACTGACAGGTTGTACCATGACCTGCAGGCTCACTTTGCAGAATGACTAAGGAAGCCTGCTAGACCAAGCTGGGAGGACTACCATTTTGCCATCGTATGCGTTGATTGCGGAAACTTTCCTTGCTGTTAAATTTTAGTAGCCTTAGTCTGCTGTTAGCAATGTTATTGGCATGCGTAAGGTCTGGATGTGCATTAGGGAACAGTGAGGCATTTTAAATTTCCTGGAGAGCCTGGTCTTTGAAATCTTGTATGATATATTGGGTGTCTGTGTTGAAAACCAGCACGCCCCTCCCTCCCTGCCACCACCCAGCCTACAAAAGCATTGTATGATGTTAATTTATTGTCAAATACTGTGCGTCTTCATTATTGGATTTAATTACATCGCATAGATGCTAGACAAATATAAACTATTCCTTGAATTTTTCATATTATATTTGATTTGTTACACACATTTTTTTAGCTTTTTGGCTATAGCGCTTTTTCCTTAATATTTCTCCATTGTGAATAGTTAGAAAATACTTTATTTTCATAACAAACCATTAAACCCATTGTTAGCCTTATCCCATGATTGAAGATAGCTTGCAGTTACAGAAGCATTTCTATCTGGGAAAAACATATTTTTTCTTCAGGAATAATTTCAATAGGATAATCTTTGTTCAAGTGACTTTTTACGATTTGTATTTTTTTTGCAATACCGGTTAAATGCAACAGAATTTAGTGCAAATATTTAGCACATAAATAACTTGTATTCATATTTTTATTGGCTTATACATTCTTGGGAATATAGTTGTATGGATGGTGCTATTGTAAGAAATTCAGGAAGGAATTAAAAGACAGTGGCAGAATAAATCTTATATGACAAGCATTCGGTATTTTCAGGTTACGTACTCTCCATCTGGGAAATAAGTTGTTTCAGTGGCCCCTAATTGCCTTAAACACAGTATTAATAAATGAAAAACAGTGTTTCAAGGAGACGAAATGGAGCAGTTTTTGAGGTACTACAAAATCTGCAATTAAAAAAAAATGGAAAGTCACTTTGCTAGGCTTACAATTTCCCACCATTTGACTGTACAAAGATTTTATTAAGGAGTTGTAGGGGAAATCAAAATGTGAAGAAGCAGTGCATTTTGAAGGTAAAATACGAACAGATGCACTGGACAATAGGAGGGCTGCATAAGGCAGTCTGCAGGTGTACAGAGCAGCGGGAGACTTACATAAATCAACATTCATCTTCATTCTGAAAAATTCAGTAATAAAAACTGAAAGAACCGCATTAACATCTTTATAAGAGGGAAGTCATTAATTACCACTGAGTTACAGTGCATTGAGAAAGACTGGTGTTGAAGTAAACTGTGGGGTTTTTTTATAAAGTTCAATATTTGTGGGAATATAAATGATATGCATGCATTTATGACAGAAATAAGGCCAAGCATTTATAAACGTGGACAGTAATTTATTTTCCTCTATATCTGTGGAAGTTTGCAGGATGTTAATGGTCTGTTCGTTAAAGCACTACTCACATGAGTAATTTTATTGGAGTCCTGTATTAGCCACCTTAGCATAATGGAACAGCCAAACGCTAAACTGGCTACTTTAAAAGATGAAATTCTTTTCATGTATATGTCTATATTTGTTGGTGCGGAGGTAAAGAAAAGAAAACAAACCAGTAAAAGTGCATTATATATTTGCATTGTAAACGTTTTAAGAGTCACTGACTGAAGTCCAGTGCTTTACTTCAGAAATATTTGTGAAAAAACAGGCTTTGTGATTTTTAAAGAGTCAGCTCTAGGTTGTGGGCACAAATATTTCCTTAGGGTACTGCATATTCCATGACTATGTTAATTCACCCTTAGGAGAATAAAAAGTCAATATTCATATAATACTGTAATCCAAGCCAAAAAGCCATATGGCTTTGGTTCTGCCATTTTTTAGCAGATAAAAATCCCGTTGAGTTGAATGAGACTTCTGTGTACAGAGACTTAAAGCATCAGTCTTCATGGCCAGAATCCAATAAAGCTGTTTAAACGTGTAAGTAAATTCACATGCATGGAGTGGTAGCGTAAACATAAGCAAGAATGTATATATTGCAGAATTGCTTCCAGGAACCAGTCAGCTCTAAAAGTTTACAACTTGTGTTTACCTGGAGAAAATTGGAAAATAATTTTGTTTTTGAAAATGCATTTCGGTCAAAATTAGCTTACACAAAATTATTTTAATTTTGTCAACATTTCATTTCTGAGAAACTTTTTTAAAAAGGGGGAAAAAAGTGGCATGGCAAGGAGTTTTGGCTAGATGGAATTGCTGTATTTTGACATTTGTTGTCAAGGTAATGTTAATCAACTACAGCAAGTTTAGAAGGTCAGTTCCGCACAGCTCAATCACTGAACAAAACCACAGTCAACTGTTCAAAAAAACACACCTTGTTAAGTCCTTCCTAGCATTAAAAGCGGTGTAAGATAGGATAGAGTTCCGCAAAATGCATTGCGAAATGACATTCCATCCTCCATAGTACTTCTGGCAACAAGTAATCGTGACACATAAGATATCCTTGTGTGTCTGGCTTGTATGTGCCACACTAAAAATATTTTTCTCCTCTGTTAATGTCCAGCAAGTGAAAAAAATAAACAAAATACTCTGCCTCTTATATATTCCTGTATACCTATACCTACCTATCATAGGTCCAGAGCTACAGTCTTTCCAGTGGCCCTACCTCTAAAGACGTGGCAAAATATCTTGATTATGTTGTCTTAAAGAACTTCTGAAAGATTAGTGAGGGGTTAAGTAGGAAATGAGTAAGGTCAGTACGCATCCAAGCAAAGAGTGATGGCTGAGAAAATTCTGTCTTCGTTAACTAATAATCTTTAAACTGTGTAATTATTAGGAAACAAAGATATATGATGCTATTCTGTATTTATTCAAACAAACCAAAGCCTGGGTTGATTGTAGGTTTAGACTGAGTAAATAGAGGTTATGACAGTCATTAGCTTTCCTAGACTTGCTTCTAACAAGTGAAGGGATATAAGATTATAAGCGATTGAAATTCAGTGGTGGTGTTAACATTTTTTATTGCTAAAATTAAAGTAATTTATTGTAGCACTAGTTAGCACTGTGTAGTGCCTGTGTTTTGGTAAAAAAAGCTCAGAAACTGTGACAAGAACCTGCTGTTGTTCTTTAGCTCATTTGTGGGCGTTGATCACAGGGTGGTAGCCTCTTTGTTCTGAGCTGTAAAGTTACATTGGAAAGGAGCTAAATCATAGTAACAATGGAACAGTGCAGCTGTATATTTGTCTCCGACTTCTGTATTGAATATCCTTACCACAAAAGTAGAAAATTCACCAAAGTAATCTCCAGTCTTAAAACAGGCATTTGGTTGGAACTTGGCCCTTTAGGTGTTACTACAGTAATAAAAATGCACCAGTGTGACAGTTGAGTTTTAATCTACATGAATTATATATAATTATAAATCCAATTAATGGTGAGTGAAGAAGTAAAAAAACCCTACAAACTTGTATCCCCAAAATCAGATTGGCTTTGATTTGGTACCTGCAACTAATCCCATTAATGTGCTGAGTAGAATAACTTGCAGAGAGCTGTGGGCTCTTTGTCTTTTGTTTCCCCTCCCCTGCAAAGGGCTCTGGAAAGCTTTTTGGGGCAGCGTTCGTTGGGTTCAAAGCGATCCTGGAAGGCGTAATTCTGGTGATTGGCAGCAACTCCAGCTCTGTGAAATCAGACTGTCTCTGACAAAATGGCTTGCAAGAAGAGTAATCAGGGAAAGGTGTTTTTAAAAAATACGTGTGTTCCCCGCCAGCCAGGGCACGGTGGCTGTAGCAAGGCTGTGTTCAGCTCTACACTGTGGTTTTCTTCTAGTAAAAGAATGTTAGGGCCTCAAGACTCTACATTCGGTGCACATTAGCAACAGCAGCTGCACCTTCCCTGTTCCTTCCTTTTAAACATGTTTAACCATAACACTGTATCCCATTATGCTACTGCCCTCAGCAGTGCTGGAATTGGGTCTTTTTATTATGTTTTTTGAACAGATTAGAACTCTCAATGTAATGCAGAGGTGCCTTTTGCCCTCTCTTGACAGATAACAAACTGAAGCTTCGTTAACTAACCTTCCTTGCTTTTAAATTCAAGTTTTAAACTTCAATAATAGACAGATTTCTATACAGGTTTGAAAGGTTACTCTACTGTGTGTAGACACTAAAACACATTTGTAAGCTCTGACAACCAGTATCTCCCTTATCTGTCTCAGCAGTTATATCTTCAAAGAACTCCAGCAGATCCTTTTTCTCACACTCATCTTAGACTTACGGGTCTGTAATTTCCTTGTGCACCTATTGAGTGCTTCCTTAAACAGTGTTGATGCTTAGTGTTCATCTCTCATCCATGGTCAGTCTTGAGAGTATTTTATGTATGAATGAAAGAGGTGGTTCATACAAAACCTAATCTCCCCGGTCTTGTTAAAAAAAACGAAACAAAACAAAACCCAAACAAGCAAACCAAACAAAAAAATTGCCTGCAGAGAAGCTTTGGATTCCTTTTGAACATTCAGTAGCTCAGTATGGTTCTGGTTCTTTAGGCAGTCAATGGCAGGAACCATACTTAAACAGTATAGTTTGTCTGGCAAGAGAGAAGAGTAATAATTTTATTTTGGTTATTTTCTTACTGCAATAGTAGTGACATTGGTCAGGTGAATCTCAAGGTTTTCAGTACCATGCAGTTCACAGTTTCATTCTCTGTCACATTTATGGTGACTTCTTGACTTGATTCAGCATAAACTGCAATTCTGCAGTCTTTCTGAAAGTTAGTTTGTATTATGAGGCTTTATGTCTTGTCTTGTGTATGAAGTAGAGGGACGCAAGTAATAAACCAGAGTACAACCTGTAGAGGTATAAATAAGTTAAGAATAATTGAGATCACTGTGAAAACATATTTACGGTTATTCTTGTTGTTTTAGACCTCTATTTGACCTATATAATATACAAGATACAGTGCAATATATAAAATACAAAACCACTTCATAAACATAATTTCTAAATAGCTGCATTGCAAGGCTGGAAAGGAAATTGAATTTCATGTGTATGTGCACTCATTATAACTGTTAGGATAATCAGATCTGGCTTTATACATTTTATTTGTTGAGTAGTTTGTTAACCATCTCTGCGTTGTCTGCTGTTTTGGACACAAGCATCCATATTCTTTCCTTCTGTGAATTTCCATCAAAGCACTTTAATTCATCCAGATGTCTCTTCATGGACTTCCATTAACACCATGCATGCAGGATATTAGAAATGGGGTTAATTGACTTCTAAGTGATCAGGAGCTGTCTTTGTTTACGTGTATTGGTGAAGCCAAACCCCTAGAGCCTCCCATGTTGGGATGGCCCTGTAGTTGACCTAAAAATCTTTGATAGACTAAACTGCTTTTGCTTCTGTGTTTCTGCTATGATGACGTGTACAGAACTGTGATCTTAGTAATATGCAGGACACATGGAAACAAAAAAGATGTGTAGAGGCTTCAATGCGGAGTATTGTATTGCACTACTCGTCTGTGCAGGAAAATGTGTCTGTAAACTTAGTATGGTACTCAAGGTAAGATTGATCGTGAAGCAATTTCGCTTTTGTTGATCTCTTAATACACTGAAGGAGCATGTTCAAATATTTCTATTGGGATCTTAAAAATAGCTAATTCCTTTTTTTTTTTTTTTTTTTTTTACAGTATCTGGAAATGTTTGGTTGAAAGGCAGTGGACCAAAAAAATTTCCCACGTTGAAAGTTCATTTGCTTTTCTATCAAAATATAATCTCCAAAGCTCCATTATGTAACATTTCACAAATGTCACAGAATCTTATAAGTCTGAAGGACTGCTGTTAACAAGATGGAATTGTATTTTTCCTGCATTTAAAATATATCAGTGGCTTATGTAAAAAGATAATAACCCACCTTTCCTCCCATTGCTATGCCTAGAAGGTCAAGAATTGTGGAATGCTCTGAATTCAAGAGGTGTTTTTCAAGATCTGTTGTGAATGAATTGCATGGACTACTGTCAGGTGTCTTCTTGCCCATTTTGCTCCAATTTTTAGCTGAATTTTTGCAGTCTAAAGAATCTACCAAGGATCTCGGGTTTTGCTGACTTGAACCAGTACGAGGCAGCCAGTAGTACTTCTGTATGTGTTCAAGTCTGTTAAAAATGCTTTTGCGATAAAGCAGAGGGGAAGCTCTCCTGGAGAAGAGGCAGGAGGCAGCTGGTTCTTCTCAGAAGGCTGCAGACCGTGCTGGGCTCTGCATGTGACTTCTAGGGTTCAGGGTACAGTAGGACAGACAATGCCATACAGCAGATGTGGCCGCAGCGTGGACTGAGTGGCACCTGAAAAGAACAGAGGTGAGGCGACAGGACGCTTTGCTGAGGGGTGGTACTGATGGGGTGGAGTGGGACAGGAAGCAATGACCTGAACCTCGGTGACAGCTCTGGGTTTTGTTTGGTTGTTTTTTTTCCTTTTCTTTTTCTTTTCCCCCTCTTTTTGAAGGTGTCTCCTTGCTCCAGGTTGCTGTTTTGCACAGTGTTAAGTAACAGCTTTACCAAAGGGCTGCCACTGTCCTGTCTTTTTGTATGCTCACCTGTTGGAAAAGGTGCAAAACTCCTGTTATCTTTCAGTAGCAAATATAATCACCCGTCTTCAACAAACACAGCAGATTATTTATTTTATTTATTTATTTATTTTGATGGTTAATGGTTCTGATTCTTTTAGTGGGAGTGGCTGCCTGCCTGTTTCAGAAAAACATGAAGCTGATCCAATGTGTATTTGTGGTACTCTCTGTGTTTGCCAGTATCAGGGACTGAGACAGGGACTTCCAGTTTCAGGACCAAGTATATAAATTTTTGTAACTTAAGCAGAGAAGCAGGGTCTGTGGTCCAAAACGCTGCTTGTGAGGATCTCCTTTGGAGGAGCAGGTGTAATGTAGTGGCATTGCTGGCTTACACACTCATATCCTGTCTTCTGCTATGCAACAAATGTTAATAGTTCATATGAAAGCAATATGAGCCTTGACTGCTGATAAATTTGGCCTTCATGTATTTGGAGTGGTTTTCCTGTTCCTAATCGAAACATGTATGAATGTGAAACACTTTGCAGACAGCTTATGAGGGTGTATTCAAAATTAATTTGAGCCCCAGACACTTCTGAAGTAATTTTCTTTTCGTCATTCCTGCTTTTTTCTTTACTGTTGGTAGATAAAATATAATGCTGCTTCGCACAGTTATTTATTAACTTGCAGTTATTTATAGTCTTTCCAATAGGCATTTACAATGTATTGTTTTATTTTGCTCTCCGTTGTAGTCCTGACTGAATCTTTAAATCTAAATGCTAGTGGAACTGTATTTTAGAAGCTTCTGTGGTCAGGTTGCCCGAAAGCCAGTGAAATCATGAAGTCATGTCAAACATGGTGGAAATGTGGGATAGATAGGGAGTCAGGTAAGTGTCTGAAACAATTCTTGAAGGTATAATATACAGTAAAGATCCATGTTTAGTAAACTGCATGCAGTGCATTTAATTATGTATAAATTTTCATGAGAACAAAGGGGGTTAGCACTTCTCAGTGCAAATAATACAGCAAATGGATTATTTAAAATGCACATTGGATTGGAAAATATTTGACCTCTTTCTGACCTGCTTACCCTTCTGCAGCTCATCCCTGAAAATGCCTGAGCAAAAAGACTTTTCAACTGTGTTTCTGTTTTTAATGTGTATAATGTACTTGTGGTTTCTTTACCACCAGTAGTGAAATTGAAAATATATTTTATATATAATGAACATACAGGAAAATGTGCATAGCTATCTGTGTATACTTACTGTTTATTTGAGAAACTACAACTTTAATTTGTCTAGGTTTGGAAGATTTTGTTTCATTTAATTGTATCATTGGAATGGGAGATAGTAAACCTGAAATGGTATAAATAGGTTTTAAGTAAATAGATAAATAAATAAAATTATAGTCCATCTAGGTTTTCCAGTATCATTTCCCATACAGAGTGAACTTTCAGGCTATAATCTTTGGAATAGAATGGCTGAGAGAGAGACTTCTTGGGCTCTGGTGTGTGTTATTAAAAGAAACTGCAAAACAGACAGAGGTGTAACTCATTAGATTTCTCTGTGGGGGAAAAACATCTACCTACAGGCTATTAATATTAGTTCTATAAATGAATCGGGTCAGGTTGTTGCCCTTGCCCACTATTACAGTTTGTGCCTTATATTTGTGCATGAATTCCTTATTCTTATTGGTGTTATAAATACAGTTAAAAATGTGCTCTCCCATAACTTCAGAGAAATTTTTCTTTATTACATACAGTTTATCTAGAAGAAGGGAGTTAATATGTCTTTGATAAAACTATTTAAACAAAGATAATTCATTTTCCAAAATGAGTGGCTTTTCAAGCAAAATAAATTCCTTTCGTCACTGTTTTTGGTGGGGAAATAAAATTTGCAGTAGCAGTAGAATATATTTCTCCTTCCAAATTTGCTGGTTTGAAACACCAGTCTGTGGTGTGAGTTGCAATAGTATTTTTCTTTTGGCGTTCTGTTTTATGTGCTCAGAGCTCTCTAAATATTCATCCTTAAGGCTGAAATTTTTCATGGATGACCTTTTCTCAGAGGTGAACTTATTTTTGAATGCAGGAGAAAACGCTGTCTAGTCCCTTTACTCATAAAGTTATGAGGAAGACACAGAAATTTAATCTACTCTGGAAGATTCTTAAAAGTTAGCTTTATGCTTAGTGTGTCATATGCTCAGTGTGGAGTGATGATACGTGCTTTTGGTGCTTTTAAGATTGAAATGTCTTTTTAAAATGGCAGACAATATATAACTTGAGATTCTGTGTCATTCTTTCTACAGTTACAGATACAATTCTAAACAATCCCTGAATTTTTAAGGAACCATAACATCCACATTTGGACATAATTTTATGATAACGTCTAAAGAATTGTCTGTTCCAGTTTTCCCTCCTGACTGACTCGCGTAATAGTAACGTTTTAATCACAGCAGCTTCTACAGGCAGGCAAATACAGTTTCTCTTTTAAATATATTCCTCCAAGGCCAAAAAAAGAAGTCATTATTTATCTATACAACCTGGAAAATGTCGAGGCTGTTGTTAATGTTTGTCTGTTCTTTGAAACTACTGGGGTCCTGGATCAGCCATGCATCTGAGTACCTTTTTAACCACAAATAGGCAAGTATTCCAACTGATTCCATAATCACGTCCTTCAAAACTTTGCTGTTGTAGACCAATATTTGCAAAATGTCTGTCCAAATCTAAGGAATAGAAGGCATAAAGTGCAGAGGGAACATAATTTTTTTTTTCCCTCTCACTTTTTTTTTTTCCTTTCCACAGATCTGAAAGGGTGGCAAATGGTGATGAAGTAATGAGGAAGAAATAGTGGTAAAAGGAGAGCATTTGAAATATAGAAACATATTTATGAGACTGAAATTTCCATGAGTAGAATGTGGCTCTTGGGTTATGCTGGCAAAACCCAAGCATGCCCTAAATATTTTTTTCTCTGAAATCATTAACTACCCGTCTAAAGGCAGCCGGAGCTGGCTTTCCACGAATGAAATGAATTCCAGGTGGTATGTTTGAAGATGGGACTTTAGAAGTTTCGTAGTAAGTATCTTGGGGAGAAGAAACTGTTGATATTCTGAAAAGTGGGTTGGTTTTTCTTGGTTCTCTTCTGGAAACTTTTTTCCTCTCTCTACCCCTATCTAGAAAATGTTCCTCTTTGCTTGCTTTCTAGTTTCTCTCTATAAGTATCTTCATACTGCACTTAATAAACTTGCTGAACAATCCAGATTGCCTAGGTCTTGATGTGGGATTATGCATTTTCAGTTATGGTCCTTGAGCCGTGCAGACAGATCAGTGTTTTCAAATGCAGTAGCCTGGTTTTCCAAATTGCTAGCCACACCTTTTTTCTCACTGAATGGTTGGTGTTACATGCCTAATGCTTATCAAAAATATATCTCACTGACTTAAGACCTCAATGCTTCTCTGGCTGATCACACTTGAAAAAAATAATGCTTATTGAGGACATTGGCAGCAGTGGAGTCCATAAATTACTACAAAAAATACTCTGTATTTGTACGTTCAGGCAGCAAGTGCTAAAAATTCCAAACTAGTTTTGTTATGGCAAGATGGTTATGGGGAAGATGGGATTATTTTTTTTCTTAAAAAAGTGGTTTTTAATGGATTTAAAAAAGCATAGATGAGTGACATCTTCATGGAGGTAACTCTGTAGTACGCATTTGTCTATACCGTGGTGGTAATTGTAACACTTTGCTGCGCAAGTTTGCAATAAGATGATTTTTTTTCCTTGTTCTGCAGCCCTTTTGTATGCTGAGCAGTAGTGCTATATACTGACATGTACACGTCACATGTCTGGTCTAGTTGCAATTATTAAAAAATTATGGCAAGAAACCTGAAGGTTCCAGTGTGGATGTAAATTTAAACCAGCCTGCAGGGTAGCTTTGATTTTACATGGTTCTTTAGTTTCTGGCTTGTTAGTGAAATCAGCAGAAACTTTATTAGCAATGTTAAGCTGCGAGAAAATGCAGTGTGTTTTAATGACGGTGGTATTCATGAACCAAATTTATATTTTGGATATAAAGGGTCATTTCCTGCTATAGAAGAAAATCAAAGCATTGACCAAGGCTTAGGTGGAAGAACATGATTCAAATTTTACCTTTAGCACAGTGTGGCACTGAGAAGATAGTACTCTACAAGTGTGTTGCCGTGTAGGTTTGCCAAGTTGGGACTAGCAATGTGGAGAAGCAGTAAATTGAGATATAATTTCCGCACCTCACCTCCCCCCAGTACCTACTTCTTCAGTTACCTGAGTATTTCTGGTCATCTGAGACTGCTGATATTGTAGCAATTCTTTTTAATAGTCCATACTACTCCAATACTATGCTGATGACTGTTACTTAATTTTTGCCTGCTACTCAAATACATGTTAATGCTTTTCATACCAAAATCACTTTTTGACTACAATCAGGGAGGTGTAGACATCACTGAGTAGTTGTGTCCGTCTGCCCAAGTTTTAACGCAGCCACAGAAGGAGATCAGAACACAGAAGGATCAAACACAAGCTTTTTCTTGTCACTGTTGCTTCTGGTTTGTGCTGTTTCAAACCTTTCAGACATTGTGCTTTTCTCACGGGAGTGGTGTGGCAACAAAATGAGTGCTCACATACAAATTAAAAGGAATTTTTGAATAGTCTTTTGCAGAATAATGCATACTATCTATCTAGAGTCACTTTGTGTCTGAAAATAGGTAACCACAGACATGATGGAGCAGGCAAACTGCTGCAGGTTCAACTTAATCACTCCCAATTAAAGAATAAGCAATCAAGCGAAAATAACACAACTCTTGTTCTATAAGTACTCACCTAGTACATTTCATCAACAAAATGAAACATAAGGACTCTTTCAGGTATTGTAAAGCAAAGCTTCTGGAACAGCACATGAAATGCAAGAAATAATCCAGAGATGTTCTCTGTAGGTGTGTTTGAAACATATGCATAAATATTTTGTTTACTTTTTCAGTTTTACTTAGGTAAAACTGAATGTGTTCGGTAACTTCTGTAATTATAATTCATTTATGATTCCTTGCCTAAATGGTCATTGTCTCTTATCATACACATTAAACTATTCTGCTTCTCCATGGATAGTTTCCACAAACGGTAGCCAGAAATGGGTACATATGAAATTCACTGTGGTTCTGGTTAGCAGCCCTCCAAGGCTGTGATGAGCTGGTAATACTGGAACAAATTTTAGAGCCAGTGCTTGTGCATGACCTTGAGACATCCAGATCTTCACGCTTCCCTGCAGCAATTTTTGCTTTCTGGGTCTGTGTTTTTTAAGGCAGAGATATTTCAGCCAACCCAGTAACTGCATTAGGTGTTTGCCTAATCTCTTACTGTTTTAAGAATTGGCATAAGGTTTTGCTCCAGCTCCACTGTGTTCTCAGTGGGATGTACGTGCTGTCATTGGAGCCTTAATTCTCTTCTTGTGTCAGTGGTCTCGTTTGAAGGCATGAGGGCAGAAAGCTTTGGCTGGGTTTTCTCTAGATAAAATAGATAGGGGAGTTTAGGTAGTAATACTTTCACTTTATTTTTGCATGCAAAATATTTTATTTAGGGAAGTAGTTTAGACCAAGAATCAGAACAAAATTACTTTTTAGTAATATTTGATGTAAATATATTTCTAAATCTCTATAAATTCTATTCATTGTTTTATTCATTGAAGATAGGTCCTCAGCTAATTATCATAGAACCTTAGAATCATAGAGTGGTTTGGGTTGGAAGGGACATTTAAAGGGCATCTAGTCCACCTCCCCTGCCATGGGCAGGGACATCTCCAACTAGATGAGGTTGCTCAGTGCCCTGTCCAACCTGACCTTGAATGTTTCCAGCGTTCGGGCATCTACTACCTCTGGGCAGCCTGTACCAGTGTTTCACCACCCTCATTGTAACAAATTTATTACTTGTATCTAGTCTAAATCTACCCTCTTTCAGTTTAAATCCATTACTCCTTGTCCTGTCACAACAGGCCCTGCAAAAACAGTCTGTCCCCATCTTTCTTAAAAGCCCCCTTTAAGTACTTGGAAGGCTGCAATAAGATCTCCCCAGAGCCTCCTCTTCTCCAGGCTGAGCAACTCCAACTCTCTCAGCCTGTCTTCATAGGAGAGTTGTTCCAGCCCTCTGATCATTTTTGTGGCCCTCCTCTGGACCTGCTCCAAGAGGTTCATGTCTTAATAATCCTTGGTACAAAGAATTGATTGCTGATGGGAAGTATAATCTTTTGTGTATGTGTTCATCTTCATCTTGCATTTTTTATAGACAAAAGAACTGGTAAGTTCAATACTATAACGATTTTGTTAACAGTAATATCAAGAAATGCAGTGTACCACAGGGGGTCAACGTTCCTGGCCTTCTGACTGTGTACCCTAATCCTTCTATGTTCAATAGCCAGGAGATATGCACTGTAAAACCTTAGAAAGCCTAAGGGAGGGAGAGCTGACTTTAACTTCACAAGCAGGGGTTTCTGCGATCACTCGGGGTGCAGCTGAACGCTGGGGTGATTCAGTGATGGTGACCTGCTTCCTTGAAGAGCCAGGGCTTTTGATTGTCTGATATCCTCCCTTGCATTCCTGCTCCCCGAGCTGGTGATTACTTGTGTGATCAGCAACATGGGAAGGGGCATTTAAACCGCTTTTAAGTCACGTACAGTTCAAGGGGCACAGACACTCCATTTGCACGTAGAAAGATGTGTCTGCATTTAAAACAGCTGGGCTCAGACAGAAATAAGATCCTAGGCATAGGAACATGAATTCTGCTTAGTGTTAACACTAAGATATAAGATTCTGGGTATAGGAATGCAAATTCTGTTTAGTGTTAACACCGTTTTGTTTGTTTGTGAGACATTCTGGCTTCTCAGGAAATACTTGACAACAACTTTGAAAAAGAAATTGGAAACATTCTTGATAATGAAAATGTTTCAGACTTCACAGGAGTTTACTCAGGAACTGCAGTAGTGCCTAGAATCCATTAAAATAGCTAAGCCTATTTGGAATTGCAGAGTATAGAAGAAGCGTGGAAGACAGCAGGCATCTGTGATGAAAAATTATATCCACATTTACTCCTTGTAAGAACTGCTTTTAAAGCTTATGGTAGTCATGTGATAATGAAAAATGAAGGGAATGGCATGCAGCTTATCCTGGCAAGAATTCAGTGATCAGTGAAGACAGAGCTCAGTATGATGCCAGATTATAGAGTTACATTATAATCTTCTAGAAAGAGAAAAGATTTTGGAGATTTCTAAATATTAGGACCTTCGATCTTCTCTGAAAAACCTATTTACTGTTGAACGACTGCAACATTAAGTGCTTGAAAAATATAAAACTAGGGACAGCGATATCACCACCAGACTAACATAGAATCTGTTGCTGTCAGAGAAGGGTCTGTCTGTTGGGCTTTGGACCAAACTGGGTTTAACAGGAAGTTGCCAGCATTCCTGTTAGTACTGGCCTAAATCCTCAAGGACAGCATTTCAGAAGCTTGTGAAAAGAAGAGTTGGAACATAACCCATGCTTTCCAAAACATTCTCAAAAAAGAAATGAGAGCCATTCAGTAAATACATGATGTGCAGTGGGTATAAATCTTTCATGGCTGCAGATGAAATCCAATCTGAAAAAATCTTAAGAGTTGAATGGCATGGTGTCTGGTTCTGTGGGAAGAGAAGTTTAACTGTTCCTGTGTACTGTGAAATATGGCTATCTTCCGTTTTGTTAGGAGAAATTATTTTGGCTTCCACAGTCTTTAGGTTTTTAATGAATAAATTTTATCAAAATGAAACTGCTTCACTATTACTACAGTAATACAGAATTCAGTAGATTTCTGTTCATCCTAGAGTGTCAGAGAAAATGTAAGATTTTTAACATTACACAACTCCTTGGTACATGAGAGGTGTTCGGTTCCCTTCTAGCTCATGACCTATTTAAAACTGAGCAGTGGGATGTGCTTTACATATTCCTTCTAGTACAACCTCAATTAATCTTAGGTTTTTTTCCAATTTCAACATTTGCTGGAATAATTTTCACATGATTGATCACAGCAACCATTAGGGATGTAAGGTTACAGGATTTTGGAACAAAAAGCTGGTGAGACGACATTATACCAGGTTGTTTTCAATGACAAACTGCAAATAAGTATGATGAGCAGCGATATTCTGACTGTTACCATCTTTGAACTGCGTTGTAAGAAAAGAACAGGCTTAAAATTGTTGTTCTAACTTTATTATGTAACTTAACATTTGTAATGTTTAAGTGTATTTATAGATCTCTTTTTGGGTCACATACTTCTGCAGTCTCAAAAGTATTTTCAATATCATAGATGATTTTATGGATCTAATGGGAACAAAGATTTAAATTCTTGTGAATAACCTCTTGGTTTTTCCTTGGCTTTGTGAAATAACTGAGCTCTTTTTAATGTAGTGCACTGCCAGTTTTCTTGTTAAATTGGTATGACAATAAAAAATGATCCACGTTGATAAAAATCTTTTTTGTCCTTGTTGTATGCATAGATTATTCAGAAAAAAATGACATAACCGTGCTTTTCCTAGAGTTTATGTAAAAACATTTTGGTGTCTGAATCTTAAATATCTAATTATTTCTTCCAATTGGAGAAGGGCCCTGGCTGTTTACACAGTTGTTCATACAGGCATCCTCCCTGTTTGTTTTGTCTTTTGGGTGGCACAGTGGCTTTAGGGAGCATTAGGTGGCCAGAGAGGGCTGAACTCGCTGCCTCCGGCTGCTTTGCAGTCCCTTTGTGTTGGTGTGCCGTTTGCAGGCGGGGGGGTGACTTGCTCCCTCCAGCAGAACAAGAGGAGATATGAAAAACTTTCCTTCTTCCTGTAGAACTCTAAACAGAAGATGATTTGTCTCCCCTGTAGCCCCAACCCATTTTTTAATCCTTGGTGCAGTAGCTAGGAAATACTAATGGATACCCTTGGCAACTGTAGGGAAATAAAGCTCAGTCATCATTAATGTGTGGTTGCTAAGGAACCCCTGATAGTCTCCTCGCTGTCATAATTGGGACTAGAGGGGTTGTTCTTTGTCCTTACGAGTGAATCTCCCCATCCACTACCCAAAAAGAGAGCTACATCCTCACCCCACCCCCTGCCCCCTTGAGTTGCTGAACGGTCCCTTGACGTAGAGGAGGAGAGAATAGGGCTACAAGAGAAATAGAGTAGTTGCTCTGCACCATGAAGAAACTGCTGGGTGTGATAAGGAGAGGCTTTCAGGTCTGGGGGAGAATGGATTCCATGGAGAATTTTTACATGGATGAATTAATGTGTTTGTAAATTGCAGACTTTGAATCTGTATTCCTTGTTAAACTTTTCAACTATTTATTAATGTACGTACATATTATAAGTTGACAGAGTGTGTTTCTGATATAGTACTTTAGCAGAATGCCCTTATACAATGTATACTACCTATCACTCATTGGATTTCATAAATACTTGGTTGTCTTTATGTCAAAAATACATATTAATAGTTTTTAAATGTTCAAAAATTGCTTATCTTTACAGCTTGTTAAAGAATGTGCACTGATTAAATAGGTATTTTTGGTTACCTTACTGAATGTAAATTTTGATCATATTCACCCAGTTTCCAAACAATCTGACATTCAGTAAACTAATCAGTAGTTATATTTTCCATTATTAACTGAAAAATTTCCAAAGAAATGTCAGAATTTTTCCAGATATTTTCCTAATTCTTGATCCTTTTTATCACTTGTGAAGGAATGTAACATTTAATCTGTTCTGCTGCTCTTACATACTATTTTTAGCTTGAGCCAATGATAGCTCAAGTGTACCAAAGTGAGGTCTTCTGTGGGATTTAAAAATGTGTGGTGTCATAATTGTTAAGGGTTGGTCTGAAGTTGTGTATGGGCTAACTGATCTATTGGAATCATTCTCTTATTTTAGAGATTGTTTTGATTTTATGGTATTTGTAGGAGTGATATTCTAATTGAAATGCCTGCTGAATAACACTGCAGATACTGCTTTACGTTTAAATGGACAGACTTCTCAAATGTTAGAATTTGTTTTTATGGTCACGTAGAACAAAGTAGTTTTGGCCCTTTTCTTTTCTTGTGCAATATATCTTTGAGACCAACCAGACACTTAGAATATATTAAGACACTTAGAATATATTTTTTTTTCTCCCACTCTCCTCACTCCCCTTAAAGACAGTGCTAAAGGTCTGGTGGAGCCCGGATGCCACCCCATGTGTTTTAAAGGTGTTTCTTTAAAGCTGTTCTTCAGCTCTGTGCTGAGGTGTTTAGGAAATTCATTGACTGCAAAATGACTAAGACTGCTGAGCAGTGATTCGTGTTCATGAAACGTGTAGAGATGAGTCAAGGAGCTTGTTCTGTCTAAGTTTGTGAGTTGTATCAGAATTTCCAGAGTTGTAAAAGTAACTTCATTGAAGCTTTAATGTTAGGATTTTCAGTTCTCAATCTTGATGTCACTAAAGACGGTGAATAAAAAACTGTAGGTGAAAATGTTTTTAACGTTGCAGCCAGACTTTGCCTTTTCAGAAGAGTTCTTTCCTACTTCTTGTAGGCTGCGACTTACCTGTCGGAGTAAGGATAACTTCAGGGGAATTGTGTGAACTGTAGTTTTTGTGTGAAAGGCAGGGCTGAGGTATTGAAGATGTGTGTTCATCAGGGCTGGATTTGATGTTTCCATCTACACAACTGTCTCACCATATTTTCTGAGTGCTGAAGTGAGGCAAATGAACACTTGCAGTGAATCATGACCAGTGTCTCACCATTGTCGGCCACTGATCATGTTTCATATAAGAGCACATAGTATAATCTATTGTGCTGCACTGGATATAATAAACTGAGAAGATGGTCTTCAAATGAATAGATAGAGGCTACGTCATGAAAATTGGAGGTTGGAGAGTTGACTCCCAAACTGTGAAAACTATTTGAAAATTAGTTCAGCTCAGGAATGTCTATGTTCAAATGAAAAAGGCAGGTTTTTCACATGTAGCGTAGGAGTCACAAAATCAAGGGAGAAAAAGAGTATAACAACTAGTCAGATCTTAGTGCAAAAAAATTGTCAAAATTTTTGTTAATTTACAAATTACCCAGAGTTTCCATGAAATGAAAATGAAAGGTGCCCTGTTCACTATAAACATGGAATTGAAAACAAAATGCATTAAATACTATGAGTCTTAGCTCTCTATCCATCCATGTGTACTTTTGAAGGAGCAATCATTTTTGTATTCTCATGCCCATGGCAGGGGGGTTGGAACTAGATGATCTTTAAGGTCCTTTCCAACTCTAGCCATTCTATGATTCTATGATTCTATGCTGATTTATTCAAACACATAATGAAGAAATATATGTTAATTCATTTAACTTTCCTACCCTTTGTCTTCTTTCAAAATGTTGCAGTGATGTAAAATGTGGGATAGGTGGCTCAATACAGCTCTATGGTGGATATGAAGTTTGGAGAGCAGGAAGATACTTGAAAAATGTTATTTTTGAGTATTATAAAGTGTCATGAATTATGACTAGGGACACACTTTTTTTTTTTTTTTTTAAATAGAGCTGGTGTGGACTAAGTTAAGTTTTTTGCATTGTTCTCAGTTGTCTGTGTGTGCTGGACTGTGAATAGGAAGAGCTGATGTAGTGCATTGCTTTTGGGGGAAGGGAGTTAGAGGAAGCTCTTTCTGTTCCGTAGCCATGAGTACGTCCTGCTGAACATCTTTCTGGGTGACCCCATCAGAGCATATGGCTGGCCTGAAAGAACAGACCTGAGATGACGCGCTTTTTCAAGGCAGGTCCTGGTAATCACTGCCACTTACCAACTAGCTGATTTTTGAAGCCTCATCAGTTTCAGTAGAGCAGTTCCTGACCCTACAACCTGTTGTGTGACATTGTTTTTAAGAGAGTAATTGCAAGAGTTCCCACAATAGCTAAATGCAAAACTGTCGTGAGTATGATCTAAACATGCTGTGAGAGGAGATATTTCAGGATGATTACTGGTTTGGTGTAGTTAAAAAAGACCCAGGGTGGTCTGAACCAATAATAGCAGATGTTTGTAAACATTATTTGTCACATGCTTGCAGGGAGAGAATAACAAGAGTTTGAAACCTGCATTGCCCTTAGAACAGATTAATGTGATGTCTATAATTTGCCTGACTCACTCACAAGACCAATAAAGCAAGTGAACAGAGGGCTCTTAGAGGAGGAAATTGAAGAGGAGGGGAAGGTGGTGATGGCAGAGGCACATCATTTTAATCAGCGGGGGGAAAAAACCACCACTTGATGGGCTGCCTGTTGAATTCTGTGAGACCTTTAACATTTATTAAATAAGTTCCCTGCTTATGTTTAATCAGCTCTCTCTGCTACTTTTCAGTGTGTATAGCACTAATTACAGCACTCTTGTGATGTATAAAGATTCTCTAGATTAGTGGTCTGCAAAGCTGTGGTGTGCCAGGGTATGCGGCTGATTCATGGAACTGTTGTAAGCAGTGTTTTCCAAGAGATTTTTCAGTTAAGAGTTTGAGATGGGTTCAAGAATCTGTGAGAGTTTTTAGGTCCAATGGTGTGTTTGGAGCTAAGCTTCAGGACTGTTGTAGTAATACCTATTCCAGAATATGAGCAATAACTTTCTAAAAGATAATGTGAAAGGTTGAACGATACATCACTAAATTATTTCGATTAATAATTAAGTAAATGTTACTATGATTCATGAATTATTTTCACCGGTTCTATGAAAAAAAAAGAAAGATCTCTCTCAGCAAACACTGCTGTATGTAGTGTTTGGTAACACTTCTGAGGTTCATATAGCAGAGACACAAAATGTATGGAATGGATTTCACATGCAGCAAGGAAATAGAGATTTAACTACAACTGAGCAAAGGAATATGGTGGGCACACACACCTGAGTGGGTGCTGATTCAAACTGTCATGTCTGTGTACAACTGTACAGAAATGGCCAAGAATCCCAAAGTTGTCCAGCTGGATCAGCACAACTTTGCACAGATTAAAGAATTCGGATTTCCTTTCACCGTGCCACGCTGATCATTGTAAGGCAGCCCCAAATATTAATCCTCTGTATCTGGAGGGATTATTCTGGGACAGTAAAATGATGCTGTGGCGTTGGCATGGCACAACACTGTACGAACATCCTGAAGTTTCTTCTGGATTGAGGCTGTTAGCTCTTTGTGTCTCTGCTGGGGAGATGTGGAGCCTGGCTCAGTGCTAGCGTGGGGATCTCTGCACCATGCTCGCTGCACAGGATTAATGTTCAGGCTTTTAAGTAACACTTTCAGGTGCAGTCTGATGCTCTCTGGAATCCTTTCAAACCTAGTTGATAAATAAATTTGAGATGCCAACACTACTGAACTGAAGGTACTTAAAACCTGGGACCAAAACACAAAAATTACGTTCCGTGTTGGGTTATTGTGTAATTTAGGAACTTTCTCAGACATAGTGAATGAGAAGAACATACGCTTGTAAAGTAGTTTTTTAATGTCTTCTTTTCAGATTTCTGTACTTCACATGCAACTTACTCATTTTATAATTGCTGTGTGTTTTGTAGCATTTAATTTAGTGGCTGTGCAAGCTGCTGCATAGAGCGAAATTCACATGCATGGGTCTGTTTAACCACAAGGCCAGTAGAGCAGAAACATGGACCCTGTGTTCTTCTGGCCTGTTTTGACAATGTGACTGATGTTTTTACATAAGTCTGTACAAGACGGTTATTTCAGTCATGACCAGAGAAACTGAGATCCAGTTTACTGACCCATAATGAAAGCCTCCTTATGCCTTTGTAACTCTCTTCTGTTAGTCAGACACATTTCCTTCTGTATTGGATGTGAAATCTCTCTTTGCTTAGTCTAGTGGAGAGCTGTAATATTGTTATCTGTTTGAAAATGTGTATTCATAGAATCAGAAAAGGAGGTCTGAAAGGAGTGCAGGAAGTCATCCAGTATCCGTGCATCCCAAACTAGAATTACATACGTGAGCAATTCCAACAGATTTTTTTCCTTTAAAGTATCTATCCCTATCTGTGCTACAGCTTCTCTCTACCATATATCCCAGTATTTCACTATCTTTACTGTTAAAATGGTTCCCCTTTTATTTGTTTTCCTTGCTGTAATTTAAACATGTTATTTTTTTCTTCTTACCTGCTGTCCACAGTGACCATGGAGAACAGATGATTCACTTCCTTTTTATATATTTGAAGAAGATCCTTAATTTCTGTAACTTTTCTCTTTGCAGCCTCAGTCTCCTCAGTTATTACTCAAAATTAAAGTGGTATTTTTTAGGACTCTAGTACATGCTTAGTGCTCTCTTCCCTCTTGTTTTGAAGAGATGGGAGAAGGGATTATAATGCCCACAACTACTCACAGCACTTCAGCTCTGGATTTTTCATTGTTAAAGGCAATGATGGTGTTAAAGATGTCTGGTTTTGCATGTTATCAAGACTATTCATTAATTAATCTTGCCCTTTGACATCTTTGTGTTCTCTTTCAGCTTTCTCTCTTTTTCATAATCTTGGTTGAGAATATTTACTTTCTTCTAAATGCAGAAAAAAATTCTGAAGAGCCTTATTTGATACTTATTTCCATTTGGTAGTGTTCCATTGTTACCTATTCCAAGACTCTTCCACTGCCGATGTTTTTGTACAGTCCTTATGCTAAATTCATTTAGAGCATGTTTTCTGAACCTGCTTTGAAGAACCTTGTTTGTGATGAGGTTAAAAACCATGTTAGAGAAATGGCATATGTTGTTGTCTACTTCTTTGTCACACGCACGGCCCTCTTACAGAAAGGAGATTGTTGGGGGCCAACCCAAATTAGCTTAATTTACTGCTCACTGTTCTTTTTGTCCTTACAAATAATATTTTCTTTTTTTTTTTTCTCAGATTTACAGTTAAATTTCTATTCCCTTGCTCTTCCTTTTCTCTTCTTCTTAAAGAACCCCTGCTTTCAAGGATATTTTGGTTTTCCTAGTTCTATGATTACCTCATCAATACTCCAACAGGGTCTCAGTTTAATCACTTATGAGTGTCAGGCTTGATCGTGGTATGATGGGATGAAACCAAAGAGGTTTAGGCAATTTCAATGCTGCCAGGTTATCTTAAGTATTCTTTAATGTGTTCTTTTCCAATATTAATCTGAAATCTTACTATTTTTTTTCTGATTTTAATTAATGATTGCAACTGCTCTTTCAAGTCAAGTCTGAAGGAAAAAAAAAAAAGCAGTGAACATTTTGTCTTTCACAGTATAATCTGCCTCTGGAGATTTCCCTCTAGTACTCCAGCACGCACTTCATCGTTCTCCTTCTAGTTCAACGATTCCAGAATCTTTTCTTGCTGTTTGGTGTCCCTGACTAATTTAAGCTCATTTTATGTCTTGCCAGTATTGATTTTTGTCCTTTATGTGTTTGTGTTATTCTTTTAAATTTGATTGTAGTAATCTGACCTAGTTCTATTTTGGATAGGCTGCTTTCATCCTTCTAACAAGGTAAAGAAATATTTGAGAATTAACCCATTTGGTCTCTTTCTCTCCGTTTCCCACATTGTGACTGTTTGTCATAGGTCAGTGTGTGTTTGTCACAGTCGTCTTTATTCAAAGTCCATCCTTTTTGTTTTGCTAAAGGAGAAAAAGTACCCCAAACTGTATCATGACAGAGTAAAGTGCATGAGTCAAATGGCATCCTGCCTGCGTATGATGGTGTAACCTGGATGCAGAAAGCAGCAACAGGCTGTAACCTATGGGCTTTTTGCTCGCATGTGCCAATTACTAGCGTAGAACTAGGTTGTAGAAGAATCAGTGGTCCTTAGTACGAGAAGAAAAGCTTGTAATCTTTGGGGCTGCAGAGACTAAACCTGTGGCTAGCAGTATGGAAGAGTTGTATGTCTTTGTATAACCAAGTGTTGGTTTCTCCTGGATGTAGTAACTTCTTTATCTGAGCTTAGTATAAGCCTTATTTCTAATGGCGCACTTCCTCTGTGGGCTTACTTGTTTATTCATTCATACGTGTTTTGGCTTGGCACTGAAACTGCTACCACAAATGAAATATATTTGCTGACTGTACTGAGCAAACTTTTGATAATTAGTCTGAGAAAACGGAACTGTTCAGAAATTTTCTGAGTTAAAATGAGTTACTAGGATCTGTTTTATAAACTTGTTAACCACTGGAGTACTTCTGAGTATGGGAAGCTTTTTTTTTTTTCCTTTAATGATTTAAATACTGTGCATAGTGCATTGCAACATGACTGCGCATAAGGCTTCCTAATGAAGCAGTAGCATAATGTAATTTAGTTGCTGTAGCTTATCTATTTGGTGTGATCTTTTGTGTGATAGTAAACTGCAAATGCAAAAGTATCATATTCTTCAAAGCAAATCCACAGGAGTGAGAGAATTGTAGATGATGTATAAATAGACAAGTAGTTCTATACAACTATTATTCTAATCGCTCTTCCCTCAACTGAAAGTTTCACCAAGGAACTGCAAGCGAAGAGGTTTCAAAAAGGTTTGCGATATTTAACAGTGGAGTATTGAGTCCTACAGGAGTTAATCTGTTTGTGCTAGTATATAAAACCATGATCCTAACAAAAAAGGTATCTATATGTGTAAAAACTGGAGATCCTGTACAGTAATGTGGAAAGTGGAAAGATGGGAATTTTACGTTGAATATTTCTGAATTTTGACATACAAGACAGGGTGCCTTGATCTCTTGGCTATGTTAGCTACACCATATTGTGAGCATATGGCTCTTGGCTTTCTCATAATTACTGTCATGAATTGTCTATTCATGAAACGCTGAATGCCTTCTATTGATTTTGGAGTGAAAATGTCTGTTTTTCTTGACTGAACAACAAAAAGATGATAAACTCATTACCTGTAGTTTTTCCTGATGGCCCATCTTGCTTTGTGGTTTGTACAAACTATCAATTTGAAGCCTTAGATTCCTTTGAAAAACTAAATCTTTCATCTTTTCTGAAATAAAAGAATCCAGCAAATTCCGAGAAATGTATTCCATCTAAGCAATAGATTGATTTTTTTTTTTTTTTTTTTTTTTTCTTTTAGGATTAATTACTCACTAGGAAGACTTAATTAGAGTCTTTGATTTTTGGCATATGGTTAATTGATGAACTGTTTGGTCCAAGGATTTAATACCAGTGTATGGGGCCTTCATTTGAAGACCAGAGGTTCAAATCTGAATTTTTTTATGTTGATTATAGATGACATATAACAGCTGTTCTCTGTTTTACTGGCAATCATCTCTGTCCATTTATTAGTCTGCCAATGCCCACGTCATAATTATTTTCAGTTAAGCAGAAAGTATGTCTCTAGTCCCATGGAGGTTGGTGACATCGCTCGTGTTTTCAGTTAGATTTATGTCGTCCTTTGCTGAATCAGAACCTGACTAAGAGGATGACTTCAGTAGAGTAGGCGCTAAGTCTCTCATGAATCAGGTCCCTTTGTTATCTTAAAGAAGTTATTTCTTTAAAACATTCCTTGCAGAAAAAGAATGGGTTTTAATGACTTTGGAATGGTTTTTCCTGGTGTTAATGGATGGATGGATGGATAGATAGACAGGCAGGCAGGCTGTTGGAAAATTCTGGACCTCTCCCTGGAGAGAAACTGCAGAATAAATTATTACTTAACCTAACAATAAAGTTTGGGTCAATTCTATGAAAATAAATTATTCCTCACTTGAAGGTCATGCTGTAGCTGGTACTGTTTCCAGCTCAATGATTAAAAGCTTAGTCATCCTCTTCAGTTTCTCCTGGATTGCTGCCCCGTGTGTGGGAGCCGTCTGAGCTTGACAGGGACCAATAGGCCAGTACATTGGTCTGTGTATTGATAAGGAGCGTTTTTAAAGAGCAAGATATTAGAAACATTCATTTTGTTGGTTTTGTTCTCTTCAAGAAAGAAAATTGCTACATTTTTGAAGGGATTTTTCTTTGCACATCAAAAGTAGCTGAAACTTGGTTTACTGATTTATCCTCTGAAGGTTTCTCTTTTCTCCCCTCCCCTCTCCCCTCCCCTCTCCCCTCCCCTCTCCCCTCCCCTCTCCCCTCCCCTCTCCCCTCCCCTCTCCCCTCCCCTCTCTCCTCTCCTCTCTCCTCTCTTCCTCTTTCTGTTTTATCACAGGAAAAAAATGACCTATTTTCATTGGGAAATGAAAGCTCAGGGGAACATGGACTTAGGTACTAATTGTTTCTGTCTGGGTTTCCAGGTGCACAGGAGGGTTTTTATGGTTCCGTCACAGAATCACAGAATGATATGGGGTTGGAAGGGACCTTGGGGGGATTATCTGGTCTAATGCCCTTGCCAGAGCAGGTCCACCCAGAGCAGGTTGCATGAGAACATGTCCAGGTGGGTTTTGAATGTCTCCAGAGACAGAGACGCCACCCCCTCTCTGGGCAGCCTCATCCAGGGCTCTGCCATCATCAAAGTAAAGAAGTTCCTCCTCGTGTTTAGAAAGAATTTCCTGTGTTCACTGTTCCTATATTCCTATGTTCACTCTAGACTTCTCTTCTAATCTCTTCTATCAGCCTCTTTTCTAATCTCTTTTCTAATCAAAGATGTAATGTGTTTAGTTGTTGGAGGTCACATCTCTCGGTGACTGCTCCGAGAGAGCATACAGAATGCTCTCTGTATTAACTTAATCCATGTCCCACGCAGAGCAAGCTGGAGCCCAGTGAGTTTCCATTCCGCATATGATTTTTCATCGTGGGGGATGACAGAAAGGAGCACTTTAGACAGAATATAAGACTGCTTTGAACTGCACCTTTGCAAAGCTTTCCAAAAGCTACTTATTAGTCCCTGCGTGTTTCGCTGAAGTGCTGAGTAGTAACGTTAACAAGGTTTTGCACACTGTGGTTCTTCTCAGGTACAAGCTCTCAGGGGAAGGAGGAGGAAAACATCTCTGTTGGAGGCATAAAGCAGCCTCATTTGGAAGCGATGATAATTATCCCATTATTTCCAGAGGGGAGTAAGGAGAGTTGCATTTCCTCCAAGTTCACAGGAAGCCACAGATCCTAACCTCTCTGGCACAACCAGTTTGACCCTGAATTTCCACTCGGGAGGGGAGAGGGGGGGTGTACCCTTTTATTCAGGCAGTCTGTGATGCACCGTATTCCTGCAGCAGTACTGGCCACTCAGCAACCAGTGGGAAAAAGGTGCCTTGATGCTTTAGTTGCACAGTTATTGAGCTTTTACTCCCCTTATCTTAAAATATATTGTTAGTTGGCTATGTAGTTTTCTCACACTGGCATATATACCCATTTATGCCAGTATTTTTGCAATTTACTGAAACTGCAAGTTTAGCCAGGTCAGACAAAACGTGTATTTTAGTTTTGCTAGTTACTGTCTAATTACTGTAAACTGTCATGATTATCATCATTGAAATTCTCAATACGTAGTTTATGTACTTATCGGCAGCCAGCTACACGTCTCTCATTCTCTTTTGAAGGATTCTCACTAATCGACACACAAACCTCCTTGCAGATGACGAGGCACAAGTCCCTAAGCAGTCCCTCCTAAGGAGAGTTGCCAAATGTACCAAGCTGCCTGACAACTTACGTGGCACCGGTCCAGAAATATCAGAAAGTTTCCTTGCAATACAGCACCTATTGAATGCAACATACAGATGCTATAGAAGGGATTTTGTTACGATAGAAAAAATAATGTTCTTATAGAGATATTAAATTATTTTTCTTTATTATCTGAGGAGACAGTAATTATTGAAATTTTCCAGTGGGAATTGTTATTATGTGGTTGGATTTTCGACAGCTTCCTATTCTTACTGTGGCATTAACAGGCTGAATCAGCAGCAGATTTGAACGTATTTCATTGCCATTCAGAAACCTGAGTTTTCAGGGCTAGCTCTTTAATGCAGTGCTCAAAAGAATTTCAAATATTTTGCATTTGGGACATTTTTCTGTGCTGAAGTGATTGATGAGACTGATTTTAAATCTGGAAGTTGGCAATCTGTGACTGCTTAACAAGGACAAATTATTTTTGTCGAAGTTAGAAGAAGAGTGTCTAAAAAGCAGGAAAAATAGGTAATAACAGACATTCCACAGCTGCTGTGTGGGTGTTGTAAGTTGAATAAGTATATGGAATGCAGGTGTATGCATTTGCTTAAATATCTTTTTTTGGGTGAGTTTTTTGTTGTTGTTGCTAGTGTATGAATAGCACTTTAGCAGAAGAATGTTTTCCATGCTACGGTTTCCTAATACAGATTCCAGTTTGGTCACAGTTCTGTAGAGAAAATGTGGGATGAAGAACATTGAAATTGTGTTGGAGACTTGGACAGTTTTTAAACAGATTTCTTTGGTTTCAGTGGATAGTTCCTAAAAAGAACCAACAAGACAAACAAAAAAACCCACCACCACCAAAAAAACCAAAATAATAATAAAAAAACCCAAACAAAAGAAAAACTCCACCAAAAAACCACCCTATCACTCAAAGAACCCCCAAACCCAGGAAATATATGGCTTCTTAAAGTGAGATAGGTGTAGTTCTTACTGATACCGGATTAACAAGAATAACAAGTGAAGGATTATTTAGCTGTGGAAGAATATGGTTGCCAAGGTGCTGTGGGACTGCGTGTGCAGAACCTTCTTCTTCGCTCCATAGCACAAGCTGCAGAGTGAGTGCACAGTACAGCTGGCCTGTCCACAGCCTCCGAGCAGTCTGTGGGCTTGTAGTAGTCCAGATGGCTTTTGTTCCTGTTTGGGACCGCTATTCTTTTCTTCTCTGCTAGATGACTACTGTGCCAGGTGCTATTCGTTCCATTTCCATAATCTTTAAAAAGAGTGAGATTTCTTTTTTACTGCTCTTGAGAATGTCACGTACATTTAACACGTTTTCCTAAGATTGCTACAGTCCCATATAATTATAAACACTTCCTGCCTCTTCCTTTTCCATTCCTTTCTCTCCCTCGCCTGTTTGTGCTTAAAAGAGCAAAAAGCAGAACATGTGGCTAAAATGAGGTATCCCTCTGCTCACATGTTTGTTTTCTCCTTTCTATATAGTTTCTCTTATCTATTTATAGCATGACCTGTTTCTGTTACCTTGTGCCAGGAGCAAAGCATCCCTCGTGTTAGGTTTATGCCGTGCTTGTTTGCTGAGGCTCTGATCCCAGCTGCATCCGACAGCAAGTTGTGCCAGCAGGGGATGGACATCCTTTACCTTTCTCTTAAAGAGCTCATATTGCAGAATAAGAATATGGTTCACAAATTTAAAAACTACTGAGGGAGGAACCTATGCAACTCACTTCTGAAACATAGAAATACACAACTGCAACTCGCGTTTGGGCTGAAAGAGGTGCATATTAGAAATATTGGAGCTTTTTTCCTGAGCAAGAATAACTTTTCCGATATTGTGTAAAAATTGACAATTGTAATAATATACAAAAGATTTGTTCCCTTTCAGAAGGCAGTTATGCTTCTTAGCTTTGAAGATGAGGTCTCTGAAGGATTATACTTTTTAAAAATTCTGTTCACTTTCCAGAAGCGATGTTCTAATAATAATCTAAGATGTTAAATTGATTAGAGAGTCATTGAGTGTGGTTTGTCATTTTAGCAGTGAGGTATTGTCTTTTGAAAAAGTTTCAATGCTGCATTAGTATATCACAAGAATAACCTAGAAGAAAGGAAACATATCAGAAAGGTTATTTTCATATTAAATAAACTTTCCAAGACAAAAGAACTCTACTACAGTTTTTGTATAAATGTAATTCACAGTCTTGAAATTATAAGAGATTATGTCAATTGTACAGAGGCATGGGGTGGGCACAGAGAGAATATAATTTACTGCGTTCTAGTCTCAGCAAGCCAGGAAGTTACACCGCTCATCCAGAATTATAAAAAATAAGCACTCTGCATACTTTTAAATTTTAGAATTTGTGACTGTGCTGCAAACAAAAGACTAATACTGTAATGAGATGGGAGTAATTAAATTTAAATTTATTGGGCAATACTTAGCTAGTCAATGAAAGAAGTACCTAAACTTTAAAAAAACCCAGATAATCCAGAAATATAAAAAACTGTTGTTGTTTACGTTATGGTATTTTGTTCACATTGTTTTGCAAAGACTTAGATAGCAGTTTTCCCTTGATTTGAGGGGATTTGGAATCAAAACTGAGTTTAGTCAAATTGTAATTAACAATGGAAAATTTTAGGCTTATTAGTAACATTGTATTTGTCTCAGAGGAGTGACTGCTGGTAAGTATACAGTGGCACAAGGTCCTAATGCTTAAGCGTTCAGCTTGCTGAGCACGTGAAACTAAGTCTCTGCATTAAATGTGGGAAAAACCAAGTTTTTAAATGCTGTGTGTGTCAAGATGATTTCTGTTTGAGAAACGATTTGGTCATATGAAGTATAGTACTACCTAAACTGACATACCCGGCCTCGTTTTACTTAATGAGGCCTTATGAAATGAAATCTAAGATACAAGGTTATCTCTATGGTAGTAACTTCAGTTATGATTGCTGAGCCTCTGTTTCCGTCTGCCATCTGTTATTTCATTCCTTGACAGTTGGTGAGAAAAAAAGTAGTCTGTTGCAGAGGAAACCAGGGGACAGAGAAACTGAGGTTTCTCTCCATGTTCTGTGACACTCGGGATGTCGGAATCCATCTTTCCCCCTTTATCAGGAGGGGCTACTGAGTTTACTTGTCACACCACAGGCCCTCAGATCTTAGGCCTCACAAGACCCATAATGCTGGGGCCTGGTGGTCGTGTGTACTAGTCTGCTATATCTGCGATTCCTTCTGCTTGTTGCCTTTAACTTTGCTGCTACATCTTTCCTTAAGTTGGCATTCCTGACTTTTAACTTACTTTTCTTCCTCCTTATCCACTTACCTACCCATCTTTCCTTTGTTTTTTCCCTTAGTGTATGTTACAGCCTATACCCCAATCACAGCCTCTCTCCTTCTGAAGAGCATGGGGAGAATATGTGGGGACTGGAGGAAACCACTTAGTTATATATTGACTGGTCATAATTGACAAACTTCTGCTGTGTGACATGTAGCCGTATTATTGTGGAGCCTTTTCTCTTTAGAGGCTGGGAGAAGGTAGGCTTCTGTGCACAGCCTTGCTCATGGCTGAGGCTGTGAGCAGCAAAGGGGCTGTCTCTGCAGGAAGCTGATAGAGGAGACCAAAGTGCTGGTCGGCATTGGGAGGAGAAACGTACGTGGCAAGCATCAGGTAATATATAAGAAGCATGCCTTCTGATGATAAATAGGCTTTGGTGGGATACAGATAGAAAAAAACAAAAGAGCCTCCAAACCGCAAACCATCAGGCCTCCAAAGGCTAACGTGGCAATTACAGATAATTGCTTTAATTCTGTACAGTTTTGCTTTCATTTTGTGAGAAGTAGCCAAACTATGTACTGAGAGGCTAACTGGAAGAATAGTATGTGATTACTTCAATATGATGTCTTGTAATTAGTGCAGAGAAATAGCTCAATTGCTTAAAGAATAGATTTTAGAATCAATTTAGTTAAAATGGCTTTTTCACATTGAGCTTGTGACATAGGCTTAAAATTAAAAAGTATTTTCAGTGTGACAAAACAAATAAGGAAGAGATGGAGATACTGTCTTTCTCCTCCTTTACCTTGCCTACCCTGGCACACTTACACAACGTGGCTTCTTTGTCAGAGCCGTCTCCCAGGATGATGGAGTCTTGAGTTTTCTTCTCTCTGAAAGTGCCCTAACCATTATGCTATATTTTGCACTTGATCTTTATTGTTGCAACTGCAACAATATTAAGGCAAGCAAATTTTAAGTCAGTTCTTCAAAAAATGGAAATAATGTATTTTCTCAAGAAAATACTGCTCAGACTGTATTAACATGGGGAGAATGTTTTCCTTAGCCTTTAAGGTGAAGGTGTCTGAATGCATCTTTTCTGTAAACAAACAAAGCATCAAATAAGAAAAAACAAATAAACCCCTCCAGATACCTGGTGTGATCAGTTTTACCCCAACCTACTCATTCATCAAAATTATGAACAGCCAAAAGCAGGCTTTTCTATAATGGAAAATACTACACAAGCTAATGGAAAGTAAGCCAATTGTTTCTACGCTTTTACCTCACCTGCATTTTGTGGTCTATTTTTTCTTCACTAAGCTTCTCCAAACTTAACTGGAATTTGACCTTCTGCATGGGGGGGAGAGAAATCTGCTAAAATATTTCCTCTTCCCAGTGTGTCAGATTTGTGGAATAAGGGCTAGTTAGCTTTGCATCATGACAAGTTTTCAGGATCCTGAATAGTGGGAGCATTCTGCATTGAACCGGGGCATTGGGGTACTTTGAGGTTAGTGATTTACGTATACGTTTTTGAACAATTAATCACTTACCCTTTACCCTGATGAGGACCATTCAAGCACGACTTCATTATTATATAACTCCCCAAAAAGGAAAATTCCTGACTTTCCTTAAAGCTACAGAACATTCACTTTCAGCCCTTAAATAATGAAATTTAGTATCATACTTTAGCTGAAAGGGACCTCCAGAGTTCTAGTCCAATGTTTTGCTCAAAGCAGGGCTAAGTTCTAAGTTAGATCAGGTTTCTCAGGTCCTGTCTGGTCGAATTCTGAATATCTTTAAGGGTGAAAATCTCATGGCCTCCGTAGGTCCCTGTTGCAGTGCATCACACACTTGTGGTGAACTTTTTTCCACCCTGTATTTCTTGATGGCAATTTGCTTTCCTCTCATCTTTTAGCTGTGGATCTCTGGGAAGAGTTTGCCTCCATCTTCTCAACAACAGCCCTTTTGTACTGAAGATCATATCATTTAATTTACAATTTATAAGGTTCCGGGGTTTAAGTAATACTAATGAGGTGTCTTTTGATTCAACAGGGGAAAGAATGGCTTATATAGAACACTTAAGTCCGAGTAACGTAAATACCTCTCAACCAAGAAGGCTGTCTTAGACTCCCTACATTGCTGACATCCTTAGAGCATTGGAGTTTCTAGCGAGAAATGCTACTGATGAGGATGTTTTCTTTGTCAGTGACCTTTCCTCAATGGAAAAACTGACGTTATCATTGTGCAAAACCACTAGTCATGGAAATGACTGTATTCTGTTAAGGCTTATTATACTGAGGGGTTTATAAGAAAAATAATAAGTTGCTCCAAAGCAAGCATTTGATACTACAGAGAACAACTGTACTTAAACCCCTTGAATTCAAAAAGTTCTCAAGCACTCAAGCAGCTTAATGAGATGAATCTCTGGATGTTATAATTCATCAGTGTTATTCCATACTGTTGACACTATCGTTGAAAAAGAAAAGGGAAAAAAAAAAGAAGGAAAACCATACCCAATTATTTCTGATAGCAATTTTTAGGCATTTACAGAAATTTTCCACTTCTAATGAAAAGATTGAATTTATAAGGAAAAAATATGGATGTAAGGAAAGGTAGCTATAGGTTTCTATCTCTTAGATGAGTCAAAAAGCTAGGGAAGTCAGCATATGGATGGGTGGAGGACATTTTGACAAAAGTGCTGCCACTGCTACGTGAAGCTGGAAGTTCTTCACCATTTCCTTTCTCTTCCAGGGAAAGAGCAGTATAGGCTATTTTGATCTGTCGTGAAGGAGGGAGAAGGTGAAGCAGATTTGTTTGTTTCTGATGATGACTGTGATCAGCTGTGGATTCGTATTTTATTCTTTAGGAGATACAGTGCAACTCTAACTAATATATTAAAGGACTGTTTGGTGAAGGTAAAAATTTCAGTGTTCCCTGTGTCCGTAGATTTCTCATCAAATTTTCCCTCGTGACCATTAAACGGTGACCCCTTTTCACTGTTTATTTCTTGTATTAATGAGGATTATTATGTTTTTGATGTTGTTTCTACTGAACACGGCAGTCTTAGAGCATGTTGCCTGTGGTACCTCTTGTATTAAGGTTGAGAATTGTGTTGAACACACTGCATCATAACAGCTAGTGCCATATGAGGTAATATTTCCAAACAGGCTTGCTATTTTGTTTTGTAGTATTATGTGTCTGAAACAGGGGTAAAGCTGAATTCTGTCCAGTTTGAAGGGCTTTCATATGACTAAACTTCTTGTACAGCATTCAGTTCAGAAAAGTGGAAATTATGTATTGGAACTGTGTTGACTTTCCACAACAAATATCATAATAAAACGTCTTATTTCAGATCAGCTTACCTCAGATGGGTTTTTTCATGGGACTTGAGTACCTTGTTTCTTTTATATTTAGAGATCAAGAAAACTGCATTTACCAACCGTATTACTATATAAGAAATGCACCGTGAGGTTTTTTGTCACCTGCTATGAGATCAGGAAGACATTATCTCCTACTGATTCAGTTCAACTATAAAAACTGGAAGTTGGCGTATAAATTAAAGTGGAGGTTTAAACTACTGTTAATAGACAGTAGTCTCTTGAGATAATAGATGTACTAGGTGATGCAGTTTAATACCGATATCGTTCTTGAAGGAACTATTTGTAATGCCTTCAACAAAACAAAATCATTTTGGTTCCATGAATTTTGAAATTACTTGTGTTCATAAATACAACTGTGCAAATGGCTGTTGCATAAAAAAAAATATTCAGAAGCTTTTCTCATTTTCTGAATGAAAATCTCGGGCTGATAGGGCATGCCTTCCTTGTTAGTGAAAATTCAGATCTCGTGCATCTCTTAAAAATCCATTGCTTGGTGTTCACAAATAAACAATCATGTATAACTGTTGAATGGACGTGTAACTTTGGGACTCAAAACTTTGGATTTCTTCTGTAAAATGAATGAAATTCTGTAGTTTTCAGATACTGTTTGCAGGGTATACCATTTTTATAGCTACTGTGTTATACTGCGTATTTTTACAGTATATTGGGTCATACTCTTGGGCTGGTGACACAATTCTGTGAAGACGATGTGAAATTCTCTGAAGCATAAGGAGGAACAGGAGTGTGATGTTGTGGCTGTCAGTACCGTTGGAAGGGATGCATCTTGAGAAAAATCCAACTGTTCAAACCTTTACCCCTGACATTTGCTTCTTGTATAGCATAAATCATCTGTTTTATAGTATAAAACATCTGATCAGAGCACTATTCTGATTTTCTCAAAGTATATCCCATGCAAAACGTAACATGCTAATCATTAGCTGTATGCACATTTCTTACATTTATTTTATAAAACTTTTAGTGTTTATGCTTTTTGTATTTCATTTTACACTGGTAAAAATTAAATTGCGTTCTGCATTGAAGTGCCGTCAGGGGAGATGAATAAAAGTTCTAATCTAAATAGAATCCATGTATAGGTACTTTCTAATTTTTATAGGAATGTTAAAATGAAGAAATAAAGTTCTGTATTTGCAGCATTTCTTGACAAATACTGATGCTGTAAATTATACAGCTGTTCTTCCTTTGTATGGATTTTGTAGTACTCGCAGCGATTTATAGGTCCAGAGTGCAGCTGCTGGAAGTCATTTATTCTCAGTTCTGTATTAAATCTATCATATACAAATGCATTAACATTCAGTTCAGAGCTCAAGGGCTTACAGCTTTTTCTTTCTTGCTCTGAGTTGCTGTCCTGTAAGTGTTTGCAAGGTGTGCAGAAAACAACATTAAAAATCTTAAACTGATACGCGAGAAAAAGCGGAAACAGTATTGTCCATGATAAATACTCAAAAGAAGCTCATTTTGCAGTTCAAGCTGAACAGCGAAAACAAAGCCTGCTGTTAACATTTCTGAAATTGGTAATGCTAATAAGCTTGTTTTGATGGATTACCACTTCAGTTCCATTTGCTTGAGTGCCACTCTTTACGCATGTCAATAGTACGTGTCTTCATGTTACAGAAACTTAATATTCCCTGCAGTGTTTGAATTGTGTGCATCTTAAGAGAGTGTGTGAGGATATGTCATTCATTTACTTGATTCAGCTTGTTTTAGTTTTGAGGGTTTTTTAATTAGAAAAATAGGAAACTAGCTTATTTTAAATATTTGGAAAGTATTTATAATGAATGTTCAAAAATAGTTAAACTGTAACTGGAGTTTGACAGAAGAATAGGAGCGAGGGTCATGAATATTTGTTGAGCATATAATCTGTGCAAAAATAGCAGTTGGAACAGGCTGTCTGATATGAGTCGTGTACCTGTTCATTGTTGATGATTTCACATCTTTCATATTGAGATATTAAATCTAGGAAAATTGAACTGTGCTGTGTTCAAGACCAGGAAAAACTTTTACCTAGGGGAACCTGAGCTGATTTCTTGGAGAAAGAGATCCTGTTCTGACAGGTGGAATACATTTAGACACGATTATATGTATAAGCAGGTGACTAAACCAGAATAGCCTAAATGTGAAATATCTGGTATCTGTTAAACTGCGTATCGGTGAAAATGTTAGTGGACCATGTACAACATGACTTTTCACTATTAATAGTTTTACTGTAGATGTTTATAAGTAGCTTAATACCACTAAGGCAGAGAATGAAACAAGTTTTCAATCTAATCGATATTCCTCAAATCCCCTTTAGTTTTAAAATCTCAGAAAAGAAGCAAGCAAAAAATAACAACATATGGTATTACGACAATTTAATAGAATTGCAGAAATAAATAACTGTGGATAAATGTCATTCTGCCACATTTTTCAATGAGTCATCTTCCATTAAAAAAATCCCAGGCCAAAATATTTCCCGAAAGCTTTAACAGCTGTATTCTGAGCATTGTACTATACATGAATGTTAGTAGTTCATATTTTCCATATCTTTGAAACAACTACCATATGAAAGATTTTGTATTGAGTCTTGCTCAATATGTTTTACTCTGGTTTTTTTTGTATGAGTGATTACAGAATAGTTTTAAACTGTCATTTCTCTCAAATGCCAGTTTTCAGGTGTCTTTACTCCTACGAAAGAAGTAAGGTCCTGCTTTGGCGTATCTTCTGAACTTCCTACATCTGCAAGCTCCATGTTCTGCATTGTTTGCTTTGTATTACTTTATTTAGACATGTATGCACAAATCCCTTCTCTAGTCTATTGAAAACTGTGATAGGTTGCTTTAGTATTAAACTTTACATTAAAGTATAAATTTTCTTGACCGCCCGAAATACGTGTCAACCTCTGAGCTCTCTTCTCTCAAGGATGGACGTTAACGAGCAGTTTATTTAGCTGAAAGCATAAGATGGAGTTTTAAACAACATAGGTCAAGCTAACACTAACTGATACAACCCGCTCCTAAAACAAATAATTACACCTACCAGCCCTTTAGCTTTCTGGAAAGAGATCTCCAAGTCACATTAAGAACTAAGCACTGAAAGCAAAGCAAGTTTAGATAGTAAAAGAAAATGATGCCATGAAAACACTGGGCTTCTGAAAATTTTAAACTGTATTTGACGGCAGCATAAAGACAAAGTATTCCTTAGATAGAAATGTTAACGAACAAAAACTGATTGCTGCTTTACACATTAAATTGTGTAAGAGGACTGTAGGCTGCTGCCGTCCTACTTCTGGGTGTTTCTGCAGTGACTATCCTATTTTCAGGTGCTTGGAATCAAGTAAGGTTGGTACATCATTGACTCCTTCCCATCCACTATTTCATCATCTTAATCTTCCTTACACTTTTTCACTCTCACTGTTTTGTGCTGTATCTCCCCCATTTCCTGTTTTCCTCTCTTCAAATTAATCTATATTTCTGCTGTATTTCCTTACTCTCTTTTTCCTTGCTTTCCTCTCCTTCACTTCATTAGCCATCTCCTGCTCTTTGAGATGTGACAAGATCTTCTAGAAGTTCTTAACCTCAGATCTGGTGTTTAATGTGGGAGCCTTCTTGCTGATGAATGTTTCCTGCTCTAGTTCCAGGCATGCTCATTTATGACAAATGTGACCGTAACCGTACTAGGAGAAAACATTTGTTAGCTAATAATTAAGTGATATATGTTTGCAGAAAAGCGATTGCTGGGCTCAAAGAAAAATCCTTACAGGGAAAAATTGCTTTGCTACCTTTCAAAATCAGCTACTTCATCTAGGAGACTGATAGTTAACAGAGCAGGGTATTAGAAGTGTAGGGACCAAATTCTGAAATAATGGATAGAGAAGTGACAGCAAGGTGTTGCTCTGTCATCTGTAATAGGGCTAAAGTTGCTGAAGCATATGAGACACAGCATATTGAGCAGTAGTTGCAATCTGATGCAACAAAGTCATCAAAAGAAACTGGATCTTCCCTATGTGAACAGCAAATTCCTGAAAAACATTAGTAAAATTTAAAAGCTGGGATATTAACTAGTCATGGGCAGATTTTGATACTTTTTATAAGATAGCTTTGCTTTTCTGCGGTATTATATGTCAGTTTGCGTATGAGTAATAGTAAATAGGTATAGGTGCAGAGAGAAAGTTGCAAAACTTCGTTTCTAGTGGGAACCTCGGTACTGTATTTCTGATTCCTGTTGTCTCTAAGTTGACTGAAAGTTATAGAAAGACAGTGCAGAGTCTGTGAAGGCAGAGGCTATTACTTAAAGGCTTAGTCCTATGATAACATTGACGTGTGTTTGCACTGGAACACTTCATATTTTGTGTATTCCTGCATAAGACTGATGCAAACAAAGTCTGCCCATAGTTTATAGCCGTATGAAGTATAGGTATTTTGTGTGTGTGTGTGTGTATATGGTGCATATGTACTCTGTATACACACTGTATAGTATAGTTTAGGACGAGATGGATAGAACTGCTGATGATTTCTGAAGTCAGGAAAAATACATTTGGAGGCCAGTTAAGACTTTTTTTAGTAGAAACGTAGGTTGGAATTCTGACAGTCAAACACATATTGTGTTGCTGCTTTGCAAAGGCAGATTCCTGGTTTTGTCTCCAGACCTGGTCAATCTATAAGATACGTCTTCTAAAATGGCTTACTTCTGTTATGCCAGCAAACACCGTTGTTTGGGGATTATCAGCGTTCAGCATTGTCTATCAGAGAAGAGAAATGAGAAAGGAAATAGTTTTACATTTCTGGAGTGTAACAGTGCTAATTTAATTCATCTCCAGTTTGGACTGGAGTCATACCTGGAAACCTGTGTATTTTTTAAAAAAGCAAAAATGTGGACAAACTGGCTTTGGAAATACGTGTTTTCTGTGAAGGAGCAGGTGGGATATTTTTCGGAAGAGTTTTTCCATCCCTATGACACTGGAAGCTCTAATAATTTGCTTTGTAGAGTACTTAAATCTGTCAGTGACTGCGGAAGGTAGTGGCCGAATTTTGATTCTGTCAATGAGAAATGCACAAAGATGTTTTAAAACAAATTTGTTTGATTCAGCACTGTCCTGAATTCACTGGCATACCTTCTCGGTGGTGTTTCACTTGCTGGGAATGCATGTGAGGTGACCTTTCGTGGTCAGTGTGGTGCAGCTCCAGCAGTGTTTTGTTTGTGCTAAGGAAGCCGTTTTCCTCAGTCAGGTGTTTTTCCCCGTCTGTGTTTGTGTCTGTCTCTTGTGCCATTACAGTCTCTTGCGTTAGGCCATCAGGTTCAGAGGTGTAGTTGAGTCTGATGTGGAGGAAAGGGGCCATTAGGTCATGCTGTTCAGCTTCTGTAAACTTAGTGTTTTGTAGAGTAGGCAGGGTCAGCTTTATGATAGAATTCATCACAGGGGATCCCTCCTGATGGTAAGTGCTTCTCTGTTCAGAAGAAGGTGTTGTGGGGGGTGCGGTGAGGACTGGCTGCTCTCTGAGGCGGCAGCAGCCTCACCACCTGGGGCCCTGAACCACTGCCCTGCATCCAGGTGAGCCAGCCCTGCCAGGTGATGGTTCTATCAAGAGCCCAGACCAACAGGAAAGTTTGTGGTGACAAGGCGGGTCAGAGGACAAGCTGGGAAGTCAGTCCATGGATCGGGTGGAGGGTCAGGCCTGGTAGAGAGACAGCCCTGTGATGTCTCAGAAGCACTGTTGTGACAGGGCAGGATGGAGCTCAGGAGGTCAGTCTGTGGGCTGAGGTTTGGATTGAGGGGACCATGGCCAGGCAGGGGGGGACAGCTGTGGCTGAGCTGGAGACCATCAGTCCCATGACAGAGCTCAGACAGGGACTGAAAGTCCCAGAGTGAGCTGAGCTGGGGCTCCGGGGCCCAAGGGTGAGGGTGGATGGAGGCCCCACCTGAGGCTGGGCAGGGCCTCTGGGGCCTAGCAGCGCTCTCAGGACCCTGACACCTATAAGTCTTTAAAACCTGCGTGAAAGTGTTATCTTGGACGAGCTGCCACAACTGAAGAGCAATATGGCAGTCAGTATCAACCCCAAATCTTTTATCACTTTCTTGTCTGTGAGATATTTTCTTCCACTGAATAAGAATACACAGTATTTCTGGAATATGTAAACTGGAGCCATACTCAGATAAGCAGTGAATGAATGCACTCGGAAGAGTTTGAGCTTTGTTATTGTTTTTGAGTCACCAAATTGTTGGACTAAACAGATCTAGCTGGACTAGATGATCTATACGGTCCCTTCCAACTCTAAAAAAATTCAGTGAAATACACACAATTTGGCAGTCACATTTGACTGAAAGCTGAACACTAAAGCCCAAGTATAAGCTGTGGTAAAAAGTAACCCTATAATAGTATGAAATTGTGGGGGGTTGTATGTCTGTGTTTTTCTTAGATATATAATTCAGTTCAATGGCATCTGCCTCTGCAGAGAGTCAGCTGGGGGACTGCAGCACACTTTATTTGAAGCTGTCTTTGAGAGCTGTATTTTGACTGCAGCCAGTGCAAAATATGGCAGTGTGATTTATACCCACAGTGGTGCCTGGATCCCGTGAGCTGTGCTGATGCAAACACTCAGTGAACAAGAGCTGGCTTCCTGGTGTATTGTGCTGTCAAACCTTAATTGTATTAAGCATGATAAAGAGCAGATTATTTTTTTTTTTTTTTCTCCTTATTGAGATAGTGCAACCGAAGCTTAACTGTGACAGTAGTTTTCAAGTTTTCTATTTAAAATCTTCTCGTCCATTCACCATGTTTGGCTGGAACAATCCAAAGCTGGGAATCTGTGGCTATCCATTCATTTTGCATTCTTATCAGGGACAAACAGGTTCGACAAAGACAGAATGGTATGTCCCAGGGGGGCTGAGACAGCAGCCTGGGGAAGTATCACTCTTAGATTGGCAATGCTTGGAGACCGGATTATCTTTGATCTCAACTGGTCTCATATGACATATCCAGAGCTCAGCTGCTGAGTTAGTATGGAAGAACAAATCCCAGACCACTGGAAATAGTCCAGTAGTCTAAAAAGAAGTTGGAATAAGAGGAAAATGGTAAGCTATGAAATAAAACAGGCTAAAGCTCGGTAATGTAGCTGGATGAACTACAGATGCTCATATATTATGGTATGAAGAGAGTAGTAGTAAGAAATGGTTTGGAAAATTTCTTCTCTGTAGTCGTATTTGTCTTCTGCGTCTGTGGGTGGAAGATGATCCATCCATACTTGCAACAACTCCGAGTAACACAAAATATGGTCGTAGTATGTGTTCTGTTCCTCTTGTTCTGGCTCTGTGTTTTAGAGATACTTCAATCCTTTATGTCCATACTTTTCCCTGTATGGTTCAGACCTTTAGAAGTCTATGGTCTTAGTTTGGAAACTTGTCTGAAAAGTGAGCAAGTCATTCAAATCTAGCACAGTGCCCATCAACTTGTTAAGAACTGTGATGGTTTGATAGTTCAGAGGAGAATGTTAACACTCTGCTTGTAGTTCTCAAGTGATATGTTCTGTCAAAGGATAACTTAAAAGAAACTATACTTTCTCAGTGTTGCTTTCTTGTGTTTCCTAGTGGGATGTTCTCCTTGAAAAGTAAAAAAGAAATCAGATGGTTTCTGTATTTTTCACTCCAGAGGAAAAAATTTTACAGACTATGGGTTAAGAATGTGTTTGTAGAGACTAAGTTCCTTCCTCAGAGGACTAGTTACATTATTCTGATAATCCACATATGCCAAGATTTGATGGAGAAGTCACTCAATTATACGGTTTTTTGGCCCATTTATGCAGAAGATCAGACTAAGATTATCAGCTCTCTCTTCCTGTTCACATCAAAAATCTTGAGGAATTAATTCTTCATCAAGGTGGAAAAGAACAGTGAGCCTACAGCTTCTTTTGGGGCTCTCCAAGGCTCACAACTGAAAAACAAAGTTGAATTTCATTGGTCTAAACATTATGTTTTTTAAAAAAGTGCTATTCAATAAAAGTGAGGCTCTTTATAGGTGAGTTTACCAAGACTGTGATTCTGAAACTGTACACAGTATTGTGCTGTGAACAAAATATTCTGTCTTTTAGAAACATTAATATATTGAATTTTTTAGACTGTTTCTGGACATGTTTCTGGATGCCGTGTTACTGACTGGCTGTTACTGGCTTTGTGCTACTGGCTTGCCAGTTTTGGATTTCTTATGAACCCCTCGTTCCTGGTTATACAGCTGTTTTAGAGGGAGAAAGTCAAACATTTGCATTTGGAAGGACTTTTGAGTTTGATTGTTTGCATGTGATGCAGCAAAGTAAGAAATGTTTTAAGAACAGAAGGCAGCTAGACGGAAGTGTTGTAGTGACTTACCATTGTATCTCTAGGTCTGTAGATTCACTGCAGCACAGGAGAAAAAGGAGCGTTCTCTTGCATTGTAATCTAATTGTAGGAAAGGTTAGTTTCACCAGTTAGAACGAGAGTCCGTGTTTAAAAATAAATGACACTTTTTGCTGAGAGTGCACTAGAGAAATTGTATGTGCTTTACCAAGGTTGGAGGTGCACTAGTATTTGGATTTGAGCACACAGTTGCCCAATGACTTCATTGGGCAATGAAGTAATTCCTGCATAGTCGTGACTCATTGATGTATTGGTTTATTGAAAATATGAAAATATGTTAACATTAAGAAAATAACTCAGTTTTCTAATTCAGATGATCAGCTGGTTAAACCATTGTTTGCTTCTGTTTAAGGCTCTGCTTCTCTCTCTCTCCCTTCCTCCCTCTCTCTCTCATTTGTGGTGGATTGTTTTGTTTTGTTTTGTTTGTTTTTTACTGTAGCCCTGAGATTTCCAAGTTAGCCTGAGGAAATAAGATGCAGTCCTATGTCCAATGCATATCTAGCAGTAAATGAGATTTTAAAAACATAGGACTGGTTCATTTAATATTGAATGCTCTTTTCTTCAGCTAGAAACTTACAAACTTTAGGAAGTGAGTAGATACTGTGATGCTTTTGTAAATAATGCGTATAGAGCCTGATGCAATGCAAAGGAAAATAATTAGAAAGACTTCAGCTTGCTTTAGAGCAGGCTGCAAGCAGTTTTGTATGCATTTTGTTGTTCATACTTCATTGTGCCTCTTCGCATCATTTGAAGCTGGTGCCACAGGCTTTTATTGTTCTGATGTGCTATTTTCCCTTCCTTTTTTTATCCCCCCCCCGAATTTAACTGTCTCCTTCACCCAAGCCATTTTGCAAATATCTACTAGTTGTTTTTTTTGTGTTCTTTTTTTGTTTTGTTTTGTTTTTCTTTTTGTTTTTTCCCCCCAAAGGAACAAGATGCAGAAGAAGAGTGGGGAGAATATCTAGAGTAAAATAGGATGAGACAGGAGGCTCCTTACAATCCTGATGTTGACTGTATGGTTGTCCCAAAATCCATAACTTTCAGCTGTCCAAATAACAGCTTCCAAGCTTGATTCCTAGCAACAGTTAAGTCTGACTTGGCAGCTCTGTTGAACTGTGTGTTACTTGTTGTCCAGGCTGGCAGGAGACAGTAGGGTTTCAAGGAGATCTGGGTGAAGAAGGGAGGAACAAGATGAGTATGGTAAGATCCGTGAGTGCTTTAAGTGTATACGTAGCAGGGAAAGAGGAAAAACAGGCAGTGACACTTCACAGAGATGGCTTCTCTCAAACACCTTTTTCATTTCCACACCTTCCACACTTCCATGAGTACAGGATTCTCATCCCTGACCTGCTGTTCCTTTCTGCAGTGTGCTTGGGACATATGCTGGTGGGGCAGGGAAAAAAAAAAGCAGAAAATTTGTTTAGATGCAACAATTACAGAATTCCATACTTAACCCTGTCTGCACCTCTGTCTTTCTCTGTTGTTCATGAAGACAGACATGTCTGGGAGAAAAGACAGCCAATTTCCAGGCCCGTTCTCTCATGTGCTTAAAAACAGGCAAAATGTGGACAGTTCATGGTGCTGGTTATAAGATACAATAAAAAATGGGGTTGTTTTACACAGACTTTGTTCATTTCTTCTGAGATAAAGATGATTCAATTGTAAGTACTGCTGTAGTCCATTTTCACAATCTTTGATGAATTTAACTTGGTGTTTCCTTAAACAGAGTAGAAAGAGAGAAAAAAATGTTTATACATTACTTGTCAGTTTTGAAGTGCTTTTGGAAATAAATAGCATGTTCTTTTGCTGACAGGATTTGAAATCTAGCAATCAGCGAGATGAAATTGCTGCAGCACGTGCATCCCTGAAGGAAAATTCCTCTCTCCTACATTCAATATGTTCAGCTTGTTTGGAACATTCAGATGTTGCATCCCTTACAGCCAGCAAGGATTCAATTTGCAATGAAATACAGAATGCTCTCAATGTAATTTCTAATGCTTCCCAAGGAGTTGGAAATAAAGTGGGACAACCTACACCTCACACAGCTACTCTTGGAAGTGCACTTGATGAGCTTGAGGTACGTAAACCCATAAACTTGTGAGACTGCAACGTTTTTTGAAAAGTGTTTTATTTCTTTTTTTTTTATTGTATTTTTTTTTAATTAACTGTTGGTATCATAAGTGACAGACCTAAAAGCGTTAGAAATTAGTGCTCTGTTTAGTCCTAGTCTAAACAGTATCACTCTAAATCATTTCATTGGGATGGATCACTTCCTTCAAAAGAGTTTGGAATTAAGTTTTCATGTATGTTCAATATTTGACTTCGTTGGAGCAGCAGACAAGAATTAGTTCCAAGTGTGTCACTAATGGTGGTGACAGGCACATCTTTGAGTAAGTGGGCAGAACCCATGAGTTTAGTTTATAAATAACAGTAATTATCAGATGATGGTGACCACTGCTACCTCGACTGCGTTTGAACTAGAACATCACCAGTTGAAGTCCTTTACTCCAAAATTTGTCATTGAGTTCATTATGTAATTTATGTAATTGAAGAATTTAGAAACCTAATTATATTTTATGCTTATCATTAAATAGTGACACAAACAGTATGCTTTCACAAATTGTGCATTTCTACTTCCATTATTTAACCAAATGCTTGGAGAAAGTGAGTTCTTTCTCTACTGCTGACCCCATCCGAAGCTTTTGTATGGAGCTTTCCCTTTTCTCATGGCTGCTCTGGCTCTTACCAGTGTTATTTTCCATTGTCCTGCCAAAAATAGTAAAAGACCTTCTGTAGATGAGATTACAGACCATGCTCCTCATCTGGTGTAACTTGTGTAGGCCCAGATTGACAAAAGGAATGAAAGTTTCCAAACACATTTGCAATATGAATCTTTTTGGTTGTAAATTCTTGGACTTAGCAGATCTTAGCCTTGGAACTCCAATATTGATACATTTCCAGGAGAATTGATGTTATGACTGATGGTAATAGATATTGTCTGACGTTTTCAAGGAAAGGTTAGAGAAATACATTGAAATCCATATATGATGAAAATCCTGTAGTGGCAGTTTATTGATCAAAATGGACCTCTCAGTCACGCTCAAAGCTGAATCTGACAGGTTTTTTTCCCCCAAAGGGACAGGCTACAATTACATGTTACATGTCATCCTTCCTTGCTTCTCACACTGGGTTTTAAAATTACAGTTTCTAATCTGTTTTATTAATAAATGGAAGAAAAAAAGAAACATTTAAGAGTAGTACATGATTTGTTACAATGAAACTCTAAATGACAAATGACTTTAAATAAGAGCCATCGTTTACCTGTTATAATTTTTTTAAACAAAATTTGGCAAACGGATTGCGTCTTCTGATCTCAGACTGTATGTGAGCATTACCATTTTAATGATTTTTTTTTTTTTAAGTAATTAAATTTATTATTGGTTTAACATTTAAGAATTATGATAATCACAAAAGGGAAAAAATTATCTTTTGGATTGAATTTGTTTTTATTCAGAAACATAAGAGCATTGAAGTCTGACTGTTGTAAAAAGCTATTTGTTTATGGAGTTTTAAATATATTTTTACCTGTGTAACACAAATGGGAGTTGAATCTGTGTGAGTTAGATATAGCAAAACTTATAGAGCATTTAACTTCTTAAAATGATTTTATGAATTAGATGGTTGCACTTTTCTCTCTTTCTTTTCAGAAAGTTCTATTGGTGAAGGACCTGAAATAACCTTTGCTCTATCTTCTTGTTGCAAATACAGTGCCGTGAAATAGATTGATATAGTAAATAGTCTGTTGGGAACAAATCTCATTAAATGTTTATAGTGTGGAAATGTATCATGGAGCTTACCCAACAATCTAGTATCTAGATGTTTTGCAATGTCATTCTTCCTTTACCAGTGCTGGCAGTGTGAAAGTTATTACAGATTTATAGGTGAGAAAACCAGCAGTAAAATTAGAGCAGCTAACTCTTAAATCAGTAGATTCTCAAGAATTCCTCTTAAAGGCTCCATATAACTACCATGTCATTCATAACGTTACAAATTTGGTTTTCTATTAAGATCGGTGTTAAAAGAGCGTGTAGGTGTGGGGGTTATCTAATGCCTTTCACTGGTCTTGCATCTTCTGAGTGTAAAGAGATTCATCACAAAATGATACAAGTCTTGCCTGCCTGACTCTTTGTCAGCGGAGTCATCTGATATGTGGTCCTTTAATGACCAGGGCTATCTAGCAGAGCAATTACATAGGAGATGTCAAAATACTGTAAATCAGTCCAAAATGTCAGGAAATATAATCACATTTCTGGATACCCATGATCCCACTTTCTCATGGATCAGAAGACCAATGAGGGAGAAAATAGGGATCTAATAATTCTGTTTGAATGCTTACTTACGTTTAAGCACTCGGGGAGCTCGCCATTGTTTAGCCCTGTTAAAGCAAAGCCACAAAACTGTTGCAGATCTGGCGTCTTCTGATTGGTTGGAGATTGGATTGTCTTTTCTGCATAGATGCACTAATAAATATTTGATGAAATTGTTTGAAAAATGTAATCTGTGGGCAGAATCTTAAATCATATTTTACTGGTTATTATTGCCTGGACTACTTTTTTTATTTATTTAGAGCTGCACTGTAGTAGCTTTTTTGCCAGCACAATTTGTCCATCTTTGCATGAACTTTCTACAAACTGTCTCCTAAAGGAAGACATTTCTACTCTTGTTTTGTCTGAGATTTAAAGGCAGTCATTTTACTAGCTAATTGCTAATTGGCTGTAGCCTTCAGGTCTGTTTAGTCTTCTGCCATCAATGAAGCTGTTTCTTTCTGTAGTAACACCTAAATATTCTACTTGTCAGGTGCATTTTACATTATGATGGATGCTGTAGCCTAGTTTTGAGGGTGCTTACTTGAGATATAGGAGCGCAACAGTGAAGTTGCTGCTCCAGTGAATAGTGACCAAGTGGCAGAATTCCAGCAGAGGTGGGGAACCGCAGAACACTTTGCTATTCAGAGCTGTAATGTGAATGAGGGAATTTCAAATATCTAACACAAACAAACCTGTCTTCCACATCAGAAAGGAATGTCCTGACCTCTGGATACTTCCCTTGTCATTCTTAGAAGATCATTGTGGCCGAGTCTTTTGCGTCTAAAATTAGTTTGAAATTATCTATTGGGTGTAAGTTATATATATATATATTTAAAGGTAAATATTAAACATCAATGACTAGTTTTATGTAGTTTTCCAAATTTGTACTAATATGCTAATTATTAAAGTCAAAGCTTTTTCATTTTTAAAATGCTGTGTCTTTGGATATAGCTAAAGTAACAAAGACCTAGGTAATGCAGTCATTAAACACTTGTTATGCAGGAAAACACAGTTCCTACTGCTGAGAATTATTTTGATTTTGCTTTTAAAGTTATGCATTATTACTTAAAGAGGTGACAGCTGAAAGGCGTTAATTTCCCCTGCGTTTCAGAGTCCTTAATGGCAGTTCTTACTACTTCTTTACAATTTCCATTACTGCATTTCCCTAATTTCCTGAAATGCATATTGTGTTTGAGACGTATAGTAGTTTAGCCTGCCTCCAGGTAAATGGGGTGCAGTTTTCCTTTGCCTTCAGCCATAATCTCACTATTGTAAGGAAGCTCAGCAAAGAGAGGAAATGAGGAAAAAATGGGTGCCCTATACTAATACTCCTAATGTGTCTCTAAGTTATCCTTGTGAACAAGTGGTATCTTACTGCCTTCACCCTTCCAGAGAAGCGTCTTCAGGTACATTTCCTTCCTTCTGTGGAAATAGCTATTATAGAAAAGGACACAGGAGTCTTAATGTTGTAATTACAGTAGGAAAGCTTCTGATGGTGACATTAAGAGCTGGATTACTGCGCCTATCCAGCCTGGCTCTAGGCATAGGCAATTAAGAAGTTGCCTGCAAAAGCAAAATGACTTCCTGTGCTGTTGTGTGGGAGAGCCAGTCTGGCTCCATCTGCTGCCAGCAACAGGTTAGGGTATATGGAGATATTTCAGAGTAGAAGAGCAAGCCATCTTCATTCTGTCCAAGCCCTCTTTCTTTTCTTTGGATTTTAGCCTTCATGGTGGGATCCCCCAGGCCCTGGCAAAATTTCACCTTTTCTTTTCTTCTATTTTCTTTTTCTTTTTTTCTTTTTTTTTTTTTTTTTTTTTTTTTTGTAACTACTGAGTAGTTCTTAACTGGCTCCTGCTACTCTACTTCTGCAAAAGGGTATGAAAGCAGTCGAATGCCCATTTCCTTTGCTCTGTCTTTGATAGTGGGAAAATTATGGTTCCATCCCAGTTTGACTTTGGTTCCAAAGTTACACGTGAGATTTTTGTTTCCATGATCAACACATTTTTTACATCTTTCAATTAGGAAATAATTAAGATATACAAATAGGGTTAGTATGTTGCTTTTATGGATATACAAATAGCTGTGGTTTTCATCTTCAAAATCTTTAAGCTCTTTCCCTCCTGCTTGTACATAAACTCCCGTTCATATATTTTATGTATCTGGTTAGGTGAACACTGGTTTGGGAAAATTCAGGAGCTTGAAAATTTGTAGTTAATACTTTAACTTAATCTAAAGTTGTATCTGCTGGATGCACATAAATATCTGACATAGACCCATAAACCATTTTAATGGTCTGTCCTGTCACTTACTGAAACAAGTCCATAAACTTAATTTTAGACTTTTTATAGTCTCTCAGAATAGACAACAGAAAATTGCACTAGCAGTAGCACTGGCTTGATTTTTGTGATAGTTTGCAGTGGTATGAAAATCCCAAAATTCAACACAGAAAAATGTGGAGACAGGCAGAAATCCACTAGTACCTTTTCTTTCTAGTCATTGTTTGTGGAAATTTGAGGACTAGAGTTCATGCAGTCCCAGTTTCTGGTACAAAGCATCGCATAAGCCTAGAACTTTAGGCCCCAGAAGGTATTACAGAGGTTATTTAAGAAGGTTCATTGTCCACTGATTTTATGTATGTAAATAGGTAGTAAGTATGGGGCTGAAGTGCTGAGAGTACTTAAATAATTACAATGCTTTTAAATTCTTTTAAAATTTAAAGACTTCAGGGCAATGAAACAGTAGTGGAGGTGAAACCTACACTGATCTTGCAATTTGGGAAATACAAGCTTCCATTTGAATGACACAGTAATGCAGAAAGAACCTGCAGTGGTTTCCTTCGGAAATATTCAGATTATGAAGTCTGATTTTTTTCTAGTTTTGCTGGAGAATCTTCCAGCTCCCTCAAAATTCTTGTATAGTTCAGAAAAGATGGGAGGATTGAACACATAAAAAAGTCTTTCTTTCCCTAAATCATACCTAACGTGGAAGAGAATGTTAATAATAACCAGCAAGAAAATTTCAAGGTGACTGAAGTCCCCTTTCCTTGCTGTTTTATCTTTATAAGTTTTATCTTATGATATTCTAATAGAACACTTTCAGTACTCTTAGAATTGCCTAAGCTAGACAGTACCTGAAATTGTGATATTAAATCTAAATTGAAAAAAATAATTAAAATTCTCTAGCTTAAAAGTAGTCTAGCACATACTGGATAAACACAGATAAGTTCTGATTTACCTGGCCTAAATTCCACTTAGGGGTAGACACCATAATTTTACTGTTTAATATTTCTTCTGAAAGCTTGGAACTACATATGGATGTAACAGGTGAATGGATTTATGTGGAATACAGACTTGGTGATCTACACCATAACGACACTGTTTCAGATGTTCAGTTAGACTAAAATTTACTAGTTTGAATTTCTTTAAATGCTGAAGCTCGAATATACTTACTTTCACATTTTGTGAAAATATCACCCGTCCTTTTCTTTCTCTTTAGAATGTTTGGTTGACACATAAATTTTAATTTTATTTGTATTTAATTTTTTTATTTTTATTTAAATTTTTTATAATTTAATTAATTTTATCATGCCAAAACAGTTGTCTCCTTTTGATTGCCTTAGTGAGTGAGAAGCAAGAGGACATTTATATCTATGTCCTTTGAAAAAACAGTTGTAGAACAAAAGCTGCTATTTTGATCTTTGCCCATCTTCAGTCTGTTAAAGGTAGCAGCAGTGACTTTCTGTGACAACGTGGGATTGTATTAGGCTAAAAATCAGCAGAACTAGACTGCTCATGTAATCAGATTTAATGTTCTCAGCTGTGAGCTAGCACTCAGCACTGCTGCTTTGGTGTTCAATCCAGAGGACCTCCTGATCTCTAACAGTCTAAGTTTTGGAGGTGTTGAACTCCTCTTTCAAACAAAGCTGAGTCTCTGCTCTGAGATACTTAGGTAAAACACAGAATATTATGTAGTAGTAAACTCATACACAGTGTCATAATTGTACATAAGACATTGCAAGCTTAGTATAAGATACACATCATCTTTTTAAGAATTTACAAGGTAAATATACAAAACAGGCCCACTGTATGGGAGGATAAGGCAGACAGATAACCCTCAATAAGCATAGACAGAGACAGGAAAGAGTTTGAAATAAGAAACACTTTTTTTACAGCTGCAGTGACAAAACTCAAAGGGGAGAAACAATGCTGGCTGAGAACTTGGGAAGATGGCATGCAGTTGCCTGTTTTAAGGCATACTGTCTGTATGGCAGTGAACCTGGCGGTCTGGGCCTCAGTGCTATGCTTATAAAATGGGGTTGATAGCTTTTCATTGTTGAGTAGGATGTTGTCAAGATTGATAGACCAAATAGATACTGCAGTGATAAGAGTGCATGCATGTTTATAACGGTAGACAAGTAGTGTTTCTGTCTCCAGAAGTGAAATGCCTTATAGAAGAAGAAATGCCGGATACAGGTATAGGAGAGGATGGGAATCTTGACTTATGCAGCGAAAGTAAGAAACAGAGGAAGGACTCAGAGACAAGGCAGTTGTTAGAGACAAGCTCTGTTGCCATCCTAGCGCTGGCTCCAGGCCAGCAGGATTTGGTAACATGGATATTGGTTTAGAACTAGTGAGATCTGGATGGCAGAGAGAACTTGGCTTTGTCTGCAAATGACCTGTATGCATAGCCCCAGCAGGGAAAACAGAATCTACCATGGTCAAAAGTATTTTGGATACTGCAAGGGGAAAGGGATAGTTGTGTCTAGGAAGCATAATGTCACTGTAATTCATGCAAGTGAAAAATAAAGCAGCAACTTCATTGGGCTGACTTTTCTTACCTGTACACCTAATGTTTTCCAGAATTTAATTATCCTGGATCCTCTTGTAGTGAATGAAGAGAAAATAAGGCCATCACTAGAGAAACGTCTGGAAGCTATTATCAGTGGAGCGGCTTTGCTAGCTGATTCTTCCTGCACACGCGATTTTCATCGAGAACGTATCATTGCTGAATGCAATGCTATCCGCCAAGCTCTCCAAGACCTGCTTTCTGAGTACATAAACAATGTAGGTAACCAAACTTTTTTCCTTTTTTTAATGTCTGTCTCAAAGCCTATTTTAGTGCATATTAGAATTTAACCTATAATTAGTGTAAATTGGAGTTTAACCTATATTTCTCAGCATGCTCTTTAAGAGGTTGAAAGGAACATTTTCCTCAATAAATCCAAGCAAAAGCTAAATAAGGATCTCCAGAAATAGTAAGAACTTTATTCTATCATACAGTATGTGGAAAATGCTGTATTACACATACAATGTACTCGTGTTTAAGTTATTTTTGTGCTTATTGTGAACTGTCACTAGTACAGAACAGATATAATCCTTCATATGCTCACAAGAGCTTCTTTGTGATTTCATTCTCTAGTTTCCTCTTAAAATTCAAGGACAAGAGTTTTAAAATGTAATCTCAGTTCCTGTAGAATGCAAGAATTTAAATAATAATTCGTTAAAATGTAAGTAATCTGTTAGTGTAATTTTAGAGTGTTCACACCACTACATTTGATCTGTTTAAGAGCACCGCATTACAAGTGTAGAAATTACTTAATTTCTAAATTAGAAAGCTAGGACTCTGGTAAATCCAAAAATCTGTTTGTCTGGCATGCTTATAGGCCAATTAATCTGTGAATTTTTGAAAAGAGATATAGTTTGATTTTGTTTCAAAAATAACTACTAGATTTAAAGAATGGATTTGCCACTTTTATGTCTGGCAGTTAAATGATAAAACAGTGTAGACTCAGATACTATGAATATGGGTACACACTGTTAATATCATGCTTTTCCTCTGGAAACATTTTCTGTAGGCATACTGTTCTTATCTAAAGATACTTCAAGATGATTCATCAGGCACATTGAGAGGATAATTGTATGATACAGCTATTTGTTTCTTTTTTTGGAAGCTGAAATTCCTTTCTGTTCTGTAAGTCATACTAGTTAACCCAGTCCAAATCTGTTCTACTGAAAATGTTTTCTTTGTTTTATCCTATTGTCGTTAGGAAAATGAAGTGTAGGGACTAAGATAATCTATGCATATCAGATCTTTTTTCATTTAAGATATTGTATTTGTTGATATTTTCCTTTTATTTACCCAGGGGATGAAGGGCAGGTGGGACTTAAAGCTGATTTATTTCATTTTCTGTGAGTTCAAGTTGCTCTTTCACTCCCTATACCAGATGTTTACTCAAAATTTAGCTGCAGTTTCTGTTGAATGCAACATAATTCTTGAACCTCTCTGGTGGTGCTTCATGCATGGGTTAGCTGTGTGAGATTTCTTTAGCTCGGTTAGCTTGGAATGTTCGTCTTTGATACCTTCTTGTAGCAGATGCCTGTTGTGGTATCTGTTCTAGGGTGGATCAGGTTTGCTGTTAAATGGCTGAAAGTTTAACATGGGAAGGCATCAACATGTAGTAGCCAGAGAGCATGGGAGGATGCAGATGTGGTGTATAGCAACCCACATTACTCCAAAAGATCACTCTCCCCCAGTGGGATGTGGGAGAGAATCAGAAGAGTAAAAGCAAAACTCGTGGGTTGAGATAAAGACAGTTTAATAATAGAGCAAAAGCCGCACACGAAAGCAAAGGAAAACAATTCATTCATTCACTGCTTCCCATGGGCAGGCAGGTGTTCAGCCATCTCCAGGAAAGCAGGGCTCCATCACACGTAACAGTTACTTGGGAAGACAAATGCCATGACTTCAAACGTTCCCCCTTCCTTCTTTTTCCCCCAGCTTTATATGCTGAGCATGACACCACATGATAAGGAATATCCATTTGGTCAGTTGGGGTCCGCTGTCCATGCTATCCCCCCTCCCAGCTTCTTGGCCACCCCCAGCCTACTTGCTGGTGGGGTGGTGTGAGAAGCAGAAAAGGCCTTGACCTGCACAGCTGAGCAATAACTAAACCATTCCTGTATCATCAACACTGTTTGCAGGACAAGTCCAAAACATAGCCCCATACTAGCTACTCTGAAGAAAATTAGCTCTACCTCAGCACAACAATCCACTCCACTGACTTGAGAAAGTCAGGAACCAGCTGTTTAAATATGGCAAAAAGGGAAAATGTCATATAATTTGCTGCAGAGCCCAGTGTCTGCACAAGGTAGCAAAGACGAGGAGGGAAGCAGAAAGGGAAAAACAGAGAAGATTTAAAGGTATGAAGTATTACACTAGGGTTAAATGACAGGAGTGAATTTAAAGTTTTTAGTTTCTTTTAGTGTTCTTGATCTGCTTATACAATTAATATTGATCTCAATGGGAAAACTCTCACCAAGGATAGTTTATAGCTTTTACTGAGACTGGATTAAATAAGTTTTTCAATAAGATTATCAGGTGTCAGTTACTTTATTTCACAGCTCTAGCTCACTGAAAAATAGATGGTAGATGCAGGAGACAGTGCTGATTTATCACTGTCTTCTGGGCCCTTCTATTAATATTTTCAATAAGCTAGGACTGTGAATTGAATGAGCTATAAAAATGATGCCAGCCATTTGTTAACATAGTACAATTTAAGGACTAGGTTGTCATTCCCTTCCTCTCCTTGGGAACGCTGTTTTACTCCACAAGTAATCGCACTGTCTGTGTAATACTTCACGTGAGTCTATGTGTATGTTCTTATGGTGCATTTGTGCCCTGTGCCCAGAGTGAGGACAGAGGCTCTGTACCATAGCTCATATATGAGACTGGAAAGTTCTCCCTGTCCACTATCCACAAAAGGCATGCTTTTGCTCCTGTCTTCATCCTGATGGTATATGGTTCACAAAACATAGCTTACCACTGTCATTTCAGTTCTTTTCAATCACTCTTATGAGTTGTAGTAATAAGCTGCTTGGAAGATTTTTTTTTCTGGATATGTGTCTGTCACTTCTTGATGGTGTATTGGTTTGATTACTTTTCTTAAGGCTTCTTTCTATCTGAGTGTTGCTAGTGGGAGCTGCATTGCTTCAGAGACACCACACACAGTAAGTGCCACCTTCGCAAATCCTTCTCTATCAGCTGGTTTGTGAGGAAGCTGTATGAGCTGCACTGACACTGGTGACATCCAGTGTATCTCTAAAACCCCTGGGTCTTGTGCTGATGGTGGATGTGGGCTACCCGCGGGTAAGTGTTTAGCTTTAACAGGATCATTGCCGAGGTCTTGAGTGCCTAAGTTCTGCATCGTCTGGTTTTTTGAAACCAGCCCTCACTGCCTAAACAAATGTATGGGAACTTACGATTTAGCCCTGTTTGAAACAGTATAAGGAACATAGCTTTTGTGGTTCTTCAATTTGTTGGGTTTTGGTTTGGTGGTGGGTTTTTTTGTTGTTGGGTTTTTTTTTTCCAATTATTCAAAGTCTCTATTAAGCCTTCAGGACAAGTGAAATAGGGGCCTATTGGTGTCATAATAAAACTTAGAGTTTTTACCACCACCTGGGAGAAGCATCTTTTCAGCAGATACTGCCTTTTATGTAAGTGGTTGTTTTTCACAGAGGCCGTATCACAGTGAGGTAATGCAATGGAAGGATAAGCAAAATGTTCTGTACATTAATGAAGACCCAGAACCTTTAAGTTTTTCTGTTCACAAAGTAATTCAGACTTTAGAGTAGAGTAAATTGCAAATATAATTCTTCTGAAAGGCAGCAATTTTTCTTCTGGTATTTTGGAATTATTTGTGTACTATTGTTATCCTCTCTGAATTTTAATCATAAACATATATTGTTAAGGGATATATTTGCATTTCAGGACATCAAATAACAGGAATTACTACTCAGAATTTGGATAGGTTATCAATAGCAGAATCATACTATGGTGTGTGAAGAACAATGTCTCCATAGGAACAATAATTTTGTTCTGGTAATAAGCACTTGCATTTTCCTAATGACAAGCTCTTGTCTTGTCTCTGCTCATATTTCAAAATGAAAAGTTATTGAATACATTGGAGTGCAGTAATGCTAACTCCATGATTCTTGAGTTCTCCCTCTGCTTTTGCTCCCAGTACAATAGGGATATGCACTTATCTGGGTGATAAAAACAGATAATAGAGTTATGATTGAGTGTGGGTTAAAGTGGCTGTTGTGAGCAGCAATGGAGCAGTTAGGATGATTGCAGGCACTGCTTTCTCTGCCTTCATTAAATAGGGAGGGTATGTCTGAATAATTATTCTGCACCCACCTGTGGGTTTGATTCGAGATCACTGGTTAGATTGTTCAGACAAGGCTGAAAAAAGGTTGGTAAAAAAAGGTCAGATATACTGACCTTTGTATGACAGGTGCTTCCTCTAAAGTTCCCTTACTTTTGTAAGGTTATTTCATGATATTTGAGCCTTGTTAGTTTCTCAGCCTATTCTGGGTATTTGTTGGATGTGTGTGTGTATATATATTTATATATACACAAACCTTGTTATGCATTCTGGGCCAGTATGCTTCGTATCTTTTCTCATAGGCTGTGGTTTCATTCTTTCTTGTTCGTTTCAATAACTTCTGTTTCTTAACTGGGTTTTTATGTTAAAATTACATGGGGTTTGGGTCAAATAATGTCAGTAAAATAGTTTGCGTTTTCATTGTAATTTTCAAAGTTTTTGCATGTTTTCGAGACTTCAACCTTTTAAAAGTATTTTCAAAGGAAAATCTGAAACATTGAGATTTGAAAATATCTTTATAAAACCAATACATTTTTGTTGTTTTTAAATATATTACCAACTTCATACAGATTTGAAAAATGTGTCAGTGCCACAAAACAATTTCTCTTATTAAAAATATTTCACAGAATATTTCTCACCCAACTCACAGAAATGTGGGACTGTGCAAACTAGCAGTAATTTAGCCTGCAGTTCTGGACATCCTTGTCCTTCTTGTGCCACAGGTGATGGCAGCTGCTACTGCTGCTTGCTGTACCACAGCTATACCATATGTATGGCACTGCGATACTGAGCGTGGCATGGAGCAGAGCCAAGCCATCCCTTCCCACTCCAGCAGTGGTTTCAGTCTCTTAATGAGACATTTGAGAAAATGGAAGGAGACTAATGATACATTTTACCTTGAGGGCAGATCAGGAAGTACACTGAAGCTGACCACATTGTACATACTTATGTTACATATCTAGGGTATTGATAATCAAGCCCTGACCATCCATGTAGCTTACAGGCAGGTCAAGCTGAGGCTGACTATAAATCCCATCTGCTTTGTGGCTGAGAGCGTTGGACCACTCCAGGAGTGATGCTGCAAGAGAAATGAAGTAGTTGGTGGCAAATAATGAAGCACCTGTATTGCACGTATGGCATACTTGAATCTTGCTGGGAATGCAGCTGCTGGACCTTTAGCTCCTTGGGTTCCCTGAAGGTTCTTTAAAGCCTGTTGCTTCACCACAGGTTTGTGTCCACAACTTCTGTCTATGAGACTCACTTGGATTTGAGGCATATTTGGATCTGAGCACATAAACTGAAATGCTATGAGGATGAGACTAGGAACTAGGATCCTTGAAAGTAGGGGAACACCTGAGACAGGGAGTGAGCCGGACTATACAGAGCCCTCTATAGCCATGGGGAAGGTCCAACTGCAGGAAAGATGATAAAGTGGATAGTTGGGACTTCTGCAGTTGTGCCTGTCAAGATTTCAAATTGTAATTGTTGTTCACTTACTGGAACCTGAGCACTGCAAATTCAAAACCAGGAAATGGATGGAAAACCAGGAGTCTTGATTGATAGCATGGTTCTGGGCTGCACCCTTTGTCTCAACTCATAAATTCGAGTGCTGTGGAGTGCTAATGCCTTGCTTTACCCCTGTATCGAGTACTCTTCAGCAACGGCTTAAAGTCTGACCCACTGTCTCTATGTAGAGACTGCCTGTGATTGATAATGTTTTGTGTAGTATTTTATTGCAATTCTTACTCTAAAAGAGTGGAAGGATATATAGATACCTCAAAGTTCATGTTGCTAGTACTTTATGGTTTCCTGATGAAAACTTTTAACGCTTCCCTGGATAGAGGGAAGACAAGACGCTTTGGTTTATCATCACAGTGGTGCAGTGTATCTCGCATTTAAGCTACTTAATCTTGCTCTGAGCAGTGGATTTTTCATTTCAGTGCTTAGGGGGAACATTTTTGGTACTTCTGGAAACTGCAAGAATTCCTCCAAAAGAGTTATTTCAGATTGAAGAAAAATTTTTTTTCAACTTAAAAAGGGAATGTTTCATATTTTTAACTTAAGGAATTACCTGGTCATCTTTGTTAGGTATTTGCATCTCTTGGGGGCTATTTTACCTTAATTGCCCATGTGCTATAACTGCAGAAAAGTGGATGCTGATGGTTAGTAATATGTGTATGAAAAGACTGATACTCCATAAATAAGAAATTAGGGCACAAAATGGTATCTCTTACCAGGGAAAATTCACATCATGTGAATCAAATAACCAAACTTGTGAAAAAAGCTCCAGACACTTTTAATGTCTGCTACAGCTCTTTATGGTAAAACTTATGTTCTTCATTCACATATGGGTTCACCTAACCTGTTCCTGTCAGACGGGCTTCAGAGAACAAGCTATTTCAGAAAACAGTCTTTGACACTTTAAAAGTTCCATTAATTTGGGGCTAATTTGCATTTATGTTTTGGAGTGGGGGTATAGTCAGCAGTCTAATACGAATATTTTTTAATAGAATGCTGAAAATGTATTTGGAATGTATAATTTCCTTCATGAATACATTTTTCATGACTTAAAAACTCAAACCTTCTCATCTCAGTACCTGTCAGCTAGTGTTTGCTCTTCTATAGAAAACTGCTATGGTGATGTGAGTTAAAACTTTGTCCTAAGAGATCTTCTTGCCAGATATGAATAGCATTACAACCAGTCCATGGATCATATATTGATACATGTCTAAATACGCATATTTTACTATTTTCACATTGTTTGTCCTTGTTTGGTGGTGGTGTTGATGCTGGTGAAACTGCTGGAAGGACATTACCAGTTCTGCTAAGGCATGTACATCTTTTTATAGGGCTCCAAAATGTGATTTAATTGTAGCTTTCAGTGAAATTGTCTGTGTGACTACATGATATTGTGAATCTGTAAAATTGATAATTCAGCTCATTAATTAAAGAATCCAAGAGCTATGACTGAAGAAATGCATTTTCACATACAGCTTTGTACCTTTATCTGTTTAGCTTGATGTGTTTCTAACTTTCTCCATATAATGAAAATGATCTCAAACAATCATATATGACACAGCTGAAGATTACAGCATCTGTTTAGAGTTCTGTTAAATATGTTATTTGTTCAGTAATATGCTTTAGCATTGGATGTTCCAAATTGTTGCCAGTGACGCCATGGGAGTTAAGAATAGGGGACTGTTTGACTTGTCCTTCTTAGTGACTTTCACTTTCTTTCACTAATATCTTGAATATCTTGTATGTTGAAAAGTTCTGTGTAATTGCTCTCTGGTTGAAGAACTGAGCCCAGACTTGGCAGACTAGAATAACCAGGGAGTTCGAAGAATTCCTTGTTAAATTCTTCAAGAACAGAGTATCTGTTGGCTACTCATGCAAGTGGTTGAACTGACTTCCTGAAATCCTTTTTTCTGTATTTCTATATAGTAACACGAACAAACAGAGCTTGTACCCTGTCTTTTTGTAAAAAGTATAGATTCAAATGCTCTTACTTTCTGTCCTCTTCATATCCATATGCTTTATAAAAAAACTTGTTGTTCCACTGAAGTTTGGAAGTCAGGTATAGCAAAATGTAAACTGTAAAAATTTCAATGTGTGCTGTGTGGGTGGAAAGCGTCACTCAGATTTTTCTTATTCAGGGGTTTTTTAATGACTTTTTTTTCTGAAAAAATAACAATAAAGAGATTTATTCCAGTAAAATTGGTATGCTCATATGGCATATTATGCTGGCATTTATGCAGGAAAACATGTAGTTTTCATAATTCTGTTGTTGACATTGGCTGAGTACTTAATTCAGTTTACTTTGAACACTCCTATAGTGGGTTTTTTCACATTTTATATGCAGTATGTGTAATTGAAAATTATTTTTCTAAATGTTAACTCCTGTCAAACACAGTTTTATGGGGAAATCAGATATAAACTGTTCAGGAAGAGATTTTTAGTGTGCTTAGAAGACAAAAGTAGTCTAATGAATTCTCCAAATAGATTTACAGTTGAAAAATAAGCTGCAGTTAAATTTACCTGGTTATAGATGGTCTTACAGAATTTGCAATAAATTGGGATCTATGCACGTGAGCTAGAGAAAGATAATGAAAGATTTTCTATTCTTAAGCCCTGTTTTTCATTTAATGGTTCTGTGCCAAGCTATTTTAGGATTAATCGGCTCTTAACTTAAGGCTTGCATTGAAGTAATGTAGCGTGGTGAGCAACTCATGGCTCTGTAGAGGATGATTCAGTACAATAATCAGTAATTTGTATTTGGTATACCTGACAGGACTGGAAATATGTTGGGTTGCTGAAGACTAATTTTTTTTCAGGCAACCTTCGATAAAGTAGCATTTTCTCTCTCCAAGATGAAATAAATTCTTGACTATGGTAATAAACAAGCATTACAAATAAATATTAAGGTATTTGTTAACTCAACATCTACCTAGCTGTTTAATTTACAAGATTTTTTTCTTTTAATATACCTTATGGAAAATGGTTGTTGTTACTTGAGGTTTTTCTTGACCAGTTTCCTATTTTCTGGAGGATGTTAAAGACTCATCATTTTTCTAAATGTTAGTATGCCATTGCTAGGAACACTACTGCAATCTGGTGTTTCGGAATGCTTTTATCTTGGTTTTTATCCTCCGTATAGGACAGCCGTTTTTTGTTGTCCAAATACATTACTAAATTGTATTTGGTTTTGAATTAAAGGTATTTACGTCTTGTTTATGTAACAATTCGTACTGAAATGATCAGTCATTGACAGTTCAGGGAACTCTTAATAGAATATTGATGTTGCAGACAAATGAAGACCAAATCCAGGATTTTAACAAAAGAATTATTTTTTCTAAATAAATACAAAATGCCTTAAAATTCTTCTTGTAAAAAACCCTTAATTGCTAACTATGTAACCTACACTACCCCAGATATCTCTGTGCAATCTTTAAACATGTGTCCAGTGTGAGAGCATGCTGGATATTGTTTAACTTGACTTTGGTCAGACTTCTGACACTGTCTCCTATAGCACGAACTGATGACGTATAGACTAGAGAAGTTGACAGTGAGGTGGGCTGAAAACTGACTAAAGTGCTGTGCTCAAAGGGTTGGGATCAGCAGCACAGAGTCCAACTGAAGATCAGTAGCTAGTGGTATACCCCTGGGGTCGATACTGGGTCCAGTACTTTTTAACCTGTTAATGCCCTGGATGATGGGAGAGTGCACTGTCGGCAAGTTTACAGATAATACAGAACCGGGAAGAATGGCTGATGTAGCAGCTGGTTGTGCTGCCCTTTGGCTGGAGCTTAATAGGTGGAAGAAAAGGGCTGACAAGGAACCTCATGAAGTTCAGGAAAGGGAAAGGCCAAGCCCTACGCTAAGTTCTCCACGAGCCAGCAAAGTGCTCTTGCAGCAAAGGCCAACAGCCTCCTGGGCTCTGTTAGGAAGAGCACAGCCAGCAGGTCAAGGGGGTGATCCTTCACCTTTACTGAGCTCTGGTGAGACACATCTGGAGTGCTGTGTCTAGTGCTGAGCTCTACAGTACAAAGGAGACAGGTCTCTATGGGATAAGTCCAGTGGAGGGCTGTGAAGCTGGTTAAGGATTTGGAGCACTAACCATACAAGTGGAGGCTGAGAGAGCTGGGAGTGTTCAGCCAGGAGAAAAGAAGGCTCCAGGGGGATCTTATTAGCGTGTAGAAATACCTGATGGGAGGGAGTAAAGAACACAAAGCTAGACACACCTGAGGGGTTCCTAATGACAGGACAAGAGGCAATGGGCACAAACTGAAATACAGGAAATTGCATTTAAGAAGAATTTTTTTTTACTGCGAGGGTGGTTGGACACTGGAGCAGCTTTCCTAGAGAGTTTGTGGAGTTCCCATCCAAAACCCAAATGAACATGGCTGTAGTTGACTGTGCTTTGAATAGTGGGTTGGTCTGAATGAACTCCAGATGCCCCTGCTGACTTCAGTATGTGGAGTCCATGATTCTAAACATTTGAATAAATTCCAAAGTCTGTGCAACTTCCTGGATGTTCCTGTCAGCCTCTTTTAATACAAAGTAAATCCCATTATTGATTAGTGGAAGGTAGAAAGATATTCTGGTAATGAGGATAGACAGGAAATTCCATAAAGTAAAGTAGTAAAAAGGAAGTTTCTTTAATTTGAATAATCTCTGGCAATCTTGAGGTGGTGAAAGGGAGAGTCGTTATTAAGTTAAATTCTGTGCTAGTTAATCTGCTATATAAAACAAAGGTTAGAATGATACCTTGAGTTCCTTGTAGAAATCATTTGGGAAGTGGTTGATTAAAGGCTCTCCCTATGAATTTCATCAGCCAGAGTGTTATGTCTGCTGCATGGCTAAAAAAAACAATGCTTTTTCTTCTAGTTACTCAGATTTAAGATATTTGTGTGCCAGAAACCTATAGGATGCTGCAGTTCTTAATTTATAGAACCAGAGCTGACTTCTCTTTGATAGAAATGGAGATATCTGCATAGGTCTCAACTGGCTTTTCAGCTTAATTTCTTGCCTAACTTCTATTGATCTTTTTATGAGGAATGAACAATGGAGTTTTATGTGAAATAGCTTATGATCACTTTTGATGAAAGCAGTACGATATCATAAATCTATTGCATAAAAAATTCTAATGCTTTGTTTTTACTGTTCAGCCAGATCTTAAAACAGTGATTTAAAAGAGATTTGGGAACCTGAGCATCTAAATCCAAATTCCACATTTCCATTTTCTTTCTGAAAAGAAAGTCAAAACATGGCATAAAGAACAAAACCAGATCTTTGTGGTCATAAACAGCTTTATTGGCACTTCCTTCTTACTTTAACTTTCATTTCAGTGGATTAATGTCCAGTAGTTGTTTCTCTGTCTGATGTGCTACTCTTCTTTTTCTTAATTAACTAAAAATAAAAAGGAAGAATATTCTTTTGTATCATTGCTTTTGTGACCAATGTGTGTGATCAGAAGGCTGGAAAAATAAACAATCAAACCAACCCCCACCATAGTATTAATTAAAAAAAAAAAAGTCCTGTCAAGATCAGCTTTTCTCAAGAACTGCTTCTTGTGGTTGTTTCGTAGGCCTTTGTTGCCAATTGGCACATTTTCTTTCTGTTTGAGTACGTGAAGAAAATAAATGTCTTAAATTGGACAGCTGCAAAGCTTAGTAGAATACATTAGATAAAGTAAATTATTCTAATTACTCTATTTGCTGGAAAATCCTTGGTATCTTAGGTTATTCTAATTATTTTTAATCATTGTTTCATTATCAGTAGCAAAACTTAAAGAGAATTTATATGAAGATGGAAAGAAAGGATAAGGCAGCTACTTAACTATGGACTGTACTCGGGAATAATCTAGGATTATCTTTTCTGTCAAGTAGCGATGTTTCTAATTTTTTCAAAACCTTAATATTGTATAGGAGGAATTATCAGTCTGTAAAAGGAGATAACTGGTAAAGGAATCACTCCCTCCATTCTCTTATTGAATATATTTAGGTCTTTGCAGGAGAAATGAAGAATAATAATAAATTTGAATTCCATGTAAATAGGAGAAAATAAGAAATGTAAATAATTGCATACACCCTGGAAGCAGTTAATGAAAGACAAAAGTGGACCCCAAGGTAAATGTCTTCTCTTTGTTTTTCTAATACAGCAAGAATTGTTTTTTAGGCATCTTTGTTATTTAGGCATCTTTACTAACTGTGCATATGCACAAAGGGACAACGTATACGTGAGAGAGCATATGCACACAAGCAGGAACTCTTTCAGTTTGGTAATGATGTTTCTAGTCTACTGTTTGGAATAATAAGGAAGAGAAATAGATGAAAACTTTGTAAAGTTCCAGTAGAAAGTGTGAACTAAACAAAACCGAACAATGACCAGGTAAAGGAATGATGAAATGCTATGTGACAGCCTGTAGCCATTTTTTAAGGAGACAAGTTCATAATGACATTTTTGATCCTTGCTACAGCTGGCTAGGAAACAGAGTTTTTATTTCTTGCCTTTCAAGTTACTGGAAAAGTTTTTGTTTCTAATTTGAAAAAAAGAGGCCTAATAATCTTCTGGATTCTGCCAGCCACCTCCTGGGTTCAACTGTGCACACATTAAAGCAAGATGAAATATCCTGGTATGTCTTAGGTGGTGCTGACTGACATTGCCAAGATTATTATCAATTTTATACCTGTCCACTTCTGAACAGCTGTGGACCAACTGACCAGATTGTTGAGATGAGATATTCTAGATCCCAATGGGAAACCAGAGTGGTATTGCCTATGAGCGAGCATGCAAAATCTGAATGCACCCCAGGTAAGGCTGCCAGGTTCTTAGGCTGTTTGCCTCCTTAGTTACTGGGATCCTCAGAACGCCTGCCTCTCCGAGCTGTAAGAACAGAATTTTTGTAGAGCAAGACTACTCGGGAACTGGTACCTCCCAGTTCTTCCCAGAACAGACTGGGACCAGCAGATATGAAACTTTCAGATTTTGGTTCCAAGGCCACCTTGCAGAGCTGGCAGGACACGTGCCTGTGTTTTGTCAGATCTGTTGTGCTTGCTCTATTTCCATGGAATATTCTGCTTTTGGTAAACTGGCAAGATTCAGTGGAAGAAAGATTCCTTTGGAGATTTTCCAGTCACCTGTATTCCTGATTTCTAACGTTGTGCTTCAATTCTTGCTATGTTTGTTTTCCGGTTAGTCTGTAGCATTGTCAGTGCCATTTTAAATGTTTGATAGAATTATAAGCAAGTAGTAAGCCCTCTACTTAATTTTGTCTCTGTAGCTTTCATCAATGTTAATGTAATGATTGAAACTGTTAGTTAAGATACAATTATATAATATTTTAGGTTATCAGGGACATCTAGTACACCCTGCTCAAAGAAGGACCCACTACACAGATCAGGTTGCTCAGGGCCGTGGTCAGTCAGGTCAGGTTTTGAAGGATACCAATTCCGCCTACTCCCTGGGTATCTGTTCCAGTGTTCTATCATTCTCACTGTGAAGCAGTTTTTCCCTCTATCTCATCAGTTTCCCTTTTCCCCTTGCTTTGATCTAAGTGCTCAATTCAGCTGGAATAGCTAGTCCCATTGTGTCCTTCACATGTTTGTGCTGTCAGCCTCTCAGGTCTGTCCCTTTCCTTGGGATAGCTCTGATACTTGGGTTACACCTGTCTGTCTGCCAGATCTGCTTGCCAAACTGACTATTTGCTTTTTCTTGTTGGATTAATTTTCTTTCAGTTTTACTGAGCTGAGTCAAACTCTGAGAAGGGCACACAAGCTCTGTGTACATCCCCAGGGAAACAGGAATGAGTAACTGAGAGGGCAGAAGTGGGCTGGCTGAGCAGATCTGTCCCTTTTGTGGGCTGTGAGCTGTTAACTCAGTCCTCCCTGGGAAATCAGAAAGACTTTCTCCTTTATCCATCTGACTCATCGTCCTTTCCTGCCAAGGTGTGCATTACGGATTCATTCTCAATGCAAGTCTTAAGCCTCAGGTTGCACCCGTAGCGAGGTTCTTATTAGAGAACTAACTTCCTAACACCCGTTTGTTCTTTCAGCCAATTCCTCTTTAGAAAGCTTAGAGGAGGTTTTCCTACCTGATTTTTTTTTTTTTGGTTTTTTGCTTACATAGAAAAAGAATGCTTATTTTAATGAAGAAACATGAGCATGTTTCACTTCATAATCATCTCTTTGTAGATTATCAGCTCTTCCCCTCAGAAACAGCGGAGGCCTCCTGCCTCCTTTCACCTGTTTTTGTACTTCACTGATTTGTTTCAGTATGAAATGTGTTTTATGCTAGTCTATATGTTCTGCATGTATCTGTAGATTATAATTGGCTCTTGGTTGAGACAAAAAATAAATATGTAATTAGCCAGGCTGGGGAAACTGGGCTTTCCAGAAATACACTGTAACTGAATAGCATGTGAGTTGTGTATGAGGTACATGGTGGCAGTTTCTAAGGATGAGTTTAAAGAAGGAGACAGATGACATTCCCTTGAACATACATTTGAAAAGAAAAGGTAAGTTTTGTTAGGAAGGAGTATCATTTGCCACATGGGGAGGCACATCCTACTCTTAACACTGGTGAGGACAGAGGTGAATTGTGTGATGTTTGTAATTCAGGCTTCTGTATATTCATAGGCACAGGCAAAGAGTTTGGCTTTTCCATGTCTGGAGGGAAAGTGTTGTTTAGCAAAGGTCAAATATTCAAATTATTTGCCTGGCATTTATTTAGATACAGCTCCAGTGGAATACTACTACAAATGCAAATAGTTATTACAACTTAATTAAAACAGGGAGGTTGAAAAAATAACCTTGAGGAATGTTTTTAGATTTTTGTTTTGACCACTAATTCAGAGTGGAAGTTTTAATTTTTTTATTCTCTAGTGTATTATTGTAGCAGAGAGTCTGTGTGTATCTATGCTATAGATCTATAGGCCAGCCTGTAAATCTGGAATCAGTGTGAATATGATCCTGTCCTTGGTGTTCCCTCTGGCTGGCGGTTAGAATGAATCTTTGGTGACAGGAGGAAGTAAATGAGAAGGAGATCGAAAATAGTGTCATAGGATTGCTGAGTCTAGCTCCATGCTCAGGACAACCTTTTAACATAGTGCTCCTGTGGGAGTACTGGGAGACCATTGCCACCATCTGTCTATGGAAGTTGTACCTTCCCCTCAGTTCTGTAAGGCCTGGCTGTTGGCTAGGTGAAGATTTTTGTATGTGGTTTCTAGGTTAGAATACCTGTTTGCTCCTGTGTCCAAATAACAAACATTCTATAATAATATAAATAATAATAAAATATATTATATATTATATAGTAACAATAATAAAAAATAATAAAATAATACAGAAGGCACACTCCAACAAGTTTTTGTATAGCATCAAAGACTTTTTTGCTCTGTTAAAAGAAAGAAGTAACTAGTGAGTTTTAGTAGTGAAGAAGAGGGTGAAAATCTGAGCACTGGAAATAATTTAGTCAAAAATACTATGAGAAAATAAGAAACATGATTCTAAGGATTACAAGTGAAACAGCAAAATCATTCATTAAAAAAAGATTTAAATAAAGACAAGGGATTCAAAAGGAGGTAGAGAGTAGAAGCTATTTAAAGCATAAGAGCAAACTTCTGGAAAAGTGGAAAGCATAGAATGAGACCAACTTGCCTGCATCAGGAGCTTTTTAATGACTGGGAAATAGAATAGCGATGCAGTGTAAATAAAAAGACAAGCATTGAATGTGGTCACAGCTAAAAAAGCCATGGCACAAAATGTGTTAAAACCAGTGAAAGTTGCATAAAGCAAGAAGAGAAGTTTATACTAGTCCATTATTATTAAGAGCAACTAAGAAGGAGAGTAAAGGCCTTTCTAAATGGGGTACAGTAACTCAAAAACACTATGATTTTTCTACCTGCTTCAGGCTTCATGTAAATAGTTAGCTGGGAATAAGTACTTAATGCAGTTAATAAGACAAAGTGAAATACATGCCAGAAAGAGGTTAAAGAATATTTAAGAAAGGAGTGTCTGAACCATTGACCTTTATTGTAAAAAAACCCAAACAAAACAGTAAGGAATGAGTATTTGCAAGTAATAGAAAAGCAAAACTTATCTTAAAACTAGGGAATTTATAGATCAGTCCCTGTAACTTGGATAACCAGGAAGAAGCTGCAGGACATCCTTAAATGTTCTTTTCCTAAAAATCTTCAGGATAAGAAGGTGGTGATAAACAAAGAGCATGAATTTTCAAAACACATTTTGTCAAATACATCTACTTCTTCAACAGAATAGCTGGCTAATGGTTCAAAGGGAACTAGTAAACATGATGTAACTTTGCACAGGGCGTTTCACACTGAGAGGAGGACATTTTCATAAGCATCCCTGAGAAGCACAGTTAACTTAATTCTAAGGGAAAATACAGTTCACTGAAAAATACCATTCCTAGTGAATTGTGCTGCAGGTTAACTTGGGATAGTTTAATAAAATATGATTCTGCAAGGATGGGCGTGGGTACACCTACATTACATGTTTTCATTAATAAGGTGGGCTGAGGGAATGAAGAGTGGACTTACTGAGAGTTTGAATGATGTTACCCTGGTGAGAGTTCAAAGTATTTTATAGGACAGTAAAAGCACACACCACCACCACTCCCCCCTTATATATAAATATTTATTATTTTTTAATTTGGAGAAATGGTCTGAAATCTGCAAGTTGAAATGACAAATGCAAATGATTACCCTTGGGAAGAAGGCAGTTGTATAAATAAAAATGCAGGATTTCTGGCTTAGCAGTGGTACTGTTCATAAGGCATTGGGATCTGCAGAGAATTACAGATGAAATGAACCATCAGTAGGGCTCAGCTCAGTATGTGCATCACAGTTTAAGAATAGCGTGGACTGATAAGAGGAACGAAATGAAGCAGGGATTTCAGAACATATAAGAAGAAGCTGACTTAACTGAGTTTGTGTAATGTAGAAAGTAAAATACAGAGCAGAAGAGGAACATGATAATGTTTTTGGATATGAAAGGGGTTTTCATAAGGTGTATGTTGTTATTCTCCATGTCTGTAAAAGAAAGACAAATGTAATTGGTAAAAGGCAAAATTTTGTGCGATGTTAGTTTAAAAAACCATCAACCATATAGATGAGTAAACACTGGAACAGGTTTCCTTGGGAGGCCATAGAGATTCATTTGTGGACACAGTTAAAGACTAATTAATCAAACATCTGTTTGGGCAGCTCTAGGAACATTTGTCCTGTTCCAGCATGGTCAGGATGGAAAAAATGACGACGAGGTCCCTTCTAGTCCCGCTGATTATTGGCTTACATTTTTATTTAAGTAATATTCCCAGTCTTCATTGTGCATTTTCTTACTACAAATTGGTTTTTTCCCAGATTAGAATTGTAACGGTGAATGATTTTCATATGCAGTGATCAAAACTGGACAGAAATTTGGTGGTGCTTTTAGACTTGCTGGGTTATCTACAGTTAATAATCTGTCCCTTCACAATTTTGCCTTCAGTAGCTGGGGAATGCTGAATATACAAAAGAAGCTATTAATAGTTTATTCAGACTTGGAGTCAATTTCCTCATGAGCTGTTTGCATGAAAGAAGTGCATTTAACAGAGATTCAGCTTATCATATCAGCAAGATATTTTTTACCCTGACGAATTTATAACAACATTAAAAAGATTTATCTAAACTTAGTATTTTAGAATCTACCTAACAATTTTATGTCCTATAATCTGTTCATGAGCTAGAACTCATGTACAAGAAATAGAAGATTGAAATTGTGCGGTACAAGATTAAAACTTTAGCAACCAAATTGCATTTGTGTAATGTAATATGTGAGCTGTTCTTTCATAGGAACATTTTTTTCTGGAAAGTTGATATGCACAGTAAAAAAACCTCACAACCAACCAACAAACCAAATCTTTCTGGAATTTGATTGTATGGCAGAAATCCACAACAATTTTCCAGTATTAATATAAAATCTAATAAATAATATTTAGTATTTATCATTGCTCTTTGTAATTACTGTTACTTCTAATATTTATTATTTTAATAATTATTTAATAATCTAAGAAATGTCAACATCGCTCTTCTTAGTGCTTTTATATAAGAGGGAGTAGCACTTCTCTTTCTTTTGACTCTGTTTCAAGGATAGATTTACCTAACGTTTTGTCAGACAGATGAAACTTTGCTAACAGGTTATGCAGAGAAACAGCCAGCGTGACAGGCTGTGTGTGGCGGGTGGTTGTGTTGTTAAATGTTTATGCTCTCACTGTATTCTGTGTGCACCTCATACCGTGCTGTTTTGAAAACAGGATACCAAGACAGTGCATTGAGCTACCTGTTGGATTTGAGGGAGCTCTGCAAGGTCCTGGAGGCAGCTCCTGCCTTCGGGATGTGCATGAGTGAGGAAACCACCTGGAATGTGGAGTGGGCCGGGGCACACCTGGGAGGCCAGAGGCTGCGTCTGGCCTGCGCGTCCGTAGGGAGTGGACCTCCAGCCAAGCCTCACCTGAAATTTGGGAGGAGATTTTCCCAAGGTTCTAGAGGAGGCTCTCTAAGATTGCTGCAAGCCGGGAAGCCGCTGCAAGGTGTTGGACTAGGAAGCAAGGAAGGAGCAAGCTACCCACTGTGTCAGGGTACAGATGAGGGGGAGGTAACCATTTTCATATGCTTTGAGTCATTTGGCCATCTGAGCTCTCTTTCTCACTTACTGTTTTCAATGTTACAGTCTTTCTGGTCTAATAAACAGAAAGCTATAGTAAACACAGCTTTAGAGGTTGAGCGTGCTTCTCCTGCAATCACCTGAAAGAAAAAGCTGGTCCTGTTCCATCCCAGGACCCGGTTGCACTGTGCCTTTTTCTGAAATCTAGTATGCCAAATAAGCAGAAAATTTGCGAGGGTGATGATACAATTTTGTGTGACTAATTGCCGTGCCTACCCTCCTCACGAACTTCTGCCAAATGTCAGGTAGGTTTCTTGTAGAAAAGCTGTGCATGAAAGTGTGTCTGCAAAAGCAGAGCCATGAAAACTGGAGCAGAGCACCGTGTTGGGTATGTTGAAGATGAGACTCCTGTCGTCAGCTGAAAGGTTGTTTTATAGTAACTGGTTGGTAACTTCTATTCCACTGACTGGAATATAGGAAAAACCCAGAATATGTGTTTGCTTTTTGTTGGACAGAAATCACCATGTAAATATGAAATGAGAGAGCTGTGCAATTTTTCCAGAATTTTTACTGGAGCTTTAGGTACAAACTGATGGGTTTATTCTGGAAGAGACTGTAGTTTGTTCATCTGCTCTAGTTGAAGCAGCTTTTTTTTTTTTCTTCCTTTTTTTTTTTTTTTGTGTCTATAATTGGGTTTGGTGTTTGTAAAGGAAGAATGACTTCATTATGTGTTGAACTGACTTTTTCATGATAAGCTTGAGAATCTAAAAGCATACTAGCAAATGTCACTATTATATGTGATATATTTCACAGTTTAAAACACAATTTTTTTTCCAGAGTTGAAATTAGAATTGCTGACAGTAAGGAAATAAAAATGATTGATGGACTGTTTACACTTGACCAGCTGCTAATGAATTCTCACTCAGTATCTTGTTAGCTCGTGCTGAAGTAATACATAAGGCAACCTAGAAAATAGCCTGAAGTTCCTTAAACTACAAAGAAGAAAAATTTAAGTTATTGCGATGCTTTTGATCTATGAACTGTGATAAAAGCTGTGACTTTTGATGTTCTGCGATGATGTGATTGATAGTATAATTTTTGTTATTCAGTTGTTTACTCTTTACTGAATGTTACTGTGTGTTGCATTTGGCTCAGAGGCAGGGAGCCTCTTATTTTCCCTGTTGGCCCCTGTAGCCCTTGTTCAGGTGGAGCTTTCTGGAAGGAAGGGAAAGTGCACTTCCTTTTGAGAACATCTGAGTGTGCTCAGCTGAGAGAAATTTCTGGATTTTCCTAAGCTAAGACTACTATCTCTCAGAGGAGACTTCAGAGAAAGAAGGTAACATTCTGTGGATCCTAAGGGACTTTTTAAAAGTTATTGCATCTCAAAAAAACACCACTGAGAATTCTTAGCCTGAGAACAAGCTCGTAGGAAAGGAAGGGTACGTGATGAGTAAGGGAGGGATTGGCTGACTAATGCTTTGATTTTTAGTTTTTTATCCAGCAGAACAGCTTTTTCACTCTTTCAGAGTTGTGTTGCAGTAAAGCATAGCTTTGATTCAGTGTCTTTTTTGATTCTCTTAAGGAGAAGGTGGAGAAGGTTCTGGTCAAGAGGGGAACAGTTTCTGGGAGGCTTCTAATAGCTGCTTCTCAGTGACATATAAAATTTAAGTTCTTAAATCACTATATGGGTGAGTTGGTTTTTTCTGTGTGAGAGGGAAGGAGTTACCCTCTCATCAAATATTCTTTCAAGTGTAGGAAATACCTCAGAAGGCTGCAGGTGAGTATTTAATTATGAGATTAGCTAGTGCATTGTGGTGATTGCCTATGTCAAACTGTGCTACATAAAACACTCATTCTTATCTCCATTACTGTCTCCTGACTATCATCTGTAGAAGAGCAAAAATCCCACTCCTTTAAAAGGTCAAATCCTCTAAAGCCAATGGTGGAACATCGCTGAATTTTAATGGAGCCAGAATATCATCTTATTTCAAGGAGTTAAGCTCAGCTGTGTGGATATAAAAGGGCAGCTGTGTAGCATCTGGTAAAAATAAGGGGAAATCAGGGGGAGAAAAGGAGTCTTATTAATTTTTAAAAAAATTTTGGTCTGTGTTGAATATTTCATGCTGTCCTTTTTGTTGTTGTCTTTATTGCCAGACACCCATGTTTATTGTAGTGTCTCATAAACATTCTTTGAAAAATATGCTCGATATTTTTGTTAAAATGCAGTCCTGGTTATATATCTCTTTTATTGCAATTGTGCTGTGGTTTTGATCCTTTGACATTCTCTCTATGCAGTTTACCTGTTTCTTTTTCTATTGACATTCGTGTTGCAAGATGGAAGAATTTCTGCAAAGCAGATGGAAGAAATTGTGGTTTGATCTCCTGTTTAAGCTAAGCAAATTAGTAAACAAAAAATGATGAAAAATAGTGTGAATTCAGCCTGTGTTCTTCACGCATTTTTTATCAGTATTTTGTGGCAGATGAAATTTCTGACCCAGGACTAGACTCTGTACATCTCTCTTTGCCTCAAACTGTGTGTAATTATTCAGAGTATGCCATTTCTCCTCATAGGAAGCCTTATTACCCACAGGCAAAAGTAATCTATCATCTTTTTGTTCAACAATTCCCCTTTTCCCTCTACCCCAAAAGAAATCAGAAAAGATTTATAAGGTACTGCAGCCCACAAAACCTGCTTCATTGTCCTTAAATCAAGTATATCTGATTGCAAAGCTCTTATTGTTATAAGAATTTTGGGAGCAGAATATTTTACAGTTTTTGGTGTGCTTTTACTAAAGGTGAAAAATGCATTTTTTAAAATTAATTCTTTTGAGGGTTATTGCCACAAATTAAAAGCCCTTTTTGTCAGAAGAAAAAATGGATCTGCCTTGAGCTGTCCAAAGAGAGTGAAGTATTGAAGCTGAAAAGATAACATCAATTCAGATACTATTGTCTTTATATATAGTGTGTTACTATCCTATCCTTCTGATGTATCTTACTCAACTATTTTCACTGCCACGGCAGATGAGGTAGACAGCTTGTTGAGTCTGGATGTCACTGTGTTCACTCCCCTTTCCCAGAAAATTAAATTTGATTCGGGACCAATCAATATGAATGAGCAGCTTAATTTGTGCCTTCCCATTTTCATTACTTCCTGTTTACTTGCTTATCTTAATCTGTTACCATAATGACCAGTTACACAGTTTTGTCGAGTCCTTCATAGTTGAATCATTTTGGTCTTCTTTTTACGTCTGCTTCTCTTAACTGTTTTCTCACCATTCTTTCTCCGTTATACACATCTTCCCCTTTTCCTGCATAGATAGAATTCATTTTCTTCGCTTGCTGGATGTATTTCCTAAAGTTTGTGGCATAGGAGAAGATATTTTTCAGTGAAATGCTGATTCATTTTTGGACAACTTTAATGGAGATACTTGCCTTGCGCAAGAAATAACTGTGAGGATCTCAAGAGTTGTTACTGATAGCACATTTCACCCTCATTCTTAATTGCTGGTTTGCTTATTTACCTCTTCAGTCAGACATGCGGGGGTCAGTCTCTTCTCCCAAGTCACAGGCGACAGGACTAAAGGAAATGGCCTCAAGTTGCGCCAGGGGAGGTTCAGATTGGATATTAGGAAGAATTTTTACACTGAAGGGGTTATTGAGCATTGGAATGGGCTGCCCAGGGAAGTGGTTGAGGCACCATCCCTGGAGGTGTTCAAAAGACGGGTTGACATGGTGCTGGGGGACATGGTTTAGTGATGGTTTTTTTGTCAGAGTTAGGTTGATGGTTGGACTAGATGATCTCGAAGGTCCCTTCCAACCTAGATGATTCTATGACTCTATTTCGGCTTAGTTGACCTGTTGATGCTACAATATATATGCTAAAGGTTTTCCTTTCATAATGCTTGCTTAGTTTTTTAATTGTTTTCCCAGGTTACCTTTATAACTGAGAGTCTTGAAAACTGTGGTGTTAATGGAAAAATATACCACTAAAGCATAGCAGACCGCTGCTTTTGATATGCAGCATTGTATGTCCTCATTGCCCCATGTAATTGAATTAATTTTCCAATGAGCAATATTTTGGTGGTTTTATGTATGTTTTTATTTATTTATTAATAATTCTGTCTATGATTTACTTTTCCACTTCCCTTGGTTTCCCTGAAGTCCTCTTAGGTGAAATAGGTCATTAGCAACAAGCTATTTTTAACATAAGGGCACTTGATTGAGGTTCTAATGTAGAGTTATTTATTTGCCTCCCATAGTAGTTAGAGAATTGAGATTTATATGTTGGTATATTTGGGTCTTGTTTTCGTTTTCTCTGTGTCAGTTACTCCTTTTAGTTCATGTATATAATACCAGCTTTTTTATCCCTCATAATGATTTAGATTTGGATGCTTACAGATTATTCAGATATGCAGAAGATATTTAGTACTAGAGAAAATGGAAATAAAATGTTTTTCTTATGGGAGGAAGGCAGAAGCCTTTTTCATTATTGGGTTGTTTGCCTGTGTGCATTGAGTCCGGACTTAAATTTAATCCTTCTCATCTCCTATTTTATTTACTGCCCTATTAGCCTGCACCTCCTTTTAAAAACTAGCCTTAAATATCTTCTATTCAAGCTTCATTTAATTTTTGAGAATATATTTTTTTGTTCTTGCAGCATAACTTAGTTGCATCTGTGATGTTTATATCCCCTTTCCTTACACCCTCTCTCAGGAGTAACACTGAATTATCTCTGCATTTAAATCACTTCACATTTTAGCTAGCGATCTGAGTGTTTTATTTCAGTAACTGTTATGTTTTTGTGGTGTTAGCAATGCCCCTGCAGATATTTGCCCCCCTCCTCTGAATTTTGTAAAAGAAAATCTTAAACACAAAGTCTTACAATAGGCCATTAATGCTTATTTCTGGAAGCACAAATTAATTTGTTCTTTTTCCAAAAATAATTTTGGTTTTCAGCAAGATACTTGCATATTACATGAAGGAATCTTAGAATATAATTTAGCAGTATAAGTGATCTGAAACCAGTTGTTAATTTCAGTGGGTTTCTTAATTTCTTTGCTAAGGAAAAGGTGGAACTTCAAAAATCCTGAGGCAAAATGCATGCAGGTAGGGAAGAAAAGAATGAACAAGTGCTAAAGCTTGTGAATATGGGAGAAGAGACTGACAGCAATTTACATTGAGTTGTCATTTTAAATTTAAACCATGAGATTGATCCTGCAGAACAGAGGCAGATCTTTATGCCTGTTTGGGATCCACGTATCTTCAGTAAGATTCTTTGTAGATTCAAGGCATTATTCAAAGAAATTAAGAAATGGAAGAAAGCTTCAGGAAAAAGGTAGCATAGAAATGGCTATATTTGTCAGACAGTAGACGGGATTATGAGTCCTGTTTTACAAATCTTACAAATTATAATGTCTTAAAAGTGGAAATAGAAATTTAATCAATAATGTTTATTCCTGATCAAGTTCACTAGCTCTATTCATATTTAAGTATATAATTAAAAAAAGAATTTTGTTTTTTTTAAGGTAGCGGTCAGCTTCACAAACAGTGCATCTGTCTTTCTGAAGGTTCAAATTTCAGAAATATCTTACTTTCTTCTCTTAAAAGATCATGCAACTTCCAGTCAGTAGTAACCTGTGTGGCGTTTTTCAAGGTGGCCATGGCAGATATAGGTGTAGACCAACAACAGTTACAAGTAGCGACTAGGTTAGGCATAAGGAAAAATATTCTAATAGCAATAATAGGTAAGCATGAATACAGATTGATATAGGTACTGTGTTTTCCAGAGACAGAAGGTTTTTGAAGAAGTTAGGGAAGCATTTAGCACAGTAAAGTTGCTTTTGCTTTGAGATGGGGAGGACGTCATGTTCATCCCTTCCAGTTCCACTTTTAAAGTTTGTGTTGTAATCACTTGATGAAAGTGGAATTAGGACAGTTTATACTGACATCTATTAATCATATGTATTTAGGGTGCAAAGAGAGAAAAAGACCAAAAACCAACACCGCATTGTGTAGTGGTAGAGCAAAAAAAAAGGTTGATTATTATTAGTGTGTTATAGCATTAGCATATTTATGAGTTTGTATTCAGAAGATCTAATGGTGAAGCAAAAGGCACTTGAGTCAGACAAGCTTTAGCGTGTGCTCAGTAGGCAGCAAACCTGTTCAGCTCTGGAGACGGATACCTGAAAACCATTTAACATTTTTTTTTTTCCTTCTAGTAACTCAGCCTGAATAGTTTTTTTTTTTTTTTTTATTTCTGCCATTCTCAATTATGATAGTTAGAACTTGGAGAAGGAGGAAAGTTGCAGAAAGTATGAACCATCTACATAATGCTAAAGCAGAAGACAAGAAAAAAACCCAACTTCTTCATGAATCTTATTTGCATATTCAGATATACCATTGATGGCTGCATTTTTTCCTTCCCTGAAAATGAGAATAAAGCTTTTGGATAGTGAAGTCTAGACTAATTGTGTGAGTTTACAGGTTCTTTAAAATTGAAGTTACCAACAGCAAGACGTAAAAGGGAGGCGCATCATCATTACTAGAAAAATAAATCAGTTTCATTATTTCTTTTGAAAGAATAAATGACAACACCATGTATTCAGTACGAGTGGTTCAGTTAATCACTTTCCATGCCTTATTTATGACACAGTCTTGTATAAAACTACTGAAATTATTGAAGTGCACAGTGCTGGAGGGACACATCGTTTTCTTTTAATGAGTATTCTCATCCCTAGTTGATGAGTCTTTGTTCTTTAAGAAGCACAGAATTAGTATATACAATGTTTAAATTATTTGACTTTGAAATACGTTTCATTGGTGCAATCACTTTATGATTAGATTGTAGATAGAATTGTTGCTGAATTGCATCCACCTTTAGAAGTCTTATTTTTTACAGAATACAAAGTGGAAGGTATTCTCTATGAAAGCTGAAAAAACCCGTATTCTTATATAACTGAACATTTTAAATTCCTTTAGTATTTATTACAATAACATCCATCCTATTTATGTCAGTTGACCTAAGGCAACTACTAAGGCAATCATCAAACATTAAATTTAATCCAAAGAAATTCCATACTAATGCAACATTAATTAATGCTCATTTGTATATTATTATTGTTACATGTGTCGTGTCTGTAGTGGTGACATGTTGAAGTGTCCACTATTATGAGTGTATTAGAGCTTTAATGTAACAGGACTGGGTATGATGAATTCCATGTTGCAGACTCATTTGCTATTACACAGCAGGTGCTCCTTTGTAGTTAACCATCTAAAGAGACAGTTTAAAGAATGAGTTATTTACATACAAAATCAATGTTGATGAATTAGAATATAAGCTCCATGCCATGTGGGATTTTCACAGTTGTACACGCTGCACTTCAACTTACATAAAAATTCTTGGCAAGGTTCTAGTGGCAAAATGTTAATTCCTTAGGTGTTCATTAAAATAACATTAATCATGAACTCTGATGTTCACGTTGATTTATTCTGAAAGTTTATAATTAAAATTTATAAGATTCTATAATTAGGTAGAGCAGGAAAATGGAATTTGGCCTTGTTACTTTATAATGGAACTATTAATTCACTTAAATGGTATTTTTTGAGGAATTTAATTAAAATCTGCTTTTAAATATCGATCATACCACATATGAGGTTCATGTGTGTCTTTCTATGTTGAAAGGTGTTTTGCAACACTGTGAGAAAAAGGCTAATTTTTTGTTTACCATTGAAGTGGACTTGAGAAAGCTGAAAAAATATTCTGCTTTCTGGTGAGCTGCATCTTGATTTTAAGAACCCCTCAGAGGGAAATCTGATAATTAAATCTACAGGGTTTCAGATAATATCTATACTTTAGATGACTGGATGGATGTTATTCAAGCTACCTGGAAGTTTTCAGTCTGTCATTATTAATTACGTGATAATTATATTTCTGCATCAAAAATGGACGTGAAAAGTGTTACTGTTACACTATCATTCATTTCTCCTAGAACAAAGAAAAGAGGCAGCTTTTCTTGTCAGAGTAAATTTACTTTCTGCGGTACTTGTGAATATTACGTATTTGTAGGGCTTCGAAGAAGCCGTGTACACATTCAAAGAGGGACTATTAAGACACCACATTTGGCTCAGTAAGTCCCTCACCTACAAATTGTTGGAGTCTATAGGGGCATCTAGGGACATACTGTTCTGTGCTTGCCCCATTCTTCAGTTCTTCGGGTTCTGTCTTCCAGCTGCTGTTCAAGACACGTTATCGAGCCTAGATGTAGAATCATAGAATAGGTTGGGTTGGAAGGGACCTTTAAAGGCCATCTAGTCCAATTCCCCTGCCATAAGCAGGGAGATTTTCAACTAGATCAAGTTGCTCAGAGCCCCGTCCAGCCTGACCTTGAATGTTTCCAGGGATGGGGCATCTACCACCTCTCTGGGCAGCCTGTGCCAGTGTTTTACCACCCTCACCATAAAAGATGTCTTCTTTATATCTAGTCTAAATCTACCCTCTTTTACTTTAAAGCCATTACCCCCTGTCCTATCACAACAGGCCCTACTAAAAAAATCTGTCCCCGTGTTTCCTGTAGGCCCCCTTTAAATGCTGAAAGGCCACAGTAAGGTCTCCTGGAGCCTTCTCTTTTCCAGGCTGAACAACCCAACTCTCTCAGCCTGTCTTCATAGGAGAGGTGCTCCAGCACTCTGATCATCTTTGTGGCCCTCCTCTGGACCCATTCCAACAGGTCTATGTCTTTCCTCTGCTGAGGGCCCCAGAGCTGGATGCAGGACTCCTGGTGGAGTCTCACCAGAGCAGAGTAGAGGGGCAGAATCATGTCCCTTGCCCTGCTGGCCACATTTCTTTTGATGCAGCCCAGGATGCGGTTGGCTTTCTGGGCTGTGAGCACATGTTGCCAGCTCATGTCCAGCTTTTCATCTGCCAGTACCTGCAAGTCCCTTCTCCTCAGGGCTGCTTTCAGTCCCTTTATCCTCCAGCCTGTATTGATACTGGGGGTTTACCAAGTACAAATACTTATGGCTTTAGTGGTAAGATTTGCATTCCAGAAGCCTTGGCCTCTGAGACCCATGCAAAAATCTGGATCAAAAAGATCTTTCACTCAAGAGAGGAGGATCAAGCTAGAGAAGGAATGTGACTTGAACTGTTCTTTCTCACCCGTTCAACTATTTCTAGTAGACCAGATGGGAACTAAATACAGCTGCTTGTATTTGACACTATATGTGATCATGTAAATTGTTTACATTAACTATCTTTGAGTACCTACACTGCTAATAAAGCAATTTCCAGAATTTATTACAGTTCCATTGATACTGGAATCCTGGCTTTATTTTTCTAGTCAGTGGTATTGCCCTTACAGTTTTGTTTTGTTTTGTTTTACCATTCATGTTACGGTTCTTGCACAATTTCTGTTCTTTTATCCAATCTGAGGATTGGAAATAACAGTAAAAGAAAGAAAATGTCTTCAGAGAGAAGGGGAGATACTGAGTGTGTGTCAGTAAAGCGACCTAGTACACAACATCTGAGGCTGGTACGTTTTCTGTTTGTTGTATGTTGCCGAAAGAAGCCTGATATTTGCAATGTATCTCTGAAAAAAATTTTTTTTTTTTTTTTTATTGGTAGCTCTCAGATTCCTTACCAAAAAGTTTGTACAATGCCTTATACTGCAAATTTTGGTCATTTTTTAATTGAAAGTCATTCGGTATAGATGTTATTTTGGTGTTTGTTATTTATTTTATATACTGTCTTGAGACACATGCAGTCATTTGTCAGATTAATGATTAATCTTCTTATGTGCCTTCTTCTTTAGATAGCTCAATTCAGCTACTTGTGCTCAATTTCCTAACGGGTGTTTCAGCCCTGTAAATTGCTGTACAAGCATGAGCCACTGATGGATGGTGTGAGGTGTGAATTGTTCCTTGTAGCAAGATTTATTTTTAAATTTGTCTGGTGATTTTTTTTTTTTTTTTTTTTTTTATTGGTAGAGGTTATACTCTTATCAGTTTGTATTTTGCAAGCATAATGAATTCACCCAGCTTTTTCTTGATAAAATGATCTACCAGGGTACGGTGGTGTCACTTAACTGCAAGACTGAGATTGATGCTGTTGACTACCTCTATTTGTGGTTTGTGGATCTCATTGCAAGTGGAAATGATATATGAAAGTGACTCTCAGTAAATAAATAATTGAACCCATCTTGCTAACTTGTAGCTTAGAAGACTGGGGCTGTATTAGTGATACTTTTTGGTTTTGTCCACATAACTAGAGCATTTACTGTTTCTGTGCACTCTGAGTCAACATGTAGCTGGCAATAATCTGTTGGAAAGCAGGTGTATGCTAACGTAGGACCTTAGGACTGAGTCCTTGTTTGGGTTTGCTTAACCTAGGGTTTTTTCATCATATGGACTTTTCAGGGAAGGTACCTACCTGCCATCTAGTTTTCTGGAAGGCATCCATCTTGTTGAGAATAGCAGATTTTGGGTTGTAGACCATTAAAAAAAGTTCTATGTGTGGAAACATATATTTTAACACTCTAGATGTGGGGTGGGCATGTATTCCCCTGCTGCTTTGGGCCCTGGGATGTTGTGTGTGTCTTTCAGAGCACCGGAGTGGCCCATTGGGGTTACAGAGCCCGGCACTACAAAAGCCCAGGAAGTTGGTGGTGATAGTATAGCAGCCCTGTGAGGTGTGCAATTGCTGCTACTTCTGTGACCCTGCTTTTCTACCATTTGTCTATTGATACGTTGGTCTGAAACTACAAGTCTTTCAGGAGAGATGCAAGACACTCTAGATTCATTAATGTATGCTTCATTATTCAGGAAAGGAAACAAAAGGGAAAATGTTTGTGTGTAGACGAATATATACCTAGTTGTGCTTGTTTAACCAGATCTGTCAAAAAGATTTTGTGTCTCTTGGCATAAGAAAATATTTTATCATGTTCCTTAGCCTAAATTCATTAGAGTGTCTAACATTGAAAATACGATTCTCTATAAATTAGAAGTACATGGAGCCTTTGAACATTTGTCCGTTTTTGAGTAACTGCATCAGCGCCAGGATCACATTCACGTGCTCTAAAAATGTGGGGGCAGTGGGTCAGGGTATAGAAGAGGAAGGACAGAGTAAGGGTAACTGAAATACTCTTTCGGGAGAATGGTAATTGATCCTAACAGCTCAGGCCTTCTATTATAACCAGAATGCGTAAATGTTAAAACCAACTTTGAAATGAAGCAGGTGACTTCCTCCTGCAGTGCAACAGTTGCTTGACTCCAGAATGACACCTGCATTTTGGGCTCCATTTTACGATTAGCAAAATCTACTTTCAAACTGTGCATAGTATAATTCCAGCACTGTAGTTGACAATTTCAAGAAACCGTGTTGTAAAGAAATAAGAAACTGAAGTGTGGAGGTTTAAGATGAGTCTTAAAAAGACAAGTAATGTTTTGAATAGCAAATAATTTATGCAAAATATGTTACAAAATCTAAGATGCTAAATAAATAACCAGTACAATGTATTCTGTTTTGACACTTTGTTTCCACTTAAAAGATAGTGAATGCAGATTCATTTGTTAACAATATTTTGAAGCTATTTTTCATTATATTTGCTTTATATTTTGTACAAACAGTTGAACTGTAATTTTAAATTTCAGTCTTCTGCTTTGAAGCTACACGAAAATATGATGGGATAAACATTCAGAAAAATAGAATTGTGGTTATATAATTTCTCTTTATTATAAAAAAGTTGCTTCACCATATGAAACTTTTTTCTCCTATATTTTGAAAGGCTCATGTTCCCTTTTATATTTCACCGAGTCAGCATGATATAATGTGTTTCTAATTCCTGTAATCTTTTGTGATTACAACATGAGGGTAATATTATAAAAGTTATTCTCATACAGTATTGAGAAGTCTTGAAGATTTAAAACCGAAGAATGGGGTATAAGAATGCTTCAATCCAGATATTAAATGGTAGACAAATATGCAATGTAGTAATTGTTAAAGACTTCGTACTACATCTTTTTGTATTTAAAGGTTTTGCATTTTTTTTTCTTAGCTTGATGCATCATAACGTTAGAGGGCTATTAACCTTTACCATTTGGTTCGAATTTCTCTATTTTTCAGCAAAGTAGATGTTTCTCAGTTTTGAGTAACTTTTTACATTCTAGGAGTAGTATAACTCTAAGGGCTTGCTTCTGTTGCCACTTTGCTCAGCAGTGATCTTTGACAGGAGTAGGGTTTGGACCCATTTGTTTTAAGTAGAAATACAAATGCCTGATCTGGCAGGCTATGCTTTCACAGCGGATTTTGTAAAGGCAGCTGCCTATTTAAGTCTCTTGTCCATATTGTCTTGCAGAACAGTGAGACTTTACAAAACATCATCAGTTGCATACATAAACTTTCTTGTTGAAATACATCTGTTTATCATTACGTTTTTCTGATTTAGAAATCAGGCTGTATTTCAAGGCAACAGGTAAGTTTGAGGAGAATTGTTACTTTTTTATTATTATTTTCATTTATAAGAAAACTTGGCTATGTATTTCAAGAATTTCTTAGAAGTCTGAATAGTTAAACCCTCCTTTTGGTTAATGCATTACTTCTGGAACCAGTAGATAAAATTCTACACATTAAACACTGTAAAAACGGTGCATATTCTGCAAAGGACAGAATTTTCGATTAAAGTTTTCTGGGCACAAAAGCAGTAACAAAATGATCCCTACAAAACAGAGTAACTTAATAACACAAGAAATAACTTTTGTTAATTTGAAACTTTAGAAACTGAAACTTGTAAAGTAAGATGTAATTAAATTATGGTACTGTACATACCAGCTGTTCTTGGTAATTGAAACTTTACAATATGAAAAATACATTACATCTGTACAGTTTATACAGGTAGGTAGGATGAGTTCTGAAAAAGATTCACTTCGAGGGTCATACTCTGAAGTCAAAAAAATACTGCACAACTTAACTAATTACAAATTGTAGACTTGAAACAATTAATCTTTGTGATTTGTTTTTAATTTGAACAGGGGATCCTAGAATCCATAGTATGTCTTGTCATTTCTGTCCATAATGTTACATAGAATTTGGTTGCAGCCTCTGCTACAGGAAAAGAAAAAGACAACAACAAAAAACACCAGTTAAGCCAGCTGCTGACTGTGTTCCTTGATTCGTGCTGTTGTTGTTATTGTGCTCAGATCCAGATCAGTTTCTAGGTGTGTTTCCACTGTTTCTTCCTGGTTGTTCGAGTCATAGGGCTTGTGAGCAAGGAGTTCATGGTGTACTCCACAGTAACTTATCGTGGGCTGATCATAGGCAAGAAATGTTGACACATTCATAGACAATGGTATCTAGGGGAAAAACAAAGATGAAAAACAGCCAGTTACCAAAAGACATAATCAAATTGTACTTCCCTGAATTTGATGTTGAAGAAATGGACTGTCTGAAAACATTGGCTAACGCCAAACATAGTGCTGCACGTAAAAAAAATATCTTCCTTTTCTCTTTCCCCCTGCCCCCTCCACTCCACCCAAACCCTGGTCTTTACTAGGGTGTTTTATGCCCAACCACTACCACGTTTGATCTTGTGGCCCAGGACTAGGTGTGTGCTTGAATGCGTTGTGAGGATTAGGATGTGATTGAACTCAGATTATCTTTAGAATGTAATTAGCATCTGCTAAAACCAATGTGACAGGGAGGCAAAAGAGGAGTGACTCAATTTGGAGATATATGGAATATTTCAAATGAAATTAAAATGGCTTTTCAAGTTTAAAAGTGATCTTGCTTGAATAGATCAGTGGGTGTGATTCCTTTGGTCTGCTGGGAAATACAGATGACATGTTTCCTATTATTTATAGCATAAATATCGATTTGAATCTAGCAGCTTTCAGTAAATATTGGACCGTTGAAGATCTATTGTTATGTTATGGTAGCTCTGGAAGCTTCCCTTTTGCAGGTTTAATTTGAATTCTTTAGGCAGAAAAGTTATTAAATTTTTTTACTGTTTTCTTGGGGATTTTGAACACACTTCAGCATAGAATTATTTACAGTACACTGTAGAATCAGAGGTGCAATTAATACAGATTTTGAATTGTATGCATTTGTACTATTAGATTTACTTTTATATCTATTAAGACAAAGGATGAAAAGGGTGACTATATTATAATAGCTGTGTGAGTCATGCTTTAAAGTATTTAAAAATCAGATTTCCAGTCCATTGTAAATTAAAGAGAACAACTTATATTTGTGACTTTTATTGTCCTCTTGCTGTTATTTTGAAGACAGACTGAAATGTAATAAAACTAAATGTGAAGACAGGTAATATTTAAAAGCATTTTGATTTGAAATATGAAATAACACAAACCAAAACTGTTTCTCATTCGCACAACTGTTTGATGCATTTGGATGTCCCACCTGTACCTCTACACGCTCATGACAGCACGTTGGAAGTCCCATCGTAAACACTGCTCATAAGCTGTGCAAAACATGGAGGCAGACTGAAAAATATAAGGAAACAAATGGCTCTTCTACCTACATATCAATAGCTCATGAAGAGCTAAATAACATTCAGCGTAGAAGCTGGGCGTATGTAGCATATCATGTGATCATACTGTCTGAATCAGAAGAATATCAGTTAAAATTGTGACAAAACTGTATCTTCATAGGATGGGATCAGAAAATCAGTGCAATGTATCTTTTTCTGTCCTGACTCTTGTATTTGAAAGATTTAATGTTAAAGACACCATACTGTATCATAGGTGTCTGGTGATCTATATCTCTTCATTCACAAACATTCATGACCTCTCTGCATTTCATGTAGCCACCTTGGGCGTGTTTTGTTTATTTTCCTCATGATGAACACTGGATGAACACCTCAGGCTTTCTTAAAATAATGAAAAGACTTTACCCGAGAAGGAACTCTGGCACATTAAATACAGGCAATACGAAGAAATGCTCCAGATTTTTCCCCCTTCATAAATGCTATCAGTATATTTTCTTAAACTATTGAACATTTCCTTCCACAGCTCAAAATGTATTTCCTAACCTAATTTTATGAGTGTGGCACAATATTGGATGATGTCACTGTGGGCATGATTTACTTTTGGAAGTTGCCATGCAATGAACATATACTGTCTCCTGCAGTTTTGGTCTTATGATAGAAGAAAGGCTACAGTGCTAACCTTGGCGCTTAAGTGATCTTCTCAAGAAGCACAATTCTCAAGCCCTGCTGTGAACAGGACTGATCCCCTCCCGCCTGTGTTGATGGTGCCTTCATTTCCCATGGCACTGTAGGGTAAAAACATCCCTGATCCTCTGTACCTAACCTAAAGACTGCCATAAATTCTGGAGGTGGGATATAAGGAAAGCCACTTCTATCTCCATTCGTGTTCTGTTGACCAGGCATACGTGCCTGAGGGATAGACAGAATTTCTTGCTGAATGAACCACCGTAGTAAACGGTGAGGCTAGAAGGCATGAGAGCCCCAAAGAGTGTACAGAAAGGAAAAGTGGTCTAAAGGCTCTGGCTGTGCAGGGAGTCATGTAGATCTGCTGGTACTTACTTTTTCTCTGTCCACTCAGCTAAATTAGTCATATTTGCTTTGCATTTTACATTGTATTGTAAAAAATACAGGAGCAAAAGGTGGTGAATGACCTTGACTCATTAATGCCTATCCCCACTTCCATGGAAACCAGATAACCAGACAAATTGTTGTACAATCTGGCTTCAAATGTGCTGTTGCCCACGTTTTGGTTGGAGTAGTCAATGAAGAGACATTTAGTGCCACATCTATCAAAATAGAAGATATGGGTTGACATGCTTAGTAAAAAAAAACTGTCTCTGTGTGTTCAGAGTAAGAGCTGAGGCTTGCATACATTTTTTAAAAAGATTTGTTGTATGTATATTGAACTGGACAAAGTGTATGTGTGTGTGTGTGTTAAGATCTTAATAACTGGTCGTATTCTCAGTACCCTTTTTTCATTTTTTTTTCATGTAATGTATCTAAATTGCTGACATTTGATCATATTCTGTTTTCAGCAACGCCAGAGTAGAAAGCAGAAGGGAGGGAAGGAGCGCTTTGCCTCAGACCTGTAGTCAGAAACAAGCTGATTATGATTACGGGCTTGATCCACTTTCTTTCTAATGCTGACATGACGGCCTTGCACTAAAGCAACTCTATGGGAAGTTGGTCATCAGTGTCAGGTGGGCTAAGCAAACCATACGTGCAATTGCCTTGAAATATAGACAACTGCATACGTGCATTCTTTCATGCATACACGTACAGGCCCGAGTGGGAAGCCACACGTGAGGAGTTCTGAGGCCTAGCTGAGATTAGAGAAAAAGAACAGCTTTTGGATCAATGACATTTTCCTTAGTCTGGTGTGTTCTATTCTGAAAAAAATTAGCTAATGTGGTTTTCCGTTGCTGTTTTCTGAAGGGATGTATGAAATTGTGTTGGCAATTCTACCTTACTCTGGGCAAATATGAACCAGGAATGATGGCACTCTTCAGAAGAATCTGCACTGGTTCACTTGTAGGTCATTTCTGTAGAATGTAAACTCTGCTCCTTTTAGACAATTAGTTATATTCAGACCTGTTATAAAATCTCCCCAATAGTTTCTTCTGATCTACTCCTTTTCTCTTGTTGCATCTTTTTTTCTCTTCTTAAGCGTATCTCCTTCTGCCTCTATTTCCTAGAATGGTCAGGATCTGACCACCTGCCATGTTTCTTTTCAGTGTAAGTATTTGGGGAAGGAGACTTCTTGGTCACTACAGTTCATACTGCAGCTTATTTGTAACCATCAGGTGAAGCTTCTACCAGCTACGGCTCTATTGCTGTCTGGTTGTGCAGGATCACTTTGGGCTTCTCAGGTAATAGTCCTGGAACAGATAAGTCAATCCTCATGGATGGCATCGTAATTAAACAAGGAACAACCCTGTTTGTATTTCCTCCTTTGCATTTTTCCTTTCTGTTTTCCTTCTGATAGTGGTATGCGTCTCAGTAAAAGCTCTATCTCTGTAAACCTCCCGTTCTTTGAACTATTTTTAAAATTCCAGTAAGTCATACCAGAGCATTTGTAATGATAGCTCTTATCTCTTTGACAGCAATTCTGGAGTTAAAAACACGGCATTGTTTAATTACTAGCGATGTGTGAACTTCATATTGTTTGGAGTTCAGGTTCATATGAGCATCCAAAAAGCCTCAGCTTATCTCAGATTTACAGTTCAGAAGCCTTAAAATTGCAATTACTATTCAAGGAAATATCTGTCCTGCAACCTGAATTTCATTGCATAGCATTAAATTTCTGTACAGGGGTGTCTGTGTGTGTCCAGCAACCCCATATCTTTTCAGTAAGGAAGTCTAAAACTCCAGACTTATTTTACATAGAAAATATAGTTAAAAGGTTGCATTTACAAAACTATATAGCAAATCAGATTTTTTTAAAAAAATAATTCTGTTCAGCCCTGACAAGAATTTAATCCAATATTTGGGATGTTGACGTTTTCGCATTTCTATTTCGATCCTCACTGGCAGTTGAAAAGTTACTACAGATAAAAAGGAAGTTGGTTGGTTGTTTTTTTTTTTTAAAAAAAAAGAGACTGAGAATTTGGTTCTGGCTTCTCTCTAGCAATTACAGAGATCTGCAGGAAATAGGTTATTTTATCCAGACTGCAGAAGTATATTCTGTACTAAACAGATGTGAACTGGTTGGGGAGGGGAATGCTTCTAGCTACAGATGAATATCTTGGCAGTCAGCAAGGATGGGAAAGGATCTAGCAAAGGCATACAGCGTTTATTAAGCTTCTGGTGTTGTGGCTGTGTTATTATCTGATTGTTTGACCTTGGCTTGGCTTTCATAAGAAACAGAATTGCATTTTTTCCTGAACTTATTGTATTTAGAATTAGAGGCAATATTTTCAGCCTAAGGATTTTGGAATTTTGTTAAATTTAATGGACATGAGGTGTTGAAACCTTTTGGGGGGATTTCAAGACTCAGCCTCAGAATCCTGGAAGTGAAAGCTTTGAAACTAAAGGCATAAGAGCATAGCCACAGATATGGAGTGGCTTAAGAATGTAGCCACAGGAAAATATGGTAGGACAAAGGAATATTATCCATGGAGATGGCAGAGATAAAGAGCTGAAAAACAGAAGACCATGAACAGGAGTGATGAAAATAAGTGAACCAGGTTGTGTGCTGAAGTTAAGAGAGTAAAATGAACTGAAGGATGGAAGTAATAGAAGTGATAGAGCTGTGATATATTGTTCTGTAAATGTACAGAATATAGGAATGTTATTACAACTTCGACACGGGAATATAACATATCAGCATATGGTTAACATATGAGAATTAAATCTATTTCATGTACAAGTCAGTGGAATTTTGCTATTGGCTTCAGTAAAAAAGAATTGAACAAGTCCTTGTAATATAGACCAGGGAACTATAAATGTTTTATTGGCATGAATCAAAATTAAATGCTTTATTCATGACCACTGTGAAGAATCCTGTTATTTCAAATGAGCGTCAAAACAAACCTGATACATTACCATCCATTATTTTGTCTTTGTGATGTATTTGCCATATTATTTAAATTTATTGGAAGTTAAATTTTGAATAGTACTATTTTTGAATCCAAGTATTTTGAATGCATGTAAAACAGAAAAAAAACTTGAAGGAATAAACCACCTTGGGTTTATTAGATAGAGAATACATTAGAATAAATTATAATTAATGTATTTAAGAACTCTTATCTAAATTGGTTCTTCTATTAATCTTAACAACCTGATTTCAGACTTTGAATTACAAGTGAAGGCAGTTTCTGTCTTCATTTGGGAACCCTTTGAATTCCTAGTTTCTCTCCTGTTTCCTGTAAAACTCACTACTGAATACTGCTTTCAGCAAAGCATCACTGAAGTTGTTTTATTCATACTTACTAGCCAATATTTCCAGGATATCTTTAATTATTCTCTAAATACCAGTCTTTCCCACCAGCTTACTTATTTGTAAATCGCTTGTCAGGTTGTGCGTTGTTTTTGCTACGTCTGTTTTCTCAGCCCCTTCTCAACTTCCCAACTTGCCTCCTCCAAACTTCATTATGCTGTTCTCTTTATTTTCCTCTGTCCTATTTTTCCCTATTTTTTATCTGCATGTTTCCTACCTTGTCCCCTACTTTTCCCTTCCATTTTTTGGCAGATCTTGCATGTAACAAGTCCTATATTTTTGCTCTTAAGTAGCATGTCCAATGGCTTTCTGTGAAAGCCCTAGAGCTGTCTGGTAGGTATAGTTATGAGAAGAAAGTACCTGTCTGATTATGGTCTCATCCCACTTCTTTCATTGTCTGCTTCTTCAAGCATGTATTTACTTAAGTGCTGTGCCGTGAAACAAGGGAGATAATTAAACTCAAGCTTCTGTTAAAGGAATAGATAGACCCCTTATAGCCAATTTGTGGAAAGATCTTAGTTTTCCTTGAAACTTCTAAATTCTTAGGTGGTTGTTCTTTAAAGCTTGTGCCTGCATATTTCAACCTTTCGAAGTCCAAATTCTAAAGGCCTGGGAAAGGGCAATATGTTGTTAGATCAGCTGATGAGAACTTTGTCATGAAATGTCACAAGGCATTGGTATTAACTCACCCAGCTTTACTTGTGAATGGCAGGGAGGAGTTGTGCGAGTGAAGGAATGCAAAGGGAAGGATGTTTTCCAGCTTTCTGCTTCTCTCAGAATTAGTTTCTACTCAGTTCAGGCTGTAATTAAAAACCTGCCAAAAGTGTACACAGTAACAATAGCTTCCATGAAATTTTTTTTCACACAAACAGTAAGTTAATGCTCTCTTGGTGAGGGATAATTATGTTTCCTATTCAAATGGCACATCTGTCCAGATGTATGTGATTTCAACATGAAAATTTCTGTTGCTCAAAAACGCTTTTCTTCTGCTGTGATTTTCCTTCTCTGCAGTAAATCTGGGCAAGAAACTACAGTAGTGATATGTTTCATGTGCTCTGCTTGGGTATGGTAATTTTTCCATTCCAACGTGTTCATCTCTAGTTACCTCAATTGGGGTCCCACGGTGTGAGAAATACTGCAACTGAAACCAAACATGGATTACTATACATCTGTTTTGTGCCCAATCTTCGCTGCCATGTAGGACTAAACATGTGTCATAACTGGACACTCTTACCAGAGAAAGACAAGAGTGAGGAAGCAAAGGACAGATGAGAGGTCTGCGTCACATCTGTGCTTTAAGCTTTTCAAACCATCCGTTCAGTCACAGTGAACGCGAGGACCGGTTGTCTCCATGGCAATATAAGAAACGTTATTTCAAAGCTCCTATTGAAGTAGCTGCTGCTTCTAGACTTTACTTGTTCTAGTGAGTGAATGCCCTGTGTTTATATTGATACCAAAAAAGAAGAAGCTTTAGTAAGTGCATGATTAGAATTATAGTCCATCAGTAATAGTATTCTTATCTGTTCAATGTTTAACATGAATTTTAAGTAATTTATGATGCAGCATATTCCCTGGGAGAGGAGGGCTGTGTTAAAAAGTAAAAATTATCTTTAAGGCCAGTACTTCTGAAAGTGTATGTTTATGAGTAAAAATTTATCCTTTCAGTTGATGCAGTTTGAAATATGCTTCATAATATTTAATAATTAAGTGAATATTGCCCTAAAGTATTTCTAAAAGTGTTATTACAATTAGATCTCGATCTCTTGAGCACTAACCTTTTTAGGTTTCTCATTTGTTTTTCATTTATATACAAAAATCGTTGTTTATTGATAGGCTCTGAAGGCATAATTGTTAAAGTATCGTTTAAAATGACAGCTCTGAACTTTGTGGGACTAAAAGTAAATCAACACAGATAAAACTTTCACTTTAGATGCTGGAAAATGATGGATTCAGTTCAAAGTATTAGATAGCAAGCATTTGCTACATATAGAAAAATCTAGCTCTTTGTCTTAGTAAAGTTTGTTGCAACTTGGAGAACCTGACCATCATACTATATCTTAGTTATAATTCATTATTTAGCAATCAATAGATAATCTTAAAATATGAAGAATTTGCATAAACAAAACGAACATGAGAAAAGACACTTTTGGAAAGTAAATAATGTATTTGTAGAGACGTCTCAAAGAGATGATCTTTGTAAGCTACACATATGTAGGTAGATGTGTATATATTCTATGCATACACTTGTAAGTCTTGTGGACAAGCCCTAAAAGAGGTCACTGCAGCTCCTTCCCTTCTCCTCTGCAAGTTTTAGAATACTAAAAAGGAAACTAGACTTTATTGCTGTGTGAAGAAGGAAAGGGAGTTAAATGAAAGGAACCAATAAGATTAGTTTGATTTATATTATGGATTTGTTTCATACTTAGAGGATGTCTGTCCCCTTAAAAAAAACCCTATCGTATCATAGATTTGAAGAAACAACATATTACAGCTAAGTTTAGAAAAACTTGTCCAAGCCAAGCTTAGTTAAACATTGGAGTGCCTTGTTTAGTTAAATACCCGAGGGCTGGCTCATGCCGGATGTTGTCTTGCAGAAACTTAAGGGAAGACTTTGTTCAGGAGAGCTCTGTGAGGAGTAAGGTCTGTGTATGGTATTCTGTGGTATTCCTCTTAATGAGAAAAAGTCTCTGAAGAGTGGCAGTATCCAATATCTAATCAGTTACGACACAGACTGCAGTTATTTTTACAGATTTTCATTAAGTGTGTTTGTTTTGGTTGACAGCTGAACTTTTTGGCCCATCACAGCGCTATAAGTAGGTTTTTTTGAGGAGTCTATTCTGCAAAGGTTAGATTCACATATATTGAATAGACTTGTGTAGAGTGTGATTAATATGATCTTATTTTCTTTATCCTTCTCTAATTATTTTAATGTAACAGCCAATTTTAATATCCCCTAAGTGCTATAACAGGCAATCTCATTACTTTTCATCAGGCTTGTTTACAGAGAAATAAAACAGCAGCAAAATAAATAATGCTGAATAAACCAGCTGTTGAAATATTACCTCTCCGAGTATTCAGAACCACGAGTCAGGCTTGGAAGAAGTCTTTAGCCTTCCTTAAGAAAGGGAGGGTATTTTTGTTGCTAGAATCTTTAGCTTCTTGTTTACTTTTTGGTGTGTGAGCAGTTGGGGAATATTATATAGCTTTTGTATCTAAGTATGAAGACTAGGTTCTAACTTCAGTGAAAGCTGAAGTTCTTAAATCTCCAATAACAGGGACCTTAGGAAATATCAGGAAACTTGATAATACTGACAATATAGATGTCCTTCTTTCTCTACTATGCCCTTTCTCTCTTTGTTATCTCCCAACTGTTAACCTCATCTTTTTTACTTCTCTTGTTTTACTGTTTTCTCTCTATTTCTGTCTTTAAGAGAAAGCACCCTTCTTATTATTAACCATATTAATCATTTGTGTAACCTCTCCGTCTTCCAGTTATGTTGTGGTTGGCTACCATTCGTCTATTATCCCATTCACCTTTGCTTTTCTCTGTATCCTACCGTATCTCTTTGGCTACTTTTCAGTAAGGTGCCCTAGTGCTCTATTTCCTTAAGTACCATATGTCAAAATGTGCTTTCTTGACTCCAGGAGAGGAGACAGAAAAGCCTGGTGGTGCTGAGACAAACTCACAGTGAAACCGCCCCTTGCAGTTCTAAATATTGAGCATTAGCTTTTAGCCCTTGATATTCAAACAGTTCTCCTGCTGAATGGACTGTGATCGTGGGTTTCATAGTGTCTAAAGTCTGATTCTGCCAGCTGTGGCATGCAGTTGTGACTAGCCTGCTAGAATGAGCGGATGAGACATCCACGTAGTTAATCTAGTGTTTGTATAAATTGGCGTTATGTGGGCCAACGGATGCCAGGGCCAACAGGTTTACAGATCTGAAGGGAAAAGAACTTGGGCTATCTCTGAGAGCAAGGAGGAGGCTTTATTTACTCTGCTAGTTTGATTTTTCTCTCTCAAAATGTTGTGTGTAGAAAACTAAGTTGGAGATAAACTTGATTTTGTTTGAATAGCTTGATACCTTGAGATTAAACTGGGGTACCAATTTAAAAAACACAAAAAATAACACCAAAACCTGATACTTTCAATCCTCTTTTGATGTTTCTGGAGAAGAGGTTTTCCAGTCACATCTAGAGATGACAGAATCCTGTCCACGGTGTTCTTGTAACTGAAAAGTCCTCACGCGCTCTCAGCAACACAGATGTGCTGGCAAAACCCTTCATGCAGCTGCAGCCATACTTAATTTTATTAGTTTAGCTTGTATCAGTCAGGATGTTCTTCAGCTGGTGCAGGAGGTCTGCTGTTGGATTGTTCTGACGAGTGTGATTGCTATTACAGCTCTCTCAGACAACTTTCAGTAATATTGAGGCATTCGATGGTCAGTGATGTGTTATGATATCAGGGGTATTCCTATGTAATGAAATCTCAAGTTTCAGGAGCCTTAGGAAGTGTGTAAGAAAGATTAATCCCCCCCCCCATAACACTCACTCCCACGGCCCCAACCTCACCTTACCCTTCTCTGATATGTCTTGTACTGTTGCATTATTTTGTGAGGCAATGCTGATCAGTACTTGAGGTTGGCTAAAGCATACCTGGATATATATAGCATGTGTGCATTCATTTAAAAGGCGTATCATGAAAATGTCTTTTTAAATGTAGGAAACTACTTATAAGGAATGAGAATGTTAAGTGTGTGTTTTAGATTTCATTCTCACGTTCTTGCAATATAAATTCCTCTTTTTACATTTTAAACAAGAGGTTCCATGATGTAGTGTCCTCTTGTGCAGTGTTTTCAAACAAATTAATAAATAAAATTTAAAAATCTGACTTACATTCATAGCTTGCATCAGCCTAGGATATGAGTAATATTATTTCAATGACTAATCCAGACATACCTGTCAGATGGAAAATGTATACTGAGACTGCTTTAATCCATTTGCTGATTTTTATGGTTCCAAAGTCCCTTCAAGTACCTGACTGAAATCCAAATCTGCTCCACATAGAATCATTTAGGTTGGAAAAGACCATTAAGATTGACTCCAACCATTAGCCTAGCACTGCCAATTCCACCACTAAACCATGTCCCTCAGCACCACATCTACACATTTTTTAAATACCTCCAGGGCTGGTGACTCAACCATTTCCCTGGGCAGCCTGGTCCAATGCTTGACAACAATGTAGAAATTTTTCCTAATATCCAATCTGAACCTCCCCTGGCACAACTTGAGGCCATTTGCTCTTGTCCTATCCCTTGTTACTTAGGAGAAGAGACCAACCCCCACCTCTCTACAGCCTCCTCTCAGGTAGTTGTAGAGAGAAATAAGGTCTCCCCTCAGCCTCCTTTTCTCCTGGTTGAACACCCCCAGCTCCCTCAGCCTCTCCTCAGAAGACTTGTTCTCCAGACCCCTCACCAGCTTCATTGCCCTTCTCTGGACCCGCTCCAGCACCTCAATGTCTTTTTTGTGGTGAGGGGCCCAAAACTGGACACAGCCCTTGAGGTGGGGCCTCACCAGTGCTGAGTACAGGGGAAGATCACTTCCCTAGTCCTGCTGGCCACACTGTTCCTGAGACAGGCCAGGATGCTGTTGGCCTTCTTGGCCAGCTGGGCACACTGCTGGTTCATGCTGAGTTTTACATGTAGGTCTTTGAATTAGTTGGAAGACATAGATTCCCTTGGGATTCAGTCTTTTATTGAAGCGTAAACGGTTGGTTTGTTGTAGGAAGTGTTTTATTTTTTTAATCTGTTTTGCACTGTATAATGCATCTGTTCTCATTGAAAAACTTAGTACATGCTGCAAAGAATTCCAGGTATTCTCCCATCCTTCCTTTCTTGTTTCCTCTTACCACCAAGCTATAAAAGGCTAATTTTTGTTTCTATTGTTGTTAGTCTGAAGTACACTTTGCTTTGCTGAAGAAGCAAGAGCTGGGAGCTTCAGGCTTGGCTAGAGGTAGGGCTGTCAGTGGTATATGCAGTGTTGTGCTGAAACTCAGGCAATGCCAGGACATCACAGACTGAGGGGTGGAGGCAGACAGGCTGAGGGGGGTTAACTTGGGTGTACACTGTCAAAAACAACAGTTAAGGAGTAGGAGTCCTTGTTCCGTGAGGTGGGTTGGTGTTGCTCAAAGAGTGCGTGTGAGGACTGCAGAGAATTGGATCATCATCTGTCTATTCAAAGAATAACTAAAATTGGCAAATATAATTTCTCCATACAGTTACCATTACACTTCAGTTAAATAACTAGCATATTGCTCTTTTTGTAATTATTTGAACAAGGGCATTTTTGTGTATTTTAAAAAAACCTTTTAAATGATGCCAAAATGCTAGTGTAGTTTTGGCAGAGGCTGTCCTGGAATGAAGTCCTCTTTCTTTGTTAGTGGTAGGAGAATTGACGTGTTCACCCAAAGAGAGTTCCTTAAGGATATGGGGAGAAACAACCCAAAACACAGAATATTTAAGCCAAAAGTCAAATTTATAACTTGAAACTTATTAAATTAATAGAGATTAATATACCTAAAAAAAGAGATAAATTTACATTTAACTTCAAATATAATGCTGTTTTAATAGACTCGGTTGTTTGAATTTGCCATGCCATGAGCAGTTTTGTTTATTCCTACAAAATAGCATAATTTCATAAAACTCATCTGAGTGAAGTATTTCCGATTACATTACTGAATAAGCTTTGTGTAATTATATAAGTAAATTAAAGAAAGATCTTTGTTAAAAATGGAATGATATTATAACAGAAGGCCAATACCAAATGCAGCTTGAGAAGAAAGAGCAGAGGTTAATATAATTTGTGTATCTCCTGGATGGGGAGCATGGAATATATGGTTCTTTCATTTCTCAGGGAAGGTTCTTAATAAGTTCACTGTGTTTACCTGACAAATAAAATTGTCGTTTTCTGATGTGACAGTAGTAATGATATAGCATTTCTTTTCCTTAACCAAGACATCCTCTACCTATATTGTTTAATATTTGTGATAATGAAATAGTTTTCCTTTTTAAACTTCTTTCCCTCTGCAAGTGTGTTTAAGTGGCTTTCATGTTATATTTTATCATTGTATAATTCTATCTAAAAACCTGTTACATTCCCAAATGGTATATGCAAGGTTATTTCTATTGCTAAGAACTATTAATATCTGCACTTGTTAGAATATTTGTATCATGTGCATCAATTGCACTGCTCCTAAGATATTTGCATGGCACTCAGACTGGCTTTTTGTGTATCTGTCCATAATTAAACAATTCTTTAATCTAGGACTACAAATTTTGCAGGGCTGGAAAGCATTATTTGGCCAATTTAATATTAATTCTTTTAAAATCTGGGCCAAACATTCAAAGCATAAAGTGGCACTTTATTGATAGCCAGGCTGTTCATCCTTTTCACTCTTAAATGCTGCACTCGTTAGTTGCTGTGGCAGGTTTTCAGGAGGATTATAGTAATCAAGGGAACATTGACAATACGCTGTGACAGAGTTAGAGGTGTGCAGGCAAGGGACCAAAGCCAAGTAGAGTAGTTTAAAAAAAAATAATAAAAAAATCTCCTGGAAAAGTTGTCTGAGACCTTTTTGGTTAATTAAAGATGACCTTCATTGCTGTTTTGCATGATTTGTAGAATTGGGACTGCAATTTGGAGTTTTAGATATGCAGGTGACTCATCTGCTTCGCCCAGTGTGGTAGTTACCAAAAGCCATTAGGAGGATGCTCTGTTATCTCTGTACAGCTGACTCCTTTATAGCCCTCGTGGTACAGGGACTTGAATAGGACTGATAGAAAAAAGACCCTTTCTCAGTCTGTATCTGGGTTATTATTCCCCTTTATGGCTTTTTTGACAAGTGGACCTTAAAACCCCATCCTCCTGTTGATACCAGTGGTATTCCTTTCAGATTTGTACACCTAAAGTGCATTTCCCCGTTAAAGAAGTCCTCGATAGTGAGGGAAACGAAAACTGTTCAGGATATTTATTTAGAGCCAGCCAGTTAAATCCAGTCACTTTGATCTTTTCTAGTAGGCAGTCATGCGAATATATTTTCTTTCTTATATTAACTGTGGAAAGAGACATCAATATGTACTTAGTGCATAGCTATTTTAGTTAGCATGTATGCGTTAGGTCAAAATGGAGTCATGTTGCTGTGATAAAAGAAGCAGCTTGTATTATTTTGGTATTGTGAGTAGGCAGGGGATGGGTTTCTTCAGAATATGCAACCTGAGATGTTAAACAGTATTTAAAAAATCCACATATGTAGCCAGACCCCAGCATGAGTTTAAAGGAACACACAAAATAGGTGATGAGCAGCACTGCCAGTGCTTCTAACAGGTCTGGCCTGGAGAAAAAGAATGGAACCTGAATATTTTTGAAACAAGTGAAAATATTACAGAAAATGTAATAAATACATTCCATTTATGTAATTTTATATTGAAACTTCCACAGAATTTATAAGAGAAGGTGAGTTTCTGTTCAGATAGCTCATTTGCTGCTAGAACAAGTGAGAAAACTGTGGAAAACAAGACAAACTTAGAGGGCTCAAGAGCTAGGCATAGTGAACCAGCCCAGCTGTCTGCAAGGAAGGATTGAATACAGGTGTACTAGATGTTCATCAGTCTGCTTGGCCTAGTGTCAGTGTGTACTGCCTGCACGTGGTAGCCATAGCAGGGGGAAGACTGGGCTGGTAATAAAGGAAATTGCCCTCTGTATTTGAGAAATACGAAGATGTGTGAGCCATCCATATTAATGAGTATGTTAAAAATAATAAAACAGCCTGCATGCTCTACCTGCACTAGCTCTAGGCAGCTCCTGATGATAGAATATGAACTTCCTCTTGAATGGAAATTCAAAAAACTGAGACATTTTGGATACACCGTGAATTAAAACAAAAAATAATTTAACACTTTTGAATTTTTTCACAACGCTGATGCATTTTCATTTTGAATTAGAATATTTTGTTTTAACTGATTTTGTTGCATGCTGTATTAATAATTAAAGTTGCAACAATACGAATTATCAAAATTGATTTTTGAAAAATTAATTAGACTTTAAAAATGGCAATCTATTTTATTATGTATTAAATGTATTAAAATCATAACAAGAACATTTTGGTCCAGTCCAAATGTTCCAGAATTTTTCATGAAATATTGTGGATAGATTTTCCTATTTATTTTTTTTTAAATGCATTTCATTTGTTGGAATTTTCTGATGGAAAACTCCGTCCATGTGTTTTTGACCAATTCTGAGTACCTTGAGAATAATTCCAAGGATTGGTTCCTTTGCTGAGGCCAGATCATGCCATTAGCATGATGGTGTTTGCAAAGTACTCTCACATCTCAGATGAGACATCAGATTCAGACACAAAAGGCAATCCAGCAACAACAGATTGAGTTACTAATAGTAGTAATGCAATGCTAGTGGCTGTAACTCATTAGAGGACTTAATTAAGTTGTCATGAAAGAATACAGATAATCACTGTGTCAGTTCTTCTTTATCATCTGGCTGCTTGAGTGAACCATTGTCAGGTATATGTTATGCACCACTGTGTGGCATGGCTCTCCTTTTTCTTCCTTTCCATTTCCTTAGCCATTTCTGAGCTGTCTTTTACAGTATAGTGATAAAAAACAGGTGTGGACTTTGACTTGTTCCATATGAAGGGCTCTGTTGCCACATATTCTATATAGTATTGGGATTTTTAAGGCAAAAGGTGTTATGAGTTACGTGGTTTTATGTAATCTTAACTTTCTGTTTAATATTTATTAGCCGTAAAGAAACAAAAAGGTCAATTATAATGTGTCACTTCTTTGGAGTGTTGTTCTCTTGCATGGGATTGCTGACAATAGAAGAAAGGTAACAGCTTACTGACATCTGCTTGACTTCGATTCACAGCTCAAGTAGCATTTTGTCAGGTAAGGAAGAATAGGATTTTCTTCCACTTGGTTAGTCACCGTGGAGTGCTCTTATGGTTCTACAATCCTAGGCAATACAAGATCACTTCTGAAATACTGCTTTTGAATTAGAGGATGCTGGCATGCATTTGGACTGTTCCCTGTGAAAGTACTGCATGTACAAAGTAATATTTATGGGTCTGATTTTAAAATTAATGTAGCAGATTTAAGGCCTTATTGACAGAAGGATGTATGAGCTTAAATGGCACTTCAGTGGATGCTAATGCACCTGAACCAGGGAGGGCAACACCAAGTCATCTTCCTTAGTTTGTTGACCTGGAAGTCCCTGAGGTGCTGCAGTTCAGGGTTATTTGTGGACTCAGAACCGTCCTTATTTGACCACCAGGGAATGCATCAGCTGTGCTAAGTGGTATTTGGATCTAGAATCTGGATTAAGCAGTGCTGAACTCTGCAGGAGTGGAAGATAGCTGTTGGCTTACAACACTGGTTAAATGTGCTGACAGCGCTACATTTCACCCAAAGAATCTGTATAGACCTGAGGAAGGGCCAGTATAGGTGCTTGATGAGCCTATATCTTTTGAGAAATTCCACAGAGAATTGTCTTGGCAAACTTTACCTCTTATAAACACCCTCTCTAAATCTATCTTCTCTGAAGACCTTTGTGTAAAACTTTCATTACAAGAATTTGCATGAGAATGACTGAAACAGAATTAATTTCTGGTACAACTTTTTCAAAATCTGGATTTGCATGCTTTAATATGCACACCAGATGGGCTGAAAATCTGACCAAATTTCACAATCAGATGACACAGGTAACATCTAATTAAATGCACAAAACAAATTTTAAAATATTTGGACAGAATTTGTTTAGGGTGATTTTAGAATAAAAGAGAAATATTTCATATAACTTCATATGACAGGAATGTTTTCTGCCTTTTTAAAGAATAGGTTGCTATTTATCATTTTGTTCCTTTTGGTAATGTGCTTTGCACATTAAAAATAGATGAACAGAGAACTATTCAGCTGAGCTAACCAAAGCCGCAGATGGCTAGTAGAGAAATCTGCCAATCTCTCCAATCTAAATTAGAAAATTGCTTATGAAAGACTTTTTACCTTGAATCTAGTGAAGTTAACTGGAATAGATCGCATATTTGTTTTCTAGCAATGGATTTTACGTTTGTCCAGACAAAATTTCTCTAACCTCATGAACGTTAATGACACGTTTTATAAATCACAGAAGCATTCAAAAGTAGTAGTACTGCTCAAGGAAAGGATTTGATTACAGGGAAGCTAATGTAGATCTCGATGCTGTTGAGATAGTTCATTCCTTTATGTGCTAAGTCTGTGGCACCTGCTCCTTAATCAGGCAGCTGGCTTTTGTCACCTAGAAGTCTACTGGAAGACTTTGTCCCTCCACAGTGGCTTTGTTTCCCAGCCACACAGGTAGGTTCTCACTTGCCTTCCACAAAGCTCTCTGGGCAGCCACAGTCTTACTTTATCTGCACTCTGGATCTGGCATCAGTAGGAAATGGATCTGGAGAAGACAAAGTGCTGCACAGAAAAAATTACTTTTTCTAGGACTGTTTCAGGACTGGGTGGAAACTCTTTGTTTGGCACTGCTGGGAGAGAAAGGTGATTAAACAATTATTCGAGTCATCATGATTTTTTAAAAATACAGCCAAATTATTGATTGTTGATAGCAAATGCACTAATTTCACATGTATGAATCTGTAGTAAGTGAAGGCTGGCTTGAGAAGGAAATTACTCTAAAGCAAACTGGTGTGTAGATTTATGCTGCAGTGATTGCCCAAAAGACGCTCATCCTTTACGTCAACACAAGATAATCCTTGGTAGTTTTCCTGCCAGTTAAAATAGTACCTTGCATTTTCTCTATCAGTATTTTCCCCATTCCTAAGGTATCAAAGACATGTCATATCTGAAGATGGTGTCCTTGGCAGCACAGTGAAATGCACTGATAGACTTCTGGATATCTGAAAATACTGAGCAAAGGTACTCTACTGAAGGAAGTAGATCTCTTAGCCTACACTCTAATGAAAATGCTCTTAAGGGAGTTTCTACATTACATGCTGTGGTACAGAGCTGCTAACTCAAATCCCAGAAACAATATAGTCACGTTGGGTCTGTGTGTCTTAGTAACACTGCCAGCAGCATTGCCTTTTGCTTATAGGCAGCTCAGTCAGGGCTGGATTACTTCCTTTCTCCATTGCTCTGTGTTCTACAGTGCAGATTTATATGCAATGTCTTTTGAATCTTGTAATGGTGATAGCTTAAAATTGGCAAATATAGAAATAATAGCTCGTGGTTTGAAAGTAAGAAACCAAAATGATAAAGAATGCAGTATCCAGTGCTGCCATTGTCTGGATGTTACTGAGTGAAGGGACGGAAAACTTCTGTTGCAACCTACTCCAGAGATAAGGTGGCAACTTGGAAGGAGTGCAAAAGGAAAGGAGGAACAATTAGTTTTAAACTCACATTGTATCTGTAAGATACACCACTCAGCATCCTAGATATCCAGCTTTTTCAGTACATGCTATCATTCAGTTTATGGAGTAAATGTAAAAGTCACAGTAGGGCTTTAAAATGCTCTTATGAATTCATTTTCCGAAAAGTAGTTATGCGTTTTGAATAAATGACACACATTATCTTTGTTTTGTTTAGAAATAAAAGCTTTAACAAGCAAAAAATGACAAAAGTTGTTATTTGCCATTCAGTGAAGTTATTGTATTGCTGGGCTGCTGATTTGCATTATATTGTTGATACGTTCATTTGTTCTTCATGACATGGTCCGCTTTTATCCATAAGAACAGTACTTACAGCCTAATGGGATTTTCAGTTTCTGGGATTCTTTATGTTCTGTTTTTATTTGATTAACATGTGGTGCTTTCACACACGTTGTTTGACTAAAAGAAAATGAGGAGACACACACAAAAAAAGTAATATCCTTAAAGCGTTCTAGTCTCTATCCTTAATCTACCTGTCCTTTCTATTCCTTTCTGCCCCTGGAGATGTTTGAGCAACATGTGTTACTGCTTTATACAACCTCTTTGCTTCCCTGCAGCAAACACATAGTCTCTAGACTACAGCATTTTCACTGCGTGTGAGAAACCAGCTTGTTATTCTTGCTGCATTTATTGTACTTCCTTTACAGATACGGCTCTGCTGCCCCCAAGGTCTGAATGACATTGATCTGATGCTCACAGCCTGGAAATAAAGCCAGCGTGAGCTGTACAGAAATCTCATGGCTAGTGCAAGGAAATCGTTAACTCTTGCAGCTTGTTCAGATAAATAAAGGAAGGTAAGGAAATTGCAATTTAACCAAAATACGAGAAGCATGATGATATTGCTGGGACAGGATCTCCACTGAAAAACAACACAAATACACGTCATAAGAAAAAGGTTTTAGAAAGCTAAGCTTGTCTGGCTGTCCGATTGGGAAAAACAAGTGCAGTAGTATTTGAGAGCTTTAATGCTAGGTTTTCTGAGTTATGGGAGTCTTTGCCATTGTCAAGCTATGTATCTTTGTTAATTTCCTTGTTTAAAACACTCTTGTGGAGAAAAGCTCTCTGTCAATGCAACAGTTTTCCTGAGGAGTGTTGTGGGTTTATTTTTTTATTTTTTAAAGCATAGTATAATTTATAGCTATATCTCACCGGTGTTGTTCTCCTTGGTCAGGGGTCCTTTTTAATCTCCCTGTTGCACTGTGATTATAATGTATGGAGTTCTGTGCAGCATCATGGTAGCTATTCAGGTAGCTGCTTTTTCATTTCCTTTTCTCCTTTACCTGAGGTAACACAGCAATACTTCCTATGGAGCTGTGCTTGTTAGTGCCTCTCTCGCTGGGCATCCCTTTGTACGTGTGTGGCACAGCACCTCCCTTGCTTGTAGGAGCTCCGTTATGTGGATGTGGTAACATGAGGGTTGGCAGAGCTTTTTATCTTTCCCCATTTTATTTTGTAATTAGGAATATGCCTGTTCGGTGGATTGTTCTAAGATCTAAAATATATGCAACAAATGTGTTTTTTACTGAATTTTGTGGAATCTTCCACTTTGATGGGTAGAACTGTATGTCCCTTTTTTATTTTCATTTTTTTTTCAGTGTTGGAGGATTATTAATACTTCTGAGCTGCCTCTCTAAACGTTTTTCTTCAATCGGGGCCAACTCTATCTTAATGGAACAGGTGGTTGCTTAACCAGCAAATTGTTTAACATAAAGCTCCAGCCAGGATGTAGCTTCTTATAATTAAAAGACTCATACTGCTTCTGCCAGCCATCTTTTCCCTTGCTCAGCATTGCACCAATATTTCAGACAGAATGTGCAACAATAAAATAAAGAATGTCTCCAATGTTAACCCTGTCTCATCCAAATCACCCAAACATTTCTCCTAAGTATTGTGATATTAAGGTGCCATAAAACTGGATGGGACCTGCTTTCCATGTCTCAAGAGAAAGTATTTCTTTTTATTTCTACATTTTTTTTTGAAGATAGCAATCTCTTTTAGGGAGAAAAACCCTAACCCAAATGTATGGTTCCACCTTTACATTGCAAAATGCTGTCCCTCAGGGACTCCGAAGCCAGGGCATGGAGTGAATGTTTGGATTGCATGTTACTGCAACAGCAAGTGAATAGCCACCGACAGCTGGGCAGAACGAGAGAGGCTTTTTATGTTCTCCTCCTTACCTAATGTCCTGACTACCTCAAAGGCTGGCCCTCCTCATTCTTATTTGGAGGCTGTGGCTGGCAAGGAAGGGAAATCGTTACCCGTGTGGGCAAGAGGTCAAGTGAGCATATATTGTCCATTTTTTTCCTTAATAATTTGAGCACATATTCAAAATATCTAGGTTACTTACTCTTGGCAAGCAGTTGTCAAAATGAACCGGCCAACCTGGTATCTAATTTTTAGGAGGTTTTTAACATATAAGGCATTATTAATCTCCTGGATGATAAGAGTCAGCATTACTTTCCAGTCAAACAAATGGACTCTTCCATCACCTAAGCAGGCAGACTGCTCCATTGCCCATATTATAATACTATATACTGTGATTGTTAATCATATAAATGTCAGAACTATAGGGCATTACAGGGTCTTTAAATCAACTGGTCTGTATTCTATGTTGAAATCTGTAGTTTTGGCTCTTTTACTTATTTGCAGAAGTATTTGCTATAAATATAAGGTGAATGGCTGTACCAAGATGCATAATTGGCAAAATGAGATTGTTACCAGCTGCAATCCTAATTTTCAGATCTGTCAAATGTAATATAATTCCAAGTATTTGTGGTGACCTACTTAGAAAAGATGCAGTACTGCTATTACCATACTATTTATGTAGACATGCCAAATATAAAAGAGGTCTGATACTGTTACATTATAAAATATTATCCCTCTGTTTTTTTGGGTGAAGTACTTTTCTCATGTACCAGTTAATGTGTATGCAAAGAGTTTTTTACCAGATGTCTGAAAAAGGATCCAAAAATGCTTTGTTCAGAACAAATCTAATGTTGATTGCCACCAAAGGGGGAATTGGGGCCTCCAGTATAGTTCAGGCTTTGTAGTCTGAACTAAGGGGCTGGCAGCTTGTTTACACATAAATCTGCACTGAAATAATAGAAATGCCATTTATCTTTTTCTTTCAGCATAAAACCTTCCTACTCAAGCTTTGCTTTTTTTTTTTTTTTTTTTCTCCCTGAAATTTAAACAATTGTTGTGGTGTCTGTAGAATATGCAAGAAGTTAAAGTTCTGTACTTCAGATTGAAAAGGCTGTTTAGACTAGTTTTGGTTAAGCAGCAAGAGAACTATATACATATTTATTACTATTGTTACTGGGTGCTTATTGCCAAACTATATCTTGCTTAAAGTATAGCGTGGGGATCTTTAAACCATTAAATATTCCTTTTCTCTTTTAATTGTCAGTGTTTTTTCCACTTTCATATTTCATGTTTTTGTTGCATCTACTTGCATCTGATATAGTAGTATGTCTCTGTGTTCAAATAAATGATAAGAATTGAAGATTGATCTATCTTCTTGGTATTGTATCTAATCTGTTTCTATCCTTTAAAGAATTATGGATGTTTAGATCAAGTATTTTCAAGTGACTACTGAATTAACAGTGAGAGACAGATACGTTCACTCTCATTGACAAATACATTATTAGTCCTTGAATAATCCCACAAATCCAGGTTTTGTATCACAGTCTAGCCTCTTGTATGTACAGGTTGAAATCACTCATTTATTCAAAATCAGGATAAGAGAATTTATTAAATCAAGTTTTCAGAGTATTGAAAAAGTATCCGATATCATTTGGTGTCCTTTCAGAAATCTTCTACTTAATTGTGACATCAGAGCTTAATACATGGACGTGGGTTATTACGTACAAAACCTCAGTTTTATACATGGCACTGAGCATCTGCTTATTATAAGTGAATTTTTGAAACCTGTAATCAGATTGTAAACTGGTTTTATTTCTAAGATCCCATGCTAATCTCCCCCGTGTGTCCAACTTGCTTAGTTGCATTTGTCTACTACTTGCAAGTTCTACTTTTTCAAAATGAGTATGTTGAGTAACACTGTAGTTTGGTGTTAATAGCTTGGCTTGAAAGTGTTTAATTGCTTATGATAATGTCCGTTAGGTCTGTGAAAGTGTTACAAAGAACATCTGCTCCTGTCATAATTGATGCCACTTTTCATCAAGATCAGCACTTTAAGATGAATAGGGCATTAATTAATATCAGAACTGGTCCAACGGTGAAGGCTTTCTCCTCTGTGTACAGCCATGGTCTGTTTGGCTAGTATAACATTACTAATCCTGATTTCAAACCTGTCCTGATGATACGTCCTTATACTTCAGTTTTTCAAGGAAATCCTTTGTGTTCCTGGATCCAGCTCTCAGCTCTCTTGGGGTATGCTGCATTTCCAGGAGGAAGGTGAAACAGAAATCTGATGAATCCTGCCCTTGAAGAAATATGTGTGCTGATACACTATTTCATGGCAGTTCTTACAATTCTCTCCATTTGTGCATGCATTATTTTCATTTTTCACTTCAATACACACGTAAAATATGACAGAGTTCCAGTTGCTTTAGAAACTTTAATTTCCAATTTTCTTATCTTTACTTTTAAAATCAAAGTGTTTCATTAATGCCTATTTCTTCTGCTAAGCTTTAAAAAGAAAGTATTTCATTCTCAGCCTACAGCTATGACTGGTTAAAGCAATTTTCACGGTAGCTATAGACAAATGCACTGTAAGTGAATTATACTTTTATTATACTTGCAGTTGCTTCTCTCTTCTATTTGATTTCTGCATGTTCTTTTGTGAATTCTCAAATTTATGTATATTAAAATTGGAGAGAGATTATTTGAGAGCTGTATGCATGAACATTTCCTAAGAGGTCACAGTGCTCCTGAGCTGCACCCATGAAGAGTAGAGCTGGCATACCTCCGGTTATTGAATGCGTGCAATTGATCTGCATAGCACATTTGGCTCAGCAGGTCTGGGATGTATTGAGCAGAGGCAGTAGAACTCTGCTTAGGGGATGTGCTGTAACACCAAAATATCCTGTGTTTCAGATTCCTGGTGGCACTCACGGTCCAGTGTCACAATGAGTTTGCTACCTGGTAGCCATATGAACTACAAGCCCTGTGGAAGAAATCTGAATGTCTATTTTGTGTGTGTTTTAATAGTGTGTTTGGAAAGTAGATTTTTAATGTATTTTTAACACAGGCTGTCTTTCTAGTTATTTACACACAGCATGGATGTTATTAAATAGAAAAAACTGATGAAATGGGTACTTTAAGTAGATCTGTTAGTGGGTGTTAATTTGATGATGATGCTGTGGGGAAAAACTTGAAAGTGAAAGGGGGCATGTTAGGGAATGTGAACTGGAAGGTGAACTTTTTCATGTGCTGAAATACAAGTGAGGGAATAGGAGGAGCATTCTAACAAGTGACTCTACCGTTTCACTCGCAGCTTGGAGTATGTAGCAAATTAAGTCCTGCAGAAGTCTCTCCTAGGTATGTTGGTCATAAGGCAGCTTCTCAATGGAGTTGAGTATTAAATTTGTAGGAGGACACTACAGGTATGTTGGGGGACAGAACTAGAATTTAGATTGACTGGCAAATGGGAGAGGTGGTTTAAAAAGACGGGGTGCCCAGTTCTGCCCTCACATGGGACTAATCAGCTGTGTCCCCAAAGGGTGAGAAACAACTGTGTAAGTGGCAATTCAGCAAGAAAGTGTCTGTGCGTGGCACATGTGGCACATGGGAGGTAGTGTTGTTATGCTGTAATGAAAAAGGCATGGCATATGAGGAGTTCACTGCCAAGGCATGTCTAGTAATTGTTTTACTCTCTCCAGTACTGATGAGGCACTGGTTGGAGAGAAATATTGTCCAGAATTGAGCAGTGTGGTTAAAGAAAGACAAAATAATCAGAGACTGTCTGAAGGAGAGCATTAGGAGAAATCGGAATCTAGAAATGATGACTTAGGGGAATGATTTGGAGTCTTTAGTTAAGAGAAGATGAAGCAAGATTTGATAAAACCCTTCAGATATATAAAATGCTGCTGTAAAGAAGAGAAGATCTGTTCTCCATCATAGTGGTGGGTAAAACAAGAAGTAGGTCTTTAATAGGATTAAATTGGATTAAGTGTCTCATGTTAGGAACAATTAAGTACTGTAATAGGTTGCCAGAGGAAATAGTGAAATGCACTTCACAGGAAGCAAGTTAGAAATGGATTAGCCAGACTTCTGTCAAGGATGACAGCGCCGTGGCCTTTCCTGCCGGGGCAAGTGACGGACAAGGTGACCTCCCCAAGTCCTTCCAGCCTTATTCTAAAATGTAAGCTTTCAAAGATGCTTTGAATCTGAACACAAACATTCCCATTATTGTGTTTCCAAAGGCTGGTTTGTTGTAAAATTTTCTCAGTAAGCTTCTATATCGAAGACTTTTTGTTGTTGTAGTTGGAATAGGCATTTCCACCCCCCTACCACCAAGGAAAACAAACCCCTTTTTAGCCTTGAAAAGTTCCTAGATAAGTAAAAGCTGCTGATTGTTTCCAAAATTAGAAGGTATACATCAAAGAAAAACACTTTTGAATGAGGATAGTCCTTGTTAGGTAGAGAAATAGAGCCAACAAGTAGGTTAAAAGAGAATTTGGAGAGATCTGCATTTTGTGTGGGATCAGAGACGTTCTTGCCAAAGTCCCATCTGTTCAGCTTTTATTCAGCTCTGTTTTCTTTTCGCCTCTCTGTTGTGCTAGCACTCCAAATGGAGATATAACTGACTGACTGGAATTAAGTTCTGCAGTTGTGCGGGTTGTTGTCTCCAAATGCAGGTATCACAAATAGTGACTGAGTTTTCATGGAGAGGTTTCATTGGTAGTAAAGTCACCTGATTAAGGAGTGGTCTGATCCAGGAAAGCTTAAGAAACCTGGGGAGCAAGTAAAGGAATGATTATACTATTCTGGACATAGATGACAACCCCACTTCCCAAGATTTCTGCGACTGACTGAGAAGCCCTGTGCAGTCTGTCTGTGTTAGTGTACGTGTTAATCACACCTGTGTTATTCCTCTTTAAGAGTTAAACTGTGAAATAGGAAAATTGCAGCTTAATTGAAATTATGAGAAAAGATGTGCCTGAAAACTGAGGACTGAATCCTCTGTCATAAGCATGTAGCTTACAGCATATGGCATAGCTCTGTCACAAGGAAATTCTGGCTAGGCTGTAGCCTGGGAATGGATTCAGAGCCTGAGTGATTGGAGGGTAGCTCCTACAGCAGGCTTAAAACATTGCAAATTCTGCATCTTAACTCCCAGCACTCTTGTGAGTGGCCTGTAGGTCTGAGGAATATTTCTTGGTGTTGATTGTTGGTGGCTCATTGGAGATCCAAGAGAATACTTCCTCTTGAGAGAGGCACTCCTAGGAGAAAAGATTATTTCTATTTTGTCTTGAATTGGTTTTGCTGAGGTAATATTTTGCTCAAAATAGATGGCTGTCATTTCTGTCTGTTCTCTGTAGAAGTTCTAATGGAGCTTATCTCTTCCCTTATCCTGAAGAAAGAGACCTTGGTGAAAGTGGTAGCAGTAATTGGGAGCGACAGCCCTGTGGGATGGACAGCACAGGGGCTTTCATGTTTGTATTAAAAAAGGTTTGGGCTAGATGGAATCTTTTTCCACCTATCAAGCCACTGAGAATGGTATATATCATAGTTTATTTCTGGGAGAGTGGGATAATGGATTTAATTATTCTCCCACTTAAAGCATCATAAATCAGGACTGATTCAACTGGCTTTATGCTAATAGTACAGTAGACGTAAAAGGAAAACAGGGGGTTAACTGCTGATTCTGGCTTAATAGATTCACCCCAGTTGTCAAAAGAACCCTGGGATAATTTGCAAAATCAAACGTATATAATCTGCGCTACTGAGTTTTTATTTGGAAGCTGCGCGTCTTTTAGCTAATGCTTCTTTCAGAAACCTTAACTCTGGCAACGCGTTCTGGCCTGGCCCTGTTTTCATGCTGCACATGGCAATGAGCTGAACACGCGGCGGTACTGTAGCAAAGTGAGCGTCGAAGCAGTGTACAGTTGGCATAGGCTACTTGCATAAGGAAAAATTCAAAAGGGATTAAAAAGTTCTCACTGTCAGATCTATTTGTAAAGAAAATCATTCAGTTGCTAGGAGGGTGTCTGTAATTGCATGTAGAGCAGTGGGAGGTATCTGTAATCGCTGTCTATTCTGCACGGGTCCATACAATTGCAAAATTGCAGCTTGAAGTTTGGGAGTTGTTAATTGGACTCAAGATTTGTCTTCATCTTTCTACAACGGTTTTGCCCAGGCTTTTAGAGTGCTAAGTTATTGGCAAAGATAGTGAAGATTTATTGGAAAAGATTTATCAATGTTTTGTAATTCAGATAATTAAATAAAGCAGATTCACAGTTTTGGCCTCACCGGTGTGGCTAAATAGCAAAATGTGGTGTGCAAAAGACTCAGTGTGTAGGTAGAGCCTGTATGCAGCACAGTTAGCTTCAGTTGCTCCTCCAAACACAATGATGTGTGAAGTTTCCATATCTATTTCTCTATCAGCAACATTACTAACTGCACTGATAGTAATCTGATAGCAATCCTGGCGGATACCACGTGGGGGGCTTAAAAGCTGCTTCGGGGCAAGGGGCTTGCTCTCCTGGACTGAGATTGATAGGACAAGAAGCAACAGGTTTCATTTGTTTTCCTACTAATGATAGCAAAATATAGGAGCAGTTTACAGAGGGAAGGTGTGGATTCTCTGTCATGGGGACATCTTCTAGATATGTCAGACTGATCTAGGAAAAGTCGGTTGTCTCCCGAGGCTGAGGGTACACTGGGTGACTTCTTGACAGCAGAAAAACGTGCTACAGTAAAAGGAGATTTTTGCCATATTGGCCTACAGTAGAAACTAACTTTTTTTTTTTTTTTTTTTTTAAATTAGAGCTACAAATATGTCAGAAGGCAACTCAGTAATACTTTGTTTGACATTATATCACATTGGAACAGCAGTTTCCCACTGTGCTTGAGTTCTGTGTGCTACGATATCCGTGCAGCATCTGTATCTACAGAGTTTGCTTGGCAATTCTTGCTTGTGTTGCACTCGGGTATTCACTGCAGGTGCTACATCTGCTTTTAGACATAGCTAAATGGTAGCAGTCTGGGTTTTGTCGCAAGTAGTTTTCTCCCCAAGATTGGCTACCCACACATCTCTACATATAACAAGTTATAATAAGCTATTTTATTTCTAAAGCAGGTGATTTTCCTATGAGATCTCAGTGAGAACTAAACTGATTGTACTACAAAACTTATGAGGTACATTTCCGGTTTTTCATGTATGACAATAATGGAATTATTTTAAATGTTGAAATCATCTTTATGGGGCACAGACTACAGAAAGCTTTGCGAATAAACACTTTTCTAACTCCAGTCTATAACTTTCCTAGGGAAGCTGATCGCATTTGACAAGGGAAATAGGATTCCGCAGGAGGTTATATGAAATTATGAGATGATGCAAATGGAAATATATTTTCTTGGGGGAGGAGACAGAACAACTTCTCCGTAATTGAGTTACAGATAAAATTGAATTTAAAGGGTCCAGCAAGCTTGTTTGAAGTTCAAAGAAGCTTGTGCATAAATTTGGCCTGCCTGGAGTTATTGCATCTTAATACATATAGCTTGATCAAAAGAAAAGTTGAATTGGAATAGTTCCAGAAATCCGGGCTGATTAAGTCAGTCTTTCTTGCCCAGTGATAGAATTTAGAAAAATATCATTTGGTCTTCTCTAAAGTATTATCCTCCTGGATCAAAGGATTTCTCTTCCAGCCTTTCTATACTAATCATATAGTGAAAAAAATGAACTTCTGTAGCGAAAAGATGATGTTCTTTGTGATCTGTTCAAGGTAGCGGTTCATGAGGGGTGGTGTCCTGAAACACAAGCTACAGAAATGCTAAGTCAGTAAAAATATTACTTACCCCTTCAATGCCTTGCCTTTACCTTCGTGACAAAGTTGGAGAATAAAATAGTAAAATGCAGTATGATCCGTAAAAGTGTACTTATTTTGTGTTGTGATTTATTATGTTGTTTCTGTGAAATGGGGGGGTTATTACTCGAAGGACCTCTGGCTGATCCTGCTGGCAGTGCTGTGCAGCAGGAAGAGGCCATGGCAATACAGAGTGTTGTGGGTTAAGATCTAAGCATCCTAGAGTACCCAGAATATGGGTTCTTTGGGAGGTATGCATGTCAGTTGGCAGGAATAGATGCTTTTTAATTAGCTACCCTGAGAAATGTGGGTAGAGACAAATGCCCTGGTATGCCAATCTTAGCATTCTTGTCTAGTTTCTGGAAACCTTAATTTGAGGAAGCAGGACTCGAAAGTATGCTTTAGGCCCCAAGGTGGTACAGGGTTGGACGAAGATTGATGAGGACAGAGGAAATCTGTGGGACTGTGACCTTTCACAGAGCAAATAATGTTCTCTGATACTGATGATTTTCCAGTCTTTTAAAGTCTAATAAAAGCCAATTTAGGAGAAATAAGTACAAAAGTTTTCCATGGATAGATATATTTCCATATATTCCTTCTATAGTGGAAATATAAACAAAGAAATCATAAAACGTCCCATTTAATGACTTTTGATCTGCTAGACACACGACTATTCTGGAGCTCAACTGACTGAAAGAGTTCTCTTTGCAGGCCTGCTAATCTACCAGTGTGAAGCTCACTGCAGTATTAGAACCTGCCATATTTTATACATATCGTCATTTCCCTTTCTACTGTGACAGTATTCATATCATTTCAGTGCCTTGTAAATACCCTGTGTCAGTATTTAAAATAGGCCAAAGAAAATACGTTTAGGTGAGGTAGCTTTAGTATTATGAGCAATTTCTCCTCCTTTCCCAGCAAGTTGTTGTAGAATTCTAAAGGCCTGCAAGAGCCACTGAGGAAGCTGACGTTTATGGAATGTGGGCACTGGCGTGGCTCATTTTAAGAGTGTGTCTAATATTCTTACGTGCCTAGTAACTTAAAATCTGGCCTCTATTTGAGGTGGCACAACTCTTTAATTCTATTAGGCTGTTAAAAATAATATAAATCTGTTCAGTCAGTGACAGCAGGTTTTTTTATTGCGTGGTGATTTGGGATTATGAGAGTTATGGGGGAAGGTGACCTTGATGCAGGTTTAAGTGCAGCTCTTCTTGACACAACGCAGTAGAGAACAACACTGGTGTTAACTTAATTATGTTGTTAAATGCACTAGGGGTGAATTACTTGAAAGAAATTAAACAAGTGACGTTCTTCTTTCATAAACTGCATTTAATCTCATGCATGGCTGTGCTTATGATAGAGTTACAGCAATACAGTAAATTAAATGTGAATAGAAGGCTCACCAATGTCTTCATAAGCAGATGTTTCATATTTGAATTAAAACAGAAATAAGATATACCTTAAGTCATTCAGGACAAGAAGATTGAAGCCTCGTGTATTTACTAAAAAAGATAAATTTGTGATTTTGAATAGTTACTGTTTGCTCTTACTTGGTCTGAAGCATCCAGAAAGAAATCAGACTGGTCATTACATCATGGAGTAAAAACTACACTAAACAGAATTTTGCAATGGAATTTTGCAAAGAAATAAACACAGGTGATAATATAATCAACTTTAAGGCTGCTGATACTTATTTAGTATGGGTCTTGGCATTTTTTTGCCCATTGTAGGAATTCAGCTTTTCATTGATGTTATTTAGAAGAAGATCTGTATGATGTATGAAAAAGTTTTAAATGTGTTAAAAAAAATAATTTCTACCTGTCAGTACATTCTTTACTGTATTTACTGAAATTTCACCACAACCTTTTCTCAAAAATTTGAGGTAGCTATGGGAAGAGTTGAAAAACCCAAATAAAGGAAAAAAGTTTGGAGTTATATTAGTATCCTTGATATTCCCCTATTTTTTTAGCGTGTTGGCCAAAACAATTTGGTACATTTGACCCACTTTTGTCAAATAGTTTTAGGAAATCATTGTTGCCTTTTGTGGTGAGTAGACTGTTTGGAAGGAAAAATCAGGCTGCTCTGCTCCTTAATAATCCTGATGCAGAAATGTACTCTTATAATACTGTGAAACCCCTGTGTACCCATTCACACGTGGGTGGAATTTGGAATTCAATAGTTTATCTAATGATTGCATTCCACTTTTGCAGTGACATTTTTCTTTAAGACTACTTTTGTTCAGAGAAAAGTTAACCTAAGAAGAATAGCCTCAAGTTAAGGGACTTATTGTTGTCCTTTTAAAATATTTTACTTATTCTGAAATCGGTATCATTTAGGCATAACAAAAAGTTGAGGGTTTTTTTTGTTTTTTTTTTTTTTTTAAATTGTGCAACTTTTTTTTCCATTGGTTTAATGTGTATTACTTGGAGAATGTGCAGTACATATTTGAAAAATCACTTTTTTTTTCGGATACTGAGGTAGGATTGAAATAACTGTTATAAAGAAAAACAAAAAGAAAAAAGAAGAGTTGGTCAAAGCTATAGCCACAGATTTCATTTAGGAGTCATAGGGACCTTCCATATTTTTATCTTCTGCATGGTATTTTTACAATTTTATTTGGGGTTTTTTCAGCATTAAGATGAAGGTTAAATGAAGGTGGGGAGTGGGGCTTTTCAGGTCATTAGCTCAAACACACTCCAGAAAATATTTGCTTTTATTATAAAGGCTGGTATGTGTGTCCCATACATTACAGTATACATTCAATAAACCTGTGACTACTTTTTATACCTGCAGATTTTGAGCTAAAATCTGATCAGTGGACTAGAAACCAATAAAATGAGTTGTGTCGTTTGGAGTTTGATGTTAAAAGTGGGGACATCTAAATACAGGAGTGACAGGCCCAGCAAATCTTAACGTTACTGCAGTTTTTACTGGGGCAAAATTGAGAGAATTGAATTCAGTCACACAGTTTGGAAATTGTTCTCTCTTTTTTGCCAGAAGCTTTGCATTCCGCAGGGTGTCTGTATGGAGATTGCTTGTCCTCCTCCTGGGAGGCAGCCAGGGCTATGTGGCATCTGTGCTGCACAAGGGAGAGTTGGGGTTTCTTTCCCCTGCTTGGGTTTTGGTGTGCTGGCTGCTCAGAAAAAGGCTTTGCCCAATCTTCTGCTCTGATTTAAATTATCATACCAACCAAAGGAACCTCACTTTTCCCATTTTAGCCTCTGAAGTGTTACGGGCCAAATGCACTGCTCTCGAACCTGACCTCTCATCTGTATTTGCAGATAAAGAGACCTATGAGGCAGAAGCAGTTTTAAGTGAAGAATGGTTAGAGACAAACATACCTGCCACGATAATATATGTATACACATAGTATAATTGTTCCTTATGTTGTAAGAATAGTCCTTATGATTCCCAGGTCATCTTTTTTTATGCCTAAAAATGTTTTTTTTCTCTCTCATCTAATAAAACCATGATTTTAGTCACACATTTTTCATAAAAGTAGAGCTATAAAGCCATTCCTGTAAATTTATGTTATGAGTATGTGCACATATAAGCACAGAGCATTGTGTCTTTTGCATTTCTCTGTTTTGAAGGAGGCAAAAATCAAGCCTGTAAAGTCTAACGCAAACATAAAGCAATAACAGAGTCTGGAAAAAATAATTTCTTATTATTTTTCTTTCTTACTTCCCCTGCACCCTGTAGACAGGTACTTGGAAATTGTGGTTTCAGCATGTTTGATTGAAGATTTATTTAAGACTAGTAGAAATAGACTTGAATTGCAAAGTTGCATCCAGATCTTAATACCTAATTCCTCAAAGTTCTGGGAGACATTATTTGTGTTGCATTGAAACACTGCTTGGGATCAACAAATGAGCTCAGAATTCAAATGTCAGTAAAATAAACACATTTTGGGGTTGTGCCTATTTGTAATTATGATGGATGCAGAATTTGTTTGTTAGGGAGGTCTCTCACAGCAGTTGCATACAAAATAATTTGCTTGTTACCTTTCCCTTCTTCTCATACCTCATCTCCTTTGGAATTTGCTATTTATCATTTTATGGCACTGGTGAGTAAGTGCTGCTGAGTCAATGCCTAATTAGTTTCCAGCTGGTCCTCTGTGAGTAATTTATTTAGGTGCCAAACAATCAAATTAAATTTTCAGAGTATTATGGCTTTACTAGAACTGCAATGTGGTATTGTCGTGATGATGCCATCTCCAAAGACCCTCACGGCCAGTGACTACTCTGAAGTCATCTCCTCAGAGTGGCAGTGGCATCATTCTGCCACAGTACAGCAGTCCCTCTGGATTTTCATTACCTTTTGCAACAGTGTGATGTTGTAACAGAACCACCAATGTCTTCCATTAATACCAGCCTGAAACTATTTTGATGAAAAACGTTGCAGATGGATTTTTATCAAGAACGTATGAAAAGTTTACTTTTAGTGCAGAGGCAATGTTTTGCAAAGAAAATTACCAGTAAAATAATTCTTCATGTAATTTTTTTTAAAAATACTATTAGATTTTCTATGCATCTGCATTACCTAACCATGCATGTTGATGCATATTTGATTTTGTTATAAAAAAAGTCTGAAAATGATGTGACATGAAACAGAAAGCGTTCCTTAATTTGCCAAATTAACATTTTGGAAGTTGTGATTAGGTGATATTTATGTACCTTTGCTGATGTTAAGGCTCAATCATTTAATGTAGTTGGTTGAAATGTCAAATTTTACTTGAAATATTAATGTGGCCTGATTTTGTAGCTTCTCATATTTTGTACTCATCACAGCTGCAGTGAAACAGGGAAAAGAACTGAAAATATAGATGTTGCTTGTACAAAATGGCACAGCACGCACAGGATAGCTTGAAAGTTTAGACCTGTTTTGTGGGGGGAGTGGCTTCTGCATATCAGGATGGGTACCTCTGGGAGGAGGCAACCTCATTCTCTTTCTACTTTTTAATCTTGTTTTAGGATTCTCCTCTGCTTTATAGAAACTTTGTGATACGGTACCAGATTAAATTATTATTACTTTTATCTTTCATTTGGAAAAGAAAAAAAGATATGGCTAATTACTGATTTCACTCAGCTTCCACTGTTCCAAGAACTGTCAGGGCTAATGGGGAAAGTTTCAGACCAGTATTGCTTTTGTTAGAGGAGCTTCTAGAGAAACCACTGGCTACATCTAGATTAGTGACTGCAATAGGGGCAGATGTGTAGAGTGAACCGGTTGGTGAGGAGGATCCAGAGTCTGCACTGTGTGTATTTTCTTTCAGACCGTGTCTGATCTTGTGGAAGGAGCACTCACAAGCAGTTGAAACATTCCCGGAGCACATCCTCTGATTTAGTTTCATGCAAAAGGAGTGCAGTTGGTTTGCTTTGAGACCACTACGCAATGCCAGCCAAAATATGGTAAGGTCCTGAAGTGCTTGTTTAAACGCACTAAGAGATGTTTATGTTCAAACGGGTAAGGTGGAAATTCCCCACCATTTAAACTCTGAATTTTGTCAGATGTATTAAAATTATTTTCCTCAACCAGTCCGGCAGTCCACAGCTACAGTTAAATGGAGATAGGGATGGCAACCTCTCAATAGGTATAGGGTCAGCACAGACAACAGGTGGTAGGAACTACAAATAATACAAAATAGCTATATTGCTGGTAATGGATAAGCATCATGATTCCCAAGCCTCCTGGATTGTCATTGTTCTTTTCAAATGGGAGTACATTAAGTGCCTTAAGTATTTACTATGATCTGTCTAAAAACTACAAGACCTTCTGTAAACAAGAGAGTTTAAGAAAGTCATGACTTGGAGAAGTCATCAGTTCCTCTGCTTTAGGCTTCTATGTAATCCTAAAGTTCTCTGGAGAAGTGTTATGGCATTATACAGTGTGGTATTTGGCATCTGCATTGCCTCAGGAATATTTTAATGATTAAACCTTGTCATTCATTTCCTGAAATCCCTGAGAATAAAAATACATTTTATACTAATGTAATTTCTGAAACAACACAGTCAAGAAAGCAACTGGGGCACGTTTCACCTTTATTAAGGAGTTTGGTAAATGAATAGACTAGTGCCATAAAAATCTACTCTGACTCTTCTCTCATAATTGAAGATTCACTGTAGAAACCATAACCATGACCTTAAGCATTCTGCGTCCAAAAGGGAATGTATAACAAATGTGTGTCAAAAGGTAGTGTCTCACTGGAGGACTATAATGAGATCGCTAGGCTGCCTAGTTAGCTCTGCTACTTTTATTAGTAATCTTTTTTTCATGTTAGAAGGGGATCGTTTAGGGGCAAGAAAAATGTCTGTGTATCTACCTGTCAGTAGTTGCATGATTAAATCTTTCGATGGCCAAGGAGCTCTGCTTCCAAAATCTTAGGACAGATGCCTTAAAAATAGCTCAGCAAGCATTTCTTGTATTTATCAAAACTAAATTTGGTGCAGCATCTGTCAGAGGTTTGAGGTTTCCCGTAAGTCAGAGTATATAACCAGAGATGCTGTTTTGTATGAGGATGAGTTAGTCAAGCAAACCTAGGGGAGTAGCTTAGTCTAAAATCCGATGCGATTAATCCAATTGCCAGATACTATAAAATGCAACCTGGGGTAAAAGGTATCTTACCTAAGGACAAAGGCTTGTGGAATGTCACTTTGCTGAATCCAGCTTTTGTTTCCCATACAAAGGGCTCTAGAACTACTTCCTACCAACTCAGGAACCTACAACAATAATTAGAGGTTACTTAAAAATAGCAGTGTGTTGGAATGAATTAGGTATTTCTGAGATACCCTCCTCATTCGCTGCCTGATACTTCTTCCTTCCCTGTACACTCGGACATGGACAAGTTGCTAACAGAGGACAGTCTGCATTCTTGTCATAACCCCCCCCGGCCCCTGTGCAATCCCATCAAGACTGTGTTAATACAGAGCAACAAGACACAAGTCTCAGGAAGGGTTCTGTACAACATGGTGTTTTGGGATAAATAGCACATAAATCTGGAGGTTCCTTTTTTGCTGCTTAAGCTCATTATTGAAAGCCAGGTTTCTTCCCTTCGTATTCTTTTCCTAATTTTGTTGTAGGACCTCATCTTCCTGATGTTAGAAATTCTTTAATTTCTGATTACAATGTTGTAGGGTCAATATAAACACATTTTGCAGCTTTTCAGTTTAAATTAACCTTCTTTTTCTCTGGGCTTTATTTACTGGTATATACCTAAATTTCTCTTTCATTCTTAATTATTGTATACTGAAAATCCAAGCTGTTATTTTCCTTTCGTCCATCCTAGTGATTGTCATAAAGGTTCTTCTCTCCATCAGAGATTCACTTTGAATCTCTTTCTCAAATATAGCTGAACAGAACTATGTATTATCCAAGAGAAACTCTTACTTGCAGTTTTTATAATAATCTTAACACCTCCCTTTCTTTACTGAAAATTATTCAGTTGACATGTTTAGGATCAGATTTACCTTTTTCAAAGCCATATTGCATTACTCCTTCATATTAAGGTTGGAATTAATACATTCATATCTTTTTTCCTGCTGTTATTTCCAGTGAATAAGCCCATTGTTTACAGAAAAAAAAAATTTGGTCTCTTAATGCATGACTTTGTGCTATTTCCCATCAATTTTAATCTTTTTCCTTCTACTGCATTCTTCTCTGACATCTCCCTCTTTGAATGTAATACTCCAGTTCCCCTCTAGTGATAATACTGCATAAATTTGTGTATCAGCAAGTTTCATTAGCATAATTTTACTTTTTTGTGTTAAGATCATTAATGAAAATACTGCGATAAGCCATTTATAATCTCCCACCAGCCCTTTACTTTCTCTTCAAAACCAGAATTTTTGCTTCTCTTTTAACTAGCTCCTTATTCACCGCAGAATTGCTAATCTTCATCTCTTCATCAAAACTAGTAGTTTTTCCAGTTTTTTGTTTTACTGAAGTCCAAATGGGAGCTGTGACACAGAGAAGTAGTGTATCTTTGAGGGGATGAAGCTTCAGAGCTGAAATGTAGAATTGGCGAGTAAAAGACTCTCACAGGAATGAGGGTCAGAAAGTATGATGTTAATTCTGGAACATGGCACACCAAAGGCGTCATTGGAGTCTGAGAGAGCTGATAACATGGTGAGTTTGATAGACTCGGGTAACATTTTAGAAGAAATTATAGATGCATGTGTTATGTGTTCGGGGCAAAGGGTGCAATACAGTCCCTTGAAAAGTTAATCATCTGACAGGCAGTGAATGTACTTTTTACACAAAATTGATATATTATTTCTTTGATTCAGGAGCCAGCATTGCATCTTTAGACGAGCTGATACGGTTTAGTTATGAATACTCCTTTTGCAATTGGTAGTTTGTTAAATCTTTTACCCTTAACTAGTACCTCATGTAGTAAATTTGACTGAAAATAAACTGCTCTGGAGTGACAGAATTCAGGAATCAGTATCTGCCTCTTTTCTTGAAAAACGCAACAAATTCATTGCTAATGACTGATTTACTTATTTCTCTTGTCGTTGATGTTGTATGGTTTAAGCAGGTCTAAGTGCTGTAACTATATTCAGTGTGAAAATGGTGACTTTCCTTCTCTGAGTTTATAATCTCTTTAAGTAATTAGAAATAGTTGGATTGTCAGTCAATTAAGGGAAGGACAAGATCATGGTCACATTTGAATGTGTATCTAGGCATCCTGACAAAGGTAAATGTCAGAGGATAATCTGGGAGAAGAACGGTGGCAAAAGGCCGTTTCAATTCATGAAACTGTATATCTTAGAAAGCTTGTAAAATCCAAGTGCATAAGAACCTGCTTTAAATCCCATGGGTGGCATTCTTATGCCACCATTGGCCATGGCTAAGCAATCTAACGTCAGGCACCTGTTTTGAAAATGTTTTGTGTCATTATTTCTTTGATACCTTTTTTTTTTTTCTCCCAAAAAAGAAGCGTGACTGCATTAGTTCAAAACGGTTCCCCATCCCCAGCAAATGTCACAGCTGTTAGGGGCTCCCGTAGCCTCCAGAGCTGCTTTGCAGTTTTAAGAGCTACTCTTGCTTGCAGTGAATCGTAAATAGCACCTAAAAATATACTTCCAGCTGGAAGCCTTCATGCAGTCTCCCTCTCGCTCTTTTAAAATCACCCCAGTGGGCACCATTGTGCCAATTTCATCAGAGTCTAACAACTTAATGGGCATGAGTTTCTTTCACTAATCTGGAGGTGGTCTCTGCAGAGCAAGAGAGAGTAGCAGTAAAGAATCATTTTCAGCGGGTGTCTCCTGAGACGAGGAAACGAGTGGGCATTTGATGAACGTGAATGCACAGAATCTTAACCAAAAGAGTTCTGGTGGGCTTTGTGTTCGAAGTGCTGCTGCTATGTCACCTTTCTGAGAAAGTAATCCTTTTTAAACACAGAAACCTTTCAAGAACTCTTACAAGGGAACTTTGTATTTATATTTGCATGTGTGTAGAATACAGGAGGCTGCATTTATTGGAGAAATAGAACTAAAATATGGAATTAGCACGCTGGTTTGTGGTTTTTCCCATTAATTTCAGACGTTGATATTATAAACTAGAATTCAGATGGTGATTTTACAATGAGTCAGCATCCATAACTTTCAGGTTTGGTCCAGATGAGCATTTATGTGTTTAGATATTAGCGTCTACATTTATGATCCTCCCTTGCTTGTCCCATCTTCGTGATATATCTGATGTAACAGTCTAAACATCTGACCACTCAGCTGTTTTATCCAACTATTAACATAGCATCAAGAAATGATGCAATTTTTTATTCCTGAAGTTGGCTCAGTCTGGTATCTCATTGCAGTCCTCAGTCAGATTTGCAACAAGTGGGCATGAACTATACCACCTTCTTTTTGTGCTCTGCTCTTCCTATTTCTTACACAGTGGGTAAGAAACTTCCATATTGGAAATTTGAGTTTATTTTATTACATTCATTATAAAAATGATTGGAAGAAGCCGTAAATCTGGTTACATTTATTAACATCTGAAGTACATTGTCTCTATTTATTTGGATAGCAGGAATCTGAAAGAAAATTAGAAATATTATAATTTATTGTACTAGGAATTCACTTTAAGTGAACTTTAGTGGGAACATGAGCAAGTTGTATGACATTTTGACATATCAAAACTATCCTTCCTGTATAAAAATACTTAACAATTAAAACATTATAGAGAAGTCTAACATAAGGCTGAGCTTTTAACACACAGTCATGTCCTAATGCATCCTATTGTTGCTGGCTTTAGCCAGTCCCTTGTTTCCCTGGTTTCTGTCTCCTACAACAGCATGACTTCTAACAGCTGGAAAGGCAGCATACTAAGAGTGCACGGTGGGAATTAGTAAAGTTAATTTTCAAATACTCCAGATGAGTTTCTTGGCTGTCAGCTACTTCCATTAGGCAGAAACCTGTTGAGTTCCAGTTTGTGCCACCACAGAAATGCTGAAATGTGTCTGCTGATACATTATTAAATCTGTAGAGCCAAGTATTCTGCCAATGTAAAAATTCCACTGATGACATTTACAGCATCCAAAGATTTGGCCCATTATTAGCTATATCCTTAAGATTTAATTTCTTGTATTGGCACTATAATTTATTTGGGAGACTGTGACATCCAATTACAGCTTTTTATTGTAAGAAAATACTGTAAGGTATCTACTCAATCTCAGAATTATTTTAAAGTCAGTGAAAACTAGTGATTGCTACTGTGAGAGATGCCTGTATTGAGTAAGACAGCAGAGAAGTGACTAGTAAAATCCACTCAGTAATCTGAAATAGGAGTAGTCACCAAGGCTTTCACTGTCTTTAAATGCTGTTATCAGACCACGAAGAAGACAGACCAGTGGTAACATAAAGTACTAATGGACTACTGCCCTAATTGAGACAGCTTCCTAAAGACCTGAAATAGAGCAGTGCTAGAAATTGTGGCACAATTGATAAAATAGACTACTTGGAAAATGTTACTAATTCTGCATACAGGCTAGAAAGTAGTGTCTTTTACCTAGGAGTGTCTTTAGGCAGCAAAGACTTTTATCCTTCTGAACATCCAGCATTTCTGCCTCACATTTTCAGCTCTATTGTGTTGGTATTAGTCTTGAATACTTCCACTGTATTCAGTGAAGTTACACTGTGCTTGTTTTGCAGCGGTTGAGAAAAGAATAAGGCTAAATGCTGGTAACTGGATTTGGAAGAAACACAAGGCATTACAGAAGCTGTATTTTATTTTATGTTCACTGATAATTGTAGTTTGCTGCTTGACACTGATGATTAATTGTTTACTAGGGAGCTGGATTATAGAATTATCTGGTTGATATAGACAACGACACCTTTTTATCTGTCTCTTGCTGAATTCGTAAGTCTAACACCTTTAAAACTGTGTTTATAAGCAAGGCAGTGGTTGGCTTTTACTGCAAACAGAGGCACGGATTGAGAGGCAAGACCAGTGGATTCTTCCCTTTGGTGAGTCTGCGAGTGTGAAGGAAGCTTCAGCTAATGAAAAATCCTCATGTTCAGGGGCTGCTTGCAAGGGAGAAAGAGCAGTGTTGCCAGGTCATACTTTCTTGCCTATATGGATGGGGAGGATTTAATCAGAGTTAATGCTCCTCTGTAGGGGACTTGCCCATCCTCCTGCTGGCCCTATTATTTAATGAACATAAAGGCAGCTAACAAAAGTCTGGCAACACTACACATTCTGAAATTATATTTCCTGTAATTTTTTTCCATCTTAACTGTTCTAGATTAACAGCAGTCTTAAGAAACATCATGAATACTATTTTTTTTTTTTTTTATTTTTTTATTCATGAAGAGTGAAACATTTAAGATCCACCAGAGTGGCAGTCTGGCAAAAGGCATGCCACAACGTCAGAGGTTAGGACTCGTGAGTATTCACGGAGCTCTGTGGAAATGTATCAGCAAGACCTGCCTGGCCTTTTTCATTAGTATCAATGCTTCAGTTTCATAAAGAGTACATTTTATATCCACGTTTGCTATGCACCAAAGCTGTGCTTCTACTAGAAATATGCTCCTAGCACTGAGTCTTTCAAACTCTCACTTTAAAGGTGAAATTATGCAAGTCAACTGGTTTTGCATTTAATGGTTGATACAATATAGTATGCTATGCCTATATAATCCTGAAGCTTTAGCTATAAACTCTTGGCTAATCAAAGAAAGAGGAAGTTCAGATTATATTAGTTACACTATCCTGAACATTTAATCAATTTGTTTATGTGAACTGGCATGTTTCCTTTTTAACACCATTGCCTGGGTTCACAAAGGGTCAGTAAACTGTGGTGGGATTTCTGAGTTGTGTCAGTCTAGTGCAGAGGGTATGAGGTGCAGGAAACCTGGCTTCTGTCACCTGCCTCTGCCAGTGGCCTGGTCATCTTTGGGACTTTCCTTTCTGAAACTCAGTTCCCTCATCTCTCAATTATAGATTTTTAACGCTGACCTTTGGACAGTGCTTTTCGATTTACTAGTGTTGTTTAGTCATCACCTATTCATGCCTATCCACATCTTTATAAAAATGCTTTGGAGATAAGTAGTAACTGCAAATTTTGGGCTGATGCACTATGGCTTGAGAAATCATGCACTGAAGGATCAGACCCGAGAGCTGATGTATACAGCGCAACAGGAAGGGCCATGAACAAAATGGGAACATTCTTATGGAAGCAGCGCTACAGAAATGCAGGACATGCTGTGGTGGTTGTCCTGCTCCAGTCACATAAAGAGGCAGCTGGCATCAGAATAACGAAAAGTTAGATAAGAAAAAAATACTGCAAGTGGTAGTACAGGTATTTCTAGCGTGGCGGGGAAGAGTGATGCTTTGAATCACACTATCAATGGCCTAGGTTAATGCCTTGAGTATTGCAGTTATGCTGTTTATTTTGCAACACAGAGAACACACTGACATGTCAGATCATTCAGAAGTTCAGTATCAGTAACGTTAGTCTTCATACGGAAAATAAAATAGTCTCTTGTGTAGCAACACAAGCGTTGGCTGCATGGGAAGAAGTGTCTGACAACTGAAGAGTCCTTATGAAGGGTTTTGAGGGCTTGTGTTGGACACACTGGTGAAAATAAAAGGTGAATGGGTACTTTACAGTTCTTCAACAATGCTTTGCTACTTCTTTTTTTTTTCTGATAAAAATTAAAATTATGCTTGTCTGTGATCGCTTGAGAATTAAGTGGTTCTTCCCCTTTTTTGCAGTCTTTTTATTCTGAGTTGTATGTTGTCTTAAAATATCTTCCTTTTTTTTTTTTTTTTTAAATCACCCATGGAAACAAGCATAAGAGAAGAAAAAAGCTTGCTAGGAATAAATTTGCACCTCTTCATATACAGTGTTAAATAAGAAGAATAGAGAGGTTTTCTCATGCTCTTCAGAAGTGTTTTGAGCCTTTAACTTCTACTGGCATGATTCTATGTGTCCTCTACTTTCTTACATAACTTTTCTCATGTCACCCCTAAAATGATCAAGTCAAAATCAATGTTAAATTGAAGAATTGTATCTACTGAAGACAGAACTTCACATGTCTTTCATGCACAATGAAAATACATGTGGAAATTGCTTTCTCTGACCTTAAGCCCTTTTTCATTCTTAGAGGTTATGTGAAAGAACTTAATCTAAATGAGATTTTCAGCTTCAGTTTTTCCAGAGTATTCCTCCCAACATCAGTCATGATGTGTAAGGCTGAAAAATTGGTCTAGAACACTTTTTAATGAGCTATGAGTGACAGTATTAATTTTCCTCTGGCAACAGGAAATGCAAAGTGATGTTAAGAATCAAATTACAAAATTCATAGTATGGACTGAGTTACTTATGATTTCCATTATTCTAGTGCTGAGAGAACACCAGGTCAGTAGATGTCTTGTTATGCTAAATGTAGCAGAGAAAAAGGATTTTCAGGAATGCCTTTTGCTTTGTTTCTTATATGAAGCACTGGAAACTTTTGAAAAGTGGAAAGTGTTCAAAAGTAATCAACTGGACTGACCAAAGTCACAATTTAAGGTTTGGAAAAAGGAGATGAGGAATGAATGCATTTAGAAGTTATTTTTATTTTTCATCTCAATTTTGGAGGAATCTTTACTGTCGAGTTATTTTCAGTCTTTCCCTCACAGCCAAGACAGCAAGACTTGAATCTTTTTTTTCTTTTTTTTTTTTTCAGTTACATATAAGTCACTTTTCTCACCATTGTGTGCTGGGAAAATATGCACACAGCAAAATCTCAAGACATGGGAGAATCAGTTACGTTTTTATAAAGATAACAAATAACATTTGCAATACTCATGCTTAGGATAAGTGCAGTTTGGATACTACTTAGTTATGAAAAGGAATTCTATTGTGTTGGGTTTGGGCATCACTCTTAGGATGTAGGCAGGCTGGAGAAATAGGAATGATAAGAGGCTTAGAAAATAATACCTATGAGGAAAGATGGAAAGAGCTGGGCTTGCTAAGTCTAGAAACAAGAAGATGAAAAGTGATGAAATAGCTTTTCAATACATAAATACTGTTGAACTTGCTCTGTGCCTTCAGAAGAAGATATGTTCTAGCAGTTTAAATTTAATCCTTGAAGTCAAAGTGCCAGGATTCAAGGCTAAAACTAAGATATGAGGCACTTTGCAGCTTTATGCAGGTAAAATAGGAAAAAAAAATTGTACATTTGATTATTATTCTGTTTCTGAGATATGTAAGACCATATTTTGAGGTTGTGAATGATAAGTATTTTTAACTAAAGGTCCTTGATCTTTGGGTGAACCCATGACTGTCTCACGTTGGATTCCAAAATAGTGATTGAGAGCTTGGGCAGACAGGATGGATGTCAAAATAGCCCGAGTACTCTGATTTAGTTTTCTGAACTTTCTTCAGTGCGTATGCTGTCACTGCCACATAGAATGTCACTCAATATTATTTCATGTACACAAGATCAAACCCAAACAGCTCATGTCCTTATACTATGGCTGTCGTGGAATTAACAGAGTGAAGTTGCTTCCTGCAAAGACTAATGGATGCAGAGCATCAGAAGATTAAGCTATAAAGAATGAAATTTCAGTGGAGATTCATCTTCAAATACCTCAAGTGGTGCTGTAGTTATTCCTTAGAATTTAAATAACCTGTCTTCATCCCTGTTAAGCAGCAGAGCTCCACTAATACCGAGTGGAGGAAACTATCTAATTTCAACTTGCTGAGGATGTGGCTGTGGAATTATTTGAAAGAGCCACAAATAGTTCTTATTCTAAATTTGCTTTTGATTAAAATCTCTTTTGTCGGTGCCGTTCCTTATCTAATGTGGTGGGGTACCTTGAACATAAGTTGTATTTCTTGGCTTTTTTTTTTTTTTTTTTTAACAAGGGCAGGCACTGGTAATGATGGGTGTGGGGTGGGGGGGAAAGTAATGGAGAGATGTATGCAGCTTAATGGAACAGGGCTGAATTTAGGTCTGGATCCAGCTCTGGTGGTGGTGGTGGTATTATACATCAGCACAGATTCTTTCTGACATGATCTGAAATATGTGTTTTGGGACAGGGATACTGAAATACAGCAAATATCTCTTCCATCACTGGGAAGTTCACCCTAGCTGCTTCAGGTACCAGTTACAGAGAGTTTTCAGTAACAATTCCCCTCTTACAAACATCTTAGTAATACGTTTCTGACATTATATGCTAAAGTCAATACAGTTCCACTGAGTAAAGAACTATAATACTTTAAAGTGACTCATGCACAGTAATTTAGAGGGTGGCTGCCTGCAATTTCCAGGTGCCATCAATCTCCTTCTTAAGATAATTTCCTGCCTTCATATATATGGAGAAGGAAAGGCTACACCATGAATTTCTGATGATGGGGATGATACTTAGCCTTCATATAGTGTTTTTTGCCTTCAAGACAGTTTACAAGTATGACTTAATGTTCATCATATCCTTCAAAGTTGTTCAGTATTAATATTCCCATTTTATAAAGGGGGAAATGGAGTGAAAGAAGTTAGATAACTTTCCCAAGACTTTGGAAGGAGTCATGGGAGTAATTTTCAATCCTCTGCCTAGACTATATATCCCTTCTTTTCCTCAGATGCTTCTGTATTTAACCCACTGTTTCCTAGTGTAAAGAACTGTACCAGTATTGGGCACTATACTCAGAGGGTACACTGACAATTAGAATAAGTAAATAATTACTCTTGAAGATTTTTTTAGAATTTCATAAGCTAAGAATTTGAAAACTTTTGAAAAATGTTCCCATATGGTGTTTAATGTGAGCATGAGAGAGATTTAAATCAGGTGGTTAGCTCACTGGGAGATACGAAGAACTCTTCAAAACCTCTTCAGCCACAAGAGAGAAGCAATGTAACCGCTTGTTTGAAATCCTACTCAATTCAAGGTTCTCGGTTTCTTTTCTCTAACTTCAGTGAACTTAAATGGAAATCTTGGAGGTAGGACCCACAGAATTTTTTAAATATCTATATTTATTTTATTTCTGTCTTTGTCTGCCGTTGCTTTTAACTTTTCTATAGCCTGGAACAAAAATACAAGTGAAGGCTGCAGATACAGAAGATTTCTTTGAAGCAATGGGGAGTCTGCTAGGGAGACAAAAGTGGAAAACACTGATATTTGCTGACAAAAACCTTCTGTCTATCAGAAACATGTTTTATTAATATAAGAAAATTCATAGAAGGTCAAAAAATAAGAGAAAGCTTATTTACGCCATTCTCTTAAGTTGAATGTTGGCACAGTTGAATAGAAGTGCCACATCTAATCAAAGGACACTTTTTTAATATGTGCTGATCTGAAAAGCTACATTTTTTACTGTGTGTTCTATATGACGATCATTATGGTACAGAAATGTACGTAATATTGAAGGAACTGTTCAGGAATTTATAAAAAATAAAAGATGATGATTTCTGGTATGTAGATAACAGCAGTTAAATGTTCTTCGGAAAGAGCTGCACTTTCCTACTTGGTTTGATTGCTGTCTGGAATTTTTATACATTTGAGTCCATTCACTTGCCAAGTCAAATGCACATACAGTTGAAGGGTATGATTTCTATACACCTGATGAAAAGATTACACTTCAAGTGTAAAAATTAGCAAACTGAGCGTATTTGATTTGTATGAATTCAGTGGTTGTGAAAGCCAGAACTGGTCAACTATCAGCTCCTTTCCTAAGCCAGCTTTACAGGTGGGGTTTGAGTCCCAGGTTTCACACTTTATTTCAGAGACCTAGATCCCTAAAATGAAGAGAGATTAATCTATGGTGAATTAATTCCAATAGCTTTGGTAAGGTGCATATTTTTTAAAATGAGTTTTGTAGACTGGCATTCCTTTGTAGTGCCCTCAGTATAGTCGCAGTAATTTTTTGCTTCAGAAAGTGATTGTCATTTAGCGTTAGAAGTGCATTTCACTAACAAATGATTTGCAGGGTGAATATATCTATTGACATTCCCTGTGCTTTTTAAATGTGCTTGGTACAGTCCAGCAAACTGGACGCCAAAATGAGGTGCAGAATGCTTTAGCTCTCTTACCCAGCTGAGAGCGCTCATTTTTTCAGTACCAGCAATGCTTTCCTGCCTTTCTTTAGAGTGATGGGCATCCTTTCAAGACAATTAGCAGTCATTCTTTTTGCAAACTTAGCAACTACTACAGAAGTATGTGGGGAGAGCAGCATTACCAGATGTTCAGTGTTGATGGAAGCTTTTACTGCCTTGGAGGGAGAAGTTGCTTCTTTTCAATTCTATTGCATCTAATGAGCTGAATAGTCCACTGCATCTTGCCTTTAATTGGAATATTCATACAGTCTCTTATATTCTATTCCCAGCATTCGCAGAATTTGTTAGAGCTTTATATGTTTAAGAGCTTTGCCCTCTACTAACTTAGGCCAAAATGGGCTAGTTGGCTAAAAACGAAGAAGAAAGGAGACAAATTGGCACTTGCACATATACAAGCATGGAAAAACATTATGATTTCCTAAGGAAATTGGGCTTAAGAGATAGGCTAAAAGTAGCAGAAACCTTCACAACCCAAACACAGCTCTGCTGCTCTAAGCTTTCTCCCCTTCTCTCCTCCTTTTTGAAAGCATTACAGGAGACGTGATAAGTAAAGACAAGCTTCATATAGCTGTTTACTGAAGCTCTTGGGGAAAGTCTACCAAAATATGCTTTCATAAATAAAACAGAGTTAATTAAGAACCACTTGAAAAGCTAGCACAGGGGAAAGATGGGAGAAAATTACCATGTAATGTGTATGTGGTTAGCAGAAGCATAATTCTAGCTGAAACGAGGCAGATACCTTACTGTGAGCTGGCTTCATCCATTCTTTCTCATGTTTGGGTAGTATCTTATTAAACAAATGATGCCATTAAATTTGATTGAACTACTTGGCAATAGTAATGGCAGCAGAATAAGACCTTCCCTAAGTAACTTGCAGCTAAAAATGCAATAAATTTCTCAAAGTTACAGAGAAGGGTACCGTGTAATTATAAGACAATACAATTTTAAGGCATGTCTTTACTTTTCAAGTCGAAAGCAATGAGTTCTATGAGAAACACCAAGGGGATGGTGGTTACCTATAATATAGTGGGGAAATTCAGTACATTTCCTAAATTGAGTTTTATGTGGTATAGTTAGAAAAGGAAAGCAAACCTGGTCCTTAAGAGTAGGGTGTCTCGGAAGTTAGTGACTAGATGTGTAGTCTGTGCCAACGGACGTTTAGACAAAAGTGACAACTATTAATGCTGTTACCATCTGCTGTGTGAGAGAAGGCAGTTTGGTTTGAATCCATTTCCCCGTGGTTGGGTGAGAGGACATAACTCTTACCAAAGTATTTCAGAACTGGGTTTCGTTTGAATGTGGAGCTTTAAGTGATCTTACTAAGTCTCTGGATAAATATGCCTGTCACAATAATGAGGTAGTTTGCATGTGTTTTAAAATTTCATTAGGGAAAGAAAGAACGCCTTTGGGGTTTTAGAGAAGCTTTCTTTTGGGCTTTCAGTGGTTGAAGGTGCTAGGACATGTCAAACATAGAGGAGACGTTCTCAGGACATTGTGTCTTTTAATGTCGCTGGCCTTGTGGTTGGTTTCTGCATCTATTTCATGCACATGAAATACCTCTGACTGATACTGCCTGTATTTATCAGTACTAAATTTTGGAATTTAAAATCTGTACCATCATTTTTTAGTTCAGATCTGCTCAGAAATTGGCTAATATTGTCTCAGTGCTCCAGAGCAGATTATGTAGTGACTCATCTCTCTCTATCTCACCTGTTGGGAAAAGACCACAAGACCACATATTTGAAAACAAATGTGGAGAGAAAAGCTGGAGATGCTTTGTCTCTTGCAGAAAATCTTTGTACTTGCTATGTTGTGTAAATGAATAATTTGTTAGTCTCTATTGGCATACTGGCACATACTTATTTTGTCCAGTTGTGCTAACAAAATCAGTCATGACGAGGATGGCTTCACCTTCAAATGGGGATAAGTTAGTTTCTCTCAGCTTACGTCCTAGCAGGCTCCCAAGTAGAGAGGAGTCATAAAGCTTCTAGACATTTCTTAGGAGGGCTGTCTGCTCTCCAGTACTGGGACTTTCCAAAGTTTGGGATGCTGATCTGGTTTAGGATTTTGATTCAAGAGCATCACTGACTTGTATTTAGGTTTGCTGCTGCTGCTTTTTTGTGAAATGTTTTATCAGGCATAGCGTTAGACAAGCCTAGCTGCCGTATTGGCTTTTGTTCTTGGTGGGAAGCCTGCACAGTCACAGTACTGCTCCGTAGGAGGTGTACTTTGGAGTGACAGTTTCTCCTGTAGCATTTGATGGAGCTTCAGTAGCAGTTGAGCTGGGATTAGCCAAGCCTACCCTTTTCTTCTGGTTTACGCACAGGAGAGAGACCTATAGGACTGATGAAGGCCAGTTTTCTACTGAAATGTATTTTCTTCTGTATTACATAAAGCAGAGTTCGGTTATAGCAAGGCCTGTGGCCTTTGGCTTGTGAAGTGAGAATTTTAGGGAAGGGTCAAAAAGAGAAACTATTCAAACATTATAAAACAAGACAGTTTTAGCAGTTCTGGCTGCAGTATATGATGTAAGGGAGTGGAGACCTGGAGTTTTCTCTTGATATAGAAAAAAATTTTAAAATTACTAGCCCATGTAGCCTAATTGTGCAGGCAGAGGACAGCTACTAGATGTTGCAGAATTTACATACACGCATGACAAGAAAAACTATTCTTCTCAGAAGATTTCTAAGACTTTTGGGCTGTGGAAGAACAGCAGCATGGAACGCTATGTAAGACCTAAGAACCATCATGCTCCCCTGTATGAGATAGGCTGTCCTGTCAGTGCGCTGCTGAGCCATCCATTTAATTCAGACAAATACTCTCTATTCACATTTCATTTAATGAAATATCCTTGTTAAAATCCCTTGTTTTGAAAAATCCATCTGTATTTTCTTTCACAGTTTCAGTATTTATAATCATATTTTACATTCATATTCTACAGTTTTTCAACTCCAAAGTGTTGGCAAGCTTCATGAGTTCACCAAGACCCCTAGGTGGCATTTCAAATAAGCTGCTAAGAGAATAGTATACAGCACAAGGGAGGAAAACTAAACTGATATAGCCTGTTGCCTTTACGCAATCTGCTTGTTGAATTAATTTCACTGACTGGCAGCAGGTGAAAGGAAGGTGTGAACATCAGAAAGGTTTGGTTAAATGCCAAGTCTTAATGTTATTTTTCAATGTAATGGTCAGGTTTAAAATCTTTTTTTTGGGAGATGGGAGGCAAGTCTGATTCCATTTGCTTTAGGGATTTGGGGGGAGGCATGGAAAAAAAAAGTAGGACTATTATAAGTTTTAGTCCTTTCACCCTCAGAACTCCCTGATGCATTAACCAGTTTTTTATGTTTGGCTTTTTTTTTTTTCCTTTTTTTGCTTGTGTTTTTTTTTTTTTTTTTTCTCTGAGAACTGTGTGTAACGTATGGGCTGTCAAACTGGACTCCACAACTAAGTGCCATACACCTCATTTGTCCTAAATATTATCCTTTTGTATCTGCCAGAAGCAAAGTACCTTCCAGCCATATGTATTTACACATGATAAAAGATCATAGTCATCTCTGAACAACTTTGCATGCTTAAAACGCTACTGCGTTCACTCATATTGCTGCCAAATTCTGTACCATATTAGCAGCCTCCTAATTAAGCTGCCTTGAAATATGCTACTGAATATTGCCATTTCTCTAGAGAAGGATGTGCCTTGAAAAACTGAGTTTATACCGAGGAAGTAAGAATCTACGTTATCCCTTCATCATGTTTCTTCATCTCAAAGTTAGCACATAGACTTGATTTATCCTGAAAGGTGGAATGAGCTTGCCCTGTTATAATTAGCTTTAAGTAGATTTTTAAATGAGCTTGATGACATCATACCTGGCTACTTCTGCTTTTCCTGTATTTCTGAGGCATCTTCTTTATTGCTCATTGTGCTGAATGTGTGATTTGTAGTTTATTGGCACAGTTTCTATATTCAGTGTAGAGTCTCTCTTTACTGTAATACATGCTGATTTTAGTCTTTGATCCAGGGGAGAGAAACTTTTAGGGCATCTTGTCAATTTTTGGTTCTGGAACCTCATTGTTCACCTCTTTTGCTAGCCTATTGATAGTCACCCATCTTTCTCCCTATCGTTTACGCATCTAGCTGTTTATGTTTTGTCATGTGAAAATCTGTGGTTTTTTTCAAAGCCTGGTTTTCTACTTACACTGACAAATTTGCAATCCATTCCATTGCTTTAACCTCAGACCATTTCATATTCTTGATAGCCTGATACAGGAAGTATTGAAGTTACATAGAACCTCAGATAAATTGTGGGTTTTATTTGTGGCTTGTGAGAAGCTTATGTATTTGCCAACATCTGGCTACTCAGAAACATGGATGAAATCAAAGGAAAGTTGCTGTTAGCTACAAATTGTGTTTGCTTCAGTGCCTAACAGTGTGCTTTTACACAGTGGTTATTCTACAAATCAGACTTTCTTTCCTGGGTAGGATGGAGGCAGTAAATACTATTGCTGTGGGAGAAGGGTGAAGAGAAAACTGTAAATGGAGTTTGATGGACTGCTTTCTGTTACCCAGCCTAAATCGTTATTACAAATTACTGAATTTTTTCTAGTTTTTTTTCTCCCATTTGTTATTGATAATGTTGGTTATTACTCTTTTTGCTACAAATTTTTATCAAGTGAGGGGATTGTTCTCTCATTTCCCTCAATCTTTTCCAAACTGAACCAGTTCCACACACAGTAGGTAATTTTAGCAATATTTCTTCTAATTTTCTTTCCTCTAGATCATTTTTCCTTTTTCTTTATTTTCCTTAAAATGCAGTATCTGCAACTGGGTGCAGTGTATCAATTGCTGAGGTCAATTGGAGTGAAATAATTCTGCTAGACTTCCTATGCTTTATATAAAATAACCTGGAGCCAACATTAAGTGCTTACCCTATTTGCAGGTAACTCTGATATCCGTTCTTTCCTCCCTCCAATTCATTCTTCTTCAGTACTATCTCATCCAGATTTCCTATCAGTGCTGTGGAAAGCTGTGTTTTCAGCTTTTCTTGAAAAATCTTTTTTCTCCTAAATTTACGTGTGCTAGGCTAATTGGAATTTTAAAAAAGATGCTCCCATTCATCCGCAGTTCTCCTGAAATGTAATTGAGTAATGAAAGGTATAGTGCCTTATGCATAAAAATTTTAGTGACCCTTATCCACAGTACTTTTGCACCATGGATTAGGTAGTTTTGATGCCACTAACTCTTGCTCTGATCTCTATTTCAGATGTTTTAGAATTCTTCTGGGTGAATGATTAGTAGGAATTGTAGAATTTCAGAAATATTTGTTATGGGAATCAGCTTTTCAGATAGTTATTTTCTTTGGCTAATCAGAATTAGTATCTCTCTCTTTCCCCACAGCTCTTCCCTGGCCCACTAGAAATCACAGAGAGAGGACTAATGGTCTCTGACACCGAAACAAAGCTAAGGCACCATCCAATTCCCATGATAAAACACTTAGCAAGCCTTTCATTAACTTTCATGAAAGTTATTTCAGAGTGAGGCCAGTTTTCTCTGTTAAATAGCAGAAGGATAATTTCTCTAGACTTGCAGCTTGAACTATATTTGGATCTGATCCTCTGTTTTTATCCAAGGTTCCCACTGAAGTCAGTTACATTTATTGTTAGTATATTATGGGCTTGGGGTTTTTTTCTGTTTGACAATATTTTCTGTTTGACAATTGGTGTGTTATCAATAAATACCTCTCACTGCTATGCTGGTTTGTATCACGTAAATTAGCAATATTTTAAAATTAAACTGTCATACTTCTTTTTGTATGAACAAAAGGCTTGCTTGCATCATAAATTTAAAACACTTTTCAAACATGTTTATGAGGTTCATTTTGCTTGACTTTCTCTTGTGGGTGGTATAAGAATTATGTGTGTATGAACTTTGGGCAGGAGAATGAGCGTGTCCCTGACTTGCAATACAAATGGATACTACTGCTTTTCTTTCATCTTTAAATGGGAAAGGTTACACTGTGAACTCATTTACTTACTAATTGAGCAAATATGACAACACAGAGTCTTAAAGCATGATAAATGAAACTGTGACCATGTCTGCTCCTTTGTTTATTCAGCCACTGGCAGCAGCATAATCAATTACAGCCTCCCCAGGGGTACATTTAGTCTGCTAAAGGCTCCACTGGGGAATATATTGTTTCATAAGCAGCCCAGGGTTTCTCATCCAGCCTTTTCAGAACCTCTGGGTTTCTGTGAAGCTGAAGCTTTGTAAGGATCCTACCTAAGCTGCTTTTTTTGGCAAAGGTCAATGGAATTAACTGTTTTGCATTATTTTTGTAAATTAGGCCTCTACACCTGTTTATGTGCAAAGCTGTTCCTCAAAAAGCTGTTTCCCCACTCTCCTCTTCATTTTCCATTGAAGAAAAAAGTGCTTTTGCCTCAGGGAGAAAGGGACAAACGAATTTTTCACTCATCCTATTCCAGTTATCTCTTTCAACTCAGTGACATTTAAAAAGTTGTATTTTCTATAAACATACTACTAGGATATTCCACACTGCATGTTAACCTGGGTGATGAAATGTTGCAGTGAGTATCTGCTAGCTATGGTTGCATTGCATAAGAAAAAAAAAAAAAACAGAAAGAAATGATCTTGTTATTTGTCATCAAGCATGAGAGACACTCTGTGACAAATTGAGTTTCACATTGAAAAGGCAGAGAGTTCTTATTTTAATTCATGGTTATGTAATCATGCTAAATGAAGATCAGTCAGCTCTTCAGTGCTAGCTAGTTTTGAACAGACCTTGTTTGTTGTAAATCACTTCTGTCTGTACTGTCTGGCAGATATTTAAGACTTCACAAGGTGCACACAGCACTAGAAAATTCTACAATAGTTTACAAAACTTTTCCACTTACTTCTTCCAACCATGTTTCAAGGATTCAGTGGTACCAGCCATCATTTCAGACCTATGGAGGTCAATATTTACAGCATTAGTTTTCTTTGAGTCACTAACTTGACCTTTATTTTACTATGAAATGTAAAGGGGAAGAATAATTCTTGATGGTTAAGAAATGTGGGAAAATATTACTTTCTCTTCTGTTCTCATAAGAGTAATCTGATTTCACTTCCCAGTAAAGCAGCTATGTTAGGGACTGTATTCTGTCAACTCTCAGAAAACATGTCATTAAATGATTTGTCAGAACTTTCTCATTTGTTCTCCGTGAAGCCCAAGAAGCTGGTTTTGATGGGATTAAGACATGCTGTAATTACTTTTATCATTCACCATGCTGCACCAAATTCTACTGGAACTCATAAAGTGAAAAATCATCTTTTATAAAGGTTTCTATATATAAAGTGTTCCATGCCTACAGCATGAAGTGCTTTCTCTTGCTATCAAATACACTGTGAGAGTACTGTGGAGCGTAAACTAGGTTTGAGTGAACCTGAATGGTCTGGCATATTCATGGCAACAATGATCCAAGAAAATGCTAAAATATTTTCAGTTATTTCAGTGTTCTTGGGAAATACCAGTAAGGTAATATTTTTCATAGACTTATGGCTTAGAAAATTAATAGATAAACTGTGCAAAATTGGTCTTAAGTGAGTTCCTAAACCTTTCTTTGCAAGGATGAGCTCTCAGTATTCATCTGCGCATCACAGTAATTTTAGCCTATGTATGGATTGGCACTGAACACAATAAATTTCATGATTAGGTTCAACCAAGAGTTTTCTAAAAACTGCTAATGTGAAAGTAAAGGTGGATACAAGAGTTTCAAGGATAGACCTATCAAAGATGGTATTTCTCAGTTGGTATATACTCACTCCTGACTTACATGGGTCTTACTTTCTCTGTTTCAGTAGTCCAGTTCCTCTCAGATTTCATTAATATTTCTGATGCACAGTACTGGAAGAATTTTACGGTTAGACCCATATGCTAAGTGGTAGCTTCCATAAAGAACATTTCATGCTAGTTTTTGGCAGTAGTGACTTTGTTTCTGGATTTGTCATTGACTTGTGATTACTTCTGCAGTCTCAGTTCCAAGAGCCCTTGATAGAATCTCTCTGTTTCCTTTTCACCCTACTCCTCTCCTCTTATTCCAGGTGAAGTGAACTGTGATGCACTTCCTAAAAGGTCCTTCAGCTGAATTGTGTCTGAAGCCAGACAGGACCCTTGAATTATCGTCTTGGTAGTTCTGTGCTTTTTCAGTTTAGAATGAGAGAGACTGGGGTGGTGGTGGAATAAAACCTAAAAAAAAAAACCCTAGAAGAAAATTTTATCGGGTATGGAGCTAAAGATGAGCCAAGAGGCATGACTTTTAAGCAGCTAAACAAGGACAAGGGCCTAGAGAATTGCCAAAAGGCAATTCTTGCATCTGTTTAGTGTCATTGAGGAACATCAAAGAAGAGCTTCAAAGATGGTTTATCTGAGCAGCTTCTGAAAAGAAGTAAATTGCTTATTTACAGACAAATATAAATGGCAGTTCTGCTTATAAAGAGATTCTTATTTCACTTTTGAATGATTACTGCTTGATTTGCAGAACTGGAGCTGCTGCCATTTGATCCCTCTTTTAGTTATCACGCGAGTGAATTTCTGTCCATTTGTATCTGTGAAGCATGTGGTCTTGTAGCCAAAACCCACAAAGACATCAACTTTAAATCTCAGAACTATGAAGTCTGTTCCGAACTTTTATGTAAAATAATGAGATAAAGAACTGAAAATAGAAAAGCGACAGATTTCTAGAAGCTGAACAGCTTTTTTGCAAATTGACTATTTATGGAAAACTCATAGCCAAATGTTCTTCCCTGACGCCTTGCTAAACTGTGTCATGTTACTAGAAGTCTAAAATCTGTCTCCACTACACATTCCATACGTTGTAGCTGCTTGTTTGCAGTCTGGTGGGCACACACAGGCTTTCTCTCTTGTAGCCTGCTGCTGTGCAGAAAAAGCCTTAGTGATCTGAGCAGGATGGAAATGTTTGTAAAGTAGTGGTGGATGGAACTTCTTAAGAACCACAGGGAGATGCTGTGAAGGCAGGAGGGTTGCCCAGGATCACGAGTGTTTTCTGTCTTTCTAGGTGTAGCTGGGGCCTTCAGTTGTGCTTTCGTGCCCTGTTTAATGTAAGTGTGCCCTTGAGGTGCTTGGGCTGAGCCAAAGGAGGGAACTGATCCAGCCTAGAAGTAACTTGATAAGAATTTAAAAACAGCAGAAAAATTAGTTTTCAGTTGAATCAGTGCCCTGTGTGAAACCCCAAATTCTGCCCAGAGTGCCGACTCCCTGCGCAAGAGAAGGAGAAAAAATCCTGTCTTTCCCATCCTCTTTTGCAACAGCCTGTAATTAGGTCAGTTTAAAGCAGCTGTGAAGCTGCAGCCTGGGGTGGAAACGATCAGCAAATTCTCCTCCTTGATAAAGGTTTCTCTCGTATTATCTAGTCTGCTAATTTTCCTGAAGGCCTTGCAGACGATACATAGATTTTGATTGTCTTGTGTCAGCAGCAGCGTCTTGCTTGTGCACTGAAAGCGTGCTGAAGGCTCAGTCCTTTCCCTCTCCTCGCCTGCCTGCAGCACCTTGGAACTTCCCTGCGACGCCCCGAGCCTCCTGGTGCTGCTTATTGGCACCTTTTTCCTCACTTCCTGACTCCTGTCAGCTACCCTGTCGCTCCTTAGGATTTATTCCTTCATCTCACTGCTACTATAGTTTGCAGGTAGGAGGAGTATTACTGTCGTCAGGGAGCTTAGAGAGTAGCTTTGCATCTGCAATTGCTTTTGGAAGCCAAGGCGGTTAAGAACAAACAAGCAAACTAAAACCAAATCACAGAGAAATGTGGGGTTTTTTGTCATGCTGAAATGGAAACATTTCATCAGCCGGATGAATTGAATCAAACACATTATTTAAAAAAGGGAGTGGGAACTGGGTAGTTCAGACACTGATTTGGGACAGGGGTGATAAACTTTAAATCCCAGCTTTACCTAATTTGAAAATAGCAGTTGTAATAATAAAAAAAAAAACACCAAGCAAAGCCACCCAACAGTCTGTCTCTCTGTAGTTAATCTCTCTCAGGCAGAGCTCAGGACTTAAGAGTTGATTTTTGAAGAAATGTTTAGAACAGTGTCCCAGGCACAGGGATAATAATGAAATGGTCTGTCTTCATCCTTCCCTAGAACAGAAAGTGCTCACAGCCTCACCAGTGTTTTGTCGGATCTAAATACAAATTCCCACTGGCAGAGGGAATCATTAGCAGTACTCACTGGTAAGTGATAGACTACACAGTGGTTACCTAAGGGAACCATTTTAAACCACCAAATCATTGCAAATCTTTTGGGAGTTTCTGTTGTTTCAGCGCAGAAGCCTGCTGGCTCCTGAGTGTTGGTTCTCTTGCATGAAACACTTTGTTATCCTGTGTTCTCTGGGCAGGAGGGAGAAGCTTGAATTTCTGGGAGCTTTGCTTGTCATAAATATTTTTTTTTTCTATTATATTCTGTCTTCTGTGTTTTCAGACCTAGATAGTGATGTCATTAGCTCTTGTGGGGACAAGTTCCTCCTACAAGTTTATGAAAACACCATTGATTAATATTAGCCAATAAGGAATCACAATCTGGCCCTCAGGCTTTGTTTTTTCTTCTTTATAACAACTTACAACATTTAAAGGAGACATTAGCCCAGGCTAATTCTAGACCTGGGAAGACCCTTCACAGCAAATAATTTGCTCTAGACTTTAGTTTTGCTTTTGGAATGTTGGGGTGTGGATTCTAATGCCAAATTAATAAAATTTTCATTTATATTCTTTTTTTCACTGTTCTTGATCAGTAATGTGATTTTTCTTTTTTGATGTTTGACTCTGAAAATAAAAAAAAAAAGAGGGATGTTGTTTTATTAGTATTGGATGGATGAGTCATGTGGGAGAACTCGAGTTTCCTGAGTGCTCAAGTAGGTAGCCTTTTTTGGCTTGCATACAGATAGATACAAAACATTTTCGAAGCACAAGTTTGTGACTCAGGCCAAGAAAGCATAATCACTCAAATGATGAGAAGTAGACAGAAGAAGGGTTGTTAGATTTGGTAATAAGGAATCCATTTTAAAGGACTGTTCTGGAAAATCTGCACAATTCGGGCAGTCTTAAGTTATTACAATGAAATGCAGATTGCATCCATGTGCAGAGCTTCCATCCAGCAGATTCGTTCAAGAATCACTGCAAGCGGGATGAATTCCTATTGCACCATTGACAGGGCACACATAATCTGAGCTGATCTTTAAATTATGCACCTCCTTGAAATTGTGTTAGTATAATGATGCGATATAAACCTCAGGAGAATGTCTCTCTCAGATATTTCTCTCAGAAAATTCTCTCTCAGATTTTTTTTTACTTAAATGTTTTGCTTGCTTGGTTCAGAGACACTGAAGGTGGGGCCCCTTTGTGTAGTTGGCTGATAGGAACTGTCATGCTGCCTTTCTGCTTTAAAGGGAACACTGCATCCTTCCTTTTTGTATTTTTAAATGGCAAATAATTTTTAAAGCGCGAAAAATAGATAAATTAGAAAGAGTCATCCCTGTATTTTGAAAGACTCTTGTTTTGACATGAGAATTGCTTGATATACTAGCCTTGCTTCTCTGAACAGTAATGTTGAGTCACTGAAGGTGGTATGTTATTTGAAAGACCGTATGCTTCTGATTAACATGAAGTGTAACATATTGGAGCTTTTCGGAAGTTGCAGTTTGGAGCTACTTCTGTTTTATTCCGTTGAAGCTGACTGGAGAATCTAGTCAAACCAAGGGAATTTTTTTTCCCATGCCACCAGCTGATCTGGCAACTACAGCTGCATTAGAGCACTTACTAAATGAAAGCACTGATAGGTTATGGGCTATGCATTAATGCAGATATATTAAATGTCTTCTGAAGATGTTGGCAGAATTCTCATATTGTTAAATGAAATACAAATGAAGGTTTAATTGCTAAATCCAAATCTCTTCCGTATTATAAAGCTTTTCCCTTTCTCTTACTGTTGTAAGAGAAGTACTAGCATAACATATTAAATTAACATTTCTTCTAGAAGTCACAAAGGTACTATATAAGTAGAGCTGCTCAAAAACTATCTTGTAGAAGTTAATAGAAAAATATTTAAAAGCTTTGCAGCAGAAGGTTTAATTATGAGCTGCCTAACATTCCTGGGCAGGAAATGAATGCCCTTCAGTTCCTTCAGTTTCCTGAACAGCCTCACAACAGGGAGAGATTATTTCTCTCAGCACTGTGTTTAAAGCTGCAGACTGGGCAGGCATGACTAGGAAGAAGCTTGAAGGTCTCCATCACATCGACTGTGGAGCCCGTGGGCAGCACGGTTAAGCCAGCTTGCCAGGCAAAATGGGCTGCGCTGAGTAAGAGCAGGGAGAGATGCGGGCAAGTGCACAGGCTCAGTCTGTGCCTAAATGCTCTGAAGTCACTTAAGCGATGTTAGAGATGTTCCCCTCTGCTTCTCAGATTTGCTTTGTCTGTGTGATGAACCCACAATAGTGATCTAATTCAACATCAGAAGCTAGTCTTTCATATTTTTTGGGAAGAAAAATATTGATCAGTTTATAAAATGTTGCAACCCTTCCAGAGAGACCTCGGGTTGCTGGTACCCACGGACATGTACAATTTCTCCAAATCTGAGCATGCTGTACAACCTTCAGATATTTAGAGTGTCGCTTTAAAACTAGCCGAAATCAGTTTGTTTCATTCTCACTAAGGCTCTGTTCAGGGAAACGGTGATTAAAGTAAAGATGGTGGCTGTGAAGGGCTGGTTTTGGAAAGAATGAGCATATCCCTTGTTTTCTTCACTCTTGTTTTCTTGAACAGATTTAAAGATCCATTTGTATTTTTTTTTCCTTTGAAGTGTAAGCGTGACACACTATGCACAACTTTTGTTTAGATTTATAAAACTGCAGTGCTTTAGTAAATCTCTAAGGCTTTTGTGCCTGCTCTTGATTAACGCAGCGCCCTTCCAAATAAGAGACTGCTACAAGGTAAAAGCAGAAACCAGCCACCACGCCTGCATTTTAGTGCAATATTTAACACTGCTGTATTAAACTGCAGAGCTATAGTCATCTGGGGTTTTTGTTGGTTTTTTTTTTTTTTCCCTTTTAATCCCTTTTCTGTCTCCAAAAATGCTGCGATTCTCCTCTTCATTATCCTACTTTCCCTCCCCCCTCCACCCTTAACTTAAGAATAACCTTATTCTTTTTTTCACTTCTACTTTATAAGCATGGGGATGTGCTGTACAAAACCAGAAGTTTGCTTTGAGGTCACGGACCTTGGGCCCAACGTGTGGGTCGACAGGGGAGTTTGAAGGGGAAAAGAGGAAGAGCTGCCTTCTCAGGCAGAGGCAGCCTGGCTTTGCGGGGAGAGGAACAAATAGAGCTTCCTGGAGGGGACTTTGTAACAGGGTGTCCCCCTGAACCCTCTCCTTCCTCCTTCGGTGAGCTCTTACTTCAGTCTTCCTTGGGGGCATCCACTTACACACAGCCTTCCCTTTGCTTAGGAAAAGGGCGAGTTCAGAGATCTTCACTGCCTGGAAACTGGCTGTCTTTCTCACTAAAAACCTTAAAAGTGTGTTTGTGTTAGGTGTCTGCCATGTTGTTGGCTATCAGATACCTACTGGAATGTGACGAAAGGAGGATTTTGTAGGTAGGGGAACAGTAACATTGAAAGAAAAACAATGTGTCTATTTTAAACTAGAAACTTGGGATTTGGATAATTATGGTGTTCAAGCAGCAAAATAACATCACTCCAGGAATTAATTTTACCTTGAAATAACAGGAGTGAGTTGGAGGAAGTTGTTAGTGGAATGATTGGAGCTAACTTTGTCACAGAACCACATCAAAAAATGTTAAAATTATTTAAAGAGGTACCCATCGGTGCCCCATTCTGTTAACCTTTGAAAATCCCAGTTGAGAGATACGGGATTGAAAGTCTAGAAAGCTGGATTTTATTCTGTTTGTGAGGATTTTGATTTTACATTTTACAACTCAGTCTCTCCATGATGGACATAATTTTAAGAGGTTTCTAGATTTTTAATTAAGAGCTAGATGTAAAGCTCTCCCAGCTGCTATTGGAGTCCTGCATAAAGTTTCAATAGCTTTGTGTGACTTTGGTTTACAAAAGTTTCCTTAACCCTGTGTCAAGACTCTGTAATTGTCCACTTGCCTATGACTTTGGTTCTTTATTATTGCTCCTACTATTTCACGTTAGATAGATGTTGTGTGTACTGGTCCGTGGTTCCTTGTGTTCAAGGCTTCTTAATAAGATCCTGTGTCACACATGCTGCCTTCCGATACAGGTGCAGCTTCAAAGCATCGTGCCACAGTGATTAGTTTACTTATCTTGTCCTTTGTTTCTTTTGAATTTGACAGTGAATTCTGGATGGTGCTGATGAGTTCTTACAGTTTACTTTTTCAATTTATTCTGCAATGAAATGTCGTTTCTTTTTTTGGTCAGATTTTCAGCTGCATCGTCCTTTGGGAAGGATTCATTTATGGAAACCTCCCAGAGATTTTTCTGCACTAAATGTGCAAAAAGACTCATGTAGTTTTTTTTGCAATCACTGTGTCTTCTGTGGATAGTCCACCTTGATGATCCCACAGACATTGACAGCCCTCCTGCTCTTGATGAAAGGATAAAGATGATGTGTTGGAGCTTACTGTATTGCTGCAGTTTACCCCTTAAACTCTTTTGTGGTCTCTCACACTGTGGTTTTTAAACTAAACTAACCTGCCATGATTTATATTCCTTTCTGTTATACTGATATGCATATGCCATGATCTTTTTCGACAGTTTTTTCTACCTTCTCTTAACCAGCTGTTTAAACACAATGGCTTTTTTGCTGTTAGTCTTTCAGCAGTGTTTTTGAGGTGGGTGGTATATGCTTGCTCTCACCTTCTGCTATGCTATGTTAACATAACCTTCATGCTGCTTGACAGTACTTACCTTTTGATATTTCGTTTTCTTTTAATAAGCTTTCATTTTTATTTAGCTCACCTTTTTAAAATCAAGTGGATTTTTTGGGCTTTTGTCTACTGTAGGGATGTTGAAACTAAATATATCAGGGTTCCTCTTACAGACTGTCTCCTTGGTGGTTATATTCTCGATGAGATCCTCAACGTTGCGAATGACTGTGTCACAAGTTGGTTTTCTTTTAGTGAGTTCCCTGTGTAGCCACTCCATGTACAACCTACAGATTAGGTTTGGCACCACAGCATGTCTGAAATAACTAAACCCTACCATTATTTCTGGTTTTCCTGTGCTAGAAATTATTCTAATTTCTCTGGGCATGACAGGGTTGCTGTTGCCAAATGACAGAGATAAGACTGTCCTTAATAATATATTTTTCCTGTATTTGGACATGGACTTTCAACTTTGTAGAGGTTCATTTCACCAAGCTCTGATTTGATTCTAAGCTATTTGTAATGTGATTTCATAACATGATTTCTCTATTGACATGAGTTATCACATCTTTTCGTTATCCTTTATGCCCAGGTACTAATGTACCAATACTTGATCTCTTTCCTCCAAGTGTTTGACATGCTTCAAAACATACTCTTACAAGTAGATATTCTAGTTTACCCATCTCCTTTTTAACCTTCTCAGCATTTGTGTAGAAACTCATGTACATTTGGTTTGGTTTTATTCTACCTCTTTTGGGAAATGCTCTCAGTGTTTCACATTTGACTTTGGCCGATGTCTTTTCTATCTGCGCTTGTGCCTGTGGACAGAAGGGGGAAAGGAGACATGAAGTCACACATATCTTTCTCTGGGGGATCCTCTGCTTCTTTTACAAAGTGTCAATACTCAATGAATTTTGCTGCCAAACTGATGAGTGTCCGTGCTTGATTATGGATTTATGTTTATGGGGGCGGGTGACTCAAATTAATGGAATTTCAGTCAGTTGCCTAAATCAATTTCTGAGTCAGCCTTGGTTAATAAGTTTGTTGTGATTGATTTTGAGCATAGTTGCAGATGCTGAGGGCTGAAGACTTGCCCTGAAGTCCACAGAAGGCCATGGGACATTGTGAGGCATGCTGCTTGTTGATAGCATTAGATAATTTTTTGATACTATTGCAGTTCCACTTTAGAAATACAAGGCAGGTGATACAAGGACAAGTGGGAGCTGCAGTGATTTTAGTGAGAAAAGAGAATGTTTGTGTCACAGCAAATTTTGGACTCACATGGCAATAGTGTTCCCTCCTTTCTTTCCCCACCAGGTGCTGTTTTACAAGTACGTTACATTTTACATGCAAGCAGAGAACAGCTAATGGATTACAGAAAGTGAGAGAATATTTACCCTTTTAGGGGGCTGTACGGACAACATAGAATAGTTTGGGTTGGAAGGTACCTTAAAGATTATCTAGTTCCAACTCTTCTGCCGTGGGGGACACCTCCCACTAGACCAGGTTGCTCAAAGCCCCATCCAACCTGGCCTTGAACACTTAGCACAACATTAGCACAAATACATCTGATCTTGATCTGGTAATAGCAGGCAGATGAACAAACAATATTCTGCATTACATGGACATTTCTGTAACCTAGTTGCAAATGGTTTTTTACTTAAATTTTGTGTGCTTAAATTGATTAACAAAGAGAAAGTAAACCCTGCTCTTTTGGCACCTTCAAGATAGATATTTCTCTGTTTTTTTGTAAATCAAGGTCTGCATTTTATTGATTATGGAAACTGCAGTATTTCTACTTTTGCACAAGACAGCTAGTTTTCTGAAGCTTCTGTCTCAACAGGTGTGTTATAATGGCTTCATATTTTGAAAAGGTATGCTTTTTCTAAATACACGTCTACAATTATTTGAAGTACATTAAGAATAAATGCTATATAGAACTGTGAAGGGAAAATTTGTATGAACCATGTTCAAGCCAGAGCTAAACTTTTAAAACCCTATTTTAGCCATCTAAAGAGAAACTGCTTGTGGAGACCTGAATCTTAAAAAAAAAAAAACCTATTAAAGTAGTAATCCAAAATTTATTTTAAGACCATCAGTCACCTGATTCAATTTGATGGAATTAAGCAGGACTATTCATACCGCTAAGATTTTACTGTGTCTAATTTAGATGGATGGATGATAAGAGACTTCATTCATAATCTAGGAACTGAGTTTGCTCCAGTGAAGTTAGGTGTGGTTGCCTGTCCTTTCCTCTCCCACATAGTTTATGCCAGTAATATACCTCTGGATTAGAAGTTAAGGTGCTTGTGTTTGGTTTTGGTAGCCTAGCTATAAACGCACAGGCTTGTATCTTTTTATGTGGATTAGCATTCAAAAGAAGTAGTTCTGTTTGGGTAACAGTGCCATGAAGCTATCTGGAGATATCATGTAATGGTATTTCATTATTTTTGTTAATAAGCAGCGGCTCCTGGTTTTATAGATGCAAGATGCATAAAAATATGTTTTCTTAGAATGTGTTAATCTATGGTGTCTCTCGTTGTGGCATCTCTTTAGTGGAAAATAGCTCAAAAGAGAAAGTATTACTTTTTGTAAGATGGCGTTTTAATACGATAGCCAAAAATGTGACTGATCTCATATGTCTGTTTTATAAACAAATAATATATATAATGTTATTTTTCTTCTCGTTTTACTCTACTATAGAGGCATTCATGCATGGATTGTTAGAATAACAGATATTACTTGAAGTAAATATGCCTTTATCTGAATATTGGCTATGCTTGTAAACTTGCTATGTATGCTATTTGTGTCTAGTATTCTATTCTATAGACTTCTATTTGCCAACTGTAAAATAAATAGTTTTTAATTTTTGTCATTTACATGCCTTTGCGTTGTATGTCAGTAAGATTCTAATCAAATTTAATTCTACATTCTGTACTGAATGGTAGTTTTTAGTGTAATAAGTCTTGATTTTCACATTCATCTCACTGATTTGCAAAGGGGAGGTGAAAGAACTGAATTCTCCCTACAGAATGATAGCTTTGTAATAAACTTCTCTAGATTTAACCCAATGCATATGAATGAAGGTAACAGCTGTGTCCTTACACTCTGTTAAGCCTTAGTGCTTTGTAGTATATTTAGCCTAATATAAGCATGTCCTGTTGGAAGCTAGCACTAATCATAACTAAATAAGAAAACAGATAAATTAAGGATATCCTTATCAGGTTGACCTGAACTCACCAAAGAGAAAAATTCAGAACCACATCTGGAAAGCCCTTCTTACGTGTTTCCGGGAAGATAGTACAGTAGATACTTGAATTATTACACATAGCTGCTTTTTATCAGTCTCCTAAATGTCAGGTCAGGTAGAGGTGGTAAATGGGGGCTAGCTACTACAGTCTTAGGTGTTTAAAAGTAGCACCAACCCAGAAAATATTTTTTTTTTTCCTAGAACAGCTTTACCACAATAGCTAATCAGTACTGTCTGATGGGGTGAGGAAGAGCACATTGACAGAATTTATTTGGACTCTCAGAAAGCCTTTGGTAGGGTTCCTCAGAAGAGGCTATATAGGAAACTAAATAGTCCCCAGGTGAAAGGGGAACTATTTTTCTCAGGTAGGGACTGGCTGGAGACAGAAAGCAAAGAGAAGGAATGAAGTATCAGTTTTCCACATGGCAAAAGGTTAACAGCAGGGTCCCCTCAGGTATTCAGGTTAGATTCATGCAGTACAATTTGAAGTCTCTGTGAAAGGGAAAATGGCAAAATGTGCAGATAATGCACATTTGTTTAGGTATGTCAAATCTAGGAGATGCAACCAGGACCTTCCAGAACTCAGCAAAACTTGATGAGTGAGCAGTACCGTACCAAGCAAAATTAACTGAGAAATTGGTAATGCCTGTTGGCAATGGTAGAAATAATTTTAATTATAAACATCTGCTCTTAGTATTTAAGTGAGTACGTGGTGTCCTTCTAGCCACTGTGTTCAAAAGCACAGCAGCGACATAAATGGGCTTAGATGTGATAGACTAGAAAATACACTGAAAATTAATAAATGCCTCTGTAAAAATATTTCACCTTTTGTCTTGAGTCTATGTTCAATTCTAATTCTGTAATATCAAGGAAGTTTAGTTGAAAGAGAAATGGTTTGGAGCTTGCTGAGGAAAATGTTTAGAAGCACTTGAATCAAGGGATAGGGAATTGATTTTAAAATGGCCTATTAAAATCTTTTTATTCACAGTCCATAATTCATCTGTAGAACTTGCTGCCAGAACTCAGTGATGTTGTTTCAGTAGAATTTCTGTATAAAAAGAGTTCATTTCTAAATGTATAATGAGAACAATTACAAGTATGATACGTGATCCACATGCCTGAAGGGATAATATGTTAAGGGCTAAGGCAGTAGCATCTTTTTCTCTAACTACTGTAGCATGTCTCTTATTATTTTTTAAAAAATATGTACTTCTGCTTGTTGTTAGACATCAGTTACTCACAGTTAGAAAGCTTGCCATGCAGATCTAGTATGACATTTCCTAGTGTGATTGTGATATCTTTGGCTCAGGAGAAAGCACAAATAGTTAAATGCCCTGTGTATATATATTCCTTCAATTTATGAATTATTGCAATTGTCTGTGCTTCTGCAAATGCATCCCTGAATTTAAGGTAGATTATTGTATCATGTATCATCATGATGTGAGCTTTTTAAACAGAGTCACAATGGGATTAAAGAAAGCAATTTTCATGTTGATATTTGTTTCAGTTTGATTCTGAGTTTCTCTAGAGCCATAATCTCATTAGTATTCCAACTCCTTTGTAATGCTAATGTGGTCAAGGGAAGTTGGAACAGAATTTTCAACTCATTAAGCACCGCTTATACCCCCTCCTCTCCTGCCATCCTGTTTTGCAGGGAGAGATGGAGAAAAGCAGCATTTGGCAGTATGTAGCTGGTGCCCATTTAGGAATGTAGGAGAACTCTCCTGAGCTACCTTTGCTGTAGATGATGTGGTTTCTTCATGCAGAGGGTAGGGTAGCATGTTCCTTGGTGTAGTCCGGTTCCTTTTTGGTAATTCCCTGGTCTTTCTGCACGGCAAGGCTGTCTTTGTATGCTCAGCATGTGTCACTTTATTATAATACTTCTTATATTAAAAAAAAAAAAAAACACCAAAAAACCCCTACTTCTTTCAAGTTATCTGGTTTTTGGATGACACATCTTTAATTTCTGTATGTAGTATTAGTGGTGAAGCATAATACTGACATGTGGTCATTCCCAGGATAGATCACTGCTTGTCTTTGTTGATGGATTTCATTAGTTTATCATAGACAGGCGTGTTTCAATGCTACTTGTTGGTAGTAATATAAACACTAGGATCAAAACGGGTTTCTTTTGAATTGTAAACTTGGATCTTTTGGAAATTATGGCCACAACACCAGCATGCTCTTGCTAAGTCAGGTTGGATAGCACAAATAGTAGAAATCAATATATAGGGGTTAGCAATGAAACTGAATTTTGTCTGGCACTATAAATACAAAGTTATTATTTCAGCTGTTGTTAATAAAAAAAATTATTAATACTAGATTATTAGGTGCTAAATACAAAATCTGATTTTAGTAATTTTCTCAATTTATAGAAAGTATTCATCTGAATAGACATTCAGTACTAATTTTACTGAATCTGTAAGCAATCGTGTGTTCACATCTGATGATGAGCCACTTCAGAAAGAATAGCCGTAGTTCACAAAGTGGGATGAGTCTTTTAAAACTAAAAAACTCAAACTCTGGGAGCAGTTATGGTGGTCATAACTGCTGGAATGGATATTGTGAGAGTTTTATTTTGTTTATTTTTTTTTTGGAAAATATACAATACTTTCCAGTGCAGCGTTGTTCTGCTGTCAAGCATTATGTTTCCCTAAAGTTCTGTAGGCCACCATCATCTGTTTTACATTTGTCAATGTAGGAGGAAAGCCTGCCAAACCACAACAGGCCTACATGATTTCTGTGGTGATTATAAGCTCCCAGTAATTTTATTTTATGGTTTGACAGGCTATAGATCTTCAAGCAACACTTCTGAAAGTGTGCTATTATGGGATTAAGGTTATATCTTAATTTAAAAAGTTCCGTACCTTTCTAAATTCAGATGGTAGTGTCTGGGGTTGCTCCCTTGCTGCTGCATAATCCTTCCCTCACTTCACCTGACTCATGTCTCCTACCCAATTTCCACTTTCTTTGTGAGAAAGAGAAAACAATAATATTAATGAAGAAACTTTAAAAGATGGAGTGAGGATACAGAAGGAGTAATATATAATGTTCACTGTATAAAATGAGATTACGTTAATCTGCTAAACAACAACGTGATCAGTGCTGCTGCTGAAGTAGGGGCCAGACAGTAGCTAAGATGAAGACGTAATTTTTACCATGTATGTTGAGGTGAAGGCAGTTCCCATTAGGGATTCCTGAACTGCAGCTAAGGGCTACAAAGGTGAGGAGAGCCAGGCTCCCTTGCGCATTTAAAACTGTTTGGCACATCCGTTTAGCACATGCCTGCCTTTTTGGAAAAACCTATGCAGTTGCTCTGGTGGTTGAGAGGCACCCATCACTATGTGTGTGCTCTCCCCAGCCATCTCACAAAGACATCACTGTTTGAAAAAGTTCTTAAAACGCACTGAGGAGTAGCCCTTTTCCCAAGTGCTGATAACGTACAACATTTACTTGAATACCAGTTTTAAGGTATAAACAGAAACAGAAGTTCACTCTGGCTCAATTAAACGTAGTTGTGCTGAGTCGTGTGGAACAGGCAGCCACGTACATCCATCGGGCAGAGCTGGGCACTGGCGGTGGGAGGCTGAGCATCTGCTCCCAGTGCTGCCATGGTCTGTGAGGAAACCAGATCAGGTGTCTTCTCTCTATAAATGGCATTAATAATGTCTTGTAAAGCGTTTCAAGACTCTAATGAAAGGTGCTTCAATATTTTTGTTGTTAAGATTACTTTAAGGAGTGACATTCATTTCTAATTACAACTAATTAATTCTATTAAGAAGCAGTTGGGGAGGAATGTTATAATCTGTAATTTATTAATTAATAGATTCCTGACTTGATGAGCTGTTTATTTTCAGTTAGAAATTCCTGGAAAATTAAGTGAGGATTTTATATTCGATATTAAATCTCCATGTAAGAAGAATAATTACTTGCCAGATTGATGAGTTTTATTTCTGCATACACCAAGCAAAGAAACAAAACAAAAGAGGTGTGGTTCTGTGTTACTTTGTTCTTGTTGAGGGTATAATTTAGAGGAAATCTTTGTCTTTATGTCCTTATCTACTGCCTTCCCAAAACATAAACAAATGTGAAGGTAAGCAGATAAGCATCACAACAGATATTTTGGTTCGCTAGGGGACTAACTAAGAAAAGTGAAAATAATGCGGTGTTTTGTGGTTTCCTTTGGTTTGGGAGGAATTGGGGGCTGGTGGGCAGTAGCCTGACTCCTCTGCAGCAGGCTCTGCAGTGTGTCAGAACATCACCTTTGTCTGCTGCCAGACCTTCCCACCTGGAGTATTAAACACAGCAAAGACCGTGATATAAAAGATTTACAGAATCTATTACTGAAAGCCATCAGCCTCTAAAACTCAGAAACAAAAAACCAACCCTATTTACAGTGTGTGGTGGCTCTAGATTCTTCTTCCTGAGGAAGATTTGGGACATGACATAAAGGGCATTATCAGCTGTTTTTCTCCTACATGTCAAGATGGCCTGAACCCCCTGAACCTGATTTCTAGGAGACATGAAGAATCAATGGTTCCATCTTCCTTTCCACTGAACAGATTGGCCTGCTTGCCCTCTTCTACAGCTTTTGTGTGTAATAGGAGCTAACGAATATTATTCAATCAATCAAGCCTTTCAAAAATAGAAAGCAAAAAGGGCTGTTTATAATGAAATCATCCTTTCTCTGTAGTGTGTTGGCTTCCCTCACACCTTGGACAGTCATCATGAATTTTCTAAATCTTAGGCCAAATGGTTCTGCACATTTAATAAGGGACCGTAATTTCAACACGAATAACATTGCATGTCGCGTTAGCATAATGCATGCAATTAGTAACGCATGTCTGTGAAGATCTATGTAAAGCGTAGGCCATTCGTGGTTTCTGGATCTGTCCCTCAACAATAGTAGCATAATGTTTCAGCTTCTCCAGCCTGGTCCTTGTGCCTTACAGAAGTGTGTGGATGCTGTGGAAAGGCCACGCTTCAACTGCTATACGTTGTATTGAGAAGGGAATGTGGCATGTTAGGCTTCTTTTCCCTATCTCCTTCCCCCTCTCAATGGCTGTGCTGAAAAGCTGATACTGAGAGAAGTGGATTTGTTGCAGCCATCACAAGTCATGCTTATTTAGCGAGGAAATTGTTAAATGCTAAGGCCTCTTGTCAGCATGATACCACTGTCCTACTTTCATACCGCTGATTTACAAACTGCAGCATATGACAGTCTTCCGTAAAATCCAGCTAACCTTTTGGAATGCTTTGATGTATGAATTAGTTATGAAGGTTAAACTTTATGAAACACCCTTGTGGCTTTATGGGAACCATACCCACAAAGTCCTTGTGCCAATGCATTAATAAGCTCTGTCTTCCTTTGAGTTTTGTGGGACACTTATCCTTTGGAAAACTCTTAACTTGTCTTGAGTTCCAGTAGACCAATCTGAGTCAAACAAAAGGAGAGAATGAGCGTACAAGAATAATTTCCTGCTCTTTAATAGGAGTAGAGTTTTCTGCTGGATTCATACGGATGGCAGAAATGAAGAGATGAGTGTGCTGTGCCTAGCCGTCCCTCCAGCCCTGAATCATCCAGCCCACTGGCAAGAAATTCAGGGTTTGAAAAATAATCAGGTGTTGCCTACTCAACGTGACTTCTTGGGGAGATGTGGGGGCTAACTGACCTGGCCGCTATCAAAGTAGGAAGTATTTCTTTGTTACAAAAGCAGATAGCATCTGTTGTGCAAAGTTAGTGGGAATTTTACAGGATTCTCACTGAAAAATTGAAAAAAATTCTTCCTCATCTATTTGAAATCAAAAATCTGTCACATTTACTCCAAGTAGGGAAAAATATGTTAACTGCCTTGAAATTAATTTTGCATTAGGGCTGGGGGAGATGACCAGGGGTGTTAGGAAAAGAGCATTTTTAACTTGTACCACATGTTTGCTGCTTTGCTGTGTTTTACTTCAGTCTCAACTCTGCAGCCTGAAGCCTGAAAGCCTGAAATTACACTCCTGAAATTATAAAAGCTTAAAATAAAGTGAAGGTTAATGGTCATTGGCTTCTCTCCCGCAGACTCTGCAGGCTTTGATTTCTAAAACGTTAATAGAATAGGAAAGCATGAGGCTATTGCTGTTATATATTGTTCTTCTTATAGTCAGTATTACTACTGTCAAGCGAAACAGCACTCCCTAAAAATTAACACACCTGAGCTGACAGTTGGCCTGAGAAAGCTAATGCTACTGTTGAAGACCCTGGCAAGTGCACTGTTTTGCCCATTAAATAAATCCTTAAATAGAATGAAACCAGCAGAAGAGGGATGTGCAGTGATTTTTCAGTGATCTGTGTTGCTTCAGTGGCATAAAAAGAGTGTAAAGGAATTTGCAAAGGTAATTGGACCACCCTCAACACCCGTTCAGTACGGTTTTGGTAATAAGGGGCCCTTTTGCAGGCTGCGCCATGGAGGTCTACTTGAATTCGCCCGTAGAAAGGAAAATACGGCTTAGAGAACAGCTTCTTTTCAGTCATTTTTCATAGGCTCATTGGATAACTGAATGTAAAGCAGATGAGACCTAGTGATACATAATCTTTCTTTGAAGGATGCTGAAGTTTTCCAGTACTCCTTGGAAAAGATACATAGGCCAACACAGTCAAGGTATTCGACTAGAGGTCTTGAGGTAGACGTCTGAATTAGAGGATTATTTTGGAGTACTGTCCTACCCCACTGGTCCAACATGTGAAGGAACTGAGTGTTATTGGATACAGTCATAGAGTCAGAACTGAAATCGAACTGGAGGGTTCATTTTCAGGTAACTACATGCTTTACCATTATCGACTAAAAGAGCCTTGTAATTATCACAGTGATATTTTACAATGTATAAACAGAAATAGGAGGGGGCTGTGTGTTCAAGTGTCCCCTAGTTTTAAGTGGTTGACTTTGAGGCCTTCTTTTACTCCAGGCTGTTTTCTAAACAGTTTCATGCCTATACATCTTCAAAGTTAATACTCCTTTGCAAATCCCCTTCTTCTTTCTCTTCCTTACATTAGCATGCAGCATCACTGCAGTGTGCTAGCAAACGCTACGTAGCAGGTGGATTTCCACTTTCAATCCTGCTGCATCCTCTGCCTGGCACAGGTTTTCTATCAGCATTTGTGGTTCTCCCAGTTACTCTCCCCCTTCAAAGCTGTAAATACGTTCTCCTGAATTCATTCAACAAAATTGGACTTAAAGGTTTATGCTGGAAATAACATGCGATAGTGTTGTTTGTTCTTTCTTTGTGTTGGAGATGAAGAGAAGTGAAAGAGGAAGTATTAATTTCTGTAAAACAAGTCTTACATTGAATGAAGGCTCAAGTAAGGGGCATGGACTACAGGTATTCAGAAGGGATCTCTGTGAAAATTAGTGATTTATTTGAAACCTTTTAAAAAGGGAAAAACTCCTTGTTCCAGAGTGCAGATTGGAAATCTTAGATTAAATCCTGAAACAGCCCTATTAAATAAACGCAAAGTGTTCTGTGGTACTGAGAAACAAAGGGATCATGGGTTATTCAGCTGCAGTTCTAAGAGAGCCTGTTATAACCATGCATTTTAATTAACCAGATCAGCTGAAGAAATGTTGTCTATATACTGCAGCATGGCTATCCTCCTTGAAAATTATCCTGTTGATAAACAGAGGAATTCTATTTGCAAAAGCCTTTTTAAGTACATTAAAAAATGCATTTGGGAGAGATTAATTAATAATTAAGCTACTGTAGAATTTACCTTAGGCAAATCTGCTTCCTTTTTGCAGTGTAGGGACATGTCCTGTCTGTCATATCCATATAGTGCCTCAATAAAACATTGATACAAAAAAATCAGTTCTTTGTAACTAATCAACATGCTGTTAAGATAAGGCCTATATTTTGGGATAACTTTTGTTTTCTCATGCATAACAATTTTTGATCATTATGTTAATTTTCACTTAAAATTGGTAGGGTAGGATTCCTGCAGAAGGTACAGTATTCAAAACTGCTTTATTTTATTTTTTTGCTTCGTATTTGAGCATGAATCACTTCACTGTATCTCATTTTACTTTTTTTTTAATCAATGAGTCTTCTCTACTGGGGGAAGTAATTTAAAACTATTGTGAAAATGTCTCTAACGTTTCTTTGTTGCTGAAAGCTTGCTTGCTGTTGGAGCTGAGGTTGTTTGTAAACAAGGCTTTGCAGGGGCAGAACTCGGTAGACTTGGTAGAAATTCAAGGTCATCTGGTACACTTATATGTAGCCCTTGGATTCTGTTTTTATTTCTGGGGAATAGACAATCAAAAGAGAAGAGGAGCCCAGACTGGAGGAAAGAAAAGGAGTGGAGTGAGAGAGAGAAATCTGAAAAAAAAAAAAAAAAAAAATCAAAATAATGATACTTTTCGTTTCTATGAGAAGTAAGGCTGATCTAGGGGAGTCGTGCAATTGGAAAATCCACCCAATAGCTTTCCTTAAGATTATAAGCACATACAGAAAGTCATACAATCTACAACAAGGATGAAAATTCATGAATCCTGATGTTGCTAAACTGAAATGAAATTGGCAAGTTTTGGAGAACAGGGATATGTTCCTTGGACTCTCATGTCTCCCCCTGCCCTGCTGTAGTAGTTCACCTGTCGCTCCGTAAACCTCTTCCTATTGCTCTTCTGAATTAATTCAAATAGAGGATCTATCCAAAATCATCATAAACATTTATAAGCCCAGGCATGCTGTGCAGTCTGCCATTAGTGTTCGTATAGCTTATTTGAAAAATTAAAATGCTGGACAGTTAGCCTAAAATAGCATTTTGACAGTTTCCTCTCCCTTACTTAAGGCCTTATCATCTGTACAGCTTATAGGATAGACTCTTCTCTTTTGATTTTGAAGCAGAATTTTGGTACCTGCCAGGTGAACTTTGTTACGAGTTTTGGATAGCCATGCTGCTGGATGGCTGAGGAAAGGTTTGGGAGTATGGAATACCTTTGCAAATGAGCTGCTAGGACTGTGCAAAAAAATTGTCAAATAGCTATGGCAAGTTCTGTGCAGAAGGTGTCTTGAAGTTCGCATGAACAGCAGATTACAGCTGGTTAGTGGGTCACACTGGCTATTCTGGGAGCCCTCTAGGTTAAGCAAGAAGCTCATCTCTCTTGGAAATGCCTGTCAAGCCCTACATGCACATTCACAAACAAGCAAGATTATTTTCTTATCTTTTTCTGTTGACATTTGAGTGTTGACATAAATATGGGACACTTTCTTAAGCACATGAACTAGGTGGAAATAATGAGTGCTTGTAATAAATTCTCACTACAGAGTCTGTATGTAGGAGCATTTTCTTTTCATCATCTCATTAATGAGTTTGAGCCATTACCAGCTTAGAGTGCTGAATAAGGATTTACATTTAATTGAAGTCCTCTGTTCTTAGCTGACAAAATGTATTTTACACACTTGATGGATGTAATTAGTGTGATGAGGCTTTAGAAGAAATTGGCTTTAAATTGAGAATTTGCCATGTCAGTTTGTACACGAAGCCAAAGCATACGTAGCAGTAGTTCTGTGGCTTTGGAAAAATGCATTTTATTATTATAGGTAGACGTGGTGCTTATGAACATGGTTAGTGGTGGTTGTGGCAGTGTTAGGTTGATGGTTGGACTCAATGATCTTAAAGGTCCCTTCCAACCTAGACAATTCTATGTTTATTACTGATATATAGGCATTTTTCATTTAGGATGCTGTTACAGTACGAATATAGCATGCTTTCAGATTTGAGAATGCAATCTACTATGTTAACATTTCAAATTATTTTATACTGTTAAAAGATATTTCTTACATGTCAGAACTTACCATTATATGCTACGACTACAGACAAGCCTGTATCCTTTGGATAGCAAGGGATTGTGCGTAATTGTTTAAGTTACTGTGCTTTATTAAGCTTTCATGAAAACACCTCCATGAATACTGCTGGACTTTAGTACATGTAAATTAAGGGCAACTGCTTACCACTTACCACTCACAGTCACTTTTTCCTCTATAATGTTACTGCCTTCTGCTCAGCCTGATAGGCAATAACTTCTCACTTTAAATTATTTCAAGGTTTCTCCTAAGAAAGGTCACATGCAAAAATTAATAAGAGAATGTTGAGACACCATAGCTGTGTACTGTAGGCTTCCTTAAGCTGTAAAATAAACACTGGATTAAGTTCAAGCTCTCCATGAAAAGGACTTGGTTACTGGCAATTACGTGCAGACTGCCTCACAAAATTTATTGCTTCCCCTGTGGGAAACTGTTTATTTTTGACATACATATTTTAAAAATAGGAAGCTACTTTTGCAAAACATCAAAGGTATAAAGATTCAATATACAAGATTTTGATTTAGAATGTTAGAAATTTTTACTCCATATTCTCTGTGATTGTGACTTACTAAAAAAAGTGAAAAATTATTTTTGTGTTGCCAACATTACTGGGGATGATGTCCAGCATCATGTATGTTTGAAGTAAATCTGTTCTTTAATGAAGGACAGCTTACTGGCTGGTAATTGAAGCTTCTGAGCTCATATAATAATGCTGCTAGTTTTTGCTGTAGGCCCACATTTATATCAGTAGTGTAGCCTGGAAACAGTTAGGGATAAATGAAAGTAGGGAAAACTAAACATTTAGTCCCAAAAGTACAGAGACTGTTCGTGATGGGTACAATTAGCCTTAGGAAAAGTTCCCACTGAAGGGTTTCTATCCCTGTCTGTTGTGATTCTTTGTTGTAAGGTGGATAGTAAATATATTACACAGTGAGTCACAGGTGTAACATCACATGAAATTCATTTTTGAATGGGCAGTTGCTATTATATGCAATGTGTATGTGTTCTGGATAGTACAGCGTGATACAGGAGAAGCTGGCTGGTATGAAGCAATGTAGAATGAAGCCTGCACTGTTCTGAGGATATGACTCGCATTACAGATGGCTGGAAGGCTAATACTGTGATATGAAAGTGTTTATATTACAAGTAATAGTGCACTGCACAAAACTCTGGTGTGCTAGAATAATTATTTCATATTATTTTTTGAAGAGGAAAAGATGATCCCTTTCTCAAACTTTGGCTAAATATTTTTGTATAAGATTCCTATGATTGCTATCAGTGAGGAATGTGGGGAATAAACTCATTAGGCTAAAAACCAGACCCCACAATCTGTAGCTGTTTTTTAAACTGAACCATAGGTAATTGTTTTTCTGAGGTGCGATAATTTTAACTGTGTGCCAGGAATTTAGTGGCAGTCCCATTTGTAGTAGGTCAGAAGGCAATTTCCCAGTATATACCCATTTTCACTATGCATCCCACCCAATGTTAGTAAGATACATCTGCCACCATCTGCCCATCACTGAGGTACAACTGCTTCCTTTCACTTGCAAGAAAACTTGCCAAAGTCTTTGGGAAGGTAATTTTTTAGACTAGCTTCATGAGATGGTCAGAGCACTTTGAACACCCTACAAACAGTCTTGTTCAAATTTCAAATTCTGGGGAGAGGGAGAGAGGAGATAATGTTCCATCACAAAGGTTAAGTGCTCAACTATTCCAAGAAGTGAGTGGAACCTGGGTGTTTAAATTCCCATTTGCAGCTATGAAAATCTTTCCTATAATCTGTTTTGAAATAAACAGGATAATCTATAGGAAACTGAAAAAATAGTAACAAAACACTAATTAAGATGAAGTCTAAAGTGTCTTTCTGTTTGACTCCAGTTTGCATTTTGTAAACTGTATTACCTTTTTTTATCCTTTTTTCATCTGCAGCTTTTGCGTAACTTACCACAAGCCAAATGGATGCTTCTGCATCACGGGTATAAAAAAAGAAAAGCAAACAAGAGCCAGTGTGCATGCTGTGCTAGACTATACATCATAGAGTCTGCATTTTAGAATAAGGAATCTGTTTATGACGGTTGTAGTTTCAGTGGCTCAGAGATTGTATGACTAATGTATTATTATTGCTTATTATCTACACTCTAGCAAAACACATGTTCAGTCTTCATGTTTCCTTCATCTACAGCTACTTTTAATCTTGCGGGCAATGAAGGGAAGAATTAGAAAGGCAATTAGGATGCCCAGCTCCATTGTAGCTCTTGTTTTGTACCTTTGGACATTTTGTGCACGTTTTCTCGCCTGAGTTACAGCTGATCCAGGAAGGGGATAGTAATCTCATTTCATTATTTTGAAGTTGATTTGTGAGTTTTGAGGCCTTTAAGGAAGTGGAAAATAAAAGTGCCTGATTTAAAATCAGAACTATGAGCACCAATTATTATAGACACTAGAGCTGGTATTCAAGCATTCAGTAAGTTGTGACTGACCATAGAGGGCAGATGTCAGGCCCAAAAATACAGCCCATGATTTGTCCTGAATAAAAATAAATGCCAGGAGAATGTACTCAGCTAGAATAATGTACATGTTACCACTTAGCAGTACCATAACATTCCTACAAATGCTGAAAATAATCATCAAGAAATAACAAAATAGTAAGATGAAATGTATTTTGATTAATTCCATATCAGCTCAGTCTCACAGCTTTATAAAGAGATGTCTTACGTTTTAAGAAGATATTTTCTCCCTCTCATTGTTAGATGTGAAATAAAAGTTAGAGAAGTTTTTTATTTTATATTTAAAGACGCTCAGAACCAGGCAGTAGCAATTTTTAAAAAATAGATGCTTAAAATACTTTGAAGAAATGTACAAACATTTATTTAACATTCCAGTTCTGCTTTAGAATGTGATTTTCTCTCTTTTAAAACCAGTTGTTTAATTTCTGGAAAAGCTAAGTGATCCTCCCTAACTTTTTACTAGCACTGTAAGCCATATGCAGTCCTTTCCCTGAGTCTTTTGCATTTTCTGTCTGTCGGTATAATTATGCACATAAGCAGAAGTGCCCATGAAAGTGCAGTTTTCATATAGTTAGTACATCACACTATGGGATATAGTGTAGGTAAATACATGACAAGTATAGGAGGTACCACTGGATTTCAAGTGAGAATAACTAATAAAGGCTGACTTTATGACGACAACTTCTGCAGGCTGATGCCAATATCAAGGTGTTTAGGTTTTTTTTTCTTAAAGCATTAAGCGATTAGGTTCCTGAGAGACCTGGCTAGTTAAATGTTTTGTTAGTTTGAAGAGGGAAAGGATTTGCACACAGAACTGGGCAGATGATTTTCTCAATGGGTAGTGAAGCAATAAACCTTGTCATGCATTTATGTCCTTGTTTGGAGTGTAAGTAGATGAGTAATTAGGATGTTTCATTTTCATATGTCCTTATGATGTGTTAATAGAGTCTGGCTGTGCTGCCACAGAACACTTTGAGAATTTGCAAAGTTGAACTGTAATTATCAAGTCTTACATGATCTCAATGCTACTGCTAATGTTGAAGTAACAGAAATTTAACATTCAGTCAAGAGTGTAAGCTGTGACACGTAGTCAACGTATTAGTCACACAGGAACATAGTAAGTGAATGGGCTTAGGGGTTAAGAAGACACAATTGAGGGATCTTTGGAAAACTCCTTTTCAAGATTACATCTCCAGTCATTCAGTGTCTTGGCAAGTGAAAGAGTTTATGAGAAACAGTAAGAAGCTGTAAGTAAAGAATGAAATATTTTGTTTTCTTAAAGAGTTTGGTTGATTTCAGTAATGAAGAGTCTTAAATGTGTGATTTTTCACATTAATGTAAAATATTTCCTGTAAGAACTTCAGTAAGTTTCATTAAGCTGTGTAGAAGGAAGTTAATAAATAGGGATTAACTGGCCTTTTGTCCCTTGTCAGTAAACAATGCTCATTCTTACATTGGAATGCTAATGCTGTGCTCATGATAGTCTAACAATATGAGCAAGAAAAGAATTGCAGGGAGGTGTGATTTCTATGATCAGTTGGTCAAATAAAAGGTACTGCCTACTACTTGCAAATCTTTTTTCATTATTGCTTTTATGATGTTTGTGCTCATTCTAAATGAGATTTGCAGTTTCTCTGTAGGTAAAATGTTGGCCATCAACTCACAGCTGGCCATCCCAGAGTGTCTTAATAAACTCCTTTTTATTCTTTATGGCCTCCTTGGCGATCTGTTCATAGCTGTTGAACACAATCACTTTTTACTTCTTTTGCGCCCTACTGTGTTCCACTCACCGTTATGCCAAGAAATAGTTTGACCATAACCCTGAGGATCACATCAAATTCCTATACTGTAGCACTGTAATAATACCCATTCTAGAAAGCCTAGCTAGGCTATATGTCATGAACTGATAGGTGACCTCCAAACATACCTAAGTACATAAAAAGTTTGAAATATGACTGTATTTCATTCAATGTGCAGTGAAATGAGTTTTTGTGCATCTTATTAAGGGAAATGAAATCTGTCTGTTATCACAGAGCTACAATCCTGATTTCATTGGCTTGTGTCATTCACTGTAGTTTAAAATTGCTGCCAGCAACCTCTGCCCAAGCAAATATGATACATATTCATATGTCACTGGTGGGTTTCCCATTGTTTGACTTTATTATTGCTTGTGAATTTGATCTTTCATCATTTGCTTCTTGTCTCTTTTGTACATTGTGTGTTTTCAAGATGAAGCTGTTACTGTAACTTGTTCCCAGGTGGTGAGTGCCCTGCCTTTTGATATCCAATACTATCTTTCTCTCATCATTGTAAAAATAACCTCAAAATTTTTATTTAGTTTTTTTTAAAAATCTTTTGCTATTAGGAAGTTTAATGAGTTTCTTTTAGTCTGAGTTTATTTTTATAGTCTCTTAAAAAATCACTTAGTGGTGTTTTGTAGGTAATAAGTTCTAAATCAGTGGCCACAAATTTGTTACAGCTCCTGTCCTTGTTTACTTATTATATGCTCCTTGCCTTTCACTCACAGTAGTGACTTACACGGTGGATAGACCCTTTCTTGCTAGCATTCATCCACTCTTATTTTCTCCACTCATTCACTACATTCAGTTTATGTCTCCTATACACAGAGATGAAGTTGAAATACAGTTGAATACTTAGTACGGTGAAAGGATTTGATGATACTGGCCTTTGCTACAGAAGAATACAGAGTAGAATGGCAAAAACATCTGTATGTGAGTTGATATAGACAATAGATACCTGTGATTAAGCTAACTACCCGCTGGATGTCACTATTGTTCCACAGAAATGCATCTGAGAGAATATTTATCTAGAGTTGAGTGGCTGACAGCAAAGACCATTAGCTTGCAGCAAACTGAAAATTTCTAATTGTGTTTGCAGGAATATTGTACATTTATGTTCATTTTTGCAATTGAATTTTATATCAAGGTTCACTATTTCATAATAATAAAAGAATGAGCATTGCCAAACCTTTAGCTGTGATGACTGTATAAGTGCAGATAGTGAGTAATGAAAACCTACCAGCCAGTAGAGAAGCTTGCATTCATTATACTCAAGCCACTTGTTCTCATTATTATTCTCTTACTCTGCAATTGCCGGAGGTAATCTCAACACAGTGAATGAACATTACCAGTCTCCTCGAATTTGCTTAGTACATTAGTTATTTTTTTTTTTTTTTTGAAAGATGTGCATTCTGTGAGGTTTATTATTCTGAAATACCACTTGAATATTCCAGGAGCTAGGTCATTTAGTTGAGAGGCCAAGTAGTCCCTGGCTAGGAGGATGTCTTGGTGTGAAGACAGTGGATGATATCCCCAGTACTCAACTGGTGTGTGATCTTGAGCCAATTTACCTCAAATCTGTCATGTTTATTTGCCATCTTTTGTCTGTCTTCTTAACGTCCCTTGTAAACATTTAATGTAAGAGGTTGTTGGAAGGTGTTTATACAGTGGCCAGCAGAGGAAGTCCTGACATCTTTTAAGATTTTTGGAGTGCTACAATAAAATGAAACAGTCTTGTTTGGTGATCCCACTTAACATTTGTCCCAACATTGTTTAAATAAGTGTAGACTGCAAAACTAAAGAAAATGAAAATGTGCATGGAAGAGTACTGCACTTTGTGGCTTGAAAAGCCCTGGTCTTCAAGTGATAGCCCCAGAACACCATATATGACTCAGGAAAAGGAATAGAAGTTGATTGAAAAAAAAACCACAACACAACAAAACAAACCTCAGACACCTGCAAAATGCATTGTTGCTTACCTACACATGGAAATATGTAGGCAGCATCACATACGCTAAGGGATAGCCAGATCATAAGAGGCACCCAATCATGTCTCCTTCCTCAAGCTGGTGCCTAAAATACTTGTATGGAGGCTTAGGGGTTTGTAAGGGCCATCATAGCTGTTGTGCATCCTCTGAGGATTCCTCAACATCACCCCAGCAAGGTTTTAACAGTCTTGTGAGAGACTAGCACCAAAATATCCAAAACCCAAGATGGATTCAGATCAGAATTCTAGGTACCTGCTGCCCAAACTGGAGAGAAGCAAAGGAGAAATTTCTTCTCTGGAAACTTTGAGGCTTTAGCAGTTTGTGTTCAGGAAAGGGGCAGCCTTTCACAGGCACTGTGAAAGTTGCTCAGCTAAGACCATGTCTTTTCCTATGAGATGATTAGAATTTGTGACTCCGGTGGCCAAGCCACCCAAAACAAGTCACTTCTATAGTGTTTAATTTGACAGTGGTGAGACTAAGTTTAGCTGAATTCATGTAGTCTTTGCCCAGATGAAAGCCTTGGGTTTTGTAGTGTTTTTTAATGTTCTCTACAGCTGGTTTGAAACGTTTTCTAAGCCATAGCCACTAGAGTGGGATTTAACAACTCAGCTCGCAGGCCTCAGGCTGGGCAAGGAGGTTCAAAGAGTTATACTGGGCATCTTATTTTGTGTAATCAGACAGTGGTTTCATAATCAATTACTATAGCAGCAATTAGACATTCATCTGTGTTTGGTATATGTTTGGAAATTCATGAAAAGTGAATCTGTAGTTTTTCAGGCAATAAATTAATTAATTGATCTGAGCATGTCTGTGCTTGAATGTAAACATGCTGGATTTTCGTTATTATTTTTGTTATCTGTCTATGATTAATGACATACTGGTCTTATTTTCTTTTTCGTACCCATAATTAAATATTTTTCAAAGGGAGTTAGTGATAATTTTACTGGTATTGCCTTCTGTAGAAGGTTATGGATTGGTTCTTTCTGAGTATTGTTATGGTTAGAGCAGGACATTAAAGAAGCATAAAAGGAAGCATATAAAGTCAAACTCAGTTATACACAACTCATTCACAATCACAGTCTGTTAAGAAGTTTTAGAAGATAGACTGAATATTTTCAAATAGCAAAAATTCTAAATTAATAGTATGACATTATTTTCTGATTGTAGTTAGCACTCCCAAAATTAAATAGCAAAATTTACTTTAATATATATATCTATACATACGTATACACACGTGTGTGTATGTGTGAGCATATCTATGTTTTGCGCCAAATCTTTCTTGTTTTGGCTGTGCCTAACATTAGTCACCACTGCAGACATTACAGCCTGTAGAAGTACAGAGATGGTTCTTAACACAAAGTTTACAGCAAACTGTAATCCTTCAGTACAGAGCTAACCAAGACCTGCGAGTCCCGTAATAGCTAAGATAATTCAATGTGTATTGACTTTTTAATAGCAACTTTCAAGGTGCAACTCAGGTTAAAAATCACAGTCTGCTCAGTGCTGCTAAAGCGTCTCAAGCACTTGCATTATTAATTGTGTGGGATCTTCTTTGTACCCAGTAAAACAGGGTCTCAGTGTTGCAGGATTCAGTATAGTCTCAGGCTTCTACTCTCGCATATTTTCTCACTACAGTCCTTGAAAATGAGAATGGTTTCATTATATGAAAAAAACCAAAGCAAAACAAAACCCCTTCAAGTGTATTAGTTCTTTTTAAGAGATGCTTTCTAGCTTTGTTTTCATTGTATCTAGCATATTTCAAGATGATTGGCTGTGATTAGGTTTTTTCCAGTAAAAATTCAGGAGAACATTCTGCTAAGGTTTTGCTTCTTCTAATCTGCTGCAGTGAAACTGCTTTGTAGAAACATTCCCTCCCAAGTGATTGAAGACGTGCAGTTTACTAAGCCAAATCAAGTTATAAAATAGAGATAATTAAATTACTGACTTGCTTCTATATAGGCACTGCTGTATTGTCTCAATAATGAACCATCACCACCCCATACCCTCCCTTCCTGTTAATCAAAATAGGAGGAATGATTTATTTGGAAATATAGGGGATGTCATATTCTTCTGCAACCAACAAAAATACATGACTTTGGGAGAGGGAGGGCAGGGAGCAGCTGGGTTACAAATCTCTATTTTGCCAGAACCACTGATGAATGAGTACACATTAAAAATGAATATCTGTGAATTCTTGTAACATCATTAGGATTTTGCTAAGAGAGAAAAATAATTTGTCACTGATTTCTTTAAGGATTTTTGGATGCACTCTTCCCAGATCACTGAGTAACCAATTTTCTCTGAAAGCTCTTCGCAGTTGTAGTATGCCTAAAATGTACACTGTTTGGCTTTGTAAGTAATGAAGCTTTATTTAGTTATTAGATGGGCAGTGTGCAAAACACATCACAAAACCCTAACAAGCTCAGCTCAGCAAATAAAAAGAAATAGAAGAAAATGACAGATTTAATGGTTTCCTCAGCTACATTAATGTCTTTGACAGTCTTGAAAAGAGAATTTCTAATGAGCACTGAAACAAATGTGTGCAGGAAGTGGTCTTGCTTTTGCTGCTGCACATTTGAGTTCCTCTAATTGCATCAATAAGGAATTTCTGCTCCTCATTTAATGAATGCCTTTTGACTACTTTCTGAAAGGCAACTGGATGTAAGGGATAAACACTGGCACCTTTTGTATGAAGTCACATAAACAGGTTTCAATTAATAGTTATCAGCTCTAGAAACACTGTATTATAATGCAGTACAGTAAATCTCATTGTATATTTTTATTCTTAAATTTTTATTAAGCCTACGTTTCCCTCTGCTTTGCTTTTGGTGTGATATCTTGCATCCTAAGACAGTGCTTTAACTGTCCACTGGCTTTTTATTATATCTTGTGTCGGGCAGAGATGAGGCGTTCTTTCAGAGCTGTTTCTGCACCATCTCTCTCCTCAGACAACTCAGAATTCATATGATGCTACAGTACCTGCGTCTTTAGTTTGTTCTTGGTTTAAAAAGTGAGTTTCAGAGCAAGGGCTGGGGTTAAGCTGGGGGGGGAGGGAAGAGCTGATTTTGATTTTTTGGGTTTGTTTTTTTTTTTTCATTGTTGTCATTTTTCTCCCTAAACAGAGGTACAGTCACTGCAGGTGCAGTGGCTTACTTATGAAAGAAGTTTTCTATTTAAAAACAAGAGAGACTTTAATGAAATCAGTAGAGGGTTTGTACAATAGGTATTGTATTAAACCAGAGCTCAGGCTTCACATTGATTGCGGTATTTAAATTTCAATGAGTTGATTATGTATGAGAGTAAAATGACCAGTATTATGAATGTACAAAAAAGTGACATGAAGAGCTGTGCCAGAAAAGTGAGAAAAACGTTCCCTTTATAGTCCCTAGAGTTCAATAAAGCACCACTATTTCCCAGCTTTTAAAAGCTCTTTTATCACAATGGTTCATACCTCACATTCCCTGGAGCCTGATTTGTTATACGTGCAGGGTCCTGTTCCATTCAGCAGCATCTCACTGGTTTCAGTGTTGGTAGGTTTGTAATCTACATAAAATTCCTGTGTGCTTGGAGTCATTTGCTTCAGTGACTGTCGTTTCTTTTTCCTGTGCCTTCGCATGAGAGAGCGCTGCTGCAGCTGCTTCATACTGGCTGGGTAACGCTTCCATGACACATAGATTACCAGCAGGATCACAAGCACAGACAAGAAAAGGGCCACGCTGCCTGCTATGATTTTATGGAAGGAGATGTGTTCTGCGTCGTGCTCAGGTTCAGAGCTCGATTCAGTGGCTCCGATAGTTGGGGGCAGAGGGGGTTTGCTGTCGTGTTTAGGCCTGATGAGTTTTGGTTTAAACGTTGGCTTTGGGAGAGCTCGTGCTAATTCAAACCTTTCCGTGGTACTTTTGCCACAGATGCTGTAGTTTTTCACTGCATCAATCACATTCACCCCTTGCAGCTCTTTGGGGCTGGCACAAATAATTGTATTTTCCCTCAGCCCTTTAAAACTTTTAAGCCAGTTTACCAGAGAGCAAATGTTTCTGCTGCATTCCCATATATTCCCAGCAAGGCTGATGTCATTGAGGGATATCCAAGAATCCAAAATTTCTTGACCAATAAATGTGAGCTTGTTTGAATCCAGGTTGAGGCGCTGTAAATTGGGCACACACTGAAAAACACTAGGTCCACTGAAAGCTTCTATTTCATTGCCAGATAAATCAAGTCTTTGTAATGAGCTCCAGGTCCAGGACATAGTTTGTCCTATCACACTGATTTTATTCCACTGTAAATAAAGGTTTTGAAGGCTGACTAGCCTTGGAAAAAGTGCCAGGTTGAGCTTAGAAAATTGGTTGTGCTCCAGATGAAGCTCTTTCAGTCTGATCATGCCTGCAAAGACATTCCTTGCTAAACTTCGGATGCGATTATAACCCAGGTCCAACAGTTCAAGGTTCCTACAATCTTGAAATATTCGAACAGGGATGGTTCTTAGGGAATTGGACCGCAAATGTAAACTCAGCAGCTTCCTTAAGCCCCTGAACTGTTCAGATCCCAGAGACTGCAGCTGATTGTATGACAGATCCAAGTTCCGGAGATTTGTCACAGGTCTGAAGGTATTATTAAGAAAATAGGAGATTCTGTTGGAACTCAAGATCAACTCTTTTAGTCTGCGTATTCCATTGAAAGCATTTTCGTCAATATTGCTGATGTGGTTATGGTCTAAATAGAGCCAGGTGAGTTGATTAAGACCTTTAAATTGATTGTATTTTAGTTTTTGGAGGCTGTTATATCGAAGGGACAAACCTAAACAACCAGCAGATATACTTGAGGGAATCTCCTGCAATTTCTGAGATTCACAATATACCATTTTGCCTTCACACCTACAGCCCTTAGGGCATCCTCGTTCAGCAGAAGAAAGCATTGTCAGTAATACAGTAGGGGCTATTACCAGAGCTACAGCTGATCCGCTCAGTAGCCTAATTACATTGAAACCTGGAAATAAAAACAACTTAGAAAAGTTATCCCCCCACACATCAGTCATTTCTTTCAATCATGCTTAAATCTTTTATCTCAACAATCATTTACAAATCCCTAGCTCGACTCAACTACTTTTCACATTGTTTTCTTTACTCAGATATTTTTAAAGAATGCCTTTATATAAATACTGGAAAACAGTTGGGTAAAAGGTGTAATCCCTAAGCAGTTTAACTGTAATAGCAAATCACATCAAGGTAAGTCTATGGAGTAACTAAAGCACAGGCTATGCAGTGGCTATGAACTATACATTAAAAAAATAACATGAAAAACATACCCATCCTTTGTGCTGTTCAAAGGTCGTCCTTAGGTCTTTTGTTTTTTGCTTAGTGTGCCACAAGCATGGCAGCCCCTGTCAGCTGCACTGTAGTGAGTCAGGGCTCGCTGACACCCAGGAAGAAAAATTGGACCCCTTGGGAGATGGACCGATTTTGGAACATTATTCTTTGCCAGCCATGCAGAACACTCCAAGAATAAATCAATCCCAACACAGCATTCGCAGCAAAATGTCAAATTCTTCCTAGGTAATAGGATCTTCATGGATATTACGTTTTTGCATCTTTATAGCTAGGAACCTGGCTTTTAAAATTTCTCTTTATAGGAAAGCATGTTAGATTCCTCCAAGCACCATTTAGCTATCTGAATTCACACATCTGTATTCCATAGCACAGCAGTTCCCTTACTCAGTACCCGATCCGGCTAGGAAGCTGCTTTGTAGCATAGAAGGTAGAATAAGCCCGTACAACGAACAAGCTCTGCTCACTTCTGCATACTGTCATTCTGAAAGCTCCGTCCGACTGTTGCTTTGGTTTCGGCGAATGCAGTCTTATGTAAAGCTGCCCCCAGTGGTGAAGAGTATTATGGGCATGTGCAGAAATGTCTTCCTTTTATCTTGCAAATGAGTAAGCTCTGCTGGGAAAAGAGTGATTGTTCTGAGTGACTAATAGGAGCAGAATGGTCAGCTTCGATGTAAACTAGTGAGGTGTGCTGAAATATCCAAATCCTCTTAGTCTCTTTTGCTGTTCCTGAAAGCTGTTTTGCATCCTTGAACTTAATAGCTCAGCGTGAGCTGCTGAGACTTTTGTCTGAAGGGCTAACTTGACATTTGTAGGACATAGATACAAATTTTCGGTCCCCAGGGTTTTTTTTTTCTTACTGCATTCTACATGTGTTCACATGACCTTTTTGCAATAACTCACTGTTTTTTAGTGAAGTATCAGCCCCCTCGGTGTGTCTCTTATCGAGTGTTTCAGTGGGGACACTATATTTTATAACATGAAAAATGTTTCGGAGCTGACATTTTGCCGTTTTGCTTTTTTCTTCTCTGTTAAAAGGCACCATGCCAGGAGGTTAGAAGAGAGTATTGTGCTCATTTATTTCCCAACTTGCTGTCACTTCGTTCCACAACACTAACACTTCAAACACGAGCTTCCATAACCCTTACAATACAGGGACTGAGCAGCTTGGTGTATTACCTTTATCAGGGGAATTGTTTTTACTGTAACTTATGACATGGGTAGGATTTTACGTGAAGGTACAATATGCAGAGTTTTTTTAGATGTGTGACTCTGGACAGTCTTTTTATATTGCATAAAATGCCTTTTTCTGTACTCTTTCCTTCTTTCCTGCGTGCTGTAGAGAAAGGACATGTCCTCTTATCTGGGCAGAGCAAAGGTAAGATGGCATTACAGCAAATGCGCCATGCTGGCAGTCTTCCTTCACCAAGAAGTATGTGATCAGAGATGATGGTGGAGAAGTGTAAAATCATGGTTCTTTGTCGTGATAGAGCCTGAAGAGAAGCGTGCTGCTCGTTAAAAGAGGAGTACAGATTACAGTCCCTGAAATGCAACCAGACAGCTTTGAGAACTGCTTTTCCTTTCTGAGGCAGAATCCTTACCCCTTGGAATAATGTGCTTTGACTTTTCCCTTATTATTCACTGCTGTGAGCATAGAAGAACTTAAAATGAGGTGAAACCTGAAATTTTCCACGCATTAAAATGCCAACATTGCCTAGTACTTATTCTGTGAATGACTTCAGGCTTAGAGTAATCCCACTAGTATTAGCGCACCTATCTATAGTGCCTAAATTAGGAGCACAGTTGCCCCTGGCTAACGACTAGGAACATCTTTCATGTTGTGAGTCAGAAATATGTACCTGCATCAAGGCACATCCTGTGAAAATTCTCCCTTTGGGTCAGATTTGGGATGAGGGAAAGGGTTAATTCCTCCATTAATCTCTGTCACCGTCACCATCTCTCATTCTCTACTACAGCTTGTTTCTGGCTCTTAAATCTGATCTGTAGGGTTGAGGAGCCAGCGACAAACTGCAGAGTGCACTGGGAAGTGTGATAGTCTGGGAAGCTGTTGTGCTGACAGGAGTGTGTGTGCCAGTCCTGGTGTGCCTGTTATAGGTTTTCCATCACTGCCTTGGGGGCTCGCTGTACTTGATGAAGCAGGATTGGCAGCTTCAGAAGACAATTCAGACCTTCGGTAAGCCAGTTTGCCTCTTGGAACTGCGCTCTTCTTCTGTTGACGGTAGAGGATGCCTGTGACAGGTAAACTCTTTATTGAAATGGCTGTTAGGTTCCTAATCTTAGATGGCATGAAATTAGGTGTAAATCTTCACCTGGTTCAAACACAGCATATAAAGCTTCAGAGAACATACGAATTCTTCCTCCTGCAAAGTTGGTGCTACTTAATATACCAGCTCAGTCTGAGCCTTCTCCCCAAACTTTGCCTGTTTTCTGGCCTTTCCTCTTTTGTTGTCTCTCTCTGCTCCATCTTCATTGTGGAGTTAACAAGTAACTTCTCTGCCACCATGAGTCAGCAGAGTTTCGGTAGCTTTTCCAGGGTTTTAATAATTGCCAGTATACTGGACAAATAAGAGGGAACAGCCACTCTTTTACCATGAGTTATTTTCATTTTTCTGAAAGGGGTGAGACATCAAGAGATGAAGAGAGAGCATCAAATCTATGTTAATGGATTGCCAAATTCAATTTTCTTTACTGAGATCCTTTTTGAATTACACAAGCAGGAAAAGTGCCAGTGTCTGATAAACAGTTTTTTAAAATTACATTTCTGTATCTTCATACAGCTGAATGGGTTCTTTTCAAATTGTGGAAATAAAGCTGCTTCCAGTATGAAACGGTTCATACAAAATTTCAGACCAGTTTGGCCATATTATAAACTGTGAAAAATAGAAAATTAAGTTAACGCTGCATTTTAGATAAGAAAATACCTTTTGTAAGTGATTTAACCTTTGCCTCATATCAACTACACCTTACATATCTGTGCAACCCCATTGCGTTACCATTTAACTCATGTAACCAGGAAAAAAGAACTCAAGGCCAAAACTGGTTAACAGCTTCTATGGATAAACTAGTTTTCATGAGAACTAATACCACAAATTCTGAGTGCCTAAAATCCAGGAGTTTGTTGAAGGCTTGGTGTGAATTAAGCTTGTGGTCCATGTGAGTTTGTGTGTCTTCGTTCTGCGGGGTGGTTGCTGTAGTCCACCCCTGCGCCATTGCTGGGCAGCCCTGCCTCCTGTCCTGGAACAGCAGCTCCCAGTCAGGAACAGGAGGGAAACACTGGAAGTAACGGAAGTCTCAATGACTTCACGCTGACTGAATATTAGTGCTCAGAAAGAGTGTTCTTCCTTCTCTTCTGCCTATGAAGACTGCATTTTATGCACTTCTGCAAAGACAGATACTCTTAAGAGAAATACTGCATTTATTCGTGTACTCTCGCACACAGTCTGTGTTTTGGGATTTCAGCCTTAGACATAAATTGAGATGTCACACAACCTGGGCAGCTTATTAGTTTTGGATTGTATGCCTCCGATTTGTTTTTCTGAGCTTTTTCCGAGGGGGAAAATGACATACGTCAGAAAATACATTGACAAACGTGTTGCTGAATATGTCTTAACGTTCATACAGATGAAAAGCGATGTGTTGGGCAGAGCCTGTGATGAACACATTGTTTTCTTCATCAGCACGACACACAAATTAAATTCAAGGTTGTTTGGAAATGATGCACTATCCCAAGGTAAGGATGGCCCAGATTTTCTTCTTTTCACTAAGCTTCAATAGGTTTTCTGCCTGGAAATGGTTCTACATAGATTTCACTACTATCTGATTTTGCAGTAATTTGCTTTGGTTTTGGTTATGTAGTTAAATTCTAGTATATTTTCTTTTCCCATTCATTCTGGCTGTGGTCTCTGTACCTAGCTGTGCCTTCTCTATGGAAAGCTTAACATGAACTGCAGCCAGAATAGTAAAGGGTGAATCAAACTATGACATTCACTGTGAAAACCTGGTCCTCCACAGAACTGGTTTAGAATTGAAACATTTTGCAGAGGGAAAGGGAAACAGCAAATCTTGCATTTTTCAGGGTTATGAGAAGGTACCTCTAATGACCAGGTACATCTGTTTGCTAAGTACATTTGAGAAGGAGGGAAGACAGAATTTTCAGGCTCCAGTAGAAGGGGGATGAGGGGTGCAGGGAAGAGATGTATACTTCCCAAAGCATAAGGAACCAGCAGTTACCAGATGCTAATGGGATTCCATGTAAATTAGCAGTCAAAAGCCTTCCCCCGGTCTGTCACTTGCTTCTTGTCAGCCTTTCTTGTGACAAATCATGCTTACTCTTTAAAATGAAGCTCTTGTTTAATGATGTTGTTACAAAAATAAAAGTAATGGTTTAAAAATGTTTCCATTTCTGTTACTCTAATAAGAAATCCATTCAGAAAAGCAGTATGATCCTTTCCAGCCACAGTTGCATTATGTTCTTAATGCACAAACTTCAGAATTTAGACTTCAGCAATTTTATGTTCATAGGTAGAGCTCCTGGGTCTGGGAGTGCCTTTGTGTGTGTAACCGCACGTCCCTTCGGAGAGCCGTGGTTAACACGTGCTGCTTTGTGTTCTGTTTGGGTTTATGAAGTGACAATGAATGCCTTTCCCTTGACTTTATTTCACTATAAAGAAACTGGGAGTCAGCTGGGTTAGCAATAGTAGCTTGTTCCAAATGGCACTGTAGTGTGCTATCACTGTGTCATCAAGAGTAGATAAGTCTAATAAAATGTGTTTGCAATTTTTGAGCCAGTGATTAAATGAACCTGCTGTTCCATGAGGATCAGATTAGAGCTGGGGGAGTATAACTCCCGGTGTAAATATCAGAGTGTGGGAAGACAGAGGGAAACTCAGGATGCAAGGTTTGCCAAAGGCGGACATAAGGAAAGGGAAGTGTGGGAAAGCCAGGTACAAGGAACATGCAGGCAAGGGAAATCGAGGCAGCAGAAAATGCTCTGAAGAAACAGGGAAAGAGGACTGAGAGTAGGGAGGATCTTACCCCAGCAGTTTTTCAGTACTGACCTAAAGGACCATGGTGATAAGCGGTAGATGGGGGAAGTGGATAAATGAAAATATCCCCTTGCTCTCCTGCTGGGAGCAATTAGCTTTGTAAAGCCTCCCCTGGCCTCTGTGAGGGTGAAAGGATCCCATGTTACAAATTCTGTGATAAGCTGAAGGAACATCTGAAGCCAAATAGGAGCCATGCCCCTTTTCTAGGAGCCAGTAACCTCTGTAACATCCGATTGCTTGTAGAGGACAGCAGGGACACATCTGTCAGTTCGTGTATACCCGGAGGATCTCCTCAGTGCCGTGGTTCACAGGGCAGCACAGGCTATCGCTTTCCTCATGCACAGCTACACACCGTTGAAAAATGAAGCTTTTCCAGCTGTACAGTTTTGTTTAAATCTGTGCATTGTGGATAGGTCACAGGGGCCTCTAAGCTGTCCCAGGGTAGATAATGCTGCAACAAGCCTACAACATCTGTTTGTGGCATCCAGTGGCTAGATTTTCTGGATCTTATCATAATTCCTGTATCCTTAATGAGGCATTGGACGCTCAACTGGTCCCCAATTGACTTTTTGTCTTATGATTGTGAAGCTGTTTGAAGGCAAGCAGCCTGTTCTTCAGTCTCATCCTCTGGAGACACAACTACATGAAATGATGAAATCCAAAGCTATCATTTTACTTACTCTCTGAAACTGATAGGTGCCGCTTCTGTTTCAGTGGATCTAGCGTTGATTCATTCAGGCTTGTCCTCCAGCATCTTGGTGAAAGAAGAATATGCGTAGAAGCAGTAGAAGGCAAATAATCATCACTGAATGAAAAGAAATTAATTACGTCTTCCACATAGTGCTAGATTCAACCTGCAGATCATGAGTGATATACACAATATGTGCCCTAGAGATGTATAGGTGCAAAATGAAAGGCGGTGTTAGTGGCCTCTGTGATTCTGCCTGTAGTCTCTGTGAAGATGCCAGGGAGATTAGATTGCAATAAACCCAGGCTTGTTGCAAATGCTTCCCACTCTTTTATGGGCCAGTATGCCATTGCTGGAAGAGTGCCTACTGTCTTACTGTCCAGGCAGCACATCTGGGGTTTATGTAGCCTAAAGTATTCAGAAACTCGTAGGTGTCAGCATGAAGTATGCTTGCCTATGAGGCATGATTTGTTCTCCTAGGGGTATCTGGCTTCTACCTTGCAATAACAATTCTGTACATGCATGAGTGGCAAGCTATGATAGGTGGCAAAGGTAATGAACTTACTTCCTGGGGAGCCAGATTAACATGGAGATTTTCTAGAAAGTTTTGTTCATGGTGAACTCTATAATGGCTGGAACATCAGGCTGGAGGCATTGCTTAACTGAATTCAAGTAGAGTTGCAGCCTGGTTCCAGCAATGTGACGTGACTGGAGCAGCTCTGTGCTGCCATGTGAAGAATCAGAAGGGATGGGGGGCAGCTGGTTTCAGAACGTGTACCTATGTGCCCCTTGAGGCTCTGCTTGATATCATAGCCTGCTCCAGGCTCTCGTTGGCTGGGGAGTACATGACTTGCCAACGATGGTCATGGTTGATGAGCAGCAAAAGGGAGGAGTGTAGGTCTTTGGTGTCTCAAAAAGACAGAGGAGAAAACCGTGGGGCCATTCAGAATTTTGGAATGTCTGACTCTATTTAATAGTCTACGTAGAGCTGGTGTGATGAGCAATTTAACTGTGGGTTGGTGAAGCATATGCATGCATATCAATAATTTTTTTTGAGAATGAATTGGAAAACTGGAGGCACCCTCTGATGAAGTTTTCCTTTAAATGGTTACATTTCAATAGAACATTTATACAAGTAAATATTTTCTGACAGAAAGACACTTTGTTGGAGGAAAAAAAGTAATCCTCATGGTGTCTAGTTCTGGCCAGAGAGAAAAGAGGGAGCTCTGAGCATGTCCTGTGCTATTGGTAAGAACGGGAACAGTAAAATTCGTCTAAGGACTAATGAGGTGGTAGTAGTGTAAGTAATATGGCCACTTTGACAGTGCTTTATTTTCCACCAAACCCTAAACTTTTTTAGTCTTCAATGTTGATGTGTAGTTAAAAACCTGAGGGACACCCTTTTGCCCTCAGCTATTCCTTCTGCCTTCATGACTTTGCCTATAGCTTCTCCTTAACTTCTACCCTATGTATACTTATCTGAGGAATGAATACTTGTCAGTTGCTCAGCATAGAGCATATATATACAATGCATGTTCACACATGTTCTTAAGAATTTCAGACATGTTCCCTATTACGCTTTTAACTAGTTGTTCCTTGGCTCTCCAAATGAAACTGCCTTGGTAGGTCACTATACGCTAAAGCCGTGGAGTTAGTTATTCCGTCAGGTCAGCGTGAGAATGTCTGTTGGCTGCTGTGGCTCCTTGACTGCTGGAGGGAGGCAGCTGGCGAGAACTTTCATTATGGTAAACCATGATGTCCACATCATATCAAAGGCATTTAAAAAAATCTTATAAGTTGCTTCCCAAACTTCAGCCTTTACCCTAATTTTCTTTGGCTCTCAGGATCTCCACTTATGAGAGATGACATTTATTTACCCTATAAGTTGATCAGCATAATAGATGACTTCACTTTTTGTCTGAAGGAAGTTTTTTCCAAACATATGTCTTTTCCATCAGTTAAGCCATCTATTCCTTTTTGGACTTCCAACACAAGTTATTCCCTATCTGTTGTCATTTTTATTTCTAGCTACAGGTATCATTTATTTTGATGCATTCTTCTGAGCTAAAATGACCAAATAGAAAAATTCCATGTGAGGATAACATAGCTGTCAAATATAGGAAAACAGGCTTCTTTTTTGAATGCAAAATTATCTCGAATCTTTGCTTAATAAGCTTGTCAACTTCTGTTCACTGTACGACCTCTTTTGATGTTACAACAGTACCATCTTGAAAGCTATTTAAAGATCTGCTGAATATTACCTGTAATTTTCCATACAAAAATTGTGACGGGTGGCTAACATTTTTCAGCTAGTTGAGATGAAAGATATGTATACATAGCATTTCTTAGGATCAGACCTAGATTAATAGATAAGACAATTATTTTTGCATTTCTTAGTGCTTCTCAGTGTAAACAGGTATAGAGGTGTAAGCAGTTAAAGACTGCAGAATAGCTTGATCTCATTTGACCTGTTGAGATATTCTAAAATAATTTGCAATTTCTCATTTCACTTGCTCATGCATGAAAAACTCTACAGAGAAAAAAGCATTCTAGCTTACCTTTATTGGGACTTATGCTTGGACTAAAGTTTAGCATTCTGAGATTGTGATTTCAAATCCAAAGACAGTCAGAGTGATGTGTTACTATATTACTGAAGAGTAAACTAAACATGGCAGTTGAGGAGATTTGCAACTGAAAGAGAAAAACATGAACAAAGTTAGGAAGCATATAATTATGTTCATTCACACTGTGACTAGCATAAAAATGATTTATTCCAAATGGTTACAGTTGCATGTTTAGTCACTTCCTTCCCTGGCTTCAGCCTAATTCTGTTTTCTGGCATTTTCCTGCAAAAAAAAATGTTTGTTCTCTTTTTCATCAAAAGTTTCAGATTTTTGTAGCTTTTTATAATTCAATCAAGTATTTTTCAATTGAGTAAGCTACAGCAGTTTTTAGATATTCCAGCTTTGGTAGCTGGTGTTCCTGAGGAAGCTCAGAAACTTAATTATACTGACAGTCTTGGTTAGTTAACCAGCCTGTAATCTGCTTATACTTAGTCACAGAAGTCACTGTCTGTGCCCAGCAATGATGGACTAGAACATTCTGGTTTAAAAAAAAATATAGAAAAGGTGAATTATTACAGGTATGTTTTGAGTATTCCATTCTCTGTTTGCCATCCTTTTTATTCTTTTCCCATTGATGTGTCAGGCAAACAGAGCTCTGAAGAAACCATATGTGATTAAAATGACTTATTAGCTCATCTTTTCAGGCCATGTGTACCCAAGAAAATTATCTTAAATTAAGTGTGATTAAATAAAAAAAAAAGAGCATACAACCAAATCCCAGCTTATTTAAGTCATTTACAAAAGTGCAACAGACTCCCATATAATTCATTTCAAAACAAAAATCTTGGTTACTGCAGATTTATTTTAGTTTCTGTGACAGTATACTCTCCTGTTTATTAAAACTAAGTGTCTTTTATACAGTGAACAGGACAGGAAACAAATGACAAAACCAACTCAAAGGGACTCAAGTATTATACATGGCGTTTGCCCACTGTGTGACAGTGTAAAACAAGAAGTATCTGCAAAATGTCAATTTCTGATTGACCAAAAATGTTGAAGAGGCACAGGGAGGAAGAGAGGAAGCTGACTGAGAAGAATTGGAGTTTTCATCCTTTCTTCCCTTTCTTGCAGCAATAGTGGGAGAGGCATGTTAGTGTTTTTGCATTTTGTAAATCCTTCTATCCCCTATTCTGTATCTCCTAAGATACAGATAGTTACCTGCTTACCTCTTAAGCAGGTAAGAAGCTCATAAACACCTTTCTCTCTTACAGCTTAGTTGCATACAGAGAAGGTTAGAAAGCAAGTAGAGACTCTGGTCAGCCCACAGAGTGGAGGCACAGGAGAGCTGAACCTGAGTGAGTCAGCACCTTCATTTCTGTGTCCCTAAATGGTAGCAGGAACTGGGAGAAAATAGTAAGGACTTACAAATGTGAACTCAGTTTCAAAACCAAACATTTTGCCTCCAGACACACAGGAAACAGGCGCATCTCCATCCACTTGTTCTTACAAAGTCATAGATACATGACAGAAAAATCTTCTGTCTATGTAATAGGGAAATCGTGTGGCTTGATGATTTGATGTTACAGCATACGTTTATGTCATCATTTATTTGTCATTTGGACAAATTGACCAGATTGAAATCCAGAGCATGAATAGATGCATACCAATATAATTAACACAACAAAAATACTTCCCTTGGGGATTTCTACTGCTGTGTATTGAGCAATTTCCCGTGTTCCTTTGTAAGACTGTAAGCTCCTAGGAAAGCAATGTACTTTATTCTATCAATGTCAGACTGAAAAGGACCTTAATCTTAAGATAACTGTATAAAAATCTGATAAACAGAACAGTCATAAATAGAGTGATGTCAAAATGCTTTTAGCTTGAAATTCATAGGAAAAGTAGAAAAGAAGGACTTTTCAGGGGAAGGTAAATATACCTTTGATTTTTTTTCATTAATATACATAATTTCAAATGTATAGTTTAGTTTATACTATGATAATTGAACCCCACAATACAATCTCTGTGGGATTCGTTCTCAGGTGATGTTCCTTGGTGCCGTTTGCACGTATAAAGAATTCACAGAGGTTAATAAAAACTGAAAGACATAAAAGTCATGTTTCAATGTAAAAACCAGAAAGTAAAGAAAAAAAGAAAAAAAAGTGCTATATGGCCATGTTACTGAATAAGAGCTGTCTCCTGTGAAGATCTTTGCAGTTTCCTTTAAAATACCTAGTACTTGCCACTCTGAGACAGAAAGCTGGAAGAGATCCTGTGCTCTTATCTGACATAGCAATTTCAGTGTTCTTCTCTGTGTGATTTAAAGTCAAGTAGAAATATGCTGTTAGAATAGAGATATCTGTAAATAGATAAAAGTCTTGGAGTTGTATCAGAACACCACTGTATGAGAGAATCTCCAAAAAGAAAACTAAAAATGTCCTTGAATATATTTGCTCCTTACATAAATACCATGGTATTTGGAATTCTGTATCAGATACTTGCTGATCAAAAGATTAACGTTTTAAAGAAGTTGATAATTCATATGTTCACGTAAAGACTAGAGTTTAACATTCCGCCCTTTCATACACACAGAAACAGGAGAGGAACACAGGAGTCGATACGCCAGGCTCTGTAACAGTTGAACTGCAAGACTTGATTTTGCAAAGGTCCCTAATTTTGATAAAACAGAGTTTTATCCAGAGCCAGATTTAGAGGTTTTCAGTAACAGTTGCCACTGTGGTAATTCGTGTCTGTGCACAAAGTCCAAATCCACTTGTGAGGGTTATTGTGCCTTTAGTGAGAACTGTGGAAGTCTACTTCTGTTATTATCCATTACTGACATAGTGGGAATTAGCATAGTACTCATAAACTTCCAACTTGGATTTTCTACTTTAAAAAGGTTGTTGTAAATTATATCAGGGACATTGAGAAAGAGAATTCCTACTCTTTGTTGCATAGTCTTTTACAGTCAAATGTCTTAAATGATGGCAGTATTAATTATCACTTAATGAATGTGGTTCTTTTGCAGAATTTCACAGTGGGAGGGGATTCTCCATTAGTATATTTTGCTCTCTCTCTCTCTCTCTCTCTTTTTGAATATTTAATCCATATCATATCATGAACTAATACAACAAGTTGCATCCAAATGATTAAGGGAGGGAGTTGCTGATCTTTTCAGGTCTGGCAAAATTAGCCTTTTAAATGTTCAGCATATAGTGTAATAGAGATGCCACTGACCTGTCTTCTGTTGCTGTTCTTTTTCACAGCTACTGGAAGTACTTGATGGCTATTTTATGTCCTTTTATTTTAAATTGTTTATCTAGTACATTTGTAGTCTGCTTACATTGCCACTTACTGGTATTTTTCACTTTAGGCCACTTGCAGCAAAAATGTATGAAATCCTGTATGTCACACTGTGCCTAGAATATATTTCAAAAGGAATAAATGCTTCCAGTGCTTTACACGTTTGCAGCCTCTGCCACTCTTTGCTAGTATTTGTCTTTTGCTTTCTGCACAATTGTCTTGGTACCGTATGCTACGTCCTTGCCAGAGCCTGGCTGGAAGCGTCGTGTGTGTCAGCAGTGGCTTATTTTACTCGCCACAGTTTAATGCAAAAGCAGGCAGCAGCAGCAGCAAAGGAATCTGCTTTGTTTCAGTTCCCATTCTTTCCATTGTTGCCATTCAAGAAAGGTAAAAACCACATAGGGAACCATTTATGAAATCACCAGGGATTTTCTCACGTTCTCAAACAAAAAAGAATTTAAAAATTATGGAGAGTTTTACTCATCATTATATGGAGTGAGATACTATTTAGGCACTTTCCAGGAGTGCTAGTGACTAGGCCTATCAGTGATCAGATAGGAACGTGTATGCCAGAATAACAGTATGCTTCAGCACATGTTTTTGATATGGCTGTCAAAGGTCATGATTAGGAACTTAATGATGAGTTTCATGATTTAACATAACAATTACTGGGAGTATGTTTTGCTGATTTCTGTTCCCTGTGGAATTAATGACTGTCTTTATTTGTCTCTAATTTGTACTGCACATGATTAGAACAAGGGTCAGAGGTAAATATTTTATGTAGAGACACTGATTGGATAGTTTTACTCCTGATATTCAAGGTGATTCATCTATCATATTTTATACTAAGATTCAATTTATGCATTTTTAATTTTAGCATTAATAAGTCTTGCAGAACTTGTAAGTATGTTAGACATGCTTGGGGGTGCGACTGATAAAATCCAAAATGGAAATATTCTGTTGTCTTGGAGTCTAAGACAATCTATAGGAGTTGTTGCTGGGTTTGAAACAAAATGAATAAATTGGAACTCACTATAAAGTGCTGCTGCCTCTCCCGAGTTTTTGTCATCACCTCTAATGGAATAGGCTTTGGCATTCATCAGTCAGCTGTACTGGCCTCCCATTGTCTTTACTTCCCTCATGAAGGGAATTATTTCATGTGAAGAAAACACAGTATGAATCTGTCTGTTAAACAGAGACTGCTTTCGTGAGTCAAGAGCCATGTAAACACCACAGAGTTAAAATTTGCTTGACTCTGGTTACCAGAAGAGATATATACCATTAAGTCTAAACATACTGGCATGAAAAATGTTCTTCTAAGTAGTTGTCCCTTATACTGTGGAAACATCTTCATTTAGGGTTAGGGAACTATGCTGTAACATTGTGTCTTCAATTTGCATCTTAATTAACTTTGAACTGAAGCAGATAACTTATTTGACATTCTAAAGGGGAGCTTTTGTGTCCACTTATTCAGGATTAGTGTTCCAGGGGGAAAGAGGCTGAGATAATCAGATTCTCACCACCTTGTGAAAAGTCCCTCAGGTACTGGTTAAAAGTCTTGTTTCCAAGGTTCATTTCTGCCAAGTAGTATGAGAACATAGGACGTCATGTTTCACCGTTCTCAGCTCCTTTTTCAATCTACAATTAAAGGTCAGTTTAAGTCATGCATATTCATCCACATTACACTGAAGTAAGTAGTTTCTGTGAGCCTGTATGTGTATCCGAGTGTACTGGTACCAGTTTGTAAGGCAGCAGCCTTCAAGTTCATCACAGCCTGGTGGCAGCGACGTTCTTCTGTGATTTGAGGTAGTTTCTTTCTCCCCGCTACTCCCTTTAATCAATATATAAATCTAAGTTCAATCACTTTCTAATGCACAAAGAAATACATAAGCCTCCATTTGATATTTCTGTATAGGAATTTTGTTATAGCAGACAAAGGATGTGTTTTGATTTTTCTGAAAACTGTTGCAAAATGATATTGCTCTGGAAAGAGATTACAAGGGAAATGCAATAATTCTTTTATCAAGATACTTGTCATTCCCATTCAATCAGAGCTGAAACAATAGTGAATGCTTCTGAAGACAGTCAGTCAGTCTGCGCTCACGGCATTTCTTCAATTGGCTCAAACACTGCAGAGAGAAACAGTTTTGTGCGACTTTCAAGTTAATTTCACTGCTATTCCTGAGCTGTTCAGAAGTGCAGAGCATCTATGCACACAGCTGGAAAGGAACCGAATTTATTGTAAAAACACGCATCATGGTTCAAAAAATTAACTAAAGAGTTTTTAAAGATAATATAGCATTCATAAAAATTCGGTGCACTTTGTAATGCATTTCCTGTGACTCAGACCTCTTGTTTCAGCTGAGCCAAATAGGGATTATTACATAAAAAAAAAAGCAAAGCATTGTATTTACTGCCATATTTAATGGCTTTATCTCAGTCTATGGTATATAATTATTCTTGCCAGTTCAATAGGATACTTAATGAGATTCAGAAGAGGTTGTTAATGAAATTTCTATTTTTAATGTCTAATTTTAACCTGTTGAGTTTAACAGGTCAGATTAACCAAAACAAAAGACAAAAAAAAATATTATTGTGAATTCCAGATTTTTTGTTCAGGAAATGCAAATGAAATTGAATCAAACTTTCTAACCATGAGGAACATTGCTAATTTAATTTAATCCGTTAAAAACAAACCAACCCACCTGATTTGCTAGTTGGCTGCTGACCATGCAGGTTTCCATCTCAAGAGGTGAATGTATGTTTTCGATTTTCTTTCCGTAAGACAGTATCTTATTTTGCTCTCCAGATGGTCACTGTTGTACGCCAGCCTACCTTACTGCCTTTAAACTGGGAACAGCTTCTCTAAACCTATAATATAGATTTTCTCTTCTTTCCCCTCTCTCTGGACAGGCAATACATTTTACTAATTTAAAATGATTAGACTTTCTCTTCATATGTAATTCTCTTTCTCAAAATCCTGAAATCTGAAGTCTTGAAATCCTTATTATAATTAAGGGCAACACAATAAGTAACTGCAACCCTGTGTTTCCAGTCCTTACATTTGTACCCCTGTAAAGGTTTGGATTTTTTCCTCCTTGTACTTCAGACTTTCCATGTTTGAAGACAACAGTCAGTCATGTAGCAGTTCTTCAGTGCTTTCTTTAGTGGCTGAAGAAAAAAGGGAGTTGCTGAATTTTGAAACTGAGATTTTTATTTTTTTTTCTGGCATCGGGTGTCTTGGTGCCCCAGAGGTCTGTTACAGTGTCTCTGCATTGTCTCCTGTCTCTGGGGCTGAGGAGCTCTCTTACCCATCAGCATGGACTTGTGCAAATGAGCCAGAGACTCTCCACACTAACATTTGTTACTGTCAAAGAAGTAAATCAACAGGAATACATGTGAAACGGGTGGATTGTCACCAAGAAATATTTCTCTCTGAGGAAGAATTCCATTCCTTACATTTATGTATGTCGTCTTCCCTATCTGGCTTTTTTATTTTGATCTTTTCACCTGGAGGAGCACCTGCCGTGACCCTCTTCACATGCTTTTGGACTGCTTAGATAGTATTGTGTGTTCATATAGGAATTAAGTATTTTTTTTTCTAGGAGCTGCTGTTTTATTAAATTGACATAAGCTTTCATGTTGTATATATTAGAAATTGGCAGGGATAGTTACCTGTACCCTTTATCAGTTTTCAAGATTCTTGGCTTGTTTTTTTTTTTAAGTCACAAATTGTGTCAGCAACCAAGCTTTCTTTAATGAGGGAGTTTATTTAATGAGGTGATGGTTTTCAAAATGAGTAAAAAGTTGCTTCGGCTTATTTGAAGTACTTTATGCTGAGCATTTAGAAATGTTTCATATAAATTAATTATATATGAATGTAGACAAATAGGAATTTTATTAATAATGGGCCTAAAATGTTACTGTTAGTTGTTGAATTTCTTTTAATTTGAAACGGTGTTCATTTTCACCCACTAGCCTGATTTGGTTTCGGTTTATTGTAAAGAGAGTCAAAACTTAAAACACATTTCATCAGTGACAAATACAGACTGATGTTTTCCCACAAGTCATTTCAGATTAAGTTAATCAGCATTTTAATGCAAGTTTTTTAAGAAGTTAAATCTACTAGTTTACTGATATTGTGCATTTATATGTAGAACTATGAGCTTTTAGATACATAAAACTGATCTAAAAAAGGTCGATAAATAGAGGGCAAGATGAAAACTAGTTTGCATAGATAACATTGCAGTCTGTTCAAATTCTGTGGGTGGGCTGTTTGCTTTGGCAATTTAGATTAATGTCTTTAGGATTGACTCCTAGAAATTCTTTAGGTGTGTCTACCATTTATTGTCATTTATTGTAATTACTGTAATTTATTGTTTCTCTTGGGCAAGAAATTTGGAAAGATAAATGGGGGGGAGATATTAAGTGTTCATTTGTCAAATCACCTGTTCCCTTTATACTTAATAAAAATTTACAAGACTTATTCTTGAAAGTATAGGGACTGGGAAGTAAAGAATCTGTTTCCTCAGCGTAGAGTCACAGCTCTAGGTGTGTTTGGGCTTATGTCTGTCTTTGTATCCCTTTTGATGTGAGAGGTAGACAAATCTTGCAGTTCTGCCAATAAGCTTTGCTTAGGAGGAAGGGGAAATGTTGGAGGCAAAGATTATCTTCTCTGTTAACTCCAGTTCTCCTGTACGCAGCAAGAATCAAATAACAGTTGAGTGAAGCCTCGTCAGTACTGTTTCAAGTCTCTTTCTGCTGGGCCGCAACCCAAAAAACATATTCTGCTATTTTTTTCTGGGCATTGAAGTTCCAGGATCTGATAAGATTAGATAATTATTATGTTTAAATTATTTTGTGGCTCAGTTTCTGTGATGTTTCACCCTGCTTTTCCCTACTGTACATATACAAGCCTCCACAAAGCATCAACCACTTTAACATATGCTTGTCTTTTATCCAGATAAAGGCTTCTGCGCCCGTTATTTGACCGATTCTGTGGAAGCATAAGGACTCCTCGCAGTTATTTTCAATAAAATATTTTTTAGAGTTCTAATTGAGGTTGGGATTTTGTCAGGCTGTCATGCCTGGGCCCAGACTGGATATGCCAAATGTAAGGTTGTGCTGAGGATTAAAGTTATGGATTTTTGTGTTAAGAGAGGTGCTGAGCAGAATTGTAGTAGAGTTGGGGCAAGAAGATCACTGCTGTTACTGAGGAGGCATTTCATCATTTACGGACTTTTCATTATGTACTGGAGCTATGTGGAAGTAGAAGGTGTTAAGGAAAGATTGGAGCCTTCCATTTTGGGGTTGATCTGAACAGTACTGACAGTGAAGACAGGGTGAGTGGTATTTGTTGTTTGGGAAAAAATTTGAGTATTTCCACTGGTCCACCCCAAAGAAGTGTTTGTCTTCTCTATGCTAATATTATGTCCTCTTCAGATTAAATGAGTGTCTACGGCCAAAAAAATTTTGTGTAATTGCCATAACTTGATTTAAAAAGGCAATAGCAGGTTAAACTGAGAAATAGTATGCATTATTATATGCCTGTTTTCATATCTAGGATATTCCAGAGCTTTATAATCAGAAAAACATGTTTTGAATGAAAAAAAGCAACACAAAAACCCAAACCAGCTTTGATTTAAGGCACAAAATGGTTAATATTCTTTCCCTTATTTCTTCTCTGCCAGATAATACTCCCACCACTTCAGTGTTGCCATGCAATAAATTTTGTTTTGTTGTTTTTTTTCCTCCTTTTACTGGTGATTCATTGAGATAAAGCATTTGTAAAACTGCACTTTTAAAATTTCTGTTTATTATTTTTCCATGGTTGGTATTCTGAGGGCTGCTTGAAAAAGTCCGTGTATTTTTCCAATAGACTAATCCTAACTCAGATTTTCTAGGATTAATTTTATTTAAGGAAATACAAGTTTAAAAAATCTTGCAAAGTGACTTTTTCTTTTCATAGAGAACAGACAAATGTATGTATTTGCTATTGAGCTTGGATAAATACTGGGGAAAATTACCATGCGATGTTCCTCTCCTCCGCTCTGTTCCGCAGCATTTTCTTGTCCCTATACTCTCATCAGGAAAGACTTTTTTTCGATAATTGCTGTTTTGGGTAGAGTTTTTAAAAGTTGCTCTTTAATTCCCCTTCTTTCCCATGCCTGCACCCAAACAAACCTTCATTTGCTTAACTGAAGTGAAGAACAGGCATATGGTGGACTCAAACAGCTGTACTGAAAGAGGAATGGAAGGAGTTAAATGGAGTGCTGGATTATAGTCATTGTGGGATTATGGTAGAACATAAATCCAGATACTGTAAGGGCAGGAAGGTTTGAGGTGGCAGCATGGTGTAGCAGGAGGATAGGAGAAAGGAAAGAGAGAGGAGACTGCTGGATCTAGAGGAAGTAGTGGGAAGCAAGGAAGAGCAGGACCTCTGAGAGTAAAAACACAAACATAAATATATAATCCTCTCCTTTAGCACAAAGAGGTCATGATTGCTTTAATTGTAATCAACTTTAATGAAAAAGCCCAGTTCTTGTAAATGAGAAACAGAGGAAGTTTAGGGTAGAAGAGATAGAAGGTACTCTGTCAGGCAGGATTTGGTGTAGGAGGGGGAGATTCTTCCAAGGATTAGAATTGTGAGAACTCTGGAGTAGGCATCAGGCAGGGGGGCTTGAGAGCTGTGGAGAAGGCTGTGGTATTGAATAGAGTTGGAAACTTCTTGGATATTAGAACAGGAAAGGAAGAGTTTGTAGAAAAAAAGTGGGTTTGGGATGAGGAACAGATCACAGAAAATACAGTCTCTTTAACACCCTGTTTTCAGGTAGCGACACTAACACAAGGCTGCTTGCACACTTCATTAAAGACTCAAGGGACTCCCTAATTTTCTTTTTGTTTTATATATGCCCACAGGATCTCAGCTATTTTAATATGAGGGCTTTCCATTTATTAGACCATTGCCAGAGTCCAGATAGTATGAAACTATTAGTGCCGGGTCCTGCACTTGAGTCACACCAACCCCCTGCAGCGCTCCAGGCTTGGGGCAGAGTGGCTGGAGCTGCCCGGCAGAAAAGGACCTGGGGGTGCTGGTTGATTGTCGGCTGAACACGAGCCAGCAGTGTGCCCAGGTGGCCAAGAAGGCCAACAGCATCCTGGCCTGTCTCAGGAACAGCATGGTGAGTAGGACTCGGGAGGTGATTGTCCCCCTGTACTGGGCACTGTTGAGGCCCCACCTCGAGTGCTGTGTCCAGTTTTGGGCCCCTTACCACAAAAAAAGACATTGAGGTGCTGGAGTGTGTCCAGAGAAGGGCAACGGAGCTGGTGAGGGGTCTGGAGAAGAAGTCTTGTGAGGAGAGGCTGAGGGAGCTGGGGGTGTTCAGCCTGGAGAAAAGGAGGCTGAGGGGAGACCTTCTCGCTCTCTACAACTACCTGAAAGGAGGGTGTGGAGATGCTGGAGTCGGTCTCTTCTCCCAAGTCACAGGTGATGGGACAAGAGAAAATGGCCTGAAGTTGCACCAGGGGAGGTTCAGATTAGATATTAGGAAAATTTTTTACACTGAAAGGGTAATTAAGCTTTGGAATGGGCTGCCCAGGGAAGTGGTTGAGGCACCATCCCTGCAGGTGTTTAAAAGACGTGTAGATGTGGTGCTGAGGGACACGGTTTACTGGTGGATTTGGCAGTGCTGGGTTAATAGTTGGAGTTGATGAACTTAAAGATCCTTTCCAACCGAAATGATTCTATAATAAAGCTCATTCTCCCTTTTGGCTATCCTTGATGTCACCTTTATACCTTTTATCCTTTGGACACTCACCACCTCTGCAGGAGTAAAGCGTTTACAAACTTATTAGGACTAATAGTCACGGTAATGTGGTTACCTCATTTATTCTAGGTTAAAAGTACAGTTGGAGGAAGTTGTCACCTGACAGGGAGTAACTTCGTGGTGTGTCAAAGTCCTTGAATGCATTTGGATTAGGAAACTTTCTGACATATTTGCTACAGTGAACTGGGAATGGCTGAAGTTGTACTTCCATGCCATCCAAATCCACCTGTGTATTCTGATCCCAGTCATTCAAACAAGTCCAAAAATTTGATAATTTAATATTCTGTTCATAATTTCTTCTGAACACCACTGCTGGTATGATTGTCATTCCATAACTGAGGTGGATGTGTTTGATATTCTCAGATACTCACTGGTTGCTTATTAGGGCTTTTATATAACACAGACTACAGAATAGGTTCTGATGGCCTTTCCTTGTTAGGAGGTCACGTAATCTTTCAGTTTAATGAGACCATTTGGGTATACTGAATAAGAGAAAAGTCAATTTCTGAGGTACTGATTGGAACAAAACTCAAAAGGTCAAGTATAAAGCTTGATCTTGAAGTCTCTGGCTTAATACTCTGTTCAGCTAGGTATTAAGCATTAGGCTTGGCTGCTCGTCATGGTTCAGGATCATGAAACAGGGAATGAAATGCTGATTTAGGCAAGAGTAGCTGGCTCTGCATTTAGGACCACCGAATGGGGAATGTTCAGGGATGAAATGGTTCTAGATTTATCAATCTTCAACACTTGCTAACATAATTTTAAATTAAAATACAAATTCTGTGTAGACCTCTAATGCATAAGTTACCAGCTAGAGCAGTGAGAGCGGACAGTATACAGAAAGGGTTAATCCCAGCCCTAGGAGTTTATAATCACACTGAGAGAAAGACATGACAAGTATTTTCAGAAGAGTGGGAGATAGGATCGTTCTTTTCAGAACTGTTCATAGACCAACTGTCTGTACAGCTTGATGGTTTGACATCATTGACCCGTATTGACTTCATTGGAAAGTTGAGAGTAATTGCTGCCATTATTTAATTGACGCTGTGAAGTTACCACAACAGACAAAAAGTATTTACAGTAGCTTCACTGCTGTTAGAATGATAGTGCCCCAGTTTCACAGTGTTTTATACACTGATAAATCAGGGTAATCTGCCAGCTTTATCTGAAGGGTGGACCCTTAGCACAGATAGGAAAAGCATATTAGACAGTAGACAGATAGACAAGTAGACAGAGGAAGAGGAAAACCTGACTGTACTTTGGATTTCAGTCTTAGAGTATTTACATCTTTAACACAAACTATTGTTGTCCACATTCTGTGTTGAAAGATTTTTAAGAGATTTCTTTGGATTCACTAAATATTTAGTAGTGGTGTTGTTACTGCTTCTCTTTTCAGAGTTATAACTGTATTTATGGAATGAAATGCACATTTCTCTCTCCATGCTCACTGTTTTACTTACTGATAGTATGTGAGGGTGTTAACCTATTTCTTGTATTGGGTATGGGATGCACATCTCTAGAAGGTCTCCTGTAGTTGTCCTACCCAACATCACATTTGTTTTCTTCCCCACTAATTAGGCTCATTTGAAAATACAGCTTGGGAAATGGAAAGGTGTGGTGAATCTCTTTGCATATAGCAATTAGACATAACAAAGAGGGAGGAGGAAGGGAATAAACAGAGACTGGCAAGATACATTGTCTGGATGGAGTGTAACATAATCAGGCTGACGGTATTGGACACAGCATGGAGTGAGTTAAACTTCAGTCCTGAATCTTTAAAATTCTATTTATCCCACAGCCAGAAAAGGTCTCTCTCTTTAAGGGAATTTAACATTATTCAATGGGAATAAAACTTTTATGGCAAAAATTGTTCCCTGAGGAAGAATGGAATTACAGGAACATAGAGGCTTGCCTGCCAGTCTGGTTGCAGTGGGAATGGCACCTTGTAGAAACAGCATTTGTTCCTTTCTAAGTGTGTATTGAAGTGATTTCTTTGGACACTTCTGGTGATGCAACTCTCAGACGGCAGCCAAGTTGTCTTCCACAGTGGAAGCTATTTGAATTGAAATAATTAGAAAAGTTCTGTTAGAAATATGTTCCTCACAGAGTTTTGCTATTGCAGCAAAAGGAAATTTGTTCTTCAGGAGTATAGAAAAGTATTTACTTTAAAATCAGTGGGCAAAGTGGATTTAACTAATGCCTAATAAACATGGAATTAATAAAAACTAGTGCACACAGAGAATAGTCTTAATTTTTTATACTTATTGCATTAACACTTTTAAATGACTTTGAATTTGAGAATGTATAATGTTTGAATGCATACAGTTCCTGAGATTGCAAGCATCTTAACATTATTGCAAAATATGACAAGCTGATAACAATAAAAGAAATCAGCAGTTTTATTGTTTTGTTTAGATTCTGAAAATCAGAGATGAGGAATAAGATAGCTGTGTTCACAGGTTTTATTGGTAAATTCCTCATCTGCATAAATGTGACTTACTTAATAACAGCCAAATGGTTTGATGCTGAAGTGAGGGTGCTTTAGAAAAGGCTCTTTACTGAGACGTTTATTTTTCTTTCAAGGAAGATGATACAAATATGAATCATATTAACCTACTGAGGATATAAATTATAGCTTTAAATGCCACCAGTGCTAGCAAAATTTTTAAGGTTTGTTGACCTGAATATATAACTGGAAACCATCACCTCTGGCGTGCTTGTGGCTGCTGCTGAGGTGACTTACAGAAATCAGTGATAAGGTACAATTTTTAATCCACAGTGTGGCTATGGGGCTGGACAAATACTCTTTCCCTGAAGATGTACTGCATTTTCAGAGTATTTAAAAAGCTAATTAGGGGAAGAAGGTATACTGAGCTTCATGCTTCCTCTGCTTTATAATCCCAACTCCTCCTACAGCTGGTAAATATCAGTGCAGGAAGAACTATATGGTTTGTGTTGAGCAGACTTCAAATTAATACTGGGTATATGCCTTTATCTTTAGATAGGCTGTAAATTGAATTAAAATACTTATGTTTTTTCTGCTTTGATAGAAATGCATTTTGGTTTACTGATTTGTCAAATTACCATTGATTAAATAACTAATCCATATGATGTCCTCTGAAAGCCAGAGAAATAGAACTTTGTATTTTCCATCTTCCATATAAGCTCAGATGATCTGAGAAATCTGTGTCACTTCAGTGAGCTGCTTTCCTTAAATCCTCTGTGGGCCAGAGGGCATTAATTGTGATCCTTCGGTTAGCCATCCCACAGCAGCTCTTAAATGCTTATCCCACACTCAGGGCCAAATTCAATTTTTAGTAGGAATAGTTGCAGTTCTGTGCACTGTAGAAGAGTTTAATGAGGTTTAGGACGCCAGATTTAAAGTCTCCATGCCTTAGTCATTTTTGTAGGTGTTTTAACTGTAGCCAGCTCTATCATTGTGTTGTCTGGAAACTTTGCTTAACAGTTTTTAAAAGGTAATCATTTTGAATGCCTGATTCTCACCATAGGGGCTAGAAATGAAATTATAGGAAAAAAAACAGGGTTTATGAGACATCTCTAGCAACTGAACTATATTTTATAGAAATAAACTTGTAATTGCAGTGTGTAAAGTATGAAAATATTAGCTTCGGTGTTTAGCATTAGGTTTGATGGGCAAATAAACATACAAATGTTGCAACTCTGCAGAATTGTCATCCCAGCATCAAAACTTGAAATACAAGTTGCGGGAATGTTAGTAGTAGTTTGAGCTGAGATGCTGAACTTCAGCAATAGGCTGTAAAAGTATAAAATGTTCTTTATAAGGAGGCTTAGGCTTCTACATTTCAAAAATACTTATACTTAGCAATTATTTGATTTTAATTTTTTTCATAATCAGACAGAAGTGTGAGACTATGCACGTGATGACTAAAATTAATTTTATAGAAATGAACACATTTTCAAGTGAAGTCAGATCCTTGGAATACCAGTTACAAGAGGTAACAACAAAAGGAAAAGCGTTTATGCCTCTAGATGCCCCCAGTAGGTATGTGATGCTGTCTCAAAATTGAGAGTGCGGTGTTTTGGAGTGAAAAGACAGCATCTGGGCTTATGGATTTGTGAGCCGGGAACCACAGAGGGGTGAAAGCACAAACATGAAGGATCCGAACTCTGAGGGAGGAGGATTGAGAAGTGAAGGCTGTAGGGCAGGCACAATATGGTTAGTGTGATGACAAAATCATCAGCAGTGGTATATTTTGTCTTCATTGCTGTTCAAAACAGTGAGGAATTCTGATGTGTGAGAGTGTATTTGTTGCTGGATTAAGACATACTTCAATCTAAGTGGTATCTAGAAACACTTGTGCTTTCTGCTGACATTTTATATGAATTCAGGTGGCAAAGATTGAAAATGGTAGTTGTGTACAGTGAATACTATTATAATGGCATACACATTTTATGAACCATGAAACAAAGAGAATAACCTACTAGTTTTGTTTTGGTGAACAAGATTTGGTAGAATAAGAATATATGTATAAATTTGTTTGTAACTGGCAGACCTATTGGAAATATTCTGTTTCTCTGGCTTCATTTACTATGGACTGTTTTTTTAAAATGTGTGGTTTTGTTAGTACAATATGTTATTGTTTAGTCTTTCCTAATAGAGGAGGAGACTTTTGTAGGAATCTTCAATATTTCAATATGAAATTTTCAAAGCAGTGCAGGTGATACAGAAACACAACTTACAGAATGTGATGACAAATCAATAGCTAAGGCTTGTTATCATTATGGAATTTATTTGGTTAACTTTAATAGTATGGGATGAATATCTCCTCCTCTTGTATTTTAATCATCTAACAATGGACATGATACCTCAAACAAATGAATAAAACCAACAGAAACGAGTATTGCAGTATTTTAAGTCCAGTCTTACTTTGACTTGGTAGCCCCTTTCTAGAAGTAGACACGCATTGATTTTATTTTGGAGTTGTACAAGCAGAGAAGAAAATGGAAAAAAATTAAATAATCTGTCAGTATTAATGGAATAAGCAGGGCGTTTGGTTTTCATGATCGGTGCAAAATAGAACTGAGATCCCAAATGAGTGCTGCAGTGATGTGGATACTGACAAAGAGAACTTATCTTGGGGACAGAGTTCATGCTTCTCCTGTTAACATCTGGAAGACAAAAGACAAAAAAATATTCTGAGTGATATAGTGAAAATAAAATCTAGTTGTTTGGAAATTGAGTGCAAAATCTGGAATGAAGCCAAGAGATTTTTTTCCCCTGCTACATTGGACCCTCACAGAGCAGGAGTGTTCCAGGAAGGGCTCAAAGCCACACCAGTGCTTAGTAATGGAAAGTTCTCTTTTGGAGCAACTGTACGTTGTGTTTAAAAGAGGGATGACTGTTGACTTTACTGAAGCCTGTAGCTAAATCAGAGATCTAGATAAATGCTGGAAGTATAAAGCCATTGTGAATCCAATCTCCACAGCATACAGTTCCCCTCTGCATGGAGAATGAATCTCCAAGCAGTGTTGGGTGAGTGAGGTAGGTGCACCACACAGAGGAGTGACTGTCGGAGTGTGAATCTGTGGGCACTCACGTAGGAAGGAGACATCTGAGTTCTGGTTCCATCTTAATTAATTTTTTGGCTTTTCACCTTAAGACTGATGAAACAGTCCTGTGAGCAGGGACCAGGTGGCCCACCCTGAAGTCTATCAGTAGTGCGCTCTTGCCCCGTGACACCTGCATTGTCACCCTCCTTCAGTGTGAGGGATGACACACTGCCCTACCAAGCCTATACTATAGTCTGGTAGTCAGGCCTGGAAGCAAGAGGTATCGGCTGAAACTATGTCAGGCTGAGTTGTGTGATATCCTGAGACATGTATCTGATCTCCGGAGTGAGGAGGAAAATTGGATGCAACTCTATGTTTGTTACTTTCTAGTAGCTACCTCTTGGTAGCTGTTCTTTTTGTGTATCGTGTTTCTGAATTGCCCTTTGGGAACTAGCTGTATCTCCCTGTGGATTATATAGGGAATGTAGAGGGCTGTCACTAGATGACATCTAATTTTGTGCATTGAAGTTATGGAGAAATTCACATGGGTGTCTGGATCCAGCCCAAAATTTCCAGTCTGCAGTACAGAAGGGGATACGGCATTCAAGGATGAATTCAGTTGTGCCTCCACTCAGTAGAAATTCTTTGTTTAAACCCTTTAGCTGTTTTGAAAACTAGTTTGAAGAAGGTAAAATTGAAAGAAATTAACAAATATACATGGAATTTGGGACTAACATTGAGAAGGTGCTTCAACTGTTTAGTACGTAGTGAACATCAGTGTCAGCAGTACGTGGCATGTTTTTCAGCGGATAGTTTCTAGTAGTCTGCTTTTCTCTCAGATAGTAGCACTGAGACATGAATAGAAATTCCAGGATATATACATGTCATTGTTTTTTTGCTTCTCGTGTTAGGTGGCATCTTGAACTGAAGGGAAGGGAAAGAGGAGAAGAGAAGCATCTTTGAATTAGCTATAGTACATAGAAAATATCAGCTGTAGAGCTGTGGTCCTGGCTGATTTCTGTTTGCCTCATGCTGGGGGAAGTTAAGGAGTCAGAATGATGAGTAGTAACAGTCCCCATCCATCAGTCACTGGCATTCTCCCTGATGGGACGAGGAAGGGTGAAGAGAAAGGGACGCCATAAAAAATTAGCAGTTCTCTGAGCATGGGAGTTGGCCAAACTCTGTCAGAAAAGAATTGTCTTGCTAAAGTAGCATTTGTTTTGTCTGTAAATTGTTCATGAACAAGCATTCCTCTTCACTTATATATTATTCACAAATGTTGAAATATTTTGCGAACAAATGTTAGCCCATGGGCATAAACTGTTTGTTTGAATTATTTGCAATTTATTGTTCATGGTGTGCAGTTGGTCACCTAGGTCAGAGAGTATTGTTTCTACTTCTAGATTCAGTGACTAAAGAGTAATGAATTATGCGTAGCTAGCAGTGAAACACATTTTTATTCACTGCAGCTGTGTGTTGTACTAAGAGATGGATATCGCCTCTGGCTCAAGAAGTCCCAAGCACAAGAGGTTATGCTGCATACTGCCAATAGGTGGGAGCACATAATTTAGAAAGTATCAGTGTGTATTTTTCCTGTTCTCCATACTTTTCCTAACGCTTCCTGGCTGATCACTATCAGAGAGAGCATACTGAGCAGTGGGGACCTGTGGTCTGATATCTTACACATGTTCTTGTATTTGTACGAAAGCCCAAACACTTCTATGTATTCCTTTCTTTGGATGTGGTTGACTTTAACGTAACACTAAATTAAACACTGGGACTAACATTTTGGATACCATCTGAAAAAGCTCTGCACATGAGCACAAACATCATACATGGAGTCATTTTTATGGGTTGCTTCTGTATTAGGTAGATCGTTCTGCTGAACTATGGCAAAGATTGCTTTTGCCCACCTTACCATTGTCAACTAAGTGAATGGTCCAAGTGAATTGGACCTGTACTGTACTCTTAAAGTCAGTAAATTGGAAATCTGGGAAACAGGGAGTAATACAAATATTTCGTCTTTTTTAATGGTATTTCAGTATAGTTCGGAGTAGCTGAATGGGATGAAAGAAACTTAGTAACAACAACATACTATAGATTTTCCATCTATTAATTTGAATCTTTCCTTTCATATTTATTCTTTAAAAGTGTTCCTTCTCCTTGTTAAAGGCTTCCTCGTGCCAGTATATTCCTGCACTCCCATTATACGTGCAGTATATGTCCTATGCAGAAATGGTAAACTTCTTTGCATGGCATTAGATTTTCTATTGTTGCTTAAAATTGAGAGGAAAAAGGGAGCGAAAGATAGTAAAAATACATTTTAATGGTGCATTAAAAGTCTTTATCTATTCATATGTATTATAAATAATTGGTTACTGCAGAAGTATTTTTTATATGCTACTATTTACATTTTATAGTATACTTTTGCAGGCGATGTCATTAACACAACTCTACCTACTATTATTGAGCAATGTAAAGCCATATTTTACTGGTTATATCATCAGTAAGAAATCTCTCTTAAAAACAATTTTTCCCCATCTTAAATTTTGTTGCTAAAACAACACTGTGCACATTGCTTTGTTTATAAAGAAGATTCTTTATATATACAAAAAAACCCCACAACAAATCAAGGAAAGCCTTCCAAAAACAAGGAGAAAAGTCTTATTTACATCATCAGAGCAGGAACTGACATGAGCTCATTAGTCTCTGCTTAAATTAAGCCTGTCCCATTGGTTTCCAGTGCTGGTTTTACTTGCTGGTGGGAGACAGTGAGACCGGTATGAGGGCTCTTTTATTTGTTGGTGTGTATAAAGTTTTACTGCACTTGAAAACCCTCTACTATGCTACTGCTTATTTGGTTGGACTTCCCCATACTTAAAATCAGAAACTTATTTAACATGTTTTCCTGTCTTGGGGCCTTTATAAAATAATCACTATTTAGCTTAGTTTCTTAGGAAAATGAGATTTAAGTTATTATATTACCTACTGTGGCCCCGCTTGATAATTTTGGAACTTTTGGTTGATTTCAGCCAAATCTGTCTGAGTGTTGAAGTGTCGTGGTTTAACCTTAGCTGGCAACTAGAAGGTGGGGGGTGGGGGGAAGGGGTGAAAGGGAAGGCAAAAACCTCTCCTGGGTTGAGATAAAGACAGCTTAATAGAAAGAATAACAGAAAAGGAAAAATAACAACTATAATAACAATAATAATAATGACATGGGTCACTCTCACCACAGGGTGAACTGGCACTGTCCTGAGCAGTGATTGCAGGTTCCCCCCTCCCTGGCTAACCCCCATTTATATACTGAGCATGATGTCTATGGAATGGAAAATTTCATTGGCAATTCCATTGTTCTGTCTATGCTTCTATGGGAAACTGAAAAAAGTCCTTGCATAGTGTAAACATTACTTAGCAACAACTAAAACCAAGAAGTATTATTGACATCCTTTCACGGCAATCAGTAGAAAGAAAAATAACTCTTTCCCAGCTGACACCAGGACACGAAGTCACTATTATAAAGATCTTTAAAAAACTCAATTGTTGGTTGGAGAAGAGAGGTACAAATTAAAGCTTCTGTGTGGCATAAATCAGTTGTAACTACACGTTAGCCATAGGAGGGGAGTCATCAGCCTGTTGGCCAGTCAGCATAGTTGGACGGGTGAATCAGCAGGTACCTTACACCAGGCTTCCCATGCTGCGTGCTGCCACGGGGGCTGTCAAAGGAACAGGGTGTGTGGGAGGGGGAGCTGACAGAATGGGACAAGCTATTAGGCATATAGTACAAATCCACTGGGAATCACACTACCTGGATGTTCCACTCATTTTTCAAAAGCTTATGTAGTCTTATATGTCCTTCTAAGAAGAGCCAAGATGGTGTGTCGTAAATATGAGTTGGTTTTACTCTCAATAGGTTTTGAATGTCACGTCGCGTTACGTTGTCTCTTGTGGGCTTATTCACCCCTTCCTCTGTAATGTGTTGAATATATGCTACAATTAGAAAAAAAACCCTGAAAGTAATTTGTGAGAAACGTCAGTGTAATTCTCAATATACTAATGGGTATTAATGGAGGATTAATAGATGAGTCTTGAGAACATTCTAGAAACCTCACAAAATCCATTTAGTCTCCAAGGTATTCAGCATTGCTATTGTTATGATGAATTGGTTTGTCTCGGTAAACAAGAAACCCTTGTACATTAACAGTAGCAATGTCAATATGTTCTTAGTAGGCCAGTCAGCTATGTTGTAATCTCAAAGGTAAAAATACTGATTTGAGAGCATGCTTAACCTGGAGGAGTGTGCCTCTTTCACATACTATGAATTTTCTCTTAAATAGAGTAAGCAACAGATACCCTCCCATCCTTCCCCCTTCACCTCAGCAACATGAAAGTACTATTATGAGGCTTGGCCTGTTCCTTCTACCAATGAGTAAATTCTTTGGTGCAGGGCACAACTTTTTGCTTTGGGGCAGGAAGAGGGATGGGGGAAGAGGGAGCAAAAGGGTGAGAGGGAGAGAGAGGGGACAAGAGTGTACTCAGGGTACTCTTTGCAGTGTTGCCTAATTTTAGTGGCTTTCATGGGTGCAGGACTTGTAAAACCTGATATCCTCCTTAATTCTCACCTCTAATTGCCCTATAGAGGTGTATCTGAGACCCTTTGCAACATGCAAAATTGACAATGACGCATCTAGAATGACTTCAAAGGGGCAGAGTTCATCAGATGCCTTCAAGAAGGATTTTGGGTGACAGAAAACTTCTGCTGTGTTCTCCCTGAAGTCACCCAAGAGGATCAGGCTCACCAAATTTGGAGAGCCCTGTTGGCTTATTCACAGAGGATATGCAGGGGCTGGGGCTACTCTCATGGTTATTGGATGTCTCCCGGATGAGGGGTGAAGGCAGGACAGTAAACTTTGATTGTGTTTATTCAGATGTGACAATCTTAAGGCAGTGGAATGACCCCAAACTAGATGCAGTCAGATTTTTTACAGTCTCTGTGATGAAGGGATGCAGGTTCACTTCTGGAGGGGAAGATCGTACATAAAAGACCTCCAGTTGTGGGCTCTGGCTCTTAAAAGATACACAAAGACTGTGAAGGGGGAATTAGGGATTTCATAGCAGATGAAATGAAGGTAGCAAAAGAGAGGCCATGCTAAATGTAATCAGACATTGATTCCCGGTGGGGGATGACAGAATAGGCAATGCTGCTGGGACTGTGTTCCAGTTACATTCATAGCCAAAGTATGCATACAGCTGTTGTTTTGAGATAGCATTTCTCTGTAATGTGCCATTTTGTTTTATTCCTGTGAGTGGTGAAGCGATAGCTAGTTTATTTGAAATCCATCAATGTAAAATGTATTGCAAACAAAGGCTGCGCATGCTATCATGTTATACTTCTCTCCGTTTTTATAGTCTCTCTGCATAAATATGTACACCCTCCTTCATATTGTTCAGTTGAGGGGCTGTACATGAGTGACTTGTGGAGTACATCAGGCTCTTGCTCTGAATAATAAGCAAAATTAACTTAATTGTGTAGAAAACCACATTATTTATGCTGGTTCAGAATGAGCTAGCTCAGGTCTTAAGGGAAATGTACTATTTGTTGTATCGTGTTGATACAAACAGAAATATATGTGCCGGTGATTGGGTAGTGCAGTTTGTTGCCTCTCCCTGAGCACTGAGCTCTCTCTCTTCAGGCATCCTCAGTTCAGCTCAGAGAAAATGGCTTTTGCCCACCTGTATTCTCGCAGCTATTGTTGGAGACGCAATTGGAGGTGATCTCTGCAAGAAGGTTAGTCCATCACTAGGACAGCCAGGACCTCCTTCTGTCTCAAAGACTTCATACCTGGAACAGCCAAAAAGCCAAACTTAGGACAGGTAAAGAAAAATTTTAAACGAGGAATTGCATCTTTAAAAATTAGAATACAGTAGCAGGCTGACTCTGAAGAGTAGGGCAAATAATTTGCTATGGTTTTATCATGTATTTTCATTCCACATTTTTAACTGTAATTAAATTCCAAGCTCTTTAGCGTATTCTGCTGGAAGAAAATAACAAAGGGAGCAATGAAAACCAAGAAAACGAAAATACCAATGTATTTGCATACAAAGCAAGGCAGTTTCTCTCTTTCATCCTTTGGGTCGGTTATATCTAACCATCTAGGCCAGCTGCTCTACATTAAGCTGCACTAATCAGGGTAACGTCTGTAGGGAATTCTATAAGATATATTGTATAGAATTTAGCTATAACAACAAAAAGAGAATGAGCATTAAATCAGTTCTTTGCATTAAGTTATACCAAACTCCAGGCCTACTGCAGATAGATGGGGTACACCTGTCTCAAAAGGGGAAGAGGGTCTTTGCGCAGGAGTTGGCAGGGCTCATCAAACAGTCTTTAAACTAAGTTTGAAGGGGGAAAAGGGGGAAACGATCAGCAGAGACACAAGGGTCATCGGTGGGTTAGAAACTATGGCTGTGCCTGGGAATGGTCAGGTAGAAGTTAGGCCTTCCTACACCAAAAGGGTGGTGGGATTGGTAGCCCAGCTGAAGTGCTTTTACACTATTGCACGCAGCATGGTCAACAAACAGGAGGAGCTGGAAGCCATTGTGTGGCAGGAAAGCTGTGAAGTAGTCACCATCGCAGAAATGTGGTGGGATGACTCACATGACTGGAGTGCTGTATTAGATGGCTACAAACTCTTCAGAAGGAACAGGCAAGGAAGGAGAGGAGGAAGGGTGGCCCTGTATGTTAGGGAGGGTTACAACGTCAAGAGCTAGTTGAGGGTAACAGTAGGATTGAGTGCTTATGGGTAAGAATCAGGGGGAGGGCCAACAAGGCTGATATCATGGTGGGAGTCTGTTATAGACTGCCCAACCAGAATGTAGAGATAGATGAAATATTCTATAAGCAGCTGGGAGAGGTCTCAAGATCGCTTGCCCTTGTTCTGGTGGGAGACTTCAACCTACCAGATATCAGCTGGGAACACAATACAGCTGAGAGGGAACAGTCTAGGAAGTTCCTGGAGTGTGTCAGGGATAACTTCCTGACACAGCTGGTGAGGGAGCCGACTAGAGAAGGAGCCCTGCTGGATCTGCTGCTTGTAAATAGAGAAGGACATGTAGGGGATGTGACAGTTGGAGGCCGTCTTGGGCACAGCAACCATGAAATGATAGAGTTCTCAATTCTCAGGGAAGCAAGGAGGGGAGCCAGCAGGACTGCCACCATGGACTTCCAGAGGGCAGACTTTGGTCTTTTTAAGAGTCTGCTTGACAGAGTCCCTTGGGAGGCAGCCCCAAAGGGCAAAGGAGTCCGGGAAGGCTGGATGTTTTTCAAAGAGGAAATCTTAAAAGTGCAGGAGCAGGCTGTCCCTGTTTGCTGTAAAGCAAGCCACTGGGGGAAAAGACTGGCCTGGCTGAACAAATAGATACGGTCACAACTCAGGAAAAAAGGAGAGTTTATGGCCTTTGGAAAAAGGGGCAGGCCACTCTGGAAGATTACAAAGGTGGTGTAAGATTATGTAGGGAAAAGATTAGAAAGGCCAGAGCCCAACTAGAACTTAACCTGTCCTTCAATGTTAAGAACAATAAAAGGACTTCTATAAATATATTAGTAACAAGAGGGGGACTTGGGAGAATCTCCATCCTCTATTGGATGTGGGAGGTAATACAGTAATGCAGTGACAAAGGATGAGGAAAAGGCTGAGGTATTTAATGTCTTCTTTGCCTCAGTCTTTAGTAGCAGAGTTGGTTGTTCCCTGAGTACCCAGACCCCTGAGCTAGCAGATAGGGGCAAGGAGCGGAATGAAGCCCCCATAATCCAAAGGGAGGTGGTGAGGGACCTCTTCCAACACCTGGATATAAACAAGTCTATGGAGCCAGATGGGATCCACCTGAGGGTACTGAGGGAGCTGGCAGAAGTACTCACTGAGCCAGTTTCCATCATTTACCAGCAGTCCTGGCAAACTGGGGAGGTCCCAGCTGACTGGCGTCTGGCAAATGTGATGCCCATCCACAAGAAGGGCCAGCAGGATGATCCGGGGAACTACAGGCCTGTCAGTCTGACCTCGGTGCCTGGGAAGGCCATGGAACAGATCATCCTGAGTGCCATTATGCAGCACATGAAGGATGCCCAGATGATCAGGCCCAGCCAGCATGGGTTCATGAGAGGCAGGTCCTGCTTGACCAACCTGATCTCCTTCTATGTCTGACAAAGTGACCCGCTTGGTGGATGAGGGAAAGGCTGTGGATGTTGTTTACCTGGAGTTTAGTAAGGCCTTTTGTACAGTCTCCCACAGTATCCTCCTGGAGAAAATGGCTGCCCGTGGCTTGGATGGGAGGACTCTCCACTGGGTTAAAAACTGTTTGGAGGGCTGGGCCCAGAGAGTGGTGGTGAATGGAGTTAAATCCGGTTGGTGGCTGGTCATGAGTGGTGTCCCCCAGGCCTCAGTATTGGGGCCGGTTCTCTTTAACATCTTTATCAGTGATTGATCTGGACGAGAGGATCAAGTGCACCCTCAGTCAGTTGGCAGATAACACCAAGTTGGGTGGGAGTATTGACCTGCCTGAGGGTAGAAAGGCTTTTCAGAGGGGTCTGGACAGGCTGGATGGATGGGCTGAGGCCTGTGGGATGAGGTTCAACAGGGCCGAGTGCCGGGCCCTGCACTTGAGTCACACCAACCCCCTGCAGCGCTCCAGGCTTGGGGCAGAGTGGCTGGAGCTGCCCGGCAGAAAAGGACCTGGGGATGCTGGTCGACTGTCGGCTGAACACGAGCCAGCAGTGTGCCCAAGAAGGCCAACAGCATCCTGGCCTGTCTCAGGAACAGCATGGTGAGTAGGACTCGGGAGGTGATTGTCCCCCTGTACTGGGCACTGTTGAGGCCCCACCTCGAGTGCTGTGTCCAGTTTTGGGCCCCTTACCACAAAAAAAGACATCGAGGCGCTGGAGTGTGTCCAGAGAAGGGCAACGGAGCTGGTGAGGGGTCTGGAGAATAAGTCTTGTGAGGAGAGGCTGAGGGAGCTGGGGGTGTTCAACTTGGAGAAAAGGAGGCTGAGGGGAGACCTCGCTCTCTACAACTACCTGAGAGGAGGCTGTAGAGAGGTGGGGTTTGGTCTCTTCTCCCAAGTCACAGGTGATGGGACAAGAGAAAATGGCCTGAAGTTGCACCAGGGGAGGTTCAGATTGGATATTAGGAAAAATTTTTACATTGAAAGGGTTATTAAACATTGGAATGGGCTGCCCAGGGAAGTGGTTGAGTCACCATCCCTGCAGGTATTTAAAAGATGGGTTGACATAGTACTTAGAGACATGGTTTAGTGATGGTTTTTTATCAGAGTTAGGTTGATGGTTGGACTAGATGATCTTAAAGGTCCCTTCCAACCCAGACAATTCTATGGTTCTAACTTCCCCCATTTTTTTGCAAGTATAACAGTGAAATATTATTAAAATTCACACATCTAATTGATACTTGTATATTGCTAAAATTTCTAGTTTAGACTTGGTCTAGTGCATAACACAGCCTTTTAGCCTTTTTAGCCTTTGGCTAAAAAAATGCTTGTTTCTCTAAACTAACAGGCAGTAAGGGAGATTTAAAGTGAATGGATTTACGGTAGAAAATAAAATTAGAATTAGCTTTGTGGGCAGAATTTAAGAGCTACACAAAGCATCAAACACTGTCCTGTTCGCTCATCTCTGGCTTTTTATCAGGTAAACATTATTTGCTGCTTTCACTGGGTTAATATTTGCTTTCAGTTGCCATATTCTTTCTTGGCTAGTGTTACAGATTGTACCTCTAGTTTAATTATATTAAATTATCTCTAAGTTTCATAATATGATGTATCTGTCAATGAGTATACAGCCACAAGGGAAGGTTTTATCTGTAAATCTGAAAAAGGTTTTTGTGCAGAAATCTGCCTTGGAAACTAATGTTAAAAAAGTCCAAAGTCTCTGCCCTGCTTCCTGGAGCATCACCACATCTTACCCCCTCCTCTCCAGGTGCCTGCTGGGCTGTTCCTCACACTGTTTTCCCATATTCCTCTCCTTTCTGGTGTTTTTGCCCTGTATTAACTCTGTTTCATCCACCGCTGTAGCTGAGGGGCTCACCTGTGTGTGGCTGCAGTGCTCCACACTGGAACACACCAGCACCGCAGTGCTGGAACCGGCTATGTTTTAGTTTCCAAATAATTCAAAACTTTATTGTGAAAAAGTTTGATATTCATTTCTGCCTCCATTTAAACAAGTGGTAGTGTTCTTGCTGCCTTCAGTGGATGCAGCATTATGTCGTCTACTGTTCATCAAATTTTGGAAATAATTTTTGTATGTTCTGTACATTTCCATCGAGGTTTGCTGATAGCTAAACAATTTCAGGTGTTTTAATTTAGTGCGTAGGGAAGCTGTAAAACGTTTTCTTGACTCAGGAGACATGCCTTTTGTATTTCTTAGCAAAAAAGGAAATACAGAAAACACTGAAGCCTTTAATTTACAGTTCAAACCCATCTGCAAAAAAAGAGACCTCTGCTTTTTGGACACTGAGAGTGGAACTCATGCTGCTTAATTTTCAGTATCTCCAGTGTAGTGATCTACACCTATGCTAGCTGTCTAGGTTCCCATCATGGTGCTGGGCGGTTGAGCCACTACAGTCAGTGGAGCCTACGGTCTGACCAAATACAAATGCCAAATATAGGCTGAGTTTAATTCCATTGTCTATGTTGATTCTGTCTCTGCTGGCAGTAAGAGTTCAAAGCAACTCATTCGGGTGTAGATGTCAATACTGTAGATACCAAAAGTCAGATGATTTGAACTGAGTAAGAAACATCATTTCTGTATTGCAAAGTGTGACTTTTCTCATTGTTGCGTTGCCAAGCATTGATGAATCAATAGACCCCAATATTAAAAACAGATGACTTGAAATTTAAAGTCGCAAACATTTGATACGCTAGAGTCTTTCAAATATTGATTAACAATAACTAGAAAATATATCAGTACTTTTAATTTAATCTGTTAATTTATAACAGATAGATCTTATGCTAAAGATCAATGAGATTAATCAAAATGCAAGAAGTTGGAATAGAATTCAGAAGATAACTAACCTTCAAGATCAGAAGAAGATATTCCTGTACATGTACTTCCTTCCTCCACTCCACCAACTGACAAATGCTATATTGTCAACATAATGCAAATAGTAAATTCTGAGATCTCATAAACTAGCTGGAAAGTAGGTGAGTTGTTTGAGACAGTCCTAAACAAGATAAGTTGCTTTAGAAAGATGAATTTGCAGTTCTGCATGAGATGCTAGGTGTCCAGCCAGTATTTATTCCACTTTTATTTTACATTCTCTGCAGCTTTTAAGGCATTCAAAGGGAATTGATATTTCTAAGATCTATGACTATACCAGTCAGCTAGGCCCATTGGGTGTAGATCCCAAACACTACACAAATAATTTTAAAGTAAAAAGCAAACAAATAAATTTTTGTGGTGGTCAAGTGCAAAATTGTGAAAACGTTTTTTTTTTCCTTCATCCAAATTGGAATGACTATGAACCTAATCAAAATACTCTGTGGAGGAAAATGAATACCAGGTTAGAAACAGAACAAATAAAAGAAATAAATAAGGACCATGTAGCACTATAAGATTTGTGGCCTAAAGGCTGAGAAAATTAAAGGGAATTTGGCTCTAATAAAGGTGCTGTATCATAGTGAAATGTAATGCAATTGTAATGTTAAGTCCATTTTGTAGGAACAATAAAAAAGGCCCTAAAAAGGATTTTTTATAGAAACCTATCCCATGTGACATCTCAAATAAACCATACAAATACTTCTCTTTTTTAATAATTGCTTACTTCAAGCAAATCTACTTGACACGCACATCAGTAAATTCCCATTAGGTGTATATCAGTACTAAATTAGGCCCTGTGTTTCCTGGCTATCTGAACAGCTTGAAGGTGCTTGGTTTTATATTTTATATGTATAGCTATTGCTTCTGAAGTAATTGATTCTAGGTGTCTGAGAATCTTTTTTTTTTTTCCATGCTGAAGCCAGTCAAAATCTTTCCAGAGATATTTCTCTGTACTTAGCAAATAATTGTGTTCCTGTAAAAGCAATAAACAGTATTTCATGTGCATGTCTCATAAAAAGAGTACAGAAGCAAAGTATGAATAGCATCAAGACTATGCCTTTCACATTATATGAGATGCAACAATATAGGATTATGAGTTATTAACGAAGGCTTGCCTGGTCATAAACATTCCACAGCTGCAAAATACACTTCGCAAACTGGATAATACTAACAGCCTTTTAGTCTAGAGTATTTATCATGACCAAATGCATTAAAAGTTGGCTTATTATGTCCATGATTGTACCCCTGTGTGGCAAAGCTACTCTGTGGAATAGCGAAGCCAGAGAGTCACGTAGGAGGGAAGGCATCCCTGTTGTCAGGCCTGTAAAGCAGCTGTGCATGTTTCTTCCACAGTCTTGATGTGACTGCAGGTTATACAGCCTCAATATTCAGCTTCTTCACTGGAAAATGAAGAGAGAACAGTCTTTCAGCTCCATTTCTGCATCCACATGGCCCCATATGACTTCTGACTTTTAGGAAGCCACAATACACTGTAGTTGCAAACCCCGGTTTTTGTCTTGGCATCATGGAATTGCGCTTTTTTTTCTGCCAAGTGATCTGTCATTATACTGAATATCCCACCTGATGAGATGTTTTCAATTAGGAAGCGTATTGACTTGACAATACAGTTAATAGATTTTTTATTTTTTTTTTTACTGCTCTTGTTGTAGATGTAGCTTGAATCCTCAAGTTATTACTGACCAAAAAATGCCTACACTGTGAAGGCACGACATTGGTCCGCATACAGCAATGATTGTAGTTTGGACTATTCAAATGCTTGATTCATAAATCTTTCAATACCCAGATGGACTAGCTGTTGTGGTAGCTAATAGATATGCAAGAGTGGCTGCCACCTCAGTCCCAGGCTGGACGTTTCGGGCTCTTCCATCCTGCCATCTTTTGGACTTGATTTGATTTTATTCTTAATGTATCCTCCATTAAGACTTCTTACCAGATTCTCTAAGCCACGAAGTACTTCCCTATTCTCCTTCTGTCCTCAGACAGCTTTTTTACTGATGGTCTATTTCAGGGGTACCGTTGATTCCTAATTCCTTTAAGAGCTGAAGAGCTTTAAAGCTTCATGATGTTCTCTTTTTCCCAACGGACTAATGGGAGACCTTCACACACTCCCCTCAAACCATACATCTGTTATCTGTGAGTGCTACGTGCAGTGGTTCTCCTTGTCCCCTGCAGGTTGCAGGGTGGTGCTAGGGCAGCCTTCTGGATACAGGCTCATGGGGAATTGGCCTATAATGGCTAATAAACCTCTCCATGCCATTGCCACTGTGTAGGGAGAGGTTGCAAGGGCAGCGAGACAGTTTGTCCTTTGCTGCGCTCTGAGAAGCGTGTGCATCCTTTCTCTTTGTGGAGAGAGAGGTCTCAGGACATACACAGTTTCACAATGGAGATTCACTACTGCTCTGTAGAGCACTGGAACGGCAGCACCTGAGAGTGTAAGTGGTAAGGAACAGAGCTTCTGGGGTCAAGTTGTATGTCTTAAAAAATAGGAGGAAAACTTAAAACGTCAAAACATGCAGCTGTGTTTTCTCTGCTGGAAAAAGGGTAGATCAACTAAGTCAGAATAAAACTTACTTTTATTTACTGGCATCCTTGTTTATTATCTTAACCCCAAAGCTAGGGATTGTGTAGATGTGTACAATGAATTAATTTCATTCTAAGAATTATTGCCTCATGTGAGAGAAGAAGAAATCATGAGAGAGAGGTTGCTGTGCTCTGACCACCTTTTGACTGTAGTTTCATAGCTAAACAAAGAATCATTCATTCAAAAGACTCTGACCTGTCACGTTAGAGAACTTTATTTATCCATCCCCAAATCCATGGAACAAAACATTAACAGAAAGCGATTTTCACTTCTGCTGTTTAATGACAACTAAGATGGACAGGGATGGCACTGCTCACAAGCTCATGTGATGTACACTGTTCCAAAGACATTGAAACAAGTTGCAGGGACTCATTCCCCTTGGAAGTGATACATTTAAGCTTTTGATGTAATCTTTAATTTGTTTCTTAGTTTGTAATGTGCAGTGGTGCTCCAGCCAGTTCAGATTCTATGGCCCCAACTCCATAACATTTGCAGAATACGTTTCTGGAATTTATAGGGTGAGTTCAGGAAAATATATCTGATTTGTGGGTCCTTGTTAGAATGAGTAATGAAACAGTTCATTCTTCTAACACTACACGGAGTAAGATGCAGGTTAAGCAGAATAAATAAATTTTCATTTTTCTAGTTTGCATGACCTGCAAGTTATTTTGTTCTCCGACAGTGAGTTCATTCCTAGGACAGTTATCCTGCTCTTACCCTCCAGCTGCCTGATATCCATAAGCTGTAAAAAGAGATCTCTACAACTCTGTTTTATTTTTTCTTTGAAAATTTTTATTGTTCCCAGGAAATATGAAAGGCTTGTACTCATTATTGCCCTAGATGGATTTTTAATGAAAAAAACCCCAAGGAGGTTGGGATTCCCTTCTTGTTAACCTTGTCTCGAGCTGATGGAAGGTACTTCTCATTACTCAGCAAGTCAGACTAGCAAAAGTAGAAGTTGGACTCTTCTGCTTTTATGAAGGGGGGAAAATTATTATAAGATTAAGACCTAACTGTGTAAGCACAAAACCAGGGTGATTCAGAGATACCATTTATTTGGGTGTTCAGTAAGGCGGAATGATTCAGCTTTTGGTAAATTGAGGCTGTCTGTTCAGTTTCCCATGTATGCCTCTCCAGTTTGTTACCTGGATAATGGCAGGCTTTTATTTGATATTGTATTTCATTTTCTTCACAGCAACAAGTTACAGTAACAACTGGTGTAGTGGATGCTGAGTTTGAATGGTGAAATCCTGACCTGCATTGTGAGTCTTGTGGTAGGAAACAAAGATTATCCCATTGGCTGCACTGTTGGTGACCCCATATGTGTACTCAGTTGTGCCTTCACGTGTCACCTCTTTGAGTTAAAGATTGCTTTTTTTTTTTAGTTTAATTTTCTATCCCTGGCTTTGCTATCGACCTGAAGGTGGCAATGGCCAAGTAACTTCACTGTTCTATGCCTCAATTTTCCTATGGGAAAATAAGGGAAGAGTACTTGCTTTCTGTACAAAACACCTTGAGAAAAGCTCAGTGTAAGAGTTAGTTATTGCTATTATATTTTACAGTTCTGCAGTGGTACTTATTACAACATGAATGATACATTACATTACACTGTTTGTATTGACATAATAACAAAGTTTAAATACTGATGAGTCAACGTGTGTCCCTCAAGTCACAGAAGACCTTTTGACTGTACACTTGATTCTTTTGCAGTAAGAGTAAAATAAAGCAACAAAGCAGTGTATCAGTGGCTGAGCTGAAGGTGTCTCTCAGGAGTGTCTCTGCATGCATTTTGTAAACTGTGGGCTGGTAGCTTTCTATTCCGGGTTCACTGAGAAGTCTAGGACACTGCTTATTAGGTCTGTCAGATGATGAGTGCTTAAAAGTGTCTCATTTCTATGCTTAAAAGCATTGGAAGATATAGTTAGAGAAAAGCTACTGTTGATCTCATGCTGCTGAGCATCTAGTTACTGTGATTACGCTCAAGTTGATTATTTGCTTTGGAGGTTATGAGACAAGTAGGAGCAAGGCAGATAATAAGATTTTAATCTTTTCTGTGTTTACGTAGGCTTTAAGTAGAGTAGTTTTTAGCAACAATGTTAAAATTGTGTGTGCATCTCCCTCCTGTATTACTGAGATGGCTTGTTGTACAACTGAGCTTACTCTTGATTGTAAACGTCATACCTAATGATGATCTGCCTTTATATTAGACTAAGCTGCCTTAAATTTTCGTTTTTCATGCCTATTACAGCTGGGGCAGTTATGTAGCAGTTGGTATCTGTATATTTTGTTATCTCTGAACAAGCTTGTGTTGTGGATTTGTATCTCAAAAAGGGGTTTCTCTTTGAGTAATAACATGCCACTTACATCTGTAAATTGTTTTCTCATTGTAAAGAATGGCCTAGTCAAAATCAGGCAGTTCATAGAATTGCCTCTGAATATCAACGTACCCAGGTTTTTGGATTTTTGCCTTTTAAAATATCTTTCTTTTAAACTAATGATACAATATTGTCTATAACAGAAATACACTTGAAAAAGCATTGAGATCTTTAAAATGGGATTAGCAATTGCTTTAGAAAAAGCAAGGAATTCACATAGAAATTCACTTAGGAATTCCCTTCCTGTGGATTTTAGGTGATATAGAGTGGTTTTTTTCCAGCAAACTAATGATTTTTTGTTAACATTAAATACATATTAAGGAAACCATGTGCTCACCTACATGGATGTATAAAGAGGTAAACTGAAAATAGAAAGCATTGGAGTAAAGAATCATAACAGCATTCATTCTGATTCAGAAGTGCCTTATATATACGTGCTTAACGTGGGCAGCCTCGCCTGCTTTCGTTGGGCTTTTTTAGTTCTTTTCTACTATCTGTCCATTGAAGTCCATGGAAATGGATCCTATTGACTTTGTTTCAGGCTCTTAAAGCATATGCTCATTTTAAAGGCCTATTTTTATCGTGCTTCAGTGAAAAAGATGGAATTATTCATATGATAAAACCTCTACTGAATAAAGTTCATAATTAGAGCTATAGTGAAAAATAGTTCTGGTCTAGCCAAGTTCTTGTTTCATATTGTCTGGGTAGATTTATGTTTTAGTTAGATACCCAGAAGACATTTTTAAAAAAAATTTCTCAAGTCCTTCAAGGTTAGATGTCATTGTATTCTGAAGTTTTAGTTAGGATAAAAAGCACTACGATATAGCATCATTCTTTTGGCATAATTATCTACCTGTTTTAAATCTTATTACAAAATTAAAGTTAAATCACGGTATATAAAATAATGAAGCAAAGGCAGAAGTGGGAGTAGTACCTCTTAAAGGAATGCATGACGTGAGAAGAAATACACTAGGCAGGAACAACAAGAGCCACAGTTAAATTTAGTGTGTAAAATGTAGCGATCACAACAAACACAGGTTTTGCCCTTAGATGATCGTGCTGCCCGTGTCAAAATTGGAGTCCTCTGTGTGTATGTAATTAGTTTTTTGTTAACCAAGTGTTTAATGATCAGAGATCAGCAACAGTGCCGCTGTTAGAAAACTTTTAAATCATACACTGACTGACAGTTTTAACAAACAAGCCAAATGATAAATGAGTATGAGCAGAAATTGAATTACTGCTTTGCCAGCAACTTTCATTGGCTTCCTTTAACATACATTTCTTTAACACACCATACAAATTTGGCAGGTCTTTCATGTAGAAGCACTGCAATATGACTGAGTCCTAGGAACACTTATTTAAAAAAAAAAAAAAGGCAGTGAAGGGAAGAGAACACAGCCAATTTCAACTTCAGCATGCACAGCAACAACCACTGCAAAAATACAGTACCAAAAGTGGACAGCATTTCAGTGCAAGATATAGATACAATATTATCTGTTGTCTGAAATGACATTTGTTGTTGTTCTTGTTATAACTTCCTCCTTTTAGTTTAGGCTAAAAAAGGAATGCAGAGACGTTGCCATCCAAGCAGGTTTCTATACTATTCCACCTTCTCTTGAGAAGCCGTAAGTGAACCCATGTTCACTTACAAAGAGGTTTCCAATGTGAATATAGAGTCTCCCAGTTACATGTCTGATGCAGCAAATTATGCTTATGCGGAAGACTGGGGCATAACTGAGTCCTGAGGATATATCGCAAATTCCTCCCTCCCTTATACCTGTTTTCTCTTCATGGAGTACAAGAACTGGCTGATGTATTTTCCCGAATTGCAGTCTGCATCTCTTTGACTGTTCAGCTACTTTGTTGCTTGCCCTTCTCCCAGTTATTTTTTAAGGTGTAATATAAGAAGACACTCCTCAGTTATTTCTGAATGGCACACTGAACTTAGTTGAAAATGTTCCTTTTTAAGAACTACTTTGTAATGCTTGTACATTTAATATCTTCGCAGAAGTAGCAGAAGTAAAAACATCTGATATGCTAGTGCTTGATTTGGAACAGAGGAATTAAAGTAAATAAGAGAAAGAAACTAAAAAGATTGCTTACAAGTGAACTCTAAAAATTATGTGGAGAGTGAATATACCATATAAGAGGCCCAGGGAAAGTACATAGTACCTATCAGAGAAGACTTTGAAACAGCCGCAGAAAGCTCAAACAGCTGAACAATAATGTGAATGCAAACAAAATAAATGACAGTGACTTTAAACTAAGAGCATACGGAAAAGCTTGCAGGAATTGCATGAAGAGAACTCTCTTTCAAATAGATCAGGTCCAGCAAGTCTTAAGAGAGTCTGTAAAATGAGCCAGAAATGACTGAAATATTTTCCAGAGTGCTCAGTGAATTCAAATTCATCCACGTTCATTATGATAGTGGTTGGTAGGATTCTTACTCCTGCCTTTACAGTGGACATCAGAGTTCTTCCTCACGAAGCACTGGTAAAGGAAATCACAGGAAAACTGACAGAATCAATAGCAATAAAGCTTCGCAGCCCTGTGTTCTTCCTTCTACTAAAGGCAATTGCCAAACTACTGGCTGTGGTGTGTAACCACGCAAAAAAGTACCTCTCTACTAGACTACTGCTGCTGTCTCTGTTTCTACAGCATCTTTCACGTAAACTTCTAGTGCCATATGATAAACAGCATCAAGGCAGAAGAGATGTTTATCTGAAGAGTTTTAGTGAGAACCTTGTTTGCTAGTAAACACGGATGTAAGGCACTGAACAGGTAAGCTAAATCTGCTACCTAATGTTTTATCTGACTAGACAGTTTGAATTTTTTCATGTGGTGTGGTTTCAAATCAAATCCCGATTTGCTCTTGTCCTCGGAGACTCCTGTACTACCAAAATTTTGAGACCAGATCTATTAATGCATTTATAGTTGTATCACACCCTCATCTGCTGTCATAGGAAGCTATTATTATTGTGTAGGCTATTTTTATGATTGTCATATTTTCTTCCTGGGTTCAACAGCCTGGCCCACTGGTTTTGGCAGCCTGTCTGCTACAGTCCAATATTACCCAGTCAAATTTTCAAGAACCTAAAAGAGCCTGCTAAATACAGCTTGAATATATAAATGTTCTTTCCTACCAGTTAACATAAAAACACTCGTAATGTAACCTGTGAAACCATTTTAAGATATAGTTGTGAAGAAATACCTATCTGTGATATTGAAGCATAAATATTTCAAAGTAAACCTAGTACTTAGGGTACAGTCTTATTCAGGCTATTATTATAACATATTTGGTATATCAATTGAGAAATGCTTTGTGAAGATATTGCAAGCTATAGATATACTGTTTTTTGCCTAGTCTTCATTGTTTCCAGATCAGTATTATAACTCACAGTTTACAATAGACTAAAGAGGAATATTTCATGAAAATCTCCGTGTTAACTAGTGTGCAATAAAAGTTGATGAGAACAGTTTTATATCAGTACTCCATTACTGTTAATTATTATTACTTTCATTGCACTTACTTGTTTCCAGCAGGGGCCTCATTGTATCTGATTATGTCTAAACAAATGAGAAGAATTTTCAGAGTTTATAGTATATATAGAGAATGTTAGAAAAACAGGATAATAGCATGATTAATATGACAACTGATCCTGTCTTAATAATACAGTATTGCCTCTTTGTGACATAAGCTGCAACTATGCTTTGTCTATCAGGCTTGATCATACTCATCAGTCAAATTTTCTTGCCACAGTAGCACTGAATCTTTGGAAAGAAAGGGCTGTGGTCCTGCAGATCCAAGCAGGATGATAATTCCACTTCTACATGAGGTGGCCCTTTCAGAGGCCAAGATGTGTGCATACCTCAGTGGTGTGCCCTGTAATAACACACTAATTAGAGTGGCTAATACTGTCCACTCTTTGGCAGTTTGCTTTTGTCTTTCAGTTTAACTATTCTGTGTTTACCTGTGCCAGCTTCCAAATTACCTCCAGTGTTACATTTGAATTGGGTTGTTTTTTGAGATTGTATATGTGGCTTGACCTTGCTTTTATTTCCTGGCAGATGCATTTCCCTGGCAGTAGAAGTAATATCCCTTGATCTCAGCTGTTTCCCACCCAAAGTGAATTTGTGTGATTCCGGATCCATGCATATATTGCCTTTTTTGTGTTAAGATATGCGCAGCATGTTAAGGTGCTCACTGGTGAACAGGTATCACAGACCATGCCTGAAATTTATTTCTTATTTTCTGTCCAGCGATAAAGAGGAAAAAATGCATCCTTGTTTTGTAACAGGCAAATACACTTTATTTATCTCTTTTCCCTTTCAGAATGGTAATAGTGTTTTAATCTAATAGAAAATAATTTACTAAAACAGTTAGTTTAAAAGGGACAGGCGTTTTGTAAATTTTTCAGTGATTTCTTAGTCATAGAATCACAGAATCATAGCCCATGCTTAACACCACAAGATAACTCCCAGGCAGGTTATCCAGGCTGCAGATCAAGTAAGTGTCAGGTGTGGAGGCCTCTGACTAGTTCCATGCACTGAGCCTTGCGGTGTCAAAGATACCATGGCCCCGTTGGAGCCGGCTCCATGCTGCTTTTAGCACTTTCAGAGCAGTTATCAGCCTTCTGGCTTTCCTCTGAGGAGATCTGGATGTGACACTTGGGTCAGTGGAAGACACATGCTCTAAAGTCACACAATGGCTATTTCCCCCTTCCCTCCTTATCTTTGGCTTCTCTTAAAATTTAAATATATTCTATGTAATTGACTTTTTTTCCTCTATTTGAGCTCTCAAACATCATTCTTCCTTATTTCAGATAAACTGAGAGTTGATGGTATCATATAACAGAAATGTTAATTAAGAAGTATTTTTTGCTAATTCTGGATTAGACTATTTATTTTAAAGCCATTATGGTGTGTTATTAACTTCCGCTCTTTTCAGAGGAGTGTTTTCATTCTGAAACGAGCACCTGGAAAAAGTATGCATCTGTAGTGTAACCTGCTCTTTTTGTTGTGGCTTATTTCATTGTGGGCCATAGAGAAGGCCTATAAGGTAAAAATAATTTTTTTTTAAAGAAGTGAGAGTTATATAGAATAAAATGCTTGCACATATACATATCCTCTCTCTCTTTCCTTTTACTCAGCTTCTCTCTTGGTTACATAGAAAGCTAATGCTACAAGTTATGTGCAGGGCAAGACATGATTTAAATAGTATCTTCAAAGATCCTACACAGATCTACCACATGAAAGTTCTGTAAATCCATGAATGATGAATGCAAAGGTAGACAAGTAGCAATAACCAGAGACTATCAGTCTGAGAAAAGCTCGGTACAGAGGAGGCTTGTTATAGCATCTTTGGTTATTATGGGAAAAAAGAGGACTGAAGTCAATGCATAGAGAGAAGCTGTAAGGAAGATGCTCAAGCAGGACTGTCCTGAAGCAAATACAATTCAGAAAAGGATTTGATACGTGTATAGAGGCCAGTGAAGCTTATAGCAAGTTGCACTGTTCCGAGGAAGGACTGTAGTGATTTTGCATTCTGCTTTATGGAAAAGGTTTCTAATATGTCTCCGTTTTGCTTCCCTTCACTGCGGTTTTGATTTCTTCCTCACTCTTATCTCTTCTTGCTGTTGCAGCTTGTGTGCTTTAAATTTCCTGCCACGTGAATATTCTTTATGCTAATTTTTTTCTTTGCTTCCTTGTAAAAATTGCTTTCTGAGTCCTGTATCCATCTTTTGAGTCTATAAAGAGTGTATTATGCATATTTTGAAGTAACTGTATAATATTTATGAACACAGGCAGAACTCCCACTTGTATAATACAGTTATGTAACTTAAGTAAAGAGTCCATACGGTGCTCAGAAAGCTCCAGGTAATAACATCTCCAAATAGTTTGTATTCCTTTTGCTAAATTATCCATCAGGAGTGCATTCTCATGGACAATGTTTAGCCAGTTTGATTACACACTGTGTATTCACTCACGGAAGAAAAATCAGGAAGATTGCTATTTGCTATGGTCTCTCCTAATTTCCTGATGAATAACATTCTTGCACTAAAGAATATTCATGTTAAGTTTTATTCCATTTATATTTCTCCTGTGGTAGCATCTGGATTTTCTTGTTGTGAACTGAGACTCTGCTAGGCACAGTATAAACACATCGATGTCCTCTCCCGTGCACCATTTGGCCTGGGGTATTCCCGTTACCCTGCTGAGGATTGCTGCCCCGGGGTGTCCAGTCTACATGCTTACCTTTTGCTCTCCCTCTGCCATGGGTACCATCCCACGTGTGACTCTTCACATAACAGATTGGTGATGAGGGCACTTAAAAAAGACTGATCTTACGTTAGCCTATTCAAGTGCATTCATATTGCGTAGAGACCCAGAGAAGGATGTTTGCTATTCTGTGTTTCAGGGGGTCAGATCAGAGAAATTTAAATTGGGCTTTAACTCTTTAGATGGAGGTACATTAGTGTTTGAAGCTGGAGTTCTGACCTGGGTGTAACAATGTGACACAAATCTATTCAGAAAGCTGATTCAGCTGATTCTATTCCGTTTCTGATAAAACTACTTGCAGTAATTATGCCAAATATGTGTCTGCACATTAAAATATTGTCTTTGTTCAGTGTTTGTTCTGTGTCTGGCTGCAAGCTTGTTGAGAAAAATGAGAAATGACTAAACAAAGATAGACTTTGCACTTCATCTCCCATTTCTCTGATCACTAGGGGTAGCTGTTCTGCGGCATTCTTTTATTGAGAAAGTTACCTTAATCTCTGTGTGGTTCTGGCAAGAAATTATTAGCTAACATCGCTGTACTTCTAGGGCCGTGTCATATGAGATATATAGTAGAGAGTCTGAGTAATTACTTAATGACAAGCTGTAGTTTTCAAAAGCTTTTGACCTACCCAAATTTTATTTAAGGTGTAAAGAAGGGTAGAATCTAAACAGACTCTTGTAGCAGAATATGAATATGTTTACAGTTTTAATAATGTTGAACTACAAATGGGGCTTAGATATTTCAAAGGTTAAAAAAGACTTTTTTTTAGTATAGCGTTTTTCAGTCTGCAGACAGGAAAGGTATTTTACGAAACTTGCTGATCTGGATTTGCAATTGAATCAAGTTGTCATCATTGAGCCTTAGGTGAATGAGTTTCTGCAAAATTGAATAAGAAAGGCTTCAATTTTGTTCTGGTATGTGTCCAAAATCTGAAGAGATTTTTGGAGTATGTTGTTAGAACCGTGGTGAATGGTCCAAAAACTTGCAGAGGTTAAATTCTTCATGAGGTCACAGATGGTGCATAGCATCCTCTGTATGAACCACCAGCTTTTAGAGTTTCAGCCTGAGTCTTCTGTGCTGGCTTCTGTCACTTTGCAGTACATGTGCTAATGAAGGGAATTATCCTCAAAGCATTTTTCATTTTAGCAAATTTTTATATTCGTTTAAATATAAATTCCAAGAGAAGTATCAGTGTTGTCTGTGCTCTAAATAAGTCCATGTTGTGCACATATAAAATTTATGGCATTTGCTGGCTTATTAATACATGTGTTGAATCAGACTTTTTGTCTCATATAAATATGGATTAAAAATTGAATCAGTCTTGTCTTATAACAATTTAACTGTTTTAACATTGCCTATCATTATGCAGCAAGGAGTGTGACTAATATTTTGTGAAAGGTTTGTTGTAGTCAGTGAGAACCAGGGAACACTAACTGACATGCTTCTGTAAGAGTAGAGGCATATTTGGACCAAAGATTCTGTTTCTTGACCTCCAGTTCCTCTTTCGCTTTCAAAAGATTGGAAAAAACTCAATAAAGCTCTCCTTAGCAATTCCACATTGCTGCCTAATAAGTCAACAGCAGACCTGTTGAAAATTACAGGTACTGTTTCCAGACCTGCTTGTGTTGGCCTTCCCGAGATGCCATTCTGTTGCCTGGCTTGTTCATGCTCAACTTTTGATTTCCCATCACTAAACTCATTCCCCAAGTGGGAAGCTGTTCATTCTCTGTCTCAGTCTCCAGAGTCGGTCGATGCCTTCATTTTATGGCAATGTCTCATCATATCATGCTTGAAGTGGATGAGGAACTAGCTTCTAAGTGATGATGTGTTTTTTAATTCTAGGGAGTACTTTATAAATTCAGGGATGGCAGCATTGCATAGAACCGTAGAAATGTAAAGTTAGCAAGAACTGGCAATTCCTGTCATTCTCTGCCCTATGTTGAACATTCTGTAGGATTGATGCTGGATTCCAGTTCCTTGATTTTTGTTTCTTCCATATATCATTTATGGCCTCTGAGTATAGTACTCTTTGGCATTTCAATTATATATGACAATGAAAGCAAAGCATTGTTTGTGCTTTTTAGCAGCTTGTTCTTATTTTCTTTTTTAGCTTTATAAACGAAGTTGCCTGTGATTTATTTAGCAGCTCTTTCAACTAATGCATTGAACCTTTCAGTTTTGTTGTCTTGGCTTTATTTAGACTCAGGTTACAGGTAAAATTTAAGTGTATTTATCTTTCAAAATTATATTAGATGCCATAAATTTTTAGTGAATTAAATTTGTTAAAAGCATAGCACTTACTTGTGTGTTGCACAATTCACGTGGTTGCTAACAAACTAGAATGTTAGAACAGTTAATAATGTTAAATTAAAAATGCAATATTTTCGGTAGATGGCATAACTAATATACAGAGTGATAAGTGGTTAAAGATATTTTGCATGTTATGGGATCTTTACCTCTATACTGTATGAGAAATCAGCAGATATTATTCAGTGTATTTCATGTGGCCTGTTTGATCTACCCTATGCACATCGTTTCTGCTATCACTTGAGTAGTGCTGGCTGCTTACTGCAAAAACAGGCACAAAGCTAACAAGGCTACAAGCGTGGTTTCTTGGAGCTTTTGTAAAGTACGTATGTACCTATGTGCTCCCAACAAAACCTTCACTTCGTAATGTTTTTGCAAGTACTACAACCTCTTTCCCTCTCCAAACTTTTTGAAACATGGATGAAAATATCCAGAGGCTCCAAGTACACATTGTCCATATATTGTTAGGGACTTTTCAGAGCACACTGCTGTTGTGCTGCTTGTGAATTTATCTGACATGTTGTGAAAGCTTGCTTTTGTACCAGTCTCTATAGGCTTTATCTACCTGTTTTTTCTTCAAATGTCACTAATTTAAGAAAGATAATGCTGTGTTTTAGACACTTTGAAGTGTGACAGGATTACAACTGATAAATAATGATGATTCACTGTTATGTTGGACATCTTCCAGCTTTTGGGTTTGGACTTGGTCAGTATGGAGTATGTGAAGTGATCCTGTTTGACTATGTAATTTACAACACAAAGTTAGTTTTTCCTTTCTCTTAGAGTGGTTTTGGATTGTCTCCTCAGGGTATTGTAAATCAGACATCAGACTTCTGTGCCCTTTAGCTCTGACTTCTATCCCCCTCTCTTGATTGCTCGGTGGATGCAAGCAGTTGCCCTGAGAAGGTTAATGGCATTCCCCCAAAGCAGGAGAATCTTTTAGTTGGCACCTGCTCTGGTAATAATAGGTTTAGTGTCCTTAGGCAAGGAGAAGTAGTGTGCAGGGATCATGGCATGTCATTTATTGCCATCTTCTGACTTCAGGCAGTGGCATGGTTCTCTGTGGCTTTTTTTAACTGCCATAGTTTCAGTAGATGGTGTGTGAGGATCCATGTCTTTCTGAACCTGAATTGGTAGAAAGATGATCTGAAAGCCTTTTGGCTCTTCTCACCCAAGTTCCTGCACTCAGCACAGCTTAATGAAGGACCAAGATTGAAGTCTGTCACAAGAAGAGCCTTCAACTTTGTCACTTCCACGTTTGAGTGTTTCATTTGTGGGTTTTTTTTCCATCTCAGTACCCTTGAGTTTAAGTTATGTCAAGGATGTCTGTAGTAGCAGTTATGTGTTAGTTCCCATCTGAGGTTTCCTGAGTGTAGCAAAAACGTCCTGTATATTTCATTTGCTGTTGTTATGGATGAGCATAGAAGTGGTGTATCAGTAATCTTTAAAAAAAAGTCATGAGCCTGAGTTTTATACTCTTAAACAAGTAAAACCAAGCCCCAGTTCTGCAAACTCATTTCAGTTCCAAGTACCCTTCTCACACATGCCTTGTGAGTAGGAAACAACAACTCTTCCATAATTTATAATTTAATTTCTCTTTTGTAATTACAGCACAAACCCTGCCTGGAATATTTACTTTGCCTTTTCTGCTTAGCTTTTGCATTCTCTTTTTTATGATTTTGTTCTTATTAACATTCTTCTCAGACACACTGTCACATCAGATTTGCTCTTTATGTAATATGGTTTACTCCAGCATCCATTTTCTCTTATGCTATCAGAACAATCTGACATAAAGCCTTTCATGTACAATTGCTCTTACATTTTCTTGGATCCCATTAATGTGGTTTTGTTCAATTATTATTTTAGGTGGTTTTAATATATAATACTGTCACGTGATTGTAGAGGTATTTTGTCTACATTGGAACACATACTCTAGTTAAAAATGAACATACGCACCCTTTAAGATCCCTGAAAGACAGACATCTAAATGTGTACCTTCATCATGATAAATTTAAGTAGTTCGATAAAGGAGATATCTACAAACAGGTAAAGTGTTGCCACACTGAAGTTATACTTTCAGCACTGAGTTTTTTGATATGTGTTATACTTTCATAAACAGTTGATATTGAACTAATTCCAATTTTTTCTGCCCACAAATAGGCATATAATTTTCCTTGTGATTTTGGAATAGGGATGTAGAGATATCTTTTGGTGCAACAAGAGTGGAGTGGGAGGGATTACAGAAGAAAGTTTACTTTCTGCTATACTGTTCATAGCACAATAGCAAGTACTTTATTCATGAAAGCCTGGAAGTAAGATAAATGTATCTAGTAAGTATCAACATTATCTTCATTCTCAGAATCTCATTCATAGTCTTACTATATGCTAAGCTATCTTTCGTGGCATTCAACGGTATTTTTCATGGTAACTGTGAGTATTAATGTTTCAAATGAATAGAAAATTTGGTTTTCTTTGATTTGCAATGCTTGAACAGGTGGCTCTCAAATATGGTAAATTGCCAGGTTAGTCACTCGGTTTCGTGCACTTGCTGTTTTCAGATTTCCATCAGATTAGCATGCAGTACTGGCAGTTCTTTCAGTCCAAAGAGTGTTTGTAAAGTAAAGCAGATACAGTCTGACAGATTGTTATCTGTATTTATATTTGCATATGTAAGTGTGAGTATTGTGATGTGTTTAAATAATATGTCTATGTGTATCATCAAATGCATAGAAATATAGTTAATAGCAACAAAACTTGAAGCAGCAGGGACATGGCGGAATTAAGATTCTTCTTCACACCTATCATGTCCTATCAGCAGGACACATACTAGCACAATCTTTAAATGTGTGCTTGAATACTATGTTTTGTCCACATGAATGATGTTTCATACACCACAGAGTCAATGAACAGTCCCTTTCTGAAGTGTTTCAATTTACGGATGCTTGCTACTGGGAGATCTTTGTATCCAACTGTTTCCGAGAGGACTATCTAAGTGGGTAGAAAGCTGTATCTGGGCCTGCTACTAAACTGCTGAAAGGAGCCATCCTTCATGGTCAGAGCATGTTGTAAGAGTCTTCAAAAACTTCTGTGGCTGGGCTGAGATTGTAATTCTAGATGGCTGCTCTGTTGCCACCTGGACCTCCATCATCACTTTTATTAAATGCTACAGCATCTTTGAAGAATCAGGAGATGATGCGGCTTTTGGCAGGGTGACGCTACCATTGGTAATTGCATGAGAAGCTTCAAAACTGTCTGCCGGGTAACAAATAAAAAAGGTAGCAGACTGCACTCATTGTTAGACTATATACAAGGACTTGCAAGGAATAAACAAGGCTTCCTTACCAGTAGCCTGTTCCTTGAAGTTTGCGGTCTGTGTGGACATTTGACTTCCACTTGTCTTTTCTTACTCTTCTTTATGCGCCTGTCATGTGGTTGAGAGTTAATGTCTGAGAGCAAACACTCTGTAGATATTACAAGGAAAAAATTCAAATCTTTCATACCAGTGCATGAATCTGCCCACTTTTAGAGTACGCAAACAGACAGTGTGACTGTAACACAACCCAAATATTTCTTTAATATAAATGCATTTGAATTTACATATACATTACAACTACTTGAACAATATTTACAATGATCCTACTTAACCTTTTGCTTTTAATTGTCTGGTTTTGTGTAATTTTAACATTCTTTAAACTTCAGATATAATTTAGTAACACACATTGATAGAAGCAGGAGGTTACTCATTAGATTTTAGCCATGTATTTCATTTATTTAATTGAAAGTAAAGGAATAAGTATAAATCGTAAAGGAAAAATTGTTTTTGGAACATTGTGATATTACTGCATTGGTGAAAAAAATCACTTCATTTTTCTAATTTTTATTTCTTTAAAAGCTCCTTTTCTCAGCTTTTTTTCTACTGTATGGTGTCAGTTTACCACCATATCTCTGGTATTATGCCAGTAAGAGCATACCAAATGTGTGTGGAGTCTTAAAGAAGCAGAATGCTTGCCTTCCTTCAACACAGCCTTTGCTAGACCCTGGGTTTTTAGTTTTTATGGATGTCCTGATAATACATAAATAGCATAATTTTATATTATGTTATCCTCCACTAAAAACCAAATCTGAATCTGTTAGGGGTTTTTATGCTTCTGATACAATATGTACGTTCAGCAGTGATAGTCCATGGAACTAGCTCATGTCATGGGGTGTTCAGACACCTTGTCAGGTTCTACTTCAACTGAGATAACTGGTTTCGTTACAAAATGCTGCCACCAGATTGCCAACCATTAATACCTCTTTTCCAGGGCATTTATGTTACCCGTTGCTTCATTATGTGTGGCTACCTAAAAGCATGAACACTACTGTTAAAATCAATAGGCCATACCTTCTGCAGGATATGTTCCTCTTGACCTCCAGACTTCATCAGTCTGCATGACACTTACCTTCTATAGCCAACAAGTCACCATGCTTCCTGTATCTTTTCTTCTACCTATGTATTAATAATTCTCCTTGAGCTTTCTGCTAGTATCAAGGACTTTTCACTACCCTTTACACAATCTTCACTGTTCACTGTCAGTTAAAAGCTTACTCTACAATTAATGATGGATCAGCACAGGATTTTAACTTACGCACATCTCTTTTAAACCTTTAATGAATCTTTCTTCTGCTCTTAGCTTTACCCAATATAATTCCTAGTTACTTTTCTACTGATTCTGTTCTAGTTAGATACTTTTATTTCCTTTATTTTTTTTGCTATACTCTTTCATTGTATGTAAATTTAGGTTAATTTACAGTATGTTAATTCTTTGGCTAGTTTGGGATGTAAATGGTTAGAAAAATGAAACATGAAATCTGAAAATCTTAATTTAGACAAAAATTCAGTACAACATTTAAACTATAAGTCCTGCAGAAAAAGAACTTCCAACATAAAGTACGATCGCTTCATTAGAATGTCAAAAATGTTGCGTGCTGAGTTTGAATTTTTCCACTGGTATATTTGGATTTTTTTCTGTGTAAAAATAAATAAGGAAAAAAGTGCAGAGAATTTCTGCATAGAACTCCAGAGGAAGATGCCCTGAATAGCGGACTTTCGTGATCTCATGCAGGATTCTGCAAATCCCTGCCCTGTAGGAGACTGTAATTTTCAGTTGTCTTCCCTGCATGCCATCACATACAGCCTCCCTTGCTCCCTTTGTTAGCTGCTACATTTAACAAATTGCTTTTTTTTCTCTCTTGTAGCACAGAAACCCAGGATCTTCAAACTTGTACTGAGAGTATAATCCAACAGCCACAGTAATGCTCTGGTTTCTCACTGTCCAGATCAATCTGCTAAATAAATGGCTATGCAATGGCCTCTTTCCTGGCAGTTGTCAGTGTAAAAGAATCATTCAAGTGCTCTTTTATCAATCTCTTTCATGTTCTTGCCCCCTTAAGTGCTAACAGCAGAAACTACCTGAAGTAGAATAAATTTTCTCTAGTTAACAATAGTGATTTTTTAAAATAACATTTGAGTATCGAAAACATTTAGTCACGAGCTTCTGGGAATAACACCTTGGAGTCATTTCATTGTGTTGCTATAAATAATGGTATGTTTTATTCAGAAATGACTGATAGTACTGAATTCACCTGATGAAGTGATTGCATTGACTATTATTTGCTCTGACAATCCCCAAAACATCTTATGTTGATTATCTTGTAGTCCTCTGTATAGACAAGACCTATAAAGGAATTCATACAATCTGGATTCATTCTACGTACAGGATGCTGATGAGTGTTTAGCTGAAGTATTTAGAAATTTGAGAGCTAAACGTTTAAACCACTTGCCTTAGTCCTCTCCCTAAAAGCTGGATTTTCATTTACTGCACATTCTTAAGTGACTCTTAACCTCCTAGATTCATATATTACATCACAGTATTGTGTTAAATTAAATTAATTGCTGTGGATTAGAAAGGGATTAGCTAATAGATTTAATACATAATTACATGGAATTACAATTTTTGTCTGTTTGGGGTTTCAGCCTTTAACTTTTATTTAAAAACATGGTTATGAACAAAACCAAATCCGTAACATCCATCTTAGCTGAAATTACCAAACTTTCCCTGATTTAGAGCAGAAGTCTTTGACAAGTAGGAATTTTCATAAGGTTTCTCTCTGTAGACCAAGATCTTTCATGGTTCCACCCATGTTTGTCTCAGTTTCCTTCAAATCATTCCACAGGAATGTTATAGAGTATGAATTATGTCTGAGTGAAATTAAATGTTTTTTGGAATAATTACAAGTGGAATTTCCCTTGTTTATGGACATGTCCATAACTGAAATCTCAGATCCAGAGAACTGGGGAAATCAATCTTCATTACCCATCCGTGGACATACAAGAGCATGCTGGTTTTCCATTAAAAGATATGTCACAGCATGTCTGTTCTATAAGTCATCATTAATAGGATCATAGAGATTATCTCAGAATAATAAATATGTCAACACAGAAAACGTCATAAAGGAAAAAAAGAAATTTCCTTCTTTGTTTTACTGTTCTACCTTCCTTATCTCTTCATGTTACTCTTTGATATGATGAGAATGTAAGGAGAAAGTGTGATGTTATTGGATGGTATGGGGTGGCTATGAGGACCTCAAAGAGATCTTTTTTCTCAGAAATGTATTTGTAATCATGATATATATATTTAAAAAAACATAAATATGTGTGTGTGTGTATATATATAACACTGATTGATTTGAATGCTGTCACACTCCTGTTAAGTCTATTGGAATCTACGTAGTACATAGCGCATTAAAATACCACTTCTAAAAGTGGTAAGATTGGTTTTGTTGTCTTGAAAAGTGCAGGATGTGCCTTTGCTTTGCTACAGAAACGCCACTTTGGAATGTGTACTAACTCAGCCTGTCCCTAGGCATGGAAAAATTTGAGTAGCTTAGTGCTGGATGTTTCCCTGTTTATGACTCCTGTTTGAGTACAGCACGACCTTTAAACAATCTGGATGAGAAGGATTATTTCAGCAACTCTACTATATTTTATTTTGAATTTTCTTCCCCTTCCATCTTCCTCCCTTTCCTAACAGCATATAATCTCCAAGCAATTTATATGATAGTTCATCATAGGAAAGTCTTACGCTGCTGCTGTAGGATGAGCTTTTCTCCAACTAATTTCCTGTTTTCGTGCTGTAAAACTGCTGGAACACTTTGGTGAATAGTAGAGGGATATTCAATTAAAAACTTCTGTACTAGGAACTTAGAAAATTGCTTCTTAGTAAAAAGCAGATTAACCTTAAATATGCTTCTTCTTGTCAGTTCGATAGTTTGGATATTGCTTTATTTCTAGTTATGGTTGCCTTTCTTCTGCCATTCACTGCATCATCAGTGGATGATAGTAACATCTGACTAAAAGAAATTTAACTTCCTTTTTACTCCTTGCTGATTCCTCCATAGTTTTAAAGATGAAATATAAACCACAATAAAGTACTATTGGCCTTTATGATTTCACTATCAAAAGTAAAGACTGTCATATTTGAAATATGAATTACCCATGCCTTTTGAATTTGCATTAGAAATAGTAAGTGATCATTGTATTTGCTTTGCAACAGACCAGTTATGACACATTCACTTCCTGCAACTCTTTTCCCCAAATAAGTAGTAGAAAAACATGGAGGGGCTTTAGAGCCACCTTAGAATCATGCTGATTTTATACTGCCAATGTGAAAAAGTAAGAGAAAACCTGATGTAATGAGATATTTGCCTTGTATATTAGAAAGAAACAATCAAAATTGAAATTGAATAGGTTCCTCCTTCTCTCCTTTGGCTTGCTCACAGTCACTTTCAAGAGAATTTAAGTTCCTTATTCTCTTACCAGAAACCAGGGATCTAACTCTGTTCTTTGAGACACCCTGGCTACCCTCCCCGGCTTCAGTTGCCTGACACTGATGTTTTGGAGAGTAGATTAGAATGTGTGATATTATGCATGTTCTGGCAAAATAATTCTTTCTGAGAATTTCGGATTAATTAGGATCTGAAAATGTCTGCTTTTTTTTTTTTTTTTAATTAAAGGGTTACACATTCTAAATATATTTTTCTGATGATTTTTTAGGTTGTTTTATGCATGCTCATTTAGAGCTAAATTTGTTTTGCAATGTTAGGGACTAGACATAACCGAATGCTAAAAGAGAGTTATACTGAGAGACTTTAAATTCAAGACTTTTCCTGCATATTGATTGAGAAAGGGTAATTCACACAGTGAGGAGAGCCCTCGGTACTCCAACTGATATCGATAGAAGTTGAAGTAATTCGTTTCTTAGGAGGTACTTCACATCTCACAGCATTAGATCCATAGGGAGCTGTCCATGATGGCTTGAAGAGGAAAAAAAATGACAATCTCATATTGGAGCTGTTGAGGAGAAAATAATATCTATAATGAGAAACAGTTCCACATGAAAGATTCCTTATTTGCTCAGTTGCATATAATTTTCCATGCCCTTGTTGGTTCCCTTTGCTTCCCCCCCACCCCCTTTTAAAATACACTTACTTGTTTTTCACAGAAGTAGGTTTTCTTAAGTCAGGTGTCTTTAAAAAAACTGCACGAGGCTTGGTTTATTAGAGTGGGGAATCTGTGTTACCAAGTAAATATACTGATTTTCAACTGAAAATACTCATGGGTTATTCATTCTTTGAGTTTCCTATATTAACACAGAAAGGTAAAAAATATACTTGTAAATGAATTTCCTTTTGCAGGCTTTTGATGTACAGTAAAAATATGCTTTGAAATGCTGTATGAAAAGGCCTGGGAGCTTTTTCCTTTTCAAAGGAATTTTTGTTCTTTAAAATGTCAGAAATGTCAAGTTTTGCCTTTACTGTCTTGTCAGAGGATTCCTGATGTTCATTTAAGTGATTTCTCAGGCAGCAGTTAATAAGGTGGCACTGCTGTGAATCCTTAAAGATTTTGGGGGAAAAACCCAGAAAAATGTACATATAATTGTTCAGGCATGTAAATAGTCCCATTGTTTCAATGGGGTTATTTGCACCCAAAAATTTATTTCTATCCACTTCCTAGATGGCAAACAAAGAGGTCTTCTAAAAAGTTTGTTTAAAAGCATGAGATATACTTGAAAACCAGAATTTTAAACAACTGGCTTCCTTTTGTGTTCAAATCTGACACAAACATTGAGATCTGTAGCTTTGGAGAGAATCATAGTTTTATGACCTATGCCCTTTAACAAGGGATCCCGTTTTTCATTTGGAAGTTATACTTTCAGGAGCAAGTTGAAAATTTTGAAGGGTAAAATGTTTCCATTAATTCTGCCTGTAAGGGGCAAATATTCCTAGGGCCTAGTGATATACAAATTGGTACAAGGACGTACAAAGAGGTTCTTAACAGCGTTTAAATTTCTTTGATTTTTTCTATGGATTTCAAGAGTTTTTGTTCCTACTGTGCTGGGAACTGTAGGATTGGGACTGAACAGCAATGGGACTGAAGGATTTGTCAGTCTAAAACGAGACAAGAAGGCAGTAAGAAAGAAAACTTCCTTTAGAGGTCTCTTCTTGCTATTAGATTGAACTGGGAAGCCAGACGCATTTGGGTACAAAGAGGTGTTTGATGAGAAGTAATCAAGTTGACATACCTCTTGGCCTTCCTCTATTAGTTATTGTGTTTTAATATAAATGAAGACTGCACCAAGACTGAACTGGATCTTCCCTTGTAAAGGCTTATGGTTTTGGGGTTTTTTTTGAGACAGATGCTTGCAGTTGTCTTTTCTTTGCTGAACTGCACAACAGGATTTGAAAGATCAGAGATTCTGTAAGCTGGGTATGAAAAAAAAATCTTATTTTTGTCTTCGCACTACAAATCCATGTATGGAATTTCCACAAGTAATGGCAACATTGTTTCAGGACACTGAAAAAATTATGAAACTGCTTTTTATACTAAACACAACATTTTTTTTCATCACCGTTTTGGTTTTGGCTAGAATTCAAAATGACTTTATAAATCAAGAGAGGAAACATTTATAAGCACCATACACCAAAAAATGTTAGATGGTGAATGTTAAATGCTAAATTGTAGCAACAGACATAAAATGCCTACTCTCTCTATAGGGACTGTGACTTTGGTTTAGTATCTTATTTAGGTCGGGTAGGGCTTTGGGTTTTTATTGTTAAGGTACAATGTTATTGTCAGTTAACGCATAGCCTGAAATGATCAGTCATTTAATTACAGCTCTGACATTTATTAACTTATCATAGTATTGATTGGTGCTTACCTTTTAGCTTGACATTTTTTTGAATATTTCCATAGAGAACTGATTTCAATAAATGTGCTAGTTTTTTTAAAAATAAAATTGTCCTAGGATACTTTGAACTAAATCAAAAGCTGTTTATCACAGAGTCTTGGTACAGCTGCTGGAGATAAGCAATGAAAATCATGCTAGTGGGTTGGATTTTTTTAATATTCAGTCCTCCCAAGATTGTACAGTGAGTGTTTGGGAACAGACACATCCCAGGAAACAAAACGTGCTCAGTTTCTGGCCATAGGCCCTTAAGTATGGAAATTTATTTTTAGGAGAGCCTTGAGTACAATATGTATTAAGGTTATAAAGTTTTTTTTTTATCATGTATGTAATTTTAAACATTCCAGTGAAGTATCATTGCTTTCTTTTAACTTCTGTTATTCTAAACCAATATGGAAGCCCAGGAATGCAAGATGAACTTGCATCTGAATATCCTCAAACATCAGGAATGCCCTGAACCTCAAGTCTGTTTTGTATGTTTACAAATAACTCTCTATAGTGGTGTGTAAGGAAAGAAAGTCAGGATACCTATCAGGATAAATTACTTACTGCTTTGTAGTTTTTGTAGTCGATGGCACACACAGAGATGTGTATGATATAAATAGACTTATATTGATGTAGTCTGTTTATAACCTTATACTGCCCGGTACCTGCATACATTTATTTCTTCGCAGAAGGGCAGGACTGAGGAGAGCAGTTCTTACAAATTCAGTGAGGCTCAAGCTCCAGGTTTTGCATTCACTACTCCAACACCACTTTTCCTGTGTAGGGACCCAGATAGATCCTGACCACTTCTGCTATTTGCAGTCTAGATCCTAATTCAGCTGTTGTATCTTGGGGCCCTGCATAAAGGCATGGATAGAATCTCCTGACTTGTGTTGTTGCCATACAAATGCTTGAAGGAATCCTTTAGGACTGAGGTAAAATAGCTTTTGAGTTTATAGCTAAGACTCCAGCTGTTCTGGAATACAGAATTCCGAAAACATCTGATCTCACCACAGATTTGATAAATTAATATTGCTCCCTTTTATTCCACAACATTGAAAAATGAGAGTCTACATATGTGTTTTTGAACATGTATGGCTACTGTGAAAAATAAGGACTTGATATTTGAAGTATTGATACCTATTTCAGGTGGATATGTCCAAAATATCCAGGGTGCTTCATGAAGGCCTATTATAATTTACTTTTAAAATGTTGTGGGGTTTTTTAATATAAAATTAGCGTTTTAGGGGACTATTCAGAAGACAAAACTTCAGCCTACCAAACTAGGTCTCTCTCGCCACCCTCTATAGCAAGTCGAGGCTCAGGACCTTCAGAGGTGATGCACAGTGATTACTTTCTCTGATGACTAGGGGACTTAAAGCTGTGCAGCCTTGCAAGATTTAAGTAAATCCTTGTGAATACCTTATCACCAGTACATGCCCAAATAAATTGGCACCATTTCACTTGGCCAGATCTTGTTTACTTTAGTCTTGCTAATGAGAGTACTTCAATTCTGTGTTGGAACTGAATTCTTGATTATGGCTAAAGGGGGGTCTTCTTTGATTCACATAATGAATACTAATAGTATTTACTGTTTTAATACCTATGGCAGATTGTATCCTTCTATATATGCTTTTTTATATATTTTAAAATAAATTTAGCCCATATCTATTAGCCTCAGTACTTGAAGAGAGTAGATGATGACTTAAGTAGTTCTCCCCAAATCTTCTTTATAATCTACCGATCAGTTTTCAAATGAGAGACATAGTGCATTTGTAGCACTTCAGAAATATAAATAAAGTGAAATTAAAAACCTCATCAGAATGACTATTCCTTTGTTTAAGCTATCTCTTCAAGTCAAAGAAGTATGAAGGTTGTAGAATTACTGCTGTCTCTGTTAGTACTGTTAACTGTTGGCATGTGCCCACCAAAGACTCCACTGAAGATGTGTTCTTGAGTCCTTCAAGGTTGTGTAGTTAGCGCAAACGTATTAGTTTGCATCTGTATACCTTGGAGTGTCGAAGGATCTGTAATGCCCATGAAGGTCATGATCCCCTGCTGATATAAATGAACTCCATTAAAAACAGTGGAGATACAGTGATTTGTTTCAACTGAGAATCTCCCCTTAGATATGTGCTCTTTTAACAGAAAATTCAACAGGAAAGATTTTCTGCACATGTGTTTTTTTAGTCATTCAACTGATGTTGTTTCCTTGTGTGTAAAATAGATAGGCCTGTATTATTGGCAATACTCAGCATTTATCTTCAGGCTATGCAGTGTTAATTAAAAATACTTGTTTTCACTTAGTGGACTATTAATAACAACGTGACTTAGTGCTTGTAAAATGTTTCATGTGTTAAAAATGCATTGAAATGGGAGCTGGATATTGCTTGTAGTATCTTCACAAGGGAGCCGTATAGTCATTATTACATATATTTTACAGAATAAAATTGTAGCTGAGTGCAGGAAAACTGAAAGGAGTGAGTTCAACTGCGTGATTTATGAAATCCAGAGCCTAGAATAATGTGCACAATTTTCCTGGCCCTTTTCTTAATTCACTCACCCTGTACAAGAATGAACTATTTCAGGATAGACTTGTTTGGTTTTAAGTACAGCAGTCATGAGAAGAGTGTTAATTGACGGGTAGATGCAGAGCATCACAAATACAGACATGTTAGCTACATTACTGGAGAGTGGAATATAGTGTAGAGATGTTCAGATCATGTTTGATTTCTCTGTGCCATTGTTTTAATATACACTTTTAAAATATTATATCTGGTATTTTTCAGCTACTAAAAACTGTAATCATCTAGTGTAGATCTTGAACTGCTATTGTCATGTACATATTTGAGATGGAAGCCTGCAGAGGAATATAATCTTAACTTAAAGGAGTAATTCGGCATTCAGCGGTACTTGGGACCAATGGAGAATACCTTACAGAAGATGGACAGTGCAGTGCGAGGCCACTGATGTTTAAGACTACTCCCACAGTAGACTTTGTAGTCAAGTGTCTTCCCGACTTTAACAGACTGTATACACAATTTTGGTATATTTAAATCTTTATAAGAAGGATTTATGCAAACCATAAAGTGTTTTTTTGAGTCTTTAAGGAAGGATGAGAGTCTGCAGTTATGAGGTTACCCACATTCAGGACCTGTCCGCATTCTGCAGTCTGAAGCTGCATTTTAGAGTGTGTTTAGTTCTTGAGGAAAACACAAGGTGAAGAATAACTTCAATTATAGTTAGGTTTGCTTTCTAGACATTGACTATTGAGAATTACGTTAAGAATTTGCAACTAAAGTATTTTTTTCCTTGTTCACTGTTCAATATTTTTATGCCACTTGCTGAGTGAGGTTATTTCATATTAGCTGCCTCGAAGATTAAGGTTTGCTTAGAGCCAGTTGTATCATTAGTTGCCACCTTTGAAGTTACAGCTTACTAGAGAACTTCAAAAAAAATCCCAATATTTTACATTGATTCTGTCTTCTTAGAAAAATAGGCTCTAAATATAAAGCTTTTAAAGGATGTGCCAATGTGGAACTGCATCTTTGTCGTCGGAAAATGCATAGGCATAAGCTGAGTTGTATCCACAATGCTTTTACTGGTCCTGTTTACCTGGCAGTTTAGAAGGGATCAATTTTGTTGTCAAGGCTGACAATAGCTTGCAAAACATAGTACAAGAGTCATTATTTACTTCAGTTCCTAATGCAGCATTGGTATGAGAAATGGTCACATTACTGTGAAAGTATCTACCTTTAGAGATTCCTTGAAGGTTTCGAGGTGAAGTTCAGATCTCTCTCCAAGACCTGTGTTTGATCATCCGTTCCCTGTGAAGACTGTAAGCAATTTAGAAACAGAAAGTAGTAGGAAAATTTCTAAGCCACCCGGAATATATAAGATCTTTTTTTTTAATTACTTGTTCCTTTCAGTTGATAGAGAATGTGCTAATAATTTCAAGGCATTTATTATATTACACATTCACTTTTAATGTAAAATTTTTTTCCCAATCATCTCTAGTCTTTGCTTAAGCATATTGCTGTGTTTACAGATTAATGATTATTTTTTAGCAAGGAAGTAACTCTGACTGAAGTATAATATATTGTATCAAGCAAGGATATACACTTAGGTGCCTACCATGATATTACTACTTCTGTTTTCACTTGTATTTCTTTTAGTGTGATTTACAAAACAAGACAGTCATGTTTATAATATAGACTTCCTAATGTACTGTAACTGAAGCCCAAATACTATGTTCAGTATACATAGCTGTTTCTTTAACGCTTATGAGAATCTGGTCCTTTCCCTGGCAATGTAATGTGTACTTAGTTAAGACTTTGTGTAAAGACACTTTCAGTATTTGTGGCTTCTTTCCTTTGAACCGGGGCAGTCCAAGGTAGTGACTAATGAATGATAGCTTTAGAGGAACAACGTCCATCAGACATAATGAGTTTTCACATAGTTTCTGTACTAACATGAAAATGAGATTATTCAAAACAGCTAGTAGACACAGAACTGCTATGGTAATATTGTGTAGAAAAAATGCTGGGCAGTACAATAAAAGTATTAACTACACTTTTCAGATAGCTAATAATGATAGAAGCACTTTGCTTATAAATAGAAATAAAAAGATTGTTTGGAAAGTACACAACTGATTCTCTCAATAGCTCTCAAATATCTCAAGAGCTCAGTCTTCTGTTGATGCTGAGAATGAATGTGCTGTTAAATAAAGAGGTTGCCCATTCTCATTGACAATGTTTGCATTGCGACATCTTGGACATTTTGAAGCTCACCTATTCTGTTTTACAGGAGTAAAATAATGAATGCTGCAGACTAAAGCACTACTGAACTGCATTGTGGGCATCTGAATTTCCAAATTTCTTGTTGAGAGATAATACAATTTTTCATATTAATGTGGTGATAATGGATTGGCATCAATAATAATAATTATATTGTTTCATAAGTAATCCTGGACTATAAAAAAGTATTACAACAATTCAGAAGATAAAAAGTGTTTAATTTCGTTCCTGTATAGTGCTAGTAAAGCATATGTTTTGATTCCGTGGATTATGCTTAAAATCCCAAATTGGCATTCTGTGAATATTGTGGTAGTGGCTCCTGAAACGTATTCAAATTTAAAAAAATCCTGAAGCATGCATGATTTACCAAATGTTCTGATGAACTGAGAACACAAAGAACGTGCTTGCTAAGAGATCACACATAACGATTATTGTGTTTTTTATATTTATTACAGACTGACAAGAAAGAGAGAAGTAACGCCTTGAATGTTGCGATAGAGAGTATGTGCAAGAAGACAAGAGACCTCCGCAGACAGGTAAGCAACCTGGGGAACTGAAAAGGTAGAAAAGGAGACTTGAAAGTTTTTCGTTTTCCTAAATAGTTATTTTCAGATTTTGTAGCACTGCATTTTGAAAATAAAGATCTATATTAAAAAAACAGTGACGATAGTTACACTATTCCACAGACTATATATATACAAATTTTCAAAACTGGGAAAAAACCCTACCAAATGCAACTGGCTGAGTATATGTATGTACGTAGACAAAACTCTGCATGTGTACTTGTCTAAATATGTATTTGCTATAGAAATAGATCAGTAATGTACTTTGGACATAAAAATTCATTTTATTTATGATAAGCTTGAATTATTATTGATTATTGGAAAAGATACCTTGAAGGGATCACTGGGCCATTATGACTAGTTCTTTACACTTGTGAGAATTCATACAACAGAATGTGATCCACAGTCCACCCACCTGTTTTGCATCCCAGTATCCTAAAACTAATGTGAGACATGGACCAAAATCCGCAACATCAGAGTACTGCAGAAGGTCAGCAGTAGACATCAGCAGCTGTGTTTACATCCTCTCTCTGCATGGAACATCTTTGATAAAAATTGCAACTTATGTTGGAAGTACATAACGTGCCAGATTAGAAAGAACTAGAAAGCCAGTAGTTTTCAGCCAGGCTGCCCCATCAAAGTCTATGAAAATTTATGGCTACATAGCACATGAGCACATGCTGCTTTCGTCTCACCTCTAGGTGTGGTTATTTATCAGCTCTCTGGTGTAAGAATACCCTGCCCAACTTTATGTACAGTCCTACAAGCCGGCCTATGCTTCAAAATGATGAATAAATTCCTGCCTGTCTCCCATAATCAGCCAGGGGAATCCTTGAAAGACGAGATGAATATAAGTACAGAGTTTTCAACTAATGAGCTATCCAATTTCTCCTCACGTTACATCAAAAATATGTTCAGCTCAGTCACCTGGTGACTTGCATCACAAGCTCAGTGTGTCTAGAAATTCTCCCATTCTGTCCTACAGTCTCTTCCATGAATTAATTAAACTCTAGCTTATCAGAGCCTTCCAATATCTGAAGGGAGCCTACAGGAGAGCCCGAGAGGACTCTTTGTCAGGAAATGTAGTGACAGGACAAGGGGCAATGGTTTTAAATTGGAAGAGGGGAGATTTAGATTTAGATATTAGGAAGAAATTCTTTACTGTGAGGGTGGTGAGACACTGGAACAGGTTGCCCAGAGAAGCTGTGGATGCCCCATCCCTGGAGGGGTTCAAGGCCAGGCTGGATGGGGCTTTGAGCAATCTGGTCTGGTGGGAGGTGTCCATGCCCATGGCAGGGAGGTTGGAACTAGATGATCTTTAAGGTCCCTTCCAACTCTAACCATTCTATGATTCTATGTTTCTATGACTCTGTTACAGTGTTTAAAATTTGTTAACTAATTCAATTTCTGTATGTTCATAAACCTTTATAAAGTGTCCAGTCTGAATGTATTCATGGCCAATTTATAGTCAATCTAGAACCAGTAGTTTTCTCTAAGCAGAGTAGCTCTATGGCTTCTTGACATTTTCCACTGGAAGGCATTTATGAGAAATATTTCATCTTCTTCCTCCAATTCTGTGTTCATACATGTAAATTGCATAAGAATTGTTTTAGGAAGAGCACTTACCGCATGTCTAATTCCTGATCTGGGAAACATAAAATTGTGAGTTCTGTGTCTGTAGATATTGCAGTAGAGTCTTATTAGCTTTCACTTACGAACATTCATTATTCTGTCAACACTTTTACTAAAAGCATAAAAATTGTTATTTGTTCTATTCTTACAGCTTTTATAAAACTTAATTTTTTTTTAATCATACTGTGTACCATAGCTGGAGTTACATGAGGCACTCGCAGTGGATTTGGGGTTATGGTGTGCACAATGTACTCCACTTTCAGTCAGTTGCTGGGATTGCCTCTGCAAAATTGGGGTTGAAGATGAAACCTTATGAAGTTGTATTTTTGAAATCTCTTCAGTGTAGTGCACAATAAACAAAACCATCATATACCTGGGCTGCATCAAAAGAAGTGTTGCCAGCAGATCCAGAGAGGTGATTCTGCCACTTTGCTCTGGTGAGACCTCACCTGGAGTACTGTGTGCAGGTCTGGAGCCCTCAATATAGAAAGGACATGGACCTGATGGAGCGGGTCCAGAGGAGGGCCACCAAAATGATCAGGGGGCTGGAGCACCTCTCCTATGAGGACAGACTGAGGGAGCTGGGGTTGTTCAGCTTGGAGAAAAGGAGGCTCCGGGGAGACCTCATAGCAGCCTTCCAGTACCTGAGGGGGGCCTACAGGAAGGCTGGGGAGGGTCTGTTTACAAAGGCCTGCAGTGACAGGACGAGGGGCAATGGTTTTAAGTTGGAGAAGGGGAGATTTAGATTGGATATTAGGAAAAAATTCTTTACCATGAGGGTGGTGGAACACTGGAACAGGTTGCCCAGGGAGGTGGTTGAGGCCCCTTCCCTTGAGATATTCAAGGTGAAGCTCGACGAGGTCCTGGGCAACCTGGTCTAGTTGGGGGTGTCCCTGCTGACTGCGGGGAGGTCGGACTAGATGACCTTTGGAGGTCCCTTCCGGCCTGGACCGATCTATGAATAACTGCTGGCCCAGTCACCACCTCATTGGGGGTTATGCCATGGGCCCCTATGGAACATCTTTGTAGACCACAGTAAATAAAGTGAACGAAGGCTTGTATATGGCAAGACTTGAAGGCAAAAGTAGGTATCTCAAAAACAGTGTATTCTGGAAGTTGTAAAAATCTCTGGCTTTTCAAATGAAATTATTTGTATTCACTTCAGGAACTTGGCCAGTACTTGTGGGAATTTTAAACTCTTCTGTTTTGTTTTGATTTTTACTTGTATTATGCCAGAGATGTGCATGTCATTTCCATGTGTGCAGTTTTACCTAGATCTCAGCTTCCCTGCCTAGTAGAGCTGTATGAATATTTAGGAAGGAACTGTCTATTCATTCCAATTTCTAATTCTGAGAAATTACCATACACGGTTCTTACCTCCCAGTTGTTTCCCAGTGTACCGTGAATGGACTGCACAGATATTTCTCCTACGGCTGTTCAATAGTTTTGGTTGGTTGGGGTTTTTTGTAATTGTTATTCCTGATAATATTCTTGCATTTCTATATTGTTTCTTCATCATGGATAGCTTTTTCTGAAAACAAAGATTGCCTTCCTGGCATCCCTTCGAAACAGGAAAGAGAGATCCTTCAGTAATAGCTAATCTTTAGTTCTTCCAGGACTTTTGCCAGTGTAGTCTTGTGCGGCAAGAGGCGAAGAGAGGCAAACACAGTTTTCTGTACTCATCAGGATACTGATGTTTAATAGTGTTGCAAACAGCTGCTGGGATTGTCTTCTCTACCCTCCACTGTTTGTTTTTGACAACCTTATGCCCCATGTTTTATAAACAACATGTTTCTACTTTATTTTTTAATGCACTTTGATATCAAAACAAAAACTCTCCGTGCTTCCACTTCTGTAACAGCTGGCTCAAAGGGTAAAAATAAGACCTTGGACCTTAAAAATAAAACAATTTGTCAGACATCATCCTCCCTCTGCTTTCCCTCTTCTGATGGTGTCTCTTTCACTTAAAAATATGAGAAAAAATTCCATGGTAGCACAATAACTTCCCTAGTATTTCCTGCTAGTACTACTGGTGCTGTTCTTTGTTTATACACCTCCCTATACAGCTACTTAGTTTTTAGCTTTTTGCTCTAGAGGTGGCCAGAGTCACAAACAGACTTACTGAGTTGCAGAAAAAATGATTGTTATGATTCAGATGAAGAGAAATAGATATTGCTTCAGATATTACTTTTTTTCCTTCTGTCTTTTCCCTTTCTTTGTTCTACATTGTATTTCTTTGTTCTTTAATGCTACACAAGCCATCTTTTGCAAATCTCAGCTTCATGTATTCCTTCACATAGCTGAAACAGGACCATAATTTCAAACTTGTTTGTATTCAGCAAAGACACAGCATTATCTTTTTTTTTTAGAAGAAGATGCATTTCACTGTTTAATTGCAAGATAGAGGATTTCTTAGAACAAAATAATAATGATAATTTATATGTGAAAGGTTAATTAAACCAAGCAAACCAGTAAAAAGCTATAGCAAAGAATTATGCGATGAGAGAGAAAATTAGGCTGCTAGTTTGAAAATTGGAAGCCTCAAGCTCACCACGAATGTGACTAAGGTCATTGCAGTCACTGCTCCTCAAATAATATATTAAGGCTGCAAAAGTCCTACAATCTGGTCTACACAGAACCAAAAATATTTCTTTTGGAGATAATGAATCATCGGCCATGGATATGGTTCCACAGCTTTTTGTTGCTGATTATTGTGAATTGAAATCTTGATGTTTAAACTGTGATTCCTCAAGGTCACATTCACATACTTAATTTTAAACAGGTGAGTGGGTCTGTTTTCTTGCGTTGGGCTTTTCCAACACAGAAATTTTAACAGCTAGCTTGGCAGGACTTGGAAGATTTGTCTGTCCCATGTGCCTGGTGAGTCAGTGAGAGCTGGCTTCAGATGGTGAGGCTATCCAAAAGCTAGTGGTGGAATTCATATCCAAATCTTAATAATCAACATATTTCTCTGGTATTATTTCTGCTGTGCATGTTCACTGCCCTATCTACAAGGACAGCATCAAAAAATTTTTGGTTTTTTGCAGTTTTCTAGCTGTAGAAATCTTTACTTCTACTGAGCTTTCATGTAGATACATTGGAGCAAAATGCTAAGTGAAAACACATCCTTTGGCAACAAACCTGTAAGCGTGTAAGAGCTTAAAAGCCTTTTGTATTCTTTTTTCTTCCAATCAATATCTTTTATAAAATTGTAAAAATACTTTTTTTTTGCAGTAGGAAATTCAGTGAACTTGATAATTTAGTTGCATTCCATATATTGTCATGATTGGTGTATTTCTTGTAGTGTTCTATGATTAAAATGAACAATTGCCATGTGTAGATTTATAACATGGAAAATAACTTCTTAAGTGAAGTGATGTCCCAATGATAAGCTTACACATAACCTAATTTAAGAAAGGTAATTTGTGGCAGAATGTTACACTTTAATAATTTAAGCAAGATGTTCAAGAACAATTAATTTAAATAGAGACGCACTTATCATTCTTCTTGCCTTATTAATCTATTATCAGGTGGCATAATCAGTAATCTCATTGATATAACTACCATGAAGGCTACCATTTTGCTAATCAAACTGTATCATTGGGGTTTCGAACAAGGCAGAAAATATGTGGGTAATTTTGCAATTATGATAACATCATGTAGACAATTTTGTGACTACAAACATAATTAAATTAATGTTTTCTTTATAAAGTGAAATAAACTTTACCATGGTGTCTGGACTTCAAGGGAGGAAACCAGCTGACATTAGGTTTGGTCTAACAGTAATTTTTCATGCGTGGAATCACTTAAGTAGTCTATTCTATTCATCAAAGAACATGAGTATTTGTTTGGCTGCCTTAATTTCAACAGAACTAGTAGGTTTTAAGTGTTTTATATATCTGCACTCACACATATAAACATGCATATTTAGATAGTGGTATATTAAAATGGTCCCTAAAATTAGAGTTTTCTGTGTAATAGATAAATTGCAGCTGCAGTAGGTTTCAGACACATAATCCTGCAAATAATGCAGGAACGTGGCGTGCACATATTTATGTTATAAAATACTAATGGACAAGAATTACAGTAGACTTCAATAAATAGTCCGATTAGCAGGTACTAATGTAATGCTTTCTTTTGCAGCTCCGTAAAGCCATTATAGATCACATCTCAGACTCCTTCTTAGATACCACTGTTCCACTTTTAGTTCTCATTGAAGCTGCTAAAAATGGAAGAGATAAAGAAATAAAGGAATATGCTGCTATCTTTCGAGAACACACCAGCAGGCTTGTGGAGGTATGTTTGGGGGAGTTGCACTTTTTTTGAATATATGGTATAAGTGACTTGTCATTGCATATTTCCTTTGCTGGCAGATATCATAAAACAATTAAGCCTGGCGTTTCAGGAAAAATACGGAAGTGGCCTAGGATAATAGTAAACATACTACATTTTTTTATATAATGGTATGCAGTAAGATAGTGGGTTTTGTGGTTTATATAGTATTGCATTCCATAAAAATTAAGTGGTGGGAAATTCTAATTTGAGAAATTAGTGTAAACCTTTCACAAAGATATTGAGGGGGAACTTGATCAAATGTGTGATTCTAAGGAGAATTAGCTCAGAGTGTTCAGAATACTACCACTCAAAGTACGTAAGACACCATATTAGTCTTAGTTGTTTGCCAGCTTTCTCACTTTGAAAGTTTCTCGCCTGTGTAATGATATGCTCAAGAGGAAATGGTGCTCTGACACACAGTTTAGAGCCATGAACCCTATCGGAGACTGAAAGCATGTTGGTGTATACGCTGAATAAATTCCCTTGCATACATTGTATACTCAGCATTCATTTCTAAAGGATACTTTATGACTTACAAATGATATTTCTTTGTTGCTTAGACACTTGTAAGTAGAATTGGGGGAAGATATTCGTTTGTTGGGTAATCAGTCCTGCAAATGTGACTAAATATTCACTGACTTAAACTCATTCAAACTGGAGCTTGAAACTGCTGGAATACTGAAGTCATGGATTTTGCAGGAATATTATCTCAAGTGCCTGTAAGGAATGTGTTGCCAATTTTTGTGGGTTTTTTAAGCTTTTAGTGCTTTTGTGTGCAGTAATGTAACAATGGGAAAAATCAATGAATTCACTCTGCGGCTGAAAATTTACTTAGGAAAACTATTTGGCTCAGAATGAATTCATTAATCTTGGGTGATCTACAGAAAATGAAAGCCAGATAGGTAAACAGCTAAAGTAAAAGTAGAGTATTGCATTTATGTTTCATGGTTGTGTAGTTACAGAATAAATCCAGTTATTATTATTGGATTTACAAGTGTCTCATTTTGACCATAATGCAAAATCAAATGAAAGCTAAAACACAAACCAAAATTTTTACGAATTTTTTTGATTTCTAATACTGAAGCTAAACCAGCCTGAAGTGGCTTGATTTTTAGAAAGGACAGGTGAGCTCTGAAGATCAGATAACTGAATTTGGAGTTGAGTCCAGGTCAGCTGAAATACCCAAGTCATTATTCAATTGAGAAGATGTGAACCTAAAAATCCCATTTAATTTCCTTTCATGAGTTTGAATTTGTTTCCCAAATGCAAGGAATAGCTGGCCATCAGGGTAGGTTTGTGATTAAAGGGGCTAATGGCTGCACAGATACACTGCCTGGAAAATCTACAAAGAGGTGTAGCAGCTGCCTGTGAACATAAGACTGCTCAGAAGACAGCTATACTTAGTGATATAAGATATAAGAAAGACTATAGCAAAGTTTTGCAATTCCAGCACAGTTACTACCTAGAAAGGGGAGGGGGGAGGAAAGTTGAATGTTCTTTTTCAGCATACACATTACTAGTCTATTTATTTATCAAAGAATTTACTTTTTCTTGGTGAAACTTCCGATGTGTAAACATCACCTGTCTCCTTTGGGACAGCCGCCCAGCCTTTTGCCAGGGACATGTTTCATAACATGGTGTTGTTTGCCATCTGTAAGATTTTGAGTTGGATGACAGGTTAATTCAAGAGCCCACCCTGTACAGCATTCCCAGAGCTTATGAGAAAGTTGTCAAGCACTTTTATATTTTAACAGAAGGTTCTTAAATGACAGTTATGATTTGCAGGTTTGGAGGAGATTCTTCCCATTCATTCCTTTGTTCTTTATTTTCTTCACTGATATAAAAGCCAACAAGCAAATCCCCTTGCAACTTTCAGGTTATGAAATATAAATCTGGAAAGCTATTCATGTATGTTATTGCAGAATTGGGCTTGATCTTGGCAACTGGGAATAACTTAAGTCAAGTATTGAAGTGCAAGATCATGGGTGGCGTATACCTGGCTATGGAATACTAACAGAGACAATAGTTGAAGGTAAAATATTTTAAAAGCTAAACAACTAGGAAAAAATTGTTGCAAAAAATGGCATATGACGGTAACTGTACTAGAGAAGGCTGGTAGGTGAGACAGATGAGACGTCAGACAATTGTAACATAACTTTTACCATCTTCATGTAGTTGTGACATCTAAGGAGTTGGATGGATTGTGGGAAGCAAAGGATACAGCAAAGGCCAGTGATGTAAGCAAGACTGCCCATATTGTTAAATACAAAATACCGTATTTATCAGAGTGTATTGTGTCAGCTGCAAATAGCCTTGATGGAAGTGAAGCTGCTTGCGAGCTGTGAGACCTGAAAACCAGCTCAGATGCTAGCAATCCCTCGTTTTTGTCACTGTCCTTTTTTTTTTTTCTGAATGTAAAAGACCCTAGGTGTGGATCTGAGCCTATTAGAAACCTTTGACATCCATAACATGCCATGGTAGAGAATTTCACAGCTTGACTATGTGTTGTGTAGAGAAGTACGTGTGAAACCCCTACATGATCATTTCATTTGCTGTCCCTGAATTCTTGTATCAGAAAAGAAAATGGGCACCAGTCCCTGTTTTCATTTCCCTAGGATAGGAGCACCTCTGTCATGTCTCCTTCAATCGTCTGTTTTCCAAGTTGAGTATTTCTGGTCTTTTTAAATTTTCCTTGTTTGGAAGCCATAAAAAGATCACCTTGCTACCTTGCCTGTACCCTTACCAGCACCTTCCAGCTCATGAGGTGGGTAGGTCAGAACTGTGCATGCTATTCAAGATATTTCATGGTGTTCTCTGTTTCCACATTTATTTAATTCCTAACAGTGTTTCTTCTCAGACGACCGCTGAACACTAAACTGCAACACCCACAGAAAGTTTATATGATAATCCCAAAATCTTATTCCCGGTTAGTACTAGTCTGCTGAGGTCCATCATATATAAGTAACACTGTATTTTATTTTTTTTTCCAAAATGACTCACTTTGCATCTCTCTACGTTGAATTTCATCTTGTGTTACCATCCAGTCATCTAGTACCATGAGGTCCTTTTGCAAATCTTCATTTGTTCTTTTATTTAATACTAGGAATAACTTTGTAAAAGATGCATAAAAAAATAATAAATAGTCAATGCAGTCACTGTGACCACTAGGAAATTTCTGGTTCATGACTTTCTCCCAGTTTCCTGCTGATTTGTTCCTGAGGTTGAAAAAAGTCATGCTAATCTATTTGCATCAGCTGAGAATTACTGGATACTCAGCCACACCAATTCTCGGAGGAGTCGTAGGATCTACATGTCTGGACTTCAGTACTGCACACACAGTACAATTAATAGTTATCTCTTTCTTGGCAACCTCAGGGAGGGCATTCTTCCATTGCCTCCATGTATGGAAACAGGTCTGTCCAGTTCTGCTTGATTTTAACATTGCTCTTCTAAAAGTTATCTTGGCATAAGAAAGCTGTATGACTTATTTCCTTTTCATCACATAAATTTTTGCACTCAAAGATATGTGCTGTGAAATCAGCTGTATGTACTCTCTGCTGAAGTTTCATTCTCTCCAAACTAAGGAAACAGTATTTTTTAAAAATACAGCTTTTCCTGAATCCAGTTATGAGTTCAACATCAGTAGGTCTCTATAAAAGCAGTGTCTTGGCTCTGTCCTGTCAAACACACTGTTCCAGCTGAGCATGTTTCACACACCTACGAGGCTTCAGAGCAACACTGTTGAGCTGGGGTGATGATGTTAATGTTTCACCAATGATGAATTCGATAATTTCAATTTAAAAATGGAGAAAGGACAACATATTGTAATAAAGAGATGATATTGCATTCTCAAAATAATCAGTGAGCCATAATTTGAATCAGCATAGTTTTATTACCTATTCTAATATGTCCTTTGTAAATGTTAATATACACTGTTATTCCATGACTCTGTCAGTTGTAAATGATACTGTTGTTGCCATATTGATAAAACCATCAGTGTTTAATTTGCCTTCCATGATATTTCACTTGATTGCAAAAAATTGCAAAATAAATTTCTGAATCGGGTCCAGAAAGACCTGTGTATTTGTGTAGTCATATCTCCAGTCACATAAAAATTGATTTTAGCATTGAAGCCAACAAGTTCAGCAGTGATAGATAATGCAGTGATTTTGATGTTACAGGATCAGGATGTAAGTCCATTTTTAAGTAAAACAAACCATTGATAATTGTGTTATTTCCAGTTTAAGCATTTACTTGTCTGCTGAAATTAAAACATGTACTAACAATACTGCCCTCCAGCCCCCTGTACCTGCCAGTACACTTCACTTGTCATTTTGCTGCTTTTGTCTTTTTTCAAAGTTGAAAAAGTCAGGTAGGTATTCTGAGATGTCATTCTGTTGGCCTTTTTTCAATTTAAATCCTTATTTACCCCATTCACTCTTAACCCAAGATAAAGATTTCCCAAAGAAGATTTATCTTGCTTATATTAAGTGCCTATCTCTCCTTTGACTAAATGACTTGTTTAGTCTGGATGTCTAACTTCTAGATAGCTGAAGTGAGGTGAGATGAATTATGCCTTGAGAGATGAGTGTTGGTCTACTCTGAGACATATATTATGTTTCATTTTCTTATGCTCCACATAGTGGGTTTTCCTCAGGTGTATCCTAGTTTTCAGTGCTTTTTTTTGCATTTCTTTTTTAAAGATCAAGAATGTTTAAATAGTAGGTTATGATATAGTTTTGTATATAAATACAATAGACTGAGCTGGACATTATAAAAACAGAAGTTCCTCTTCTCATAAAGCTTTCTCCAACAATTAATTTGATATGGAAATTAGAAGTACTGCTTGAAATATCAAGAGAGATTTTCTGTGGTTTCTATTTTAATCTGAAAATGAAAACTTCTCAAATAGAAACAATAGGTCTTGAGAAAGAACCTACTATTTTTTTTTACTCTGAATATGAAATGTTAATTGAGCTATGCTAAATTGCTTGCTACACTGACTCGCTGCTCATATTGTAATTTAAGAAACAAACAGTGTCCTTATAGGCCAGTGACCTTTGTAAATCAGCTTGAGGATTAATCTCTCTTACAAATATCTCTCTTCTGAATTAGCATTTGGAAGTTACAGTCTTTCCTTTAAAAATTTATTTAAGACATAACAATGTAATACAGTTCAGAAGTATGTATATAAGTTCAGTGAAGTACAGAACATCAGTGGAATGGAAAGACTGAACACCACACCAGATCTGGGGCGATGACATTTACAAAGGGAGTAGTAACTGCAGGTAATACCTTCTTCCTTGTTTTCTTATGTTTTCTCTCTCCTGAATTTATTAACTACTCTGCACTCTGGCCTTAGAGGTTCTAGCTTCTGTTAAAAAATGCATGCACTTGGGATGTTAGCCACACTTATCAGGAATATTAGTTGGTGCTTTGTGAACAGTGCTAGTATTTAAAAAGCTCAAACAGTGGCAAAAGATTTCAGATACCTTGGTTAACATCTTTGCATTATTAATAGCTGCACAATAATTGCACAGAACAGAATCTCTTAGTTGTAAATGTGAACAGTATCTTCACATATTTGGAGGAAGCGAAATAGTCCTAGTTACACAGTAAAAAACTCCCCAAACCAAACATTAAAATGCCCACTTTGGCTATTATATAGAACACTTCCCATATATGAAACGGACACTCAGCAGCTGAAGTATTTTCATGAGTACCAAAGGTCACATTAAACATTCTTCAGATGGAGGTTATTCTAGGCTATAGTGCCTTATATTGCTCATACACTCCAACAAATATTCATAAGTCTGAATATTGATTTTGTGACATTGAAAAACTAGGATATATTGCAGAATGAAAAAAGCAGACAGATTTGGGTTAAGAATCTGTCTGTACTCTATGTCTTTGTTTATGAGCCTTGGTGAAAATAAATTCTCAAATGATATGCTTCTGTTAGAAAATCCCTGTTATTAATTGGAATTCCTTATTATAATGCAACAATTTTGATGAAAATATTTCAAAAAATGAAGATTAACTGCTTTGAGATTTCGCACATTTAGGCTTTGCTTTGAAATGCCTTTTCATTTAAAATGTTACAATTAAATTGCAAAACTAATATTTGATTATATGGAAACTTTTTCAAAGAGTCTTCTAAGAAATCTCAAAATTAGCTCTGAATATAAATATTTAAAATTATGAAAATGATGACAAAATAATAATGAAAAGCCTTAGGGGACTTGGTTGTACTTTATAGTCCCTTGTAAGACATGCCTGGTTTTAGTAAATATAATGTCTGGCCTGTGGCTCACTTCTACCAAATACCGAAACAAATTCCGATATTAGAATCATAGAATTGTCTAGGTTGGAAAGGATATTACATAAAAATGAAGAAAAGATAGGTAAAAAGGAAGACTGAAATGTCACATCTACCCAAGGAAGAAAGCAGGTCCTCTGTAACTAGAAATTTCTTGTTTGGGAAAGCTGACAGGCTGTTCTCCTGAGCTGATCTATCAAAGAGATGTAATGCTTTCTGAGAGGAGGAGTGATAGGCTGGGTGAACTTGAGATTAAAAAAGGAATTTGATGGGAGCAGGGAAGAATCCTCTGATTATCTGTTCTTTTGGCACAGATGCAAATCTCCTACTGCAGTGTTTAAAGGTCAGCTGTACCAAGCAGAGGCTGAGAGGTCTAACAGAAGTGGAGGCGATGATGAAGTGAACTTTCTGTTCTTCATTTCTTCTCTCCATACACGAATATATCATATTCTCTGTAGTTTGATCTAATAACACTGACCTCAGATCAACGACTGATACATAAACTTGAGGGTTTAACCTATTGACTAATTCCTGCCCTTTTGTTTTTCAGTTTTGACTGTATTCCAATATCACAATGCTGGCTTCTAGGAATTAGGATTTCTAAGGTTGAATCTGTTACAAACAACAGACAGTACATATATTTAAGTGCATCAGTGTTGCAATGTGTTAATATAGAACAGCAAAGGCATGCAGGACATTGTGTTGTTAAAAAAACAAGCTTGCCAGTTTTAAAGATTTCCAGTGCAGAAAATCCAGCACAACTACTGAAGGTGAATTCTCCTTAAGAAATCATTATTTTAAAATGAAGTTAAAATACATAAAAGGGAAAAAATCTTGGGTTATAAAAATATATAGAGAGAAATAAATTGTTTTGTCACTTTCTAGTTGAATGAGATACAATATGCATAGAAAAAAACTATAGAAATACTGACATAATGTTGAAGGTAATTTACTTTATGAAAAAAAGAATTATTAAGATCTTGAATAAAATAACTCGCTGGCTTTTGTTATTTCAGCTACTTCTAAAACTGGCTTTTAAAATCTTGAGACTGATGTCCCGAATGTGTTGGGAAAACTTTGCTTCACACCTTATAATTTGGGTACAGGCACTCCTTGCTCAGTGTAGGGCTCCTGGCCCCTTACCTGGGGGGGCTGTCTCTGGATAGTAGAGCACAACAAGGATAAGGGAGATTCATTTAAACCACCTTCACTGGAAGTTCATAGCTTTTTGCCACTTCAACGCAATCAAGTTATTGTGTGTGGCATGACTGCAGTCTGGGATTGGCACCTTTATTATTTTAAATTTAAGTATTTCTTTAGTTTGTTTGTTTAGAGCCTTTTCTATTTACCTAAGAGCTGGACCCAGAAAATGTTTGAACTAATGTGAGCCAAACTCATGGAATTGCTCATTCTTCACAGAAATTAAGTTCGTTTAACATAGCATGTATTTAATTTGTGTTTCAATAGCACTCTGGAGACTCCGTGAAATATCTGGGTCCTGAGATTTTGGGAAGTAGATGAGACAGATAAACTGTAGGAGACAGAAAGGGAGAATGAATCTATCATGGGGATCAATGACGGAGCCTGGAATAAAAGATAAGTGAATTTAGCTAACTCAAAATCAGTCACCATTAAATTAAGTTAAGAATGTCCACGTAAGGGTTTATCTGCATTAATCCCTTGTATTCAGAAAGCAATTAATTGTTGCAATTTCTATAGAGAAATTGAGGTTTGAGATATACATAGATAGAAAAATTCTTTTTCATTCACTACTATTACAATTACAATGCAATTTTGGCAAACAATATGGAAGAACTTACATATGGCACAAATGAAATTTTTCAGGGTTAAAGATGTTAATCAAAATATTTGCAAAACCCAGCACAGTGGAAATAGCAGCAAGCATTTGGTAATCAAAATGAATCTATCTTGACAATAATTTAATAAGTATGCTGCAAGAAAACTCTTCCTTTCTCTCAAGCAAAACACAGGACCACTGGGTCTTGAACTAAAGCTTTCTACATCTGCCTCTTGTGGAAAACAGCTCCGCCAAAAGTCAGTTTCATCACAGAATCTGCAAATTAATCGTGATAAGTTGCTTTTCATTTTCTGTAAAAACAGTAAATATTTCTCTTCAAGTGCAACGGGAAAATTCTCACTACTTCAACCTGTTTTATTGACATGTATATAAAAGATGATAGCTCTTATTTGCCACTTTGTCTGATTTTGTATGTAATTTGCTACATCTTTCTATGTCAAATTTTAAATATACTGACCCAGTAAATTGGGTTCTGAGAGCAACTCACCACAGCTCTGAAAGATGCAGGCAAAAAAACCCTCAAAAAATCATCTCACTCTTGTGCTTTCCTGAGTCTAGTCTAGAACAACCAACCTTCAAGCAGCCTGTGACATCTGTTATTTTAACCTCTGAACAGCCAGTACATAAGGACTACATTCCTTCACATTTCTTTTCTTTTACTCACAGCTAAGGATCATAGGAAAAAAAACTACCTGAGCTCTGAAAGCCAACAAACGCCCTAGATTTGCCACCCAAAGTAACATTTACATAGTTTCCTGGTAGGTAGCAACTTAATTTAAAATGGAATTTAGCAATCCGTTAATGAATTTTGCTTTAATTAAGGTACTGCATATACAAAGTACTGTCAACTGGAAGATTCTGGTTTCTTTTTGTCACCTTCAAAGAAAATGGGGAATTGAGTATTCTCAGCACTGCACCCATTTTTGTGGGTTTTCATCCCAGACTGGTGAACGCTAAATAAAAATAACATTTTAATGGTTTGTATCTATTTCTTTAGCATTGATTTTACTGAGCTATTTAAAAACGAAACTTCTGAGAGAGGCAAAACTCCACAACAACTGCATGTGTAGAGATCAAACTAACAGATTACTGGAGCATCGTTATTAACTTTCAGAACACCAGAAGAGAGAATATATTATTATTCTTCTTAGGAGCATAATCAAAAGATGAGAAACATGAATCCAGTTATGTAGAAGTTTTTAGTTTCAGACAGTTCAATGGGAAGGAATTTCATCCCCAAACCTAAGGTCCAAGCCTAGGGCTTGTTATTTTGTTGCTGGCACTTTTCTTGTTGCTATTCTTCTTTAACCCATAATATACTGTCAGTGGTACCATCATATAATCACATCTGTGTCAAAATGGCAATTGAAGACCCCAAGTTGAAGAATGTATCATCATCCCTGGTTTTTGCGTTACAGTTTATTTTCCATTAGTCATGTACATAAACTTACATGGCAGCTGTCACTAGGATGCAGGATTCTGTTGTACAATGTGATCTGTGGACACAGAACTTAAATGTGGTTTTCTGCTTGAAAGAGCATATATCTAAGTATGAAACATGAAGCAGCATATAGAGATATATCTGTCAGCAGACTAGGACAACGTTTGCTGTAAATAAGATGAGCATTTTTAAGCACGATCAATATTTATGAGAGGGAAGTAGATTTTCGTTACATTACCATACTAATTTATAGAATCAGTCTATCCTTGACAAATTAATTCTACTCTCTTATCATGCACATTTTTTATTTTTTTTCTCCTATTTAGCTAGTTAACAAAATGTGTTGTTTGTGTGATTCAGAATTCCCATTCAGCACTCCCCCGGTTTTGTCTGACTGTTTCACTTTCAAGAGAGACCCATGTGCAGCCTGCCTTTTCAGGCAGAGTTTAGTTAACGGCACATCCATGAGATCTGGGCAGCGGAGGTTCCTTGCTTGTAGGCTCCTTGCTTGTAGGTTCCTCATTGCTGCAGTTCAAAGATCTAAATCCAAAGATCTTAGTGGATCCATTTTAGCAATCCAACTGCTGACTTTGCCAATTTTAGCAAATCTGTGATTAGATAGGTCTTGTAGCATGCTACACCAGTTGAACTACAAAACCAAAAAATACACTTCCTCATTTTACTTACAGATCATTTTTTTCTGCAACTATTTTAAAATCAAACTTTTAATGTCTGAAAGACAAATTTAATGCCAGTAAGCCCAAGAGTTAGGTCTAAACCCCTGCTTTCCCATTTCAGCTAGAATTCATTTCTGTGCTGAACGATCCAAGAGTCCTCCAGCAAACTGCCCTGCTTGTCAAGATGATGGGACAGCTGTCAATAAGCAGCATAGACAGCCTTACTGGCTACAGCCCACAAACCCTCTTTTGTCAGGTGTTGCTCTGTTTGGTTGGTCGTTGGAAGCCTAAAGATGGTAATGGCATTTGTTGGGGGTGTGCGGAATTATTTCTAAAATGAAAGGCAGCACAGGAAAAATGCACAAATGCTTTAAATTCTAATAGAAGCAGCCTGGCAACAGTAATGGAGAGGTGGCAGGCAGATGGAAGGAGACCTTTAAAGACAGGTAACTTGGTGGTAGTGTATTGGAGCTGGTAGACGGATGCTTAATGGAGAGCTAATGTGGTCAAAATAGTGAATTAAGAAAATTAACATAATAAAATGAACTTAACGTAATAAAATGAGCTTAAAGTCAAGCATGTACTTCTAAGCATATGTAAACTTTTAAGTCTTTGAAGCTTGCTGTTTTGGGCCTCACGGAGTTTGAGTTTCTTGCATCAAGTCCTGAATTCATAATGTGAGAATTTTTGCACCTTTATGTAATTAATCAAATAAGGCCCAACTTTCCTATTACTGATTGAGCTTGAGGTGATAAATGGTGACATTTTCATTAATCCTCTTAATCACAGCCTTTATTGCATAAGTGTGAAGCAAGGGAACAAATGATAAACAACCCAAAGATTTATCAGACTTCCTACGTCTGAGGGGCATATTTCAGCAGCTAGAAATGTCAGCCACCTAGTACGGTGAGGCAGGGTGCACTCTAAGTTTTGTGAGCTCCAAAAGGTGAATTGTTTTGGTTCAACAAGGACTCCTTATCCTAATACACCCGGTTAACACTTTTGCTGTTGACACTAGTGTCAGGCAGCTGACGCTAGCGCAGTGGCAGTGACTTTTTTCTTGGATTACCGCACAGACTTAGAAATTCCTCAGAATATTAGAAATTGTGATAATTGTGATTCCATCATACACTCCCAGCATAGGTTTGATAGTACTGATCTGTAATGAGCTAGTCACCTATAAAACAATAATCCTGAAGGTGCTAAAAACCGCACACATCATCAAAATGGTAACATCGGTTTTCTAAAGCTTGTGCTTCTTAAATGCCAAATATCTCTATGTGTGTGTACTTGTTAGGGTTTTTTTGTTGTCATTGTTTTTTGTTTTGTTTTGTTTTCCCTTGGAACATGGATGCTGTGATATTTGGTGAAGAAAGAGGTTTATTCCTCTCAGTGGAGGTGCTGAATATTCTTTGTTCTATGGGACCCTCTATGCAAATCCTCAGAAGCGCATCTCTGAGTGGCTGTTATCCTTCTGTCAAACGATCTGGTCCCTACTGGGTCAAATTGGCCAATGGGATCTCAAATTCTTGGGGACAGACAAACATATCTGTATGTATAACATACGTATGTGTGTATATATATGCATGCATGTACGCATAGAGAATAGGTTTGCATTAATTTCAGCTCTTTTGGAAAGCAGATTTCTAGCCTAAAACATGAGGTTTTCTTGTAAGTTGTTATTCCCCAGGCTAGGAGAACTCAAGAGGCATATGGATGACAGGGAAGTGATTAGAGACAGCCAACACAGCTTCACAAAGGGCAAATCATGCCCTAATCTGGTGGCCTTCTATGATGAGTGACTGTGCATTCTATGAGAGTGAGTAAGCATTCTATGACTTAAGAGTATTTTCTAGAGGATCAGGCAACATGTTTACTGAACCGCTTCTCTAGGAATCTTTCTGGGTATTTTACCACTGCCAAGTGGCTTTTGAACCACTAATTTTCCCCCACTGCCAGGTTGATTCTTTTTTACAGGACTGTACTTAATAATGTGAATTCTTGAATATATTGAAATAACTGAGAAATGTTCTTGTTCTGAAATGCATTTTGTACACAATGCTTATAGAAGGTATCTAATACCTTGTATTTGAGGCAAGAAAACAAAATGTGGGACAAGTCCTTTCCTAATACAGACTAAACACCATAAATAAAATAGTGGCTGAACTCTCCTTAAAAAATAACAAACAAGGAAAGTACCAAGAGAACATACTATGGGAAGTCACGGACTAGAATTTCTGATCACAAGGAAGACAAGGGATCTTTGTTTAACAAGAAAGTTGCGTGGTTTTTTTGACAACTTGGCTGAGACAAAAGGCACATACTGTTAGGTATTTCCCTTCGGTGTAATTCATCCTCTGCAGAAGCTCGTTAAAAGAAACTGAAAAACAAAATCAAGCAATATGCAATGTCAACATAGTTACTTCCAAGGAGATCACATTGCTCACATCTTAACATCATTATATTAAACTACTTTTTAATAACTGTTAGCCTAGTATTCAAAATACGGAGTTCATAACAAATTTCTAAAACTTTCTTCTTCTAAAAAACACAGGCTGGTCTTGCCAGACACAAGGAACTTCCTCGCTAGACTCGGTAGGACTGAAGAATCTAGGCATGTTTTCTTTTAATGAACTGTCCTCAGTCACACCACTATCAGTTCTCTTTTACCCAGCCATCCAGTAAAAGGGCAGACAGATGGACAGGAGTAGCCATATCCCACGTACCTTTGTGATGCGAAGTTCAGATCACCATTCTGAGTTTTAGCTTAATTAACATGTACCCTGTCAGCTGTTTATTAGGAATCATTTGTAGGTTATAATTCTAGACTTCCTTGCACACTTTGAAACGTGTTATTGACTCCTGCATCTCTTACTCTGTTGTTGGATGGATGTCTGCTGTGCATTAAGATTGTTTCTGTGCATTGCTTTACAGTGATTAATAGTGAATTCATTTGCCCTTTTTCAAGGCCAGTGTACTATAAACAAGATACAGTCCATGTAGCAGTTTTGTCAGTGAATGTAGTAGGATCACAATTCTGCACTTTGAATTCTACCCACTTGCTTACAGGTGAGCCCACACAATGCCTCAGAAGGTACTGCAATCTGCAGTTTGGAAATCTGGATGATTTTATATATCTAAGTTTTGGTTGTAAGGCTTATAAACAGTTTTACGTGTTTTCCTTTGTGGTTGATTTTACCTTTCCTAGACCAGAGATCACATTGCAAAAAGGAGTCAAGGATTTCTTATAAAAATTTTTATGAACCTTTAAACTCAGTTAACATGAAATAAAGACTTCTGCTGACACAGAAGCATTTTACATTAGTACAACATTTATTCCATATAAACTACAGTGGCGAGGAGGTGACCTCCAGCTCCCTGCAGTTGGAATTCCCCATCTACAGATGGCTTTCACAGCAGCTGCAGGAATGCAGCTCCATTCACAAAGAGAAGAAAAAATAATAAACCTGCGAAAAATTACTTAGATATTCATTTCAAGGATAAAGGCAGTGTAAAAAATGAATGAGAGGATTTTTTTTACAAGGTATTTGAAACGTAGCCTATGGTGAATGGGTCAGAATGTACCGTAATGCATTAACGACATAACGCAACGCGTAAGAGCGAATACTATGTGCCTGTGGCGCAATTAGATTTTTACTGCCGGAGGAGTATAACATTTATTTTGCTTTACAGACAACTTCGTTATCTAGTACACATACATGTAGGTACTTCATTCTGAGTGAATAATGGATTGCTCTGTAGCCACTGCAAATACAACTGGCTTGGGCATTTCATAAAAAGCTTCCTAAGCGTGTTTACAGCCTTAAATTTCAATTTAAAATTTCCATTCGCTTCAGTATGGAAAAAATTTTTTTGATTAGAGTTAGCACGTACCCTGACCTCCTGCCTGTCCTGTGTGGTTAGTTAATACCGAGTGGGAAGAAAACAAAACCACTGGCAGCAGGAAATTTTTTTTTTTTATAAAAATGTCCCTTCACGAAGCTGCCCTTTCCATGTAAAGGCTCTTTTAAGCTTTCCAGGCACGGGGTTTTCTGCCAGGGCCGGGCGTTGCCGTGCTCCGAACCGTGGACCCTCTCTTCCCGGCGGGGGACGGGCGGGCTGCCGAGGCCCTGTGGCCCGGCCCTCACACACGCTGCCGTCTCGGCGCTGCTGGTCTCGGACGCGGTCTCCTGGCGGCGGCAGCGCCTCACAGGGCGGGGAGCGCGCGGGGCCCCGCCCCGGCGGTTCTGGAAGGTTCCAGCGCCGGCCTGGCGACGTGAGGTGCGGCCGGTGGGTCCTGCCCGGCGGGAGAGGGGGCGTTGGGTTTGCGCATTTATCGAGGATTTAGGGAAGATCGCCAAACGCACGTTTTAGTCTTCTGGAAGGAGAATCGCGCCGTTCTGGGCTTTTCCGAGTGATGAGGGGAAAACTTCGTGGACGGGCCCGGCGCTGCCTGGAGTGTGCAGAGCAGGTGGGTAAGGCCGCTAAAAAGTAGTAATGTCTGTGGTTTTGCTTCCTTATAAAGTCGTCGATGCTAAGAGGTGTTTTCCAAGCAGCGAGCTTGATGGTCGTTGTTTTAAGACCTGAGTTTCTCTAGCGTAACATCTTAAAATACCAACCTGTGAGGCAGTGATAGAAAACTATATTAAGAAGTATTTTTTTTTCCTAGGTTGCCAAATTTTGAGTTTCAGTTCCTCGAGGCGGAATGTTTGGCTTTTTTTTGAGCAAAGGACTGCATTTAAGCAATAATGAGCTTTTGGGAGTTCTTGTGCAAGCAGGTGCGCACCAGTGGAAGTGAGCAATGCACAGCCCAGTTTAGTGTTTCCATCAGTAATTAATTGCTATGCATTATCTTTATCCTTAAAGTTGTTCGGTGATGGGAGTGGTAAAGTTACCTTTCTCTGCATGTTATTTCTTCAAGTCCTATTTGTTGGAAGCAGGACAAGAACAGACTAAAGTTCTTAATAATAACACTGGAAACATTAAGGTACATTGTGTTCTGTGGAACATTTTTTGTTTATGGTAGATGGGAATTTATGCATCTGTGCTCTGTGATTGTTTCCTGTCTTGAATAAGGCCGTATGAAAGGCTGTACGTTGTTTTCTGGTAATCATTAAATTAGTTTTCTCAGTGAGGATTCCTCTGAGTTACTCAATTTTAATTCCAGGAAATAGCGTTTGTCCACATTTCAACTGTTGGAAAGCCGGGGGAGGGGGGGAAGTAACTTGTCCAATTTAATTGTAAAGCATAAATCCCAAAGTTTTTCTGAAAATAAGATTGATTTTTTTTTTTTCCCTGTGTGTAAATGTGCCATGAGTGTTGCAAGCCATTTAGCACTGAGTTCGTGAAAAAGTGTTTCTTTGTTGCTGAAGAGTAACAGAAGAGTTAGAAGAGTTTCTTTTGTTGCTTCTAGGTAAAGTGCATTAACGTTCTGCCTGTTAAACTTTATTCAGCAGTAGCTAACCCTCAATGTGTTATTGTTGACTGTACTGTTATTCTAATCCTAACTTCGATTGTAAGTGCTCAAGTACTACACACGTCTATAATTCTGTACCAGTAGTTAATGATAGTTGGGAATGAACTGGAATATAGATAAACTGCTTTTTAGTGCAAAAAATGCCTATTTCAGAAACTTGTACTGCTGTATACTTTCTGTATTGCTGAAGCAGGTGGTTGGTATTAATATGAGATGTAAAATGAATTGCCATACTTTCTGCAGAGGCAACAGTTCTGTGAAGGGCTAATCCTGAGCTAGATTAAATTCTGAAGGTATGTTTTGTTGCACTGATCTTTCATTTTCTTTGATTATTTGGGGATTTGTTGGAGGGTTTCCCCCACCTCCACCTCTTGTGTCGTGATTTTTTTGGTAAGTATTTGTGACACAGTATTTATTACATTTCTGAGTGGTTGTTCTGTGCAACTTTCCAGAAGTGAAATCTGTTTTTTGTGTATTGTCAAGTTAATTAATTTAAGCTTAGTATCATTGACCTTTTTTGTACAAAAATGTAAGTCTGTAGCATGTTAAACCAACCCAGGTGTTGCATCAGAACAATGTGCTTAAAGCGTAGCTGTTTTTGTAAAAGGGTAAGTACCTAATTTTTGCAGGGCACTGCTTCTGTTCTGAACTCTTTTAAGAACTGATACAAGAACTATGTTTTTGTTTCTCATTCAAAAAAAAAAATCATTTAATGTTTTATTTGTCTACTATCCTACTTCTTCAAGGAATTGTAAACGTTTGCATTGAAATCGAAGACAGTTACTTTCTGACATTGTAACTGAAGCGATTACAATGTTGGAAAGAAGTCTGTTTCCTCTCTTGCTCCACTAATATTTATTAAGTGCTAAGCGAGAGCTGTGATCTTTCATTTTGTTAGCATATTGAGCCGTCTTAGCTCACGCTGATTTAAATAATAGAGGGTGCATGCATCTTGAAGGAAATACACTACATCTCCTGGGATCAATTTCCATCTTGGTTAACCAGTCAGAGGCAAAGAGGTGAAGGTGTTGATTCTGGCAACACAAGGAGGAGTGTAAGATTTTGTGGCTAGGGGGAACAAAGGTCGCCCGAGTGGGCTTGGGTATTTGTATGACAAAACCATGTGTTATTTAGTCTAACAGAAAAATCATTAAAACAAGGGTAATGGATATTGTTTTGTAGAATATTTCAATAGCAAGTAATAAGAAAAGAAATGAGAATATATTCATGTATATGTTTGGATTTTACCTATGTTGTATAGAGGAAAAGGACCTGAAATCTTGAGTATTCTAACAACAGTTTATTATTTATCTTGTATTTGCCTTTTCATTATTTAGGTGCAGGAGATAGAGGGTTTCATGTGGAAGGAAAAATGAAATGTTCATGCAGAAGGAAAGAGATATTTGGAGATTTTATACTGAAACACCTTATTTTTCAGGTGGACAAGATAACACATCAAATGGGTGGGGAAGCAGTGAGTTGTATTGGAATACTGGGGGTAGGTTTGTGAAGTATTTCTGTGCAGGCAGAGGTGTACGTGCATTCTAGCCCTCATCCTCTTCAGAAGGTGTCTTTCTTAGCGTCTTCTGAATTTGGGGTAGGAAAATAATTAATTTGGCTATACACTAATTAATTCCTTGTTATTATTTACATCGATTAAGTAAGAATAATAAAAGCCTTTAAGAATAAATCATCATTGAACTAGTGTTAGAGGCAGCATCCTAAAATGTTGATAAATGAAGACTTGCTTTTATTTTGGAGCAGCTGGATGGTAGAACTTGTTGCATGAGTTTTGAATAATTACAAATTAACTATGCATATCTATATTTATGTTGGTATTTGCAGCATTACAGAGAGAGATCTTATTTCTCAGGCAGTTCTCGATCTACATGAACATTGGAGTGATATATATGTAATACAGCTACTTCAGTGAAGCCTGTGAAGACCAACAAGTGTGTAGTAGTTTACTTAAGGACCTTGTATGACTTCAGTAGGATGAAAAGGTCTACTGGATCCCAGTACAGTATCCCAACCCCTCTTTTGCCTTTGTCAAGCCTGTCTGTTACAGCCTGATGATGTTGAGTTTCAGTGAACTGAAGTGAATGCTCTTTTCCCTTGATCTCTTCAAAGTTGTTGAACTGTGGAGCATCATGGAAGAGCTTTTTTCCTATAAAGGAAGCTCTATCTCTACAGTGTATAGTAAAATAAAACAGAAGATAGACTTTTTCTTTCACAGGTTTCAAGTTTCCTTGCACATTTTCAGAGTAAGTTGCACTGATACCACTATTTCAGTAGAAAATTTTACCAGTAATTAATACAGTGATCTGTGGATAGCTGAGGGCATAAATCATTCTGTGTTTCATTACCACAATTCAAGGCAAATGTTATCTAATCTTTAAGGTCTTAAAAGTAAGTTTAAAAATAAAATTAAAAAGCTGGATGTGGTTTGAGGGGCTCTGAAAAATTAACAGGCATGATCCCAAGCATTCTAGCTGAAGCTCTAGGATTTTTGGGATTTCCTGATGTTACCTCAACACCATTCTGCAGCTATTATGTGGTGAAGCTAAATTTGGGAGAGGTCATTAGATTTCTTACTGTCACCCCTTTCTGCATCTCCTCCTCCCCCCCCCCCCGCCGTTTCCTTGTTCAAATATGTTCTTTGACAAATTAATTTTCCCAAATAAAGGCAGCTTTCTGGCAGAAATGTTTTGGCAAGTTTGAGAGTCTAGGGGTGAATACTTGCTTACAAACCTGTTTGTTTGTTTGTTTAAGGTTGCAAATCTCGCTTGTTCGTTGTCAACAAACGAAGATGGAATGAAAATTGTCCAAATGGCAGCTAATCACATAGAGACTTTGTGTCCACAGGTATGACTTTTTCAATCAATTCCCATTACAGCGCACTGAGCATATACTGTTTTTTTGTCACACAACATAGATGTTCAGTCCTGCTCCTTCAGTCTGAATTTACATTCCATTTAGTCAGCTTACTGTAGTAATCGGAGACCAAATGATAAATCAAAGCCAAATACTCAGTTAATTTATTGTTCTCTTAGTGGTTAACATAGGAATTGTTAATAGTCTGTATTGATTGAGAGTTTTAAAAAGCTGTAAAAATTGCAATTGAAGAAACATGCTGCTCTGTTTCTGAAATTAAACTTGATTGAATGAACAGTGTAACAGGATACGCAAATTGGGAGTGTTTTTACTCTTAGAAAGCAATACATATGTTGACCTATTGAAATATTATTACCACTTGATTTGGGGTTTGTATGTGAGTGTTAAAGTGTGAATTCTTCTGATTATCACTTCAAAAGCTTGAGCTTTTGTCTTAAGCAAGTAAGTGAAGACCAGCACAGTTACAGGTAATTATTTGGTACTTACTATCTTACTAAAAGTGTATTTGCGCTCTATGTGTCACATTTAGAATTATAGAGATGTAAGACCTTCTGCAATTACATCTGTTCAGAGCAAAGATTTTACTGATCTGTGTGAATCTGTTCTTAGTGTTTCAGCCTTGAGGCTGTATAATTTCAGGATTGTTAGTTCTTTGAAGACACTGCAGTTTAGACAGTGGCCTAAATATTCCTACCATTCTGTGTGTTTGAATGCTGGATGTAATTGAAATAGAAGATGAAGAGTAAATATTAATAGTATGTTCAATTACAAGCTTGAGAAGTCCATTTTATGCCTGTTGAGTAAATGCAAGACTTGGGGAAAACCAAACTTCTATCAAGGAAGTGTGATATTCTGAAAATACCATAGATCAGTGTTTTTTCTTCAATCATTCGGTTTCAAAGTGTTTTTGTAACTTTTACAGTTCTGTGCTTAACATCCTACTCGATTTAATGTGTTACCAGTTTTTAAGAAGATTGCTGGCTTGTAAGAAGAATTCATGAATAGTTTCTTCCAGCTTGTTTCTCCAGGGGCACAAGTGCACCTTTATAATACATTATTGAGCAACCAGATGTAGCTTTTTAATTGAAAATCTACACTTCCAGTATTGCATCTGATACCAGAAACTCCTAAAATCTAATTTTGACTAAAATATTGATTTTCTCCACAGCCATTTAAGTTGCTAGGGTTTTAATTTCCTATAGTAAAATGGAAGTTTCTTCTTTGTTTTTTTTTTCCTTTTTTTTTAACCTGGAGGTAAAAGCGATGAATTTAGTTGATGATTATAGATTTGTCTAAACAGAGAATGTGCTATGCACATGATAAGATGATATTACTATTAATGATGTATTTATTGTGCAGGATTTGCTGCTTTCTTAGATAAGGACCATTCCCTGCAAAAGCAATTGGCATTTCACCTAAGTAAGAAAAACCAGAATAAGGCTCCTGCATTTTTCAGTAGATAGATCATGCTGTATCATTTAAAAATCCTCCACAGGGAAAATAATTATCTGTTAAGATCCCTGCAGGGTATATCAATTAGAGTTTGAAATGGGGAAATTTGCATGTAGAACTTCCCAGTGTTCTCAAAATATTAGATTAAAAAATGGGATTTTACGTGTTCTGAAAAATCTCTTTCTAGAAGAGAACCAGTGGTTTGGGTTGAAATCTGAAATGGTTGAAGTAAAACAAGATAAAAAAAAAAAAACCCCAAACCCCACACCCCAAACACACCAACCAAAAAACTAGCAACAAAACCAACACCCCCAGAAGACACCTTGGAATCCTGGGATTTCTGCAGATTTGAACAGCAGAACCTCCTATTTAGCACTGGGGAAAAGAGCAGATGCAGAGTTGGCAAACCCTGGGGGAAAACCTTTTAATTGTTAGACTTGATAGACATGCTTATGTTGTATTAATTATACTATACTGTAGGTAAAATGTCGAGGGTTGATTCTGAACTCTGACTGTATTTTTTTTCTCAAGTGAGATTATTAGCAAGTATTTTGACTGTTTAATAAATGAAATAAGCTATGCATGTATTTTAGAACTGATACGAAACACATAATGCCTGTTGTTCCTGAAATTGCATGAATACTTCATGAGAAATTAATTTTAATAAGACTTAATGTTAAATCAATAATAACAAACAGAATGAAGAAATAGAGAGCCTCTAGCTTATGTTTTAATGAAGAAAGAATTATTTCTGTTCATGTTAGTAGCTTTTGGTTGGGAGAATTTCTTTGAGTGTTAACAGGTGGGTAAAATCTACAATGTCACTTGTTCTGTGTGGAAGTCCATGTTACATTCCTGGTGCGCCAACAAAATCTTGACCTTGTTGAAAAGTCAGAAAAGGAAAAGAACACAGAAAAGCAAACAAACTTCTGTTGTTGAACAACAAGTATGTAAATCTGTAGGGCTGTTTTTCTAATACAGATCTTCGGTTTGTTTCCCTTATGCTTCAGTTCAGTGACACGTTTGAAGAACTTTCTGGTTCCTCTAATAGTTAATACTCTGGAACAGGCAAAGGTACCTGGTAGAGGGTAAACCTGTCAATGTAGAGATTGAAAAATACCCTAAATGTAGCATATTACCAGAGATTAGCAGACAAGGGTCTGGCTTCTCTTTTGAAATTCTTGATAGAACGTTCACATTGTATTGGGATAATCAGCTTTCAGGTGTTTCAACAAGTATGTCTAGCATACTAGGCCAACAGACCTGTGTGTTTGTGTCTAAGGAGGATCTAGCCTGTTATTTAACTGCCTTCTCTGTTAGTACTGGGTCCTCCTTCCTTATGTCTCTTAAGGTAGGCCTCCACTTTTGTTGTGTTGGGGAGCTCTGCTGAGGGATAAGCTTGAGGAATAAGGGTCCCTTCTGCAACAGGCTCTGAAGGAAGGAGGAGGTGAGAAGGAATCCATTGATCAGATCTTGGATGGAGTTGAAGGCTGTAGATATGTGACTTAAACTAGGTTAAGGATGTAGTGTTGGGGGAGAGCAGAGAAGCAACATTGAACAGGACCCGAGGTAGGTGAAGGTGTGCTTGTTCTCTCTGAAACTTGTCAGAAACGCACATAGTGGAGGTGCTGTGATGCACATAATGAGAGATAATGACATTTTCCTCCCTGAGGAAACGGGAGCCAGGGAATGCCAAGAGAGTTAATGTAAAAAGATCCTGAGCTCTATTTTTGCGGGGAAGAGTGACCTTGAACCTAGAGCTGGAACAGTTGTTTCAAAGCGGAGATCAGAAGGGGCTAGTCCTAAGGCAGCAGCTGAGAAGAGCTTCAGCATGTCAAAGGGCTCTGGCTAGAGATTTTTATTAGCATAAAGATGCCTTGGAGAGTTTTAAGGAGCAGAAGGTTTGGGCTTGTTTTGGCAGAACAATACCCGAAAAAGGGAATTTTAGCCTCACTTCCTTTGAAGATGAGATCATGCTGACTCAGACTTTGCTAGAGCTTACTGCTAGTTGCTGGAATGGCGCAGGGTGATTAGTTCTGTAGTGGGTGATGTCTGTTCTGGTACATCATGCAAGGAAGCAAAGTGCAGGAAAAATAGATGAATGTTCATGGTTTAATCTTTATTTGGTGATAAATAAACTTTGAAAAAATCATTCAATTCCATGCAATATTTTTATCAGATACTTAAAGACAAGGTATGCACTGGTACAATCAGAACCTCAGATCTTAGTATTTTTAGTGAGTTTTGGTTTTCTCTTAAGTATTGAGAGATAGGGAGAAACCATCTAGTTATAAAGCTATTAGGTGAGCAGTAAATCTACGTAACAGGAAATCCATTAGAGGATGAGTTGCCCTTTGTGTTTAAAAAATAAAAATGGAGACGAGGGAAGATAGCCTTAAAAAAGAAAAAAGAGAGTGCATCTTGAGCTATTTTAAATGTATGTGAAACTGTCACCTTGTTTCTCTTCTTAACTTGCCCCTAACTAGGAGTATATATGAGAACCTAAAGTAAATACTACAGCATATCTTAGAACTAGCTCCTAGGCTGCTGGAGGAAGTTTGCAAAGACATAAATGTCCTTCTTTGTTACAGAATGATAGAGGTCCCTCTGGAGATCATGTAGTCCAACCCCCGTGCCAGAGCAGGTCCACCCAGAGCAGGTTGCACAGGAATGTGTCCAGGTGGGTTTTGAATGTCTCCAGACAGAGACTCCACCACCTCTCTGGGCAGCCTGTTCCAGGGCTCTGCCACCCTCAAAGTGAAGAAGTTCATCCTCATGTTTAGGTGGAACTTTCTGTGTTCAAGTTTGTGCTCGTTACCTCTTGTCCTGTCACTGGGCACCACTGAAAAAAGACTGGTCCCATCCTCTTGACACCCACCCTTTAAGTATTTATAAGCTTTGATCAGATTCCCCCCCCCCCAGTCTTCTCTTTTCTGGACTAAAGAGACCCAAGTCCCTCAGCCTTTCCTCATAAGAGGTCACACTCTTCCTGATGTACCCCAGGATGCCATTGGCCTTTTTGGCCACAAGGGCACATTGCTGGCTCATGGGCATCCTGTTGTGCACCAGGACTCCCAGGTCTTTCTCCTCAGAGCTGCTCTCCAGCAGGTCAGCCCCCAGCCTGTACTGGTGCAGGGGGGTTATTCCTCTGCAGGTGCAGCACTCTACACTTGTTGAATTTCATTAGGTTTCTCTCCACCTAAGTCTCCAGCCTGTCCAGGTCTCGCTGTATGGCGGCACAGCTTTCTGGTGTGTCAGCCACCCCTCCCAGTTTTGTGTCATGAGCAAGCTTGCTGAGGGTACACTCTATCCCTTCATCCAGGGATGATATATATATTATAGCTAGTTATTGTTGATGCAGAATGTCTTATGTGGAAGACATTGATTCAATGGATATAAAATGCACGCTGAGCCAGTTAAATTTGCAGGCACTTCTCATGTGAAGTGTACACGTTTAGATAGTGATGCTGGCTCTGAGAATGCTGTCTGCCCGAGTCTTGCCTTTGCGTTCAAACGATTGAAGCTGTTGGCTAAAAAGTAGTCCCCATCACACATCACTTACTGAGTATATATGATGAAAAGTGAGTGCCTGGTGGTAGGCCAGAAACTTTGTCACGAGCGAGCATCATTACAATCTGTGGTAGATGGGGATACTGGGGTTTGTTTAAGAACTAGCGAGATCAGTTTTCACTCTGCTTGACGATACCACTTGCTCACTCATTTGTTTTCCACACAGTGTTATGTTCACTAGGTCTCAACTTTCCTTCCCAGTGGGGAGATTTCTGTACAACCTTCCTGGACTAGCAACAAGTTATGATGGTTTTGTTCTGTACATCTGCTTGCAGTCACCTGTCTTGGGTGCTACTGTCTGGATGTCTCCCAGTATTTGTTTCCATGTATTTTCCTGACTTCCAGGATACTTCCTCACTTCCAGTGCTGTTTCTCCAGCCAGGATCTTCATCAGCCTCTTTTTAGGCCCCTAAATCCTTGATTTTCGCCAACCTTAAATGTGTATGCGGAAGCATGAAGTGTGATCCAGTTCCTAATTGGTGGCTGTGTTTTGTGTTTCTACTAATTGGATGATTCAGGATATGTCAGTTTTGTTGAGATGTTAACAGTATTAAAAACTGTGTGTTTTTAAACATGTAAAAACATGTGGTATGTATTGACCTGTGTTACCTGAGCGCTGATCTCTAGCATACCTAGTGTATGGTATCTTGGGTTCATTGTTGCAATTGGTTTTTATTTTTATATTTGCTGTTCTTTCCCCTCCTACAATACTTCTGAAAAAAAAAATTATACTAATGAAAAGAGCGTATTACTTGGCACATTTCTGGAAGATACAGGTGTAATTCTCAGTGCCATCTTTTCTTGCCGCTTTAAGTGTGAACGTCTTTTAATTTTTTTTCCTCAAATTGAAGCATTTTATAAGTGTTTTTTTCCCTCATAAATGAAGAGGGGTGTCCCGGTTTAGGCAGGATAGGCCAGCGAGGGACAATAGATGCTCTCCACCACCTCTTGCTCCAAGGAGAGGAGGAAGAGTTAAAGAGATTTATGAGTTTAGAAGAAATTGAACTACTTTAATGAAATATTAATAATAAAAAGGAAATAATGACATACAGTGTATACAAAACTGCATCAAGCTCCCAGGATGACGGCTTTCCTTTGAGCTGTTTTGATTTACATGTAAATTGTGTAGCCCTTTCGGGTTTATACAGATGAATATTATTTGATTCTGTGTTATTTTTTAGAAAGTAGGTACTGTATTGAACAAACCTGAAAATTCTTGCTCACAGAAATCAGACGATATCTAATAAGTGGGCAGCATCTTTTGATGTGTTACGCTTTTCAGTATTGGAGTTTAATTATATATTTTATGATGCTGTGGCTTTTTGAAGCTAGCAGTTCACGTTTCCTGTATATTTACTTTTTCATGAGAGAAAATCAATCATCCATTTTTTTACTTGCTCTGGTACGTTAAATGGTGGGGGACACTGAAGTTTTTTATTAGCCTCATAAAAACTCTTCACCAATATCACTTTAATAACTACAATTGTTTCATCTTCTTGGCTGAACTGTCAGTGTGGCATCTCCTTTTATCTGTCTTAATACCATTTTCTTCAAATACAGTAGTCTTGTGCAAGGGCAGAAGTAATGGGGGAGAACATGGTAAATCAGTGAGTTCTTTACCATCTGCTATAAAAAAGAAAACGTATGTTAGTATCTCTAACAATATCAGACATCTTCTTAAGTACCATCTCCAGCCTTTCAGTTGAGAGAGTAATTAAAAGTACATATCATGCCTTAATAATAACATTTCTAAAACTAAAGGAAAGGTATTTTGGTGAAGTAGTACATTTTTGATGTAGGTTTTCACCATGTTAGCAAAGTCCATACGCAATGCTGTAGTTAATGAAGAAATTGTCATTAACCTTGATAGCTATGGTAGTCCGCTTGAACATTCCTGTGTTTAATTCTTTTTCTTACACCTTTGTTCCACAGCCAGTTTGATTTGGTATACATTATCAGTGCTGGTAGAGACTTGATCTCCCTCCCTACTCCCAAGCTGTTATTTCTGCCTCCTTCCCTTGTGACTAACAATAGCAATCATACAGCTACTTGGTGATCTGGATTAGGAAACTGGTGCAGCTGAGAATTAACCTGGGAAGCAAGTAAGAAGGTTAGTTTTCATTCAAGTCAGTTGCCTGATGTAGTTTGCCGTATGGATGTAGGAGCACTGCTTGCTGGCTCAAGGGAAGGAGTGAGGGAAAAGTAGTCTAAAGGAGGAGTAGGCCACGGCAGACTAATGCCAGCTTGAGCAGACAGTGGCACGGTTTTGGTGTTGGAAGTTAATGTTTGTTTTTGGTATTAGCAGGTAGCTGTTGTTACTAGCTACCAGGAGACGTGGAAAAAGTTGTTACTCTAGTTCTCAAGTATCATAATACATGATCATATTTGGATGGATGATCCAGTCTTAATATGGCGGGCAATCTGCAGAAAAGGAACATGTGCAAAACCAGCTGTGCTCCTGTTTCCAGTCTGGCTCTCTGACAAGGACTGAAAATGATAAAAAGAAGAAAACCTTTCTTGTGTCCTCTAGCATCATTTACTGACACTAGTAGTTGTACGATGTTACCTTTTTCTGTTTGTGGAAATTAAGGTTTGTTATTTTAAAAAGATGATAAAGTGTGTGGTGTTTCTAGTTGGTTGGAATACTATGGAATCCTAAAGCTATGGGCCACCAAAATGTATTGTAGGGCCTAATGCTTTATGCTCTTATACAGATAGACTTAGTTAGATGTTTGCTTTGGCTTGAACTTCTACAATAAACAGTTTGAAAGAGGGAAAAAAAATATACTGTGATTCTTCCCTGAAAGTCTCACGTTGGATGTGGCTGCTTGGCTGTTTTATGATCGTACTTGGAGAGAGAATAATTAACTACAAAATGCCTTGAGGTTTTCAGTCTCAAATTTCATCTTCCATTATCTGTTGTGTTAGAACAGAATCCTCAACAAATTCTCAGTTTGTAATACGAAATAAAAATACCGTAATAAAAAGTTGAGTAGCCTCAACTTCTGTAGCAATACAGGAGCTGTTCTGTTTTATTCTCTCTTCTGCTTGCCCCACCTGCAGTTAGTGGACGTAAGACATGAGAATGATCAAGTTTCTTAAAGTTGCTGGAGGGCATTTGTTGTAGATTCATACTTCACAAAAGTGCTGTGAATGTTTTATAAACAATTTATTCTCCCCTGTGCCTTTAAAACTTGAAAGTATTCATCCTGGAAGGGTATTTCTTTTTTATCTCTTCACGTTCATCCTTTTTTCTGAATTTACAAGTTTTCCTGAGATGCCACATTTTGTTGGTGACAGTTCAGCAGCAGAATGCCAGGGAAGGAAAGGTAGGCAATAAACCATCATTATTAGAGACTTGTGATAAAAAAAGCCTCGTGAGTCTGGGGGGGGAGGGTGATCATACAGTAGGTAAGCATAGAGTAGTACAAGACAGCAAAATAATACCATTGTTAAGAGAGGTAGTTCTGCATGGTTTTTGGAAGAGAGAGGTGGATAGCAATGGAGAGAAGGAAATATAAATAGCTATAGTATGCAGTAATGGAAATAGAGGTATAAATAGCATAGGTTGACAAGGGAGCACATTGCTGTTGTTGAAACGAGAAGCTAAAATGTAGCTAAAATTGTTTAAAGTTACTGATCAGTGTTATGATTTGCTTCATAGACAGATACTGAATACTGTGGTGTATATCTAATATAAAAAATACAGTTTGAGGACCAGTGTGTTCCGGCTGTGTGGAAAAATGCACTTTTGATTCTTGAAATTAACTATGGTATTTGTGCAATCCACCCCTCATACCTTTGCGTATCATATCCAAAACATTCCCTGGTCATTTACAGATGCTGTATTCAATAAGGCAGAAACAGAAGTGTTTGGTTTTTTGGTTACTTCAGTTTCAGTACTGCAAAATAGAGAAAGTGAAGGTACTTAAAAACTGAAATTACTAATTTCATGCAGATCCAGCACCTATAATGTGAACAGCAAAAAAAACTCCCAATGTGTTTTGTGATTTGCTGTCTGCTTCACTTGTCAGGTCAAGTGAATTAGTACTGGAAGGGAGGTGCTGTCAGGTGCATTTAAAAATCAGTCTTTAAGTCTGTTTTGTCCTCTGTCTCCAAAAACGGAAGAAACTCTCCATGCAAATGAGAACGCCAAATACTTTACTGCATTTTCAGTTCTTTTGCACTTTCGTAACATTTTAAACTAAAACAATGGGAATGTCTCTTTTTAAAAATCTTTATTGTCTCAGAATAATCAATTAGGGTCTCTGCTCAGTCTCTGAAGTGTTAAAGTTGTATGCCTTTCCTGTAGAAGATTTCCAATATAAACATCCATGTAGTCCCTATATGAAACCAGGTCAGAGTTGTGTATGGGGGTAAGAGGGCTGTAGAGGACTGTCTGGTGTGTGGGTTTTGGTTTGGTTGGGGTTTTTTGTTTGTGTTTGGTTTTGGTTTCTTCTTCAAGAGCGCACCATGTCTCTCAGCAGTGCTAGACTATGTTGGGAGGTATGCCTTTGAGTGAAGTTACACAAATTGTTTTAGTAGAGTACAAAACCTTTATCCCAGTGTAATAAAAACATATTCCTGTGTATCACTGATATCACTGCCCAAACATCAGGAGATAAAGCTATGCAGGATAGTGTTTAATAGCTAGCTTGGAGTATCGGATCAACAATGTTCATAGCATTGCTGGCTTACCTCCTGCCCCGCAATTCTGTTTGTTCATAAGGGGTTGTTTTACCTGTATGCTTGTAATTTACTATTAAGGTTCTTTGACAATAGCTTGTAATAACAATGCAAAATTTAAATCTGCCTTTAATGGTTGGTATCAAGAAGGCTTATGCTAGATTTGAGCAGTTGGCTAATATATACCAACTTTCTTTAGTGACCTTTTCTCAAAGCTTAATTGAAATTACCTAATAATCTCAAAATAAGTGAATCTGTTTTTAACTCCTAAAGTTTACTACCAAACATAATCTGTGTCACTATGAAACCAAGTGGCTCCAGTGCAGTCCCTTCTTCCTGCTTCAAATGATTGGAAAGGAGGAAGAAACAGAATCATACAGTCATTTAAATGCTAGTTGTGCCAAAACAGAGAGATATTACAAATAGGACTTTGAAATTTTATGTTGGATGATAATTTTTCCTAAATATTTTAAACCATTGCATTTAGTATTTTAGGGATTGCTGTGTTCTTATTACTGCATCATTATTTCTTGCTGGGATTTTTTAGTCTCTGAAGCAACAGGTGTCTTAATTTTTTCAGAATACAGTGTGAAAACTTATGATCATGTGTTTATCCCATCATAACACCTGTACAGGGACATCCTCATAACTATCAGTACTTGATAATGCTGCTGAGAGGGAAGTTTTTCAGGATTTTGTAAGAGAGTGCAGTGTGCTGTGGATGGAACTTTTTCTGTTTTCAGAAGAGGAGGGAAATTGTCTTGTGGAAATACAATTGTGTTTTGTCACTGATGTGTCACTTCTGATACGATGATTAAAAGATCTTCCTTAACTTTGCATCTCCTTTTAGCTATTTTCAGTGGGGGTAGATTTCACCTTTCAAATTCAGTGAAGAATTAAAGTTGATTTTATTAAAAAAAAAAACAACAAAAAACCAAGCAATTCATTTACTCTTGGAAGGTACTTACTCCTTGGGTAGAATTTGTCTATTGTCTAGAGCTGCATTATCAAAATTATCTCAATTTTTTTAAAATATATTGACTGAAATGTATTTTGTGATTAAATATTTTATATACAAGATACTCAGCTTTCAAAGATTTTAATTTGTTAGGGGTTTTTCATATCTTTTTTTATTTTAATGACTTTTTGTGGCACATGCCAAAGCAAGTGTCATATATCCCTGAGCCTTTTTGTCATTATAGTGGGGTTTTTTTGCTTGCCAGTTTGTTTTTTTGGTTAATAGTAAAAATGGATGCCTTTTTACAGAGCTTGGGGATGTCTGTGTGTTTAAGCTCCCCCACTGGATGGTTTGAGAGAAGTGCAGTGCATAGCTTGATAGAAATAAAGTTCTGCACAATTTTTTGTTGGAAGAACAAAATTAGCAGTCTGCCAACATGTTTCTGTGGTTTCTTTAGTAGTAATACTTGTGTCAGGAAATACGATTTCGTGACGTGGCTGCATTATCTATTGATCATTGTCTGTCATAGAGTATCCCTGAGAAGTGAGTCTCTCTTGCCCCAGAAGGACTCAATATTAGTAACTAAGTACATATCATATAATTATTGTGCATTACATAATTATAGAATAATTCAGGCTGAAAGGGACTATAGGATGTCTGTATCCCAACCTTCTGCTCAAAGCAAGGTCAGTGCTGAATTTCGAACTGGCTTTCTCTTAACTTTGGTCAGGTCTTGAAAATCTCTGAGGTCAGACTGCACAAACTCTTTGGGTAACTTCTTCCACTGCTTGACTGACCTTGTTGTGTGAAAAGTGCTCTTGTGTGCATCTGTGCTCTGTCTTGTCAGAGCTTCCCTCAGTTTCTGACCGCTGTCAGAATGTACTCCCACAATGCACGGCTGAGAAGAGACTGTCTCTGTCATCCTTCTAATCTTCTCGTAAGGGTTGAGGAATTCCTCTTAGGTCCTTCTGAAGCCACCTTTCTCCCGGGCTGAACAAGCTTAGTTTTCTCCCCCTCCTTGCAGGGTAAGAGCTCCAGCTCCTAATTCAGCTCGAATTAGGTTTGAGTGCAAGCCGTTTTCCATGTACATACTATTGTATAGATAGATCTTATTTTTCTGTGTGGGTATCCTGCCTTTCTCTTAGAGATGAACACCCCAGCCATGCACAGCAGATGAAGGATGTCATAATTCTGAAGGATGAAGTAGTCAGTCCCTCAACAGTAAAGTCTAAAAAGCAAACTTGCCCATGCTTTGATTAGAGTTTGTGCTTTTCGTACTAATCTGTTTTAAATAATAGTCACTGTGAACACCATGGCTTTGTTTACTGCTAGTGGGTAAAGGTGGCATAGCTTGGCCAGTGAAGAAAAGAAAATGAGGGACAGAATGTGAAACAACCAGAAACATAAATTCAGTGTCAGAAGCCTCTTTTTACGGAGACTACTTCTTTTTACGGGGATCTTGTTTTGAAAAGCGTGAATTAAGTTCTGAGTAGAAGACTGTAATCTCAGTTTCTGCATTTCTTGCTTTTTATGTGGTAGCTGCTTTTGAGATGCTGTTGCATGTAATTGTAGAAGATAACTGCATACAGAAAACACAGTGCATTAATTCTGGTTGAATAATGCTTAGAGCGGTAGATAATGACTAACAGCTTTTGTTTGTTAGTACATCAGATGAACTGTGACACGTCCACCTCTGTAGCAACCTTCTATAGAGGCAGGATTATAAGAATATCAGTGGCATAGAAATCTGTAGGTGATTGAAGGGTTGGTTACCGATGTTGACAAAAAGTGAGATAAACAAAATGGATGCCTGAGAATTCAGTTATAAATGAGAAGAGGCTTAAATACACTACCCCCCTTCAGCTGAAATCATACACAGTTACGCTTGGACTGTAATTACATGTAGACTTAAAAGGTATTACTAATCTACCAGACAAATAAAATGGTTTTATTCTGCTGTAGTCACTGCCATATCAGACTTTCGCCCTTGCTTTTTTCCTTGTTTTATTTAATTAAAATGCTGATCCAAGTATCTTTTAATGTTACTCTAACCCTGCTATGCACTTCTTATTCTTGTGTTGTCTCCTTTTGCCTGACCTCAGGCTGGATCCTTACCTTACGGCACCATCTCACTGAACATTGCTTCCCTCGCTTTGCCTTGTGTGACAGGCCTGCAATTTTTTGTTTTTCAAAGAAAGGAGTAACTATCCCATAGTCTAAGGCTACCCATAAACGCCAGCCAGGTTGGTTTTTTGGTTTTGTTGCTGGTGGGTTTTTTGTTGTTATTGCTGTTGGGTTTGGGTTTTTTTGGGTTATTTTTTTTCCCGATTTTAACCCATTATGCACAGGAGTAGCTCCCTGAAAGGTATATCTACTGTTTATGCCTCAAATCTCATTTTAGCTTACCTTTATTTTGCTGTAGTCATCAGCTGTTCAGAAGCTAGTTAGTAGAAGATATGTAGGATTCTCTTATTATTGTCATCATTTCTCTTTATCCTCAAGTTTCCTTGAATTTGCGTGATCTTCTGTTATTACTCTGTTAACTTCTTGAGACTGGCTTTCGTTTCATGGAGTCTGTAGAGTATGGTTTATCCTGTACTTGATGAGGACATATGTATGTTACTGCAGTACAAGTAATAATGCTGTCCTCAGCTAACTTGTGCTCAGAAGTGCAAGGAGATATTTGAAAACTGTTAATTTGGCTCCTGGCGATATGCCCAAGCAGTAGAGCAGGAAGAATAACAAAATAACAACTTAGAGTTTTTAATAACAGTAGAGCAGGAAGAATAGCAAAATAACAAGGACAAGATTTGAGGAAAAAGTAATGATAGGCAATGATGGAATTAGAGCAGCCTAAATATGCTGTAATAAGATAGAGTAAGGCTATATTTAATTGGGCAGCAACGAATTATAACCCTGTTTTAGATCAGGGAATGTTGATGACTTCAGATTAGTTTTGTTCTCATTGTTTCTTGAGGTCAATTCAGATTATGATAAATTTATCCCATAAGTGATAATTGGAGTGAGGTAGAAAAGCTAAGCTCCATAAAGCCTGAGAAATTGACTAAAACTCCTGCAGCTAGGCCTCTTCTTGGTAAGAATGTAAGAGCCCTGGTGTGAAGAATGTGGTTTTTTCCTCCTTGGTTTTTCTTTTTTTCCACAGGAAAAGAGGGTTTAAAAATTCCATTTCACTTGTGTGATAATGTTTCTGTTCAAGTTTTTTAGACCATACTGAGAATACCCCAGTGTAAATCATACATGTTGTGGATTTTTGGGGTGTTTTTTTGTATGTGAGTACCACTTGTGGCTTCACAGTTTTTTGTAATTTCTGGTTATATTTTGTTTTGAACATCACTAATATTAGTGATGTTCAAGTATTTTAAAGGATTTTGAACACATACATCATATAATTTAATAAAAAAACAGATAAAGCTTCTTGTCAAGTTTGATTTTTATAAAATCACATTTAAACAAAACGAGATAATATGATTCAACAAAAGAACATGAGACTGACCTTAGTGAACAGCATTGTATTGCATTGTTTGGATGAGCAAAAGTGACTAAAGTGACTATTGCCTTGTGCTTGCTTTTTTTGTGCCTGTTGGATCTGGGGTGCATAGGCCTCTACAACACAAACACCAGAATGGTTAATGCCTCCTTTTTCAGTCATACTGGAAGTGTCCAACAAAGACGTTCATGACTGCAGGTTTGGAACTACTTACACATCTATACAAAGGAGCCTGTCATCATTGCTGCTCCTAATTTAATGAATCTCAGCTACCGGGGCAGTTCCAGACAGAACAAAGCTAATAGTATACCTGTGCTTAAGCAAGCTTTAACAGTCCTGCTTAACCCTTAGATCTGTCATCTTGAAGGCAAAACAGAGACCTGTGGTCTGTACCCTGCTCTGCAACTTAACTGTCGTAGGATTTTAATTTCATCAGTATCAGTCTGAGTTGTTTTATGAAATATAGGTGTCGTCACACTTCTGGAGCCACAATTATTCAAAGTGGAATTAAGTCTTTCCTTAATAGGATATTGAGCATTAGAACAATTTACCTTGAGAACCATAAGGAACATTGTCACCTGAAATATTTGACTCCTTTCTGTGGAATGTAATTGATTTGACCTCTAGGTGTAAACTTCCTGAGGGAAGCCTTAGGCAAATTCTATGATTTGTGTTATTTAGGTGGTCAGCCTAGCTGATTTGTGGATCTTGCATAGCCGTAGAACCTGTCAGTCTGTGTGTGAGCACAGTCTCTGTACCACTGGATGAGGATGCCTGCCTGTGCTGTAGTTTTTGCACGTAGTGAAGGTTTTCGGACTTTATTTCCAGAGATACCTGGAGTAGTCTAGATTTCTAAATTCACCCATTTAATAAAGTTGACTACATTCTGTACCAGTTTTGGTGATCTTCCCAAACAGTTTTCCTCTTTACTGCATTTCCAAGATAAAAATTTGATGGTTCTTCTGTTACTGAAACAGCTTTTACGTAGTCTTATCTTTGGCAGAGCCCTAGTAAGTACACAAAAGCAAAGAAGAAAATACAGGAAGAAAAAGTCTTTAATATAATAAAGTCTTTAATAGAATGTCTTTAATAAAATAGGTCTTTAATATAATAAATAAACCAGAAATAGGGTTTGACTTTCAGATAATCTTATTGGAGGCTTGAACAGAAAAGTTATAAGTTACTTGTGTAGTATTTCAGTTGTGATGGACCCATCTTAAAACCTAAACTGTTCAGTTAGTGGGGTGAGTGGAAGTAGGGCCAATGTGACCTAAGAATTATTGAGGTGAAATTTTGAGCCCCTAGCTCAGAAAACTGATCCTGTGAAATTCGATCAAGCATAGTAGGAATGAAAACAGCAAAGTCTGAACCCTTGCAAACTTCTTATGTTTAAGAGAGTGTTGGGAGAGCTGCTGTAGAGACAAACAGAAATGGGCTTTTATGTATTACAAGAACTTTCCCTATACAGTGTATCTTTGGTATTGATGTTGAAATAAAGAAACCAGAGTTTATTTCTCATATGCAGCTGTGGAATATCCAAATGTGATCAGATGTACGGATCCTGTTTTTGTTTAACAAGCTCGGAGGGTATTTAATCAGGTGCTGGCACTTGACCAGACTTTCTTCCAGCTTTGTAGCTCATGTCCTGTACCCTTTGGGCAGTGGCACTGATAGAGTTATACAGCCAACGCTCTCAATGCTTTATTGCTAGCTCATGCTGTAAACTGTTTAGGTGGATGGAGGAGGGGGCCTAACACTTGCAAATTGTGCAGAAGTCTGTGTACTGCAAAGCCTGGCTTCATGAGGACTTGTGTGCGTACTTCTCATGGGTGGTGTGAGAGAAGGCACCCCAGTTACACTCTTTCTGAAAGCTGTTTGCAAGTTTGCCCATCTCACACTATGGCTCATGAAGCAGTTCTGAGATCGGAGCAAGAGAGAACAGATCTGCTCCTTCTGTCTTAGCTGAGTAGTATTTCTTCATGCTGGCTGCAGATCTATGCAGTCCACATCCTAGAATCAAAATTTGGGCTGGATCTCCACTTGAGAGAAGCTCAAAATCTTAATTGTAAAATTCATGGCATGTACAGGGATTGGCAGTGAAATTTTTTTTGGTTTGTTTTGCATAGTAAAAAAAGTGTCATGAATTGTGTAGAATTATATGGTGGCTGCTTGAAGGATGCTTCCCAAAAAGTGCTCAAGGATTTATATATTTAATTTATAACATTTTCAAGCATTTGTTTTAACAAATAAAGGAAATAGTTTGTATTACTGGTGCAACTGGAAGTCAGTTGAGACTGGCTTTAGCGCAGTATGTTACTGCCTGCTTTGAAGTATTTATTCAACATGTATGTTTAGTGCCAAAGGTATTACTATAACGGAGGAAAAAACTGAATGCTTACCTTTATAGAAGTGAGCCCTAATAAGCTCATAAATTCCTTGCTTTAAAAAAAAAAAATCAACAAAAAAACCCTGTGCTTGCGGAACCTTCAGTAGAAGCGATGTATGTAAATGGAAATTTAAGCTTTCAGCAGTTTGAGTAGTCTGTTGACTTATATATGAGAAGCCGGAAGCAATTGCCTATGAAAGCATAAATAAATGTCTGCAGGAAGAGACCCTTCATTTCCAAAGAAGTGATGCTGCAAATGAATAGTGCATGTGGGAATGTAGGCAGAGGTTTTATTATGGTAGTTTGCTTATGCCTAGGGGATAGACACCTTTGTTGGTGTCTTTGAATAGGGCTTCAAAGTCCCTGGTGACTCATTTTTAATGTCTACATTCTGATGAGGTATAAATGATCAACCTTTTAATCTGTGTCAGCGTTGCTGCGCTATTGCTATTTTTCAAATGTTAGAAATGATATGTGATTTTAGGACTGCTCCAAGCTGCAGTTAACATTCATTTGGGAGAGCTTCTCTTCTAATCTCCCTGGAAATTCCTATGATTCTTTCCTGCCTTTTATTGCAGGAGAGAACGTTATTTACAAACTAAAATGTAAGACACCTTCTGCACATTCAACATTTTAACCGTATATGTTTCCTGGAAATTGCATTTAAAAGAAACAATAAATGAGAGTGGGGAATTGGGATTGTGTTTTTCACATAAGAAGCATTAATGGTGGGCCTGCGTTTAGGGATAGGATCGTACACCATCAAGACAGGTCTCCTGCCAGGTGGTACAGCTGATAAATGCGTTTGTTGCAGATTTTTGTAGATCTGGAGCATGAATAAAATAAATTGTGTAACACATAGCGGAGGATCTATGTTGAAAGGATACCTGAAAACTGTGGGGGAAACTGTGCTTAGCACAAACCAAATTATAATCAGAAAAAGAAGAGGAGGAGTCAATTCTAAGTCATTATTGGGCCTGGCTAGAGCAGTGTTCTGTCACCTGTTTGTAACATCTACTATTTTAAAAGTCACTGGCTTTAAGGACTGCATGAAATCAAACTCCTTTTAAACAAGCCTTTAGACTTGTGAGCTGGACTTTTTAAAAATTGTTTCATGGGCAAACTACTGAAACCACAGCCGGCAGTGATGGATTTTTGACATCCTTTTCGTTCTCTTATTTATTTATTTATTTATTTATTTATTTAAAGGACTGTTCCATATTATCAGAGGTACAGATCAAGTGGTGATGACTATTATCATCAGATATTTTAAACAATAGGCTGTGCAGCTTTAAAAAAATACTGATCAGACTCAGGACTCAGACTGTAATTGCTCAACTGTTGAGCACTTCTTTCCTATAGCATGCGCTTTTTGCATTTAATCAGAATTAACTTGATTCTTTACTAAAAACCTTTAAATTCTTTTCTAAATATGGGTAGTTTGATAGCATGTTCTTTAAGGTAGCTGCATGGTGCTGTGCTGTATATAATTAATTGTCAAAAAGCTGAAAGTCTAATGAATTAATTTGAGTAGCAGTAATTTTGAAAATAGGGGAAATGACAACTTCAGCTTTATTCAGTGTATTTTGTGATTGTCTGCATAACCTTGCAGATGTTTTGCAGCTAATTCAGTAATAATTCTGAAACTGTGGCTCCTGATGGGTTACATTCAGACAACCATTAAACAGTGCTTAAATATATTTATTATGTCGTTATTTAAAATTAAGTAACAACTGTACAGTAATTCCATTCCTGTTTTGTGAATATATGTAGTAAACTATTCTGGTATGTTGGTGTGATATTGCATGGTGGTGCTATTTTATGCAATGTGACATGTTAATAATGTAGTCTTCCTCAGTTCATTAATTAGTGTGCTTAATATTTTAATCTAAAGCAAGTTACTATTTTTGTATGTTAGAGAATTTAAGGTAAACGGAGAGCTTTTTGCGTGTGAAAAGTTGAGTTAGTGTTTATTTGATTGGCTTGGGTTTTTTTTGTTGTGTTCTTTTTTGACTTTTCCCTTTCCTGCAATGTAAAGATTATTCTTTGCTTTTCATGATGCACATGGAGTAGCTATGCAGCTCCTCTCTTTCTCTTCGGTTTCTCTCCTTATCTAGACTGAATTCAGTTTTTTCAGTGTTTTCTCACTGTTACGTGTTTTTACATCTACGATGATATTGATGCTGCTCTGTCTTCAGTGGGAGAGAAACTCTTTGTTTCTTTGTTTCTCTTTGTTTGTACTTTCTCTTCTCTTTGTACTTCTTTTTCTCTTTGTTTGTACTTCTTTGTACTTCTCTTTCTCTTTGTTTGTACTGTCTGGAAGCATGGTGCCCCAAAATGGATAGAGTATCACACTTTAAAAAATTGATTATCCGGAAGTACAGCAAAGCATTTCTCTCATGTTTTTTTTCAGATAAACAATATTGGGAAGGAAAAAACAAACAAACAAACAAAAAGGTCAGTGTAAGGTTAGTGAAGGTTAATGTTCAGCTTCTACCCAGGATATGTATTAGTTTAGTTTATATAAAGTTTAGCTATAGCATCAACAAAAAGCTGTATTAGGGAAAAAAAACCTCTAGCAAATTAACTGATTGAAGAAGTATCTGTGGAAGTAATCACTTAAGGAACCAGCACCTCCATCTTTTCTGGGAGAGGTGGAATCTATGTTCTTCATGTGAACATAGTTACTATGTTTAGGCCTAACTGATTTAGAAATATGTCTGCTGCTTTTATATAGATGTCGTACATGTTACGTCCCATGCCACTGATCCCAACAGAGATATCTGTTGTCCTGGCAAAGCTTTCCGCTTTCACATGCCAGAGGCTGATAATATCTTTTTTAGTGAAGATACTCCATAATAAGCTCTGTGATAACAGTTGTTGAAGAGTTTAAACTCAAAACTTAACGTTGCATGCCGTACAGATAAGTGTGTACGTAAAAACTTTCTGGTATCTTGCAAACTGGAGTAGTGTGAATTCTCCAACTAAACATAAAACATTGGGATTTTTGCTATCCTATTCCATTAGTGTCTTAATTTATGAAGTTAAAATGGAAGTTAGCCTAAGCTACATCTGCCTGGTATTCATGGTGAGAACGGAAACAAAAGCTATGCAACGCTTTTGCTTAGAGAACAGAAGCGCTACTCTGCAATTCTAAGTAAAACATACCATTTTATTTCTGAATACATAATTGTTTAGATGTCGGATTTGTTTGTTTTTTTTTTTCATTACAGGTTATTAATGCTGCTTTAGCTCTGGCTGCCAGACCAAAAAGCCAAGTAGTGAAAAACAACATGGAGATGTATAGGAGTACATGGGAGAATCACATCCATGTTCTTACTGAAGCCGTGGATGATATAACAAGTATTGATGATTTTCTTGCTGTATCAGGTATGATAATTTTCACAATCTGATTATTCTTTTATATGCTTTGAAAACTTTTCATAACATTTCAAAAGGAAACCAATGGAAGATTAGTTTGTGTAAGGTTTTGTAAAGCTGTTGCCTCTGTTTAGATGTCCCCACACAGTAGGTGTCCCTACTCTGCACAATGTACAGCTCAGTAGAAGTAACTTGAACAAACTGTAGGTGCGTGAAGTAGAATGGCTGCGTTACAGTGGGTATGTTTATCAATCATCACAGGTTCGTTTAGCTCTTAAGTTTCAGAATCTTCTCTGCAGCTGTGAGGTCTCCTAGAACAGGAAGTGTGTATCAGTGTGCATATACATAAAACAGGAGATTCTCACAATATTCCATGCTCCAATTACTGTGGAACCAAGTTTTTGACTTGTCTTAAGTTAGTGTAACATGGAGAGGAAGGAATAACTTGTCTCATCTTCATTAAATGTGGTTTAACTTCTGTGTTTGCTTATGGCCAGGGGGCACTGAGCTTGCCCGTTTTCCTTTGGGCTTAATTCCATTTATTAGGATTATTTGGTCTATGCAGCAATGTAGTACATGAATAGTTCTGCAGATGTTAGTAGTTTGAAACCATTATAAGTGAAGTCAGAACTAAGTTCATTTTCCTAAATGATTCTTTGCTCACTAAACATGAGGGTGGACTCTTGTCTAAAAGGGACCTTGGCTTGGATATTTATTGCTCTAAAACTTACTTGTACAGCTTCAAAAATAGCACCTTTACTGTGGTAACTGGAAGCTGTTGGACTGGAATCACCATAATTCAGTAGTGTTTTTTTCTTGTGATTGGAATGTGGATATTGCAGTGCAAAAACCGTAAGCAGAAATTAGGCGCTTTCTGGGTCTGAAGAATTGGCACGAATCAGTTGCTGCCAGCAAGAGAGAAGAGTCATAGTTCACCTTCCTATTACACTCTTGTGCCAGTGTGGTGTACAGACTTATGGAGGAGGTGTAGGGAAACAGCTGTCCTTCTAAATGGAATTGTGAAGAGCATGCTCCAAGTGTGAAGTGTGCAAGGAATTCTCTAAAGCTGAAATTGTGGAGGCTAGAAATGTGTTTTAATCTTAATCTTTCCCTTGGAATTGAAGAACGCATTGTCTTTCCTAGCATCAAGAGATACAGTGAGATACCACAGCATCAGAACAGAAGTTGCCTTTTAATGTAAACCTGTGCAATCAGAAACTACTTCTAATTCATGGAAAGCAGCAAAAGATAGATTGTTACCATAAAACTCTTGGAGAAAGCAGTTTTTGTGTGTCCAAATGATCTTGTGGCCCCAACAAAAACAAGAGGTCATGTATTTTGCTGCCATAATCTTGTAGCTTTTATTTGATTTCAGTGAAGCTTCCTCAGTTTAATGTTAACAAAAATAGACAATAAAAAAGAAACTTACTTTATGCCATTTTTCCAGAGGTCCAGTTCTAAGGAAGTAATTTACTGTTAACACGGAGCAAATATGCAGCTTCACTTCTTTCCTGACATTATAGCTTCAGATCTGAAGCCCCTGCTGCTACTGCAGTTTCTAGACTTGGAAGGGATCTTCAATAGTTGATTAGGATTCAGGGTGTCAGGTGAACTTCATTAACATGTAGTATAGCATGTGAGAAATGGCAAAATAGGAGAATAGAATCAAAGAAAAAAAAGACATTGGAAGAGAACTCTGGAGATTATCTACAAAAGCATCTTGCGCAGAGCAGGACAAACTTCACATTTCCTACAGAAATTTCATTTCAAATGTCTTAGTTGTACATGATCCAAATCTTGTTTTTCCTTTGGTCTTAAAGATTAGTATACAGCAAAACTTAAGGAATGCAACACGTAAGCAGTTATTCACCTACTGCAATAATATCTAAAAAAAGTCTACTTGATCATTCCCTTCTCTCGGTTGCATCACTGAAAGAAGAATGCAGTTAATCTGAGGCAGAGCAACTGTAGTAAATTCTTGTAAATGTATTGTTAGAGAAGTTTTTAGGATTATATAAAAGATGACAAAGTTTAAAAATAATACTTAGGGTATGGTATCTGTACCTTGAAAAGAGATTTATTTCATTTACATTTAATTTCATAGATCTGGAAAAATATCAATAGTATGCCGCTTATAAAAGACTGAAAGCAGTTATTAAATTGCTTAGGTCTTTAAAAAAGATTTTTCGTGTTTATTTTGTCAGTTGTGTACACGTTCTTTGAGAAGTAAAAAGGGGAGCTCTGCCTCTTTAGAATCTAAACCGCTACTAAAATGAATCAGAAAAACTGTATGTATGTGTACGTATGTGTACATCCATATCTATGTTCCTGTATGTATAAACACACATTTACATAGAACTATATAATAATCTGGGCTTTCTGAATCACTGCATGGCTTTTCTAAGCTGATGGTACTGACTGGAGTTAGGACTTCCGGAGTGGATGCCCTGTGGTAATACTGTAGTTGTGGTGAAAATCATAATGCATATAAATCAGAAAGCATACCCTTTCTGATAGTAGAAGCTTTACATAAGCGTTTCATTTGTAATTGTTTGCTTAAAATTATTTACTAAACTGAGCAACTGAAAGTTATAGGAGCAAACCACTTTGATTCAAAAAAACCCTGCAATTAGCATTATTGTAAAGCTCTTCTTGTTTTCAAGTATTTCAGTACCTTAAATAAATATTGAAGTGGATAGAAAGCACCAACTTTGTTATTTACATAACAATATATTTCAAAGTATTTTGACGATATATTGGTGTTTCAGAATTTGCTTCAGAAAAAGTAAGATGCCTTCTTACTGCTTTTGCTGAAATGCATATAATTCTCTGAAATGCCCATGTGATTTTTCTTCCTCTTGGGTTTCAGTCTGGTACTGCTGCAGCACTGGGGGGGAAGGAATTATTATTCTTTATTATTTCTGTGTAGTACTCGGACAGAGTAGTTGAAAATTTTTTGTAAGAGGTCCCTGGCAGAAGCATCCTAGGTTGTTAGACTCATTGCTGAGTGAATTTTGTAGCAGCTCAATTTCTCTTTGGTAATTTTCTTCCCTAAGCTGTTTTGGTTTTTAAGTGCTATTTTTGGGATTTTTTTTTTTTTTTTTTTTACATTCTTTGGAAGAACTGTGTGAGATGGACGTTGGTGTCTCAACGCTGCCTGCGTGCATTGTGTGTGTTCCTCGTAGGCTTTCTGTTGTATGAGGTTGTAGAAGTTTTTTAAGTTTCCTACAGTTCTTTGCCCCCTTACTCTCCTACACTCATGAGTACTGTTGATTTCACTAAACAGTTCTGTTAATCTTACCAAAGCTTACCCTTAAGAAAACTTTATTTATGGAGTCATAGTCTTTCCATATAGTTCCCTCTGAATAAAAGTATAGCCTTTGTTATGAATCATAACCTCTATTCTTAACAAAAGCAATTCTCAAATAAGTGGTATTTTCTTTTTGGGGGGCAAAATCTGATGAGCATTTATTTTTCAATCTACAGCTGAATGCATTTCCTAAGATTAGTTTAATCTCCCTTTCTTTTAATTCCATACTCAGTGGACAAAGGTATGTCCATTTATAGATACTTGGGAGAGGGTCACTTGTTCGGCTGGATGATTCAGTCTTTTTCTCCTCAAATACAGAAAAAGTATTAGAATAACATAAAATTTTATGGATTCTCCCATTGATCATCCAGCCTGATATATTTCTTGTTGGTAGCTAGATTTCTAATAACCTCTGAAGTTTGTTTTTTCAAGTCTGTAGCAGATCCCTAGCGCTATCCAGTCCCATACAATAAAAGCAGATCTTTCATACACTTCTCCAAAATGACTTTGAATCAGATGTGTTTTTTTAAAAATCATGCTATCCTTTTAGTACCTCTTGACTTTTCACATGCAGTTACGTGCAACTACATTTCCAGTTTTGTAATATTCTCTGAATATCACACATTCTTCCTTATCTCTGCCCTGTAGTAGATTCTCTGCTGTTGAACCGTCATTCTTTACTATCCAGCGTCCCATTCTGTATAAAGGTATTAATTCTTCAGAAATAACTTTCTTTATGCTGATTTTCCTTTAAATCTCATCATACTAATTTATCCAGGATTATGTCATAGTCTACCCAGTGCTGCTTTTTTCTTTTTTTTCTGGGACCTCAAATCTTCTGAAACAGTAATTTATATTAGCCATTGCAGTCTGAGGATGGAAACAGGCCAAGATGTGCAGGTGGTAACATGATGTGGTAACATCTTTTTGTTACATTTGAAGGGAAGAGAAAGCTTTGTTTTGTAGTATAAAACTCCTTTTTCTTTTTGGAAACAGAAGCAGCAAACTTCAAGGTGAAAATAGGTTACGATTTAATTTGCATTAATTGATGACATTTTGAGAGAGAAGGATGCTGAGCAGCAGAGGTAATTAGCATAACTCACCCTGTCCTGCTCTGTGCATTCTGTCTGCTAAGCAGAGGTCATGGTTCTTTTAGGATCTGTGTGATGACTCACACTGATTGTCACAGATCAGCAATGAAATTGGCATCCAAACTAAAATTGCAGTCATTGTTCCAGCTTCAGGCACTCTTCTGCTGATGGAGGGGTGAGAGGGAAGGAGGTGTTAAAACATGAATTGTTCTTTGTGTTAGGGTCATGTTGTGCCGGAATCACACTGAATGATTTCTTCATTTTTTGATATATACGTTATTATGTGATTCTGTTTAATAATGGTGTTCCATAAATAAGTTGGTCATGCAGTAGAGAAGCATTGTACGATAAACAAGTTAGTTAATGTAAGGGAAAACAACTTATCTGTTCACAGTATTCATTTCTAATGTGTATTCATTAGCAAGTTTCTTAATTGTTTTGTGTTTTCTTCTTCTGTCTGGAGTGACTGAGGCATGTTGATTTTCTTTTATGTAGTTATTGATGTTATTTTCCCCAGGTTAATTGCTAGAAGGTTTGGCTGGTAGAACTGCTTGCTGCCCCATTGGTTTGAATTGGGTGACAAATTCTGGACAGGAGACAACTGGAAAGGAGAATGGAGATTAGATACGATAAATTTTGCACATCTTTGTGTATCATGCCTTCCTGCCAGAATACAGGTTCTAATTCTCATGGCATCATCTGTCCTTCACTGTACTAAATCAGCATCTGGAAACAGACTGTATTTTTGTGCTCTTTGCGCCATTGCTAGAGAATGAATCATACGTTTCAGATCTAGTATTTTTACCCTTTGCACACTGAAACTTGTACAACTAGCTATGTAATATACTGATGACAGTGGTCAAGTTGAATTGTGATACTAACCTCACCAAAAAACTTCGGAAATCAGTCTTCCCTCTGTTCTGATGATCATATTGGATTTCTGCATGTTAAAAAATTGCTACAGGTATGAGCCTAGACATGGCGAGAGCTCTTTGCTAGAGGTGCCATTTAAAATTAAGGTCATTGTAAATGCATAGTTAAGAGGCAAATGATAGAGCATTCAGAAGTGCTGAAACTGTCTTTAAAGTTTAGTGGAAGAGGATCCATATGTTGTCTACATGCCTTTTCAAACATATTAATCCAACTCTATAAAATCCTATTTACCCTTATCTTTTTCACTCATATTCCACTGGAAGTTTTAGATGCGCTGGCAAAATTATTTAATGCCAACTACTGAAATGCAGTTAAATTTTTTGAAAGGTTATGTCTAATGTTATAGCATTTCAAAGTTTAGAAGACATTTTAGATGTGATTTCTTCTCATTTTATTCCATAATCTCTTCAGTTCCATATTAGTGTGCCTTTCCACTGAAAATTTCCCATTTCCTTCCTCCTCACCCCAGAATCTTCTAATTTTTCCGTTTGAAGTTTATCTTCTAGAACTTCTAGAATCTCCTTCCTCTCTACACTTCCATTCTCATTTAAAAAAAACAACAACCAAAAAACCCAAAAGAAACCAAAACAAAACCCACAAGACCTAACACCCCCACCCCTCTCCCACCCCCCCAAAAAACCCCAACTTCTGCAACATTTGAGTACATTTCAGGTAAGGCTCTAAAACTTTAATGCTTTGTTTCCTAATTTAATGGAACCACTTGCAAACAGAAACAGTGCATGACATCTCTGGATTTTTTCAGGTGCATTTTATTCTGTTGTGTTTTTATTCAGTGATTTAGGAATGTATGTTAGCTTTCATCTGTCTGAACACCTACACTAATCCTGCATTAAGGAAGGTGCTAGTCTGAGGTTGTTGCAGTTCAGGTACTTCTCCCGGCAGAACTTTTTGTGCTTTTCCAGTCACTTGTTCTATGCCAAGGGACACAGTTTTACTTAAGGCCATATATAAAGTGTTGGATGTAATTTGGTCTAATCAGATTAGTATGTTATTTCATTGTTTTGAGGGTTTTGCCTTTGGGGTTGTGTCTTCCTCTTGAGCTTTTTTTTTTCACAATTGTTTTCCAGGAGCACGTCCAATAAGTGAAATCATCTTCCATGACAGAACAGCTAGAGACCACCCAGTAGATTTTAAGGAGCATCACTGAAGAGGTTACTTATTTTCTACCTATATTGGCTAGCAAATAGTTGGGTGTTTTTGTTCTAGGGAGAGTGAGGACTGTTGAAACATCTCAAACTTTGCTACTTCAGATATTTGCGGTAACTCTGCTATTGTAGTACTATAACAAAGTACGATGAACTCATCAAAACCATGAATAATACCATTAAGGCTGTTCACTTCAAGTCATGCATCACTGCAATTATAGGAGTGATTGCATGTTTGTGCATTTGTGTGTATGTGATTGAATTACTGTGGTTAAAGCACTCTCATTTCTAATTTTAATTACTCTAAATTTATGGTAGTTGGACTTCACCTATGACTTGTAATTGAGCAGACAGGTATTACATGAAGACAGGACTCGGCTTTGGTGAGATTTGTTTCTATTGACTATGGTTGCTTTTTTATTAACCCCTAAAGCAAATAAAAATAAGACTGTTCACCTTTTTCTTTTTAAAAATCAGATCATAAAAAGCATGAAATGCGTTTATGCCACATCAAATATAGTAAGTGAGTATGTTTGTCTTTAGCTTGAAATACTCTGCTGTGTGCCACAGTAGAGTGAAGTCCATCTGTGGAGGTGGCCTGTAACCATCAGTGGTCTCTACCATTGCAGCTAGGTTTAGCGGTGTCCTAAAACTCCTTTCCTTCACCGAAGTCTTCAGAGGCCAAGGCACTGCTGGGTCATGTGCGTACTTCCCTTAAACTCCACATGCAGGTTTTATTTAAAAATCTTATGCAACTTCTAGCGATATTTATATACCACTTACCTGCACAGAGACATCCTGCTTCATTTTCATCAGTGCACACGTAAGCGCAAGTCACAGAATCTTGGGCCTGTTGATTCTGTTGCCATGGAAATTCCACTGAATTCCTTGTCCCTGATGGTTTCTGCTGCTGGGGAGTGTGGGAGGCCTTTAAGCCTGTGTAGAAGGACCTCTTTCTGGGTGACCATTTCATGGGTAAGCCGTGGGATTTGTTTTCCAGTGCCTCCTGTGTGTTCCTTTGTGTATGTGGTTTGGATCATAGAGGATAGGTTTGGGGTTTTTTTTTGGGAGGAAGGGTAAGCCCTTGTTCTGGTTCTTCTTGAACTGCTGTGTAAACTGCAATCACACTATAACATTTTTCACATTCTAGAATGCAAGAGAGAGTCTGAAGTTTCTTATGAAATGCTTTCAGTTTGAAAAAAAACCCCATGCGATCCCCCCCTCCCCCCCCAAAAAAAAACAAAAACAAACAAAAAAAAACAACCCACAAAAAGCCCTTAACAACCAAACATGTTATTTATGGGTGGGAGAACACTGGGAGAACACTCATTTTACTATTTACAAAGATAAACATTATAGTGCTCATTTACTAATACCATTCATTTCTTCTTTATGGATACTGAAAAGCTCTCATTCAGTTGAGACTCTGGGATTAAGAGATCTAAGGTACTCTGTGGTGCTTTTTTGGAAAGCTGAGATTACCCTTTTAATTTTGTAATGTTGCTATATCCATCTTCTGTTATGATAAAAAATAACCCACTTGATAACTAGACCTCAAATACAATGAATCGTAAGGCCAGGCCTCAATCTGTAAGTATCTGTAGTATTAAAGTTTAGATTTTGATCTGGTTCATGTTTCACATCACTTTGGACAGTTACAATCATTAAAATGGTAATCTAGACAGTTGAAGTCAGTAAGTAAACTGCAAAATACGCTGTAAATACTTGGACAAGGAGTAAGGGAATCATTCAGATTTCTGGGTTGCTATCTCTCTTGATTTAATTAGTTTTCCATCAGTGGTTCAAAGTTCTGTTTCAGTTTATCACTATTTTTCCAGTCTATGTAGCATGTTTACAGATGAATGCATTGCAAAAATTGCCAATTACAGATTCACTCTTAGCATAGCTATGGAGATAGGGAAAAACCCAAGATGCTATTCAGAGACTTAAGATTAAATTTAATGTTTTCATGCTGTTTTTTTGGCACATGCAATAGCAAAATACCATGCCGTGCTTTTTGAAAGAGAATAAACATAAGAATCTAAGTAGAGATGTGTATGCACTTATTTATGGTGAAATGATATGCAAACAGGAAGGTAAATTACACAGTAGATTTCAATACCATTTATCTCTAGTTTGTTTGGCCTGATTATAAGATGCTTCAGGATAAATATGAATTCACTAGCCTAAAACAATCAAGCTCCCTCTTCATGACTGTCACCTGGAGTGTAAAAAATTGGCTTTGAATTTTTCCCATTTTGATCAAGACTAAAGGCTTGCTCTATGTGTCGCTGAGCATGAAAGTTTACTTATGCTGGTATAGCTTTCATCAGTCATCAGCTTAATGACCCACCAGAAAGCTCTGTCAAAGCCATCATATGATACCGTCCTTGCTGGGCATGTCCTTCACTGTCTTCTGTGCTTTCTTTTATCCTGTTTGTCTTCCATAACATTACATAACTGTTATTTCAACATTTAGAGCTTAGTTTTGTGAAGAGGTAGAGGTTTTTTTATTTTGGTTCTGCTGCTTACTGAAATGGTTTTTTTTAGACGGAAGGAAGAACAAGAACTGTTTGCAGCGTCTAAAATGTAGGCATATGGATTATGCTGGCATAGTAAACCTCTTTCTCCTTTACTGTCTGGTCTTCCCTGTGAAATCCTAACATTCTTTGCCTTTTAATCAGCATTGAGCTAGTGTGCTTCTAGAATTTTCTTGAGTTCAAAAGCTTTTATGCTTAGAGGTAATAACTAATTTATAGCTCAGTATTTTATATAGACTTAGGACTGTTTTTTCACTATACACATCAATTTGAGTTTATTGATGTTGCACGTGGTCTGTTTTATTGACTGATCACTCGATACTGTGATACCCATCTTCAGTTCTTCGTTGTCAACTTGGACTATCCTAAATGACTTGTGGTTTAACCCCAGCTGGCAGGTAGGACCATGCAGCTGTTCACACCCTCCTGTATCCCCCTGCAGCGGGATAGGGAGAAAAAGGAGAAAAAACTCGTGGGTTGAGATGAAGACAGTTTAATTGAACAGTAATGGAAAATAATAATAATGGTAAAAAAATATACAAAATGAAGTGATGCAGTATAATTGCTCACCCACCCAATGGTCGGTTGCCCAGCTTGTACCAAGCAGCGATGCAGATTCCTGCCCCCGGCGGACCCCCATTTATATACTGAGCATGATATCTATGGTGTGGAATATTCCTTTGACCAGCTTGTCCTGTCTACGCTCCCTCTCTGCTTCTATGGGAAGCTGAAATAGTCCTTGACTTTATATAAGCCTTATTTAGCAACAACTAAAGCAATATGTTATCAGTTATTCTTATACTAAATCCAAAACACAGCAGCTACTAGGAAGAAAATTAACTCTATCCCAGCTGAAACCAGGACAGTGATTGTTACTTCAATGTTCTCTTCTTATGTTAGTCCTCAAAGTATTGAATCACACAATTTATCACCAGTCCCTGTGGAACCGCTGGCCCGTGTAATTGTGAAAACTTTTTATTTCTTTCCCTTGTTACTTACTTATTACAAAACAGATAACACCTTGGAAAATCTGTCATCTTATCCCATGGTGTCTCAAGAGTTGTCCAGGAATAGTAGTTGCAAGACCATTTTGAAAGCCTTCTGAAAATCAGGTCTGTAGTTACCAGATGGATCGCTTATCCCACTGTTTGCCTGTGCCTTTAAAAGTCTCCTGATTGTGATGTGCAGCTTTCTACTCTACAGAGGTATTTTGACGTATCTTAATTACATCATATTTGGATCTCTCTGTGTTCTATTTTATATAAAAGTTTCTACCAGTTTGCTCAACAGAGAAATATGTATTAGTTTTTGTTTCCTCCGATTCCCACAAAACTCCTTAAAAGTTATCACCATAGTAATCAATTTCTCTTAGTCTGTTATTAAGGAACTTGATATGTTACATGTCATAAACAGTGAGTTTCCTTTAGATGAATGTCTTGTTCCTGGAAATTTGTTGGTGCTCATTGTATCCATTTTGTTTTAACTGAAAATCTAGTGTTGCTTCCTACTTCCATTTGGTATCCGTATCCTGGCCCCCAAAGTAGCAGACAGTTCATTATACGCTGTTCTAAATGCAATTTACTCTTGTAACACTGATTGCTTAGACTGAAAGGCAAACATTATAATGGTGTAATACTTTTTAGATAATTGATGCATTAGGACCAGTTGTTTAGATGTGCCATATCCTAGACACTAAATTGGACCGCGTATCACATGCTGATTTTGGGAAACCAGTTTGGCAAGTGTTGTCCTATGAAAACCTGCGACTTAAAGTTAGCATTTTCTAACTGAAGATTTTCCGTAGCTATTACTAAGGTTATGGTTAGCCTTGATTTTTTTGCATAGCTGTAGAGGATAAGAGCAAATTGGAGAATGTGTGAAGTCATTCAGTAAGTAGGCAGGACTAAGGAGCGAGGTAGTGCAGTTCAGCAGAGGACTTAGTCATTTGAATTATTTAAAGTTTCCATGCCCAAATTAAAATTTCGTACTAAATTCCAGGTCACTTTTTACTGGATTTCAGTAAGCCGGTGCTGAGACTAGGTCATCTGCAATATTTCTCATCACAAGCTTTGCAAACTGCTGGCCTCTTCTTCCAGGGTTTTGAAGGCTGATGCATTTGGAATTCACTTTGTATTTGATCTAGCTGAGTTCAGATCTGGCAGCCTTTGGAGCATGGTCTAAGATGCGTGGGTTTGATGCAGATTGGGATTAATTTTTTGTGTGTTTATTTCCTGACAGCTTGGTTGCTAATAGCTTTCCTGCTGCAGCTGTGGCAGTAGCTTTTAATGGTTTTGTGCAGCTTTGCAGGAATTGATTTGCTTGCTTTTTGTAATGGGGCCTACTGAAAACATACACAAGTGTTATAAAAAATGGTATCTAAAGAAACACAACCAAGTGATAAAGGAAGATTTGTGATCGGTGGCACTAGGAGTTTAAAGTGATGATGCAGAATGCTAGACTTTGTGTTTCTAGGATATGATACAAAACCTTTATCTGGAAGAGCAGGTTCCAGTGCACAGTTGTGTTGTAATTCTGAAACTTCTGGTGTGTACTTTTACTACTGGAAGTTAGCCAGCTAGGCTAGTGCACAACATGTCAAATCCATTTTTTCTTTAAAAATGAAACAGACAGACATACATGCACAAGATGAGCAAAAGCTGATTGTTGAATGTGATGTGTTCCCTCAAGATTCCCTCTTGTGAACTTGATTACAAGCAATAGAATGCTAATGAGTTTCTCTTGATGATCAGAAGGCAGCATACCCTTTAGAACCTCCAGCAGCTGGATACAGTATGTGCCTGTTCCCCACAAAACTGGGAATCCTTAGAGTATCAGGGGGAGAGGGGAGAGCGCAAAATCAAGGAGTGTGTAATGGAATTCATGGGTCATGCAAAGTCTGATTTTATGTGTCTAAACTTCTATTGCCAGTAAGTTTAGTGGATGCTTTAAATTTGATCCCAGAAATGTGGTGTGTGGTAGTGTAAAAAAAACCTTAAAACCAGAGAAAACCCCAAACCTTACCCCCTCCAAAACAAAACAATGCCTCCTCCCGGACAACAACAACAAAAGTTGTACACCATTTGTATGCAGGTTATAAAACCAGTAATTGAGTTATTTTGGAATCTGGCTGCAATAAGGCGAACGTAAAGACAATGCTCCTCCAGTTTGCTAAAGTACTACATTCCCTAGGGAACCAAAATATAGGCAGCAACAGATATATTTGGTTTACTGTTTTTTTGGCATTATTTCTAACTGTAATCATACTGTAAGTGCAGAAGGTGTACTCTTGAGTAGTCTTAATTCCAGTATAAAACTTCTATATACATATGTGTATATATGCACGCATATACACGTGTACACTTAATTTTTTCTGCTTGAGGGTACATTTTACTTATGTTACACATGGCATTGTGTGTGTATTTATATACAAGAGAAATAGAAGTTGGTCTGCGTTGCAGATTTTGGTCAGTATAATTTATGTGATTATCAATTAGTAAACACACACCTTAGATATTTTTCTGTTATATACTGTGCAACCAGTTCTGTAAGTGATCTTCAGTGATATGCTGATAAAGGGGGTGTGTGCGTGGAATTGGTAAGATGCAGGAAATGTTGCAGAAGTGGTTTTCATTTAATACAGTCATAGGAAATATGAAAAATCCTCTTAATTTTTGGTTTTTTACCCATTAATGGGTTGGGTTGGGTATTATGGCTTTCTCAGTGAGCCAAATTGATTTCTGTTCTATAAAGTAGACTTTGAAGTAAGCATAGTAATGGGAGGTGAATTTAATGTTTTGCCTAATGAAAATGATGGGAAGAAAAACTGCAACTAAAAACTAAAGGAAAGCAAGACAAGAACAGATGTCACAACTCTGTTTTTCACACAGACATGCTTAAATATGCAGGGATGGCCTTCCAGGCGTGGTTGTTAAGGTAATACTGCTGAATCTGCTGGAGATAGTCTCCTTAGCCGGTATGACCAGGGAGGTTTAATACTAAAAGAATAATAAGCTTGATAGGCTATGAAACTTGTCCTTGTTCCTTTAAAATTGCATTGATTTTTTTTTTTTTTTTTTTTTTTTTTTGGAATGTCAAATCAAATGTTAAACACTTACATCTCGGATACTTGTTTGAATTTTCACCCTTTTAGCAGTGGGAGACTGTTGAAAAAGAAAATCTCCTCTGTTTAAGTTCTTAAAATCCTAAATATTAACCTTTTACTCGTTCTTTTTCAATTAGCTTTTGTTTCCCAATTGCAAACTACACTTGCCAGTATCATACTCTTCCAGTCATTTTGTGTACTTCAGCTGTACTGTGTAGCCTCAGCAAATAGCCTGTACAGCTGTGGGAGTTTTCTGTGGCTTCCTGCATAAGCAGAGGCAAGGTGTGCTACACGAACTGTGTTGCTGGGGTGTTGATCCTTAAAATGATACCAGCGTATGTTTCAGTGGAAAAACCAATCTAATGAAAAGGCAACTTTCTTTCTGCAACTTTGATTTTTTTGAGAGATACCTATTTTCAGCAGTAAACAGCACAATTCGAAGATGGGTAAAATGCTTCCACCAGGAAAACTGAGAAATCTGTCATAGTTTAGAATTTAGCATTTTTGTAGGGAGATTTTGGAGTTTCTGACCCGAAATTATCTCTTGTCAATTAAATGTTTTCCATCTGTTAACATTTGCCCTATTTTTGGGTTGGCTATTATGTCAAACAGAATTACTAGGCGTTCATCAGACGTTCAGTATAGCAGATATAAAGCTGGTACAAGAGAATATTATCATAAAGTCAGTGTTTTCACCTGAACAATTATCTAAGAGTGGCAGATGGCTATTATCTTTTGACAATATTTTATAGCCATAAATGAAATAGCTACCATTTAACATAATATCATCTGCTTTGTTGCACACATTGTAAAACAGATAATGCAAAAGGTCTCCAATTACACACCACTAATCTAGCAGAAGGAAATAGATGATGAATTTTCATATTTGTTATTTCCCCTCCACCCTCCAGAGGAAATTAAATCTTTCTGAAGGTGATAAATTGACCAAATCCTCCAGCTGATCAGAAGACAGACTTTGAGTAGTTCCTAGTAATTGCAAATTCCTTTTATGCTGTTTGGTCCAAACAAGGAAGATTGCCAGCTCTTCATCCTATAGCATCTGCCCAGAAATTAACTAGGATATCAGCTATGCATCGATTTTTAAGATGGATCTTACGAACTGTTTCCCTGTAAACTGGCTAGTTATTTCACTGTTCAAAAGATGATCATTTGCAATGGGATAAGACTGGAGGTCAGTGAAAAACTCGGTGTAATTCCTGGCATAAACTAATTCCTTTAGATAATCCATTATTCAGAAAACATTGCTTTTGCCATTTTAGACTTGAGGATTTATGACTTATCAAGGCCTTTCTGAGTTTTTAAGGGATATTTTCATGAAGTTAGATAATATTTTAGCTAGATTTGGATTTTGAATGCAGAATTTAGAAAGCAACAATAAATTTTTCACTTCCCAGTCATAGAAGGGCAGAAAACAGATTTATTTATGCCCTGTTTAGGGCCAAGTCATATTTCACCTAAGGCAATAAAACTGCAGACTTCAGCTCTTCTCTTTTGGCAGAGCAAATGATATGGAAAATTGAATCTCTACTTTCATAGCACTGAGAATACAACTTCCCCCTGCGCCCCCCCCTCCCCGGCCTGTATCTTTTTTAATTCATCAGCTGTGTAAGAAACTCTGCCTTCAAAAGGGGCAAGTGGGGTACAAAAGACCAATGGCTTGTGGAACGTTTTGTGTATGACACAGTCCTCTGCTAATATGCTGAAGGTGAATCCTCTCTTGTAGTTAAGAATTCGCCCCCAGATTGTTCTATTAGACTGCTGAAAAGCTGATGGGAATGAAGAAACAAATTCTAAAAAAAAAATCTCAAACAAAAGTTGCCACTCTCCCCTTTTCCAGTTCATCTGCTGGAAAGAAAGAAGCCTCCCAGAATTTTTACCTGAGGTTTATAAAGGTGACAGAGAGGGAAACTGTGTCCTGTATTTTTTGAGAGGAAATGTTCTGAGGAGTATAAGAAATGCTTTGATTATGCATTGCTGTGTAAATGTGAAGGAAACAGGCCCAGACTGAGTATAAAGAAAATAGTTTTCCTATGCATTTTATGAACTGACTGCCATCTACTAAGGAAAATATGACATGATTTTGTAAGGCAAATAATTCTCCATTATCCAGTAGCTAAAGAGAAGTGTGAAAAGTAATTATAACATCTAAGATAACAAACTGAGAAGAAAAGTCTAAGTTAAGGCTTGACAGTTGGTGGCAAATGTTCTGAAGAATTTTATGACCAAATCTGTGAAACAACTTGCTGATGCAGAGCAAGTGTGTTTCAGTAATTTGTGGAGCCTGGATATGTCAGCCTTAGCCCATGCTCTTTTTGGCTGGCAGTTCTTACTGTTTTTTCCCCTCTATTTCACAGAGTCATAAAATCATTCTGGTTGGAAGGGACCTCAAAGTCTAGTCCATCCTGCTGCTAGCAGCTGAGCCAATGCTGAGTTCAGCCTTAAGAACAGAGATTTCACAACCTCTCCGAGCAGCTGTTCATTATGCTGGTGAACCTCATTATCCTCCCCCCTTTTGGACCCTCACCTGTTTCATTTTGACTGTTACCTCTCATTCACCAGGCAGAGTCAATTAACCCATCAATGTAGAGTTAGGGCTACCTGACAGTGTTCTTCCCAGTGTGCTGTGTTCACTAAAAATTAAATTTCTAAAAAGTGGTATAGGAGTTGAGGGATGTATGCTGCATTACTCATGCCATCTTGGATTTGTCTGGAAGCACTGACTGTATTAGGTGTAAACGTATTTTGATTGTGAAGACACCTTTTGGAGCACCAAATCTTGGTGTATAATGCACGTCCATTGAAGTACTGCTTGCTATGGAAGAGAAGGGGGGGCATTTGTCAGTGCCCATATTTGTGATCAGATGTAAGAGATGTACGTCTTTCATGAGAATCCTAATATAAACAATGTAATATTGAAGTATCTGTCTGTCTGTAGTAGCTGAGACAAAAAAAGATCTACTAATTAGTCCAGGGCTGCCTAGTCTCAGCCAAATGGCCTTCTAGTCACTGTTATCAGGAGTTACCATAGTCAAGTTAAAGTGAAGGGCTTTATTCCATTGTACTTCAAGAAGCTGAAGTTGTTGAATTTGTTTTTTAGGAAGGTAAATTAGACTGTTTGAAAACTTTTACTGTATGCTGATTATAGCTACTTTGGTGAAGAGAATGCTCTTTCAGCAGAGAATAATTATACTTACCTAGGTTCATATCTGAGACAGAATCACAGAATCTTAGTGGTTGGAAGGGACCTTTGAGATCATCGAGTCCAACCACATTAAAAAAAAAAACCCCAAAAAAACCCCCACACACAAACCCACAGAAAAATAAAACAAAACAAAAAACAAACAAACAAAAACAAAACAAACCCCACACCAGAAAAAAAAAAAAAAAAGCACCCACCAACTAAACCCCACACCCATAATCTCACACACAACACCCCACCACAAACCAACAATCCCGGGCACTAGAGCATGCCCTGAAGAGCCACGTCTACACGTTTCTTAAATACCTCCAGGGATGGTGACTCCACCACCTCCCTGGGCAGGCTGTTCCAGTGGTTGACCACTCTCTCAGGAAAGTAATTCTTCCTAATATCTAATCTAAACCTCCCTTACCGCAGCTTCATACCATTTCCTCTGGTCCTGTCATTATTCCCTTGGGAGAAGAGGCCAACCCCCGCCTCTCTACAGTTTCCTTTCAGGTAGTTGTAGAGGGCAATGAGGTCCCCCCTCAGCCTCCTCTTTTCCAAACTAAACATGCCCAGTTCCCTCAGCCTCTCCTCATAGGACTTGTTTTCCAGACCCCTCACCAGCTTGGTAGCTCTCCTCTGGACACGCTCCAGCACTTCAATGTCTTTCCTGTAGTGAGGGGCCCAAAACTGAACACAGTACTCGAGGTGAGGCCTCACCAGTGCCGAGTACAGAGGCACCATCACTGCCCTGCTCCTGCTGGCCACGCTATTCCTGATACAGGCCAGGATGCCGTTGGCCTTCTTGGCTGCCTGGGCACACTGCTGGCTCATGTTAAGCCGGCTGTCCACTAACACTCCCAGGTCCTTTTCTGCCGGGCAGCTTTCCAGCCACTCAGCCCCAAGCCTGTAGCGTTGCTTGGGGTTGTTGTGACCAAAATGCAGGACCCGGCACTTGGCCTTATTAAACCTCATCCCATTGGCCTTGGCGCATTGATCCAACCTGTCCAGATCCCTCTGTAAAGCCTTCCGACCCTCAAGCAGATCAACACTCCCACCTAGCTTGGTGTCATCCACAAACTTACTGAGGGTGCATTCAATCCCCTTGTCTAGATCATCAATGAAGATATTGAACAAGACTGGCCCCAAAACTGAGCCCTGAGGGACACCACTGATGACCGGCCGCCAACCAGATTTTGCTCCATTAATCACAACTCGCTGGGCACGGCCATCCAGCCAGTTTTTTATTCAGCGGAGGGTACACTTGTCTATGCCATGACTCTCCAGTTTCTCCAGGAGAATGCCGTGAGGGACGGTGTCAAAGGCCTTACCAAAGTCCAGGTAGACAACATCCACAGCCTTCCCCTCATCGAGAAAGCGGGTCACATGGTCATAGAAAGAGATCAAGTTGGTCAGGCAGGACCTCCCTTTCATAAACCCATGCTGACTGGCCCTGATCCCTTGGCTGCCCTGCACTTGCCGTGAGAGCTCACTCAGGATGATCCTCTCCATGATCTTTCCCGGTACCGAGGTCAGGCTGACAGGCCTGTAGTTTCCGGGATCCTCCTCCCGGCCCTTCTTGTAGATGGACGTCACATTGGCCACCCTCCAGTCATCTGGCACTTCTCCTGTTGACCAGGATTGTTGATAAATAATGGAGAGAGGCTTGGTGAGCTCTCCTGCCAGCTCCCTGAGAACTTTTGGGTGAATGCCATCCGGCCCCATAGACTTATGGGTGTCCAGGTGCATAAGCAAATCATTAACTACTTCCTCCTGGATTACAGGGGAGTTGTTCTGTTCTCCATTCTTATCTTCCAGCCCAAGAAGCTGAACACCCTGGGGGTAGCTGGTCTGACTATTAAAGACAGAGGTAAAGAAGGCATTAAGTATCTCAGCCTTCTCCTCGTCCTTGGTTGCAAGGTTTCCCCTCGCATCCAGTAAGGGATGGACATTCTCTATCACTCTCTTTTTGTTGATGTATTTATAGAAACTTTTTTTGTTGTCTCTTATATTAATGGCCAGGTTGAGTTCCAGCTGGGCTTTTGCCTTCCTGATTTTTTCTCTGTATAACCTAACACAATCTCTGTACTCCTCCTGAGTTGCCTGTCCCCTCTTCCAAAGGTGGTAAACCTTCCTTTTTTCCTTAAGTCCCATCAAGAGGTCTTTGTTCATCCAGGCCGGCCATTTTCCCCGCCCTTTAATTTTGGGCCTCATGGGGACAGCCTGCTCCTGGGCCTTTAGGATTTCGCTCTTGAAGAACGTCCAGCCTTCCTGGGCTCCTTTGTCTCTCAGGACTACCTCCCACGGGACTCTCCCAACCAGGGTTCTGAACAGGCTAAAGTCTGCCCACCGGAAGTCCAAGATGGAGGTTTTGTTAACCCCCTTCCTTACCTCACTATGAATGGAAAACTTAACCATTTCATGGTCACTAAGCCCAAGGCGGTCTCCGACCTCCACGTCCCCCACTAGCCCTTCTTTGTTTGTGAACAGTAGGTCTAGCAAGGCACCTCCCCTGGTAGGCTCACCTACCATTTGTGTTAGGAAGTTATCCTCCATACACTCGAGGAACCTCCTAGCCTGCCTGCTCTCTGCTGTGTTATATTTCCAGCAGATGTCTGGTAAGTTGAAGTCCCCAACTAGAACAAGGGCTGGCGTTTGCGAGACTGCAGCCAGCCGAGAGACATGGCTAGTCTGAGTAAGATTTACTGTGTACATTCTGGAAGTTAGTAGCAGTTGGGAAGGGAGGTGTATACTGCAGACATGATTTGTGGTTATGGTGAGTTTCAAGGATTGAACAAGAATGCTATACTTTTTATTCTCCCTCATTGTCTCCTTTTTCATGCTCTGCTGCCATCTCCAATTCATTATTTTTCCCATCTTGTCCTACAAAGTTAGCATCATATTACAGAGTATTAACACATAAAAAATTCTTTGTTGCTCTGTACAGTGTCATGGATAATGGCAGTATGAACCATCTCCTGTGATTTTTAGAATCAAAACTGAGCTAAGCATTCTCAGCTTTTTATAGCCAGAGGAGAGAAATGGGCACCTTTAAGGCTTAAGTCAATTGAACACGTTTAAATGTGTGCATAAAAGATGAGGTGGATTGTCCCTAAAACATATAATTTGTCTCAGTTGATGTAAGAAGGGTGTGTTGAGGATGACAAGGCCAAAAGAAGAGGCTGGGGGCAATTGTATGAGTGCACATCACCCCCACGTTTCTGGGGGAAAGTGTTTCCTTGGTCTTGTAGCCTAAGAGAGAATTGAAGTATGTAGATAGAGAAGTGACTCCTACCCAGCTGGGTGTGCTTACGTTTCTGCTTTTTCTGGCTTTAGTTCTTGCGCATCCAAGTGCCTGTGCTTCTAGTCTACTTTTTCTCTGCCTTTCCCTTCTCCAGTTCCTTATCTAGACATGAAGATGGCCTTTATGCTTTTACAGCGTACTCCCTCTTTTTCAGAGATCTCAGAGCCTGGCTCATGTAAAGCTCTGTGAAAGAAGAGACTTAAACATGCTGAGAATTTAAGACTGTGCTTCTTTCATTTCCCCAGGATCCTGGAATACATCTGGATGCTGAATGAGGAAGCTGGCAATCCAGGAACGTTTTTGTAGGCTGAATTTTGTGCCCAAGAAATTGAGGGCAAGGATTGAAGCACAAGCGGTTAGCAAACCAACCAAATCTTATTGTAATCATGTTAAAATGAATGAGGGAAAGAAAGAAAACTCTGGAAAGGATTAATATTGCTATAAGGTTCTCGCTCATGCAGAGAGAGAGATTTTCTGTAATCTGCAACCTTCATTAGCCAATTAAACTGATCGGTTTGGGCTGCCAACTCTGTAATTAATAGACACTCACTTTAAGAAATATTATTATTTTCCGAGATTCTTTTTTGGTGGTGATGGAGTGGGGGGTTTTTTGGGTGCTTTTTTGTTTGGTTTTTCTTTTTAGCTTTCTTGAGTTTAAATGCTAACATCTTGGAATCATTCGTGCGTATGTGAATGAAAATGAACCTCAAGAAGAGGCTGCCAACTCTATCAATACTTTGTTCACCCTAAGGTAAAATCCAAGAGAAATACACATTCCAGTTAGTATTTTCTGTGAACAGAACTGAAGTTAATGTTTCAGACTACAGGTTGAAGTTTCTAAAAACATAAACGAGAAATCTATTATACAATTTGAGGTGTTGCTTCTCTATTCCTTAAAAAGTCATCTATAGGGACTTGCACAGAGTGATAGATCCCGAAGAACTTTCAGTACCCAGCTTAGGGGGATGCCTTTGTGCCATCCCCCCTTTGCTCTGCCCACATTCATCTTCATGTTCCATCCCTGTTCTTCTGTTCTCTTGTTGCTTTTGTCGTGCAGCCTCCAGCTCACTGTTTGAGATAACCACCATATTTTTGTGCCTATGTCCCATAATACTGGACAGTCTTTGATTTTTGCCTTTCTCCAAGTTAGCTCACTCTTTCCTGGAATTTTCTTGCACACTTCCTAGGCATGTTCTTGCAGGAAAATAGATCCTTGCAGCCTAGTACCCATGAGCACGAGGCGTACGTGTTAACTCAGAAGGCTTTTTGTGTGTGCAGTGTTCCAAATTTGATGTCTCTTGGTATTACAGTTCCCCTTTCAGGAAGAGATTGCAGTTGTGGCTGACTTTCTCGGTGTTATTTAAAAGTAATAATACTTTATTTTATCTAGCACCTGAAAACAAAAGCATTTGCACTCATTTCTCTACATCAGTTAATTTCTGATCATTATGTGCTATTTGTTTAAGTGTTTCACCATGCTTATAGTGAAGATTTTTTTTTTCCTTTACATCAAGTCCTGAGTATCTCTTGCTTCACGTCTGACCAGTCGCTTTTTGGCACATTTCTCCAACTTGTCAGGATTGCTCTGAACAAAGCCCTGTTCTGTAGAGTACCAGCCAGCCAGTCTGACAAGTCGATGTTGTCTCCAGACTTCCTGAGGGTGCATTCTCTGTCATTGCCCAAGGTGTTAATAAAGAAGTTAAACAGTATCAGCCTTAGTATTGACCCTTCTTGAAGAGCAGCTGTCATAACTAGCCTCCAGTTTGGCTTTGAACCACTGACCACTCCTCTGTGAGCCTGATGGTCTGAACGCTGTTTCATCCGCCTAGTGTTCACCCACCCAGATGCTGTCTCTAGTTTTTCTATAAGGAGGCTGGGTGAGACTGTGCCAGAAATGTTCCTGGAGTAAGCAATAACCAATGTACTCCCTTTATCCAGAGGGCCAGTCCTTCATCACTGAACGTGATCAGTTTGGCCATCCTTGATTTGCCCGTGGTAAACCAATGGTGTTTGTTCCTAGTCTTCTTTCTGTCCTTCATGTGCCTGGAAATGCCTTCCATCAGTTCTTGTTCCGTAACTTTTCCAGAAACTGAGGTGAAGCCTCAGCCCATAGCTTTCTGGATCCTCTTCCTTTGTCTTTTTTAAGATGGACATAGCAATAGACTTTTATGTGAATTTTAAATTATAGCTGTATGTGTCCAAAACTGAGCATTTTGGAAGCACCATGCCTGTGTTTGAGTAAATATCAGACTATTGTGAACCCTGCCTCTTCATACCACTCTTGGTCTGATACAGAATGACAGTGTTGTCAGCTAGATTAGCAAGAAATAGTATTAGAAATTATCATCTAGTTTACTAGTTTTGGCAGATAAAATACATTTAGTTACTACAATCAGAGAAGAAAGGATATTTACGCTCGTTCTGAGTAATTCTTTATTAATTTAAAAACTCTTCTATTAAAGTTGCCAGGGGCTTTGAACATTAAGTAATTACCAGTGATTTCTTTTTTGAATAGTGACTAAGACACTGTCTTGCTTGTAGAATGTAGATATGATATTAAAAGAGCCCCAAGTGCTGAGAAAATCTGTTTCATAGGATTGCTCATGGAGATTTAGCCTTGAGTATTCTCTGAGCTTCAGTATATAGGAAAAGGTGGGAATTAAAGGCAACTTCTTATTTTGTGTGAATACAGGAGTGATAACAGGGAATTGTATACCTGGACTTGCACCTTCCACTTAGTGGTCTTGTTCTCTTAACTTTGGCACCAGAAGTTACTAAATGTAGGTATGGATATTATTAATAATTATTTGCTTTCAAATATCTTTTTGGGGTTCACTAAAGTATTATGAGCCTGTGGGAGCACGTCTTTTGCCATACTAGGTAGTGCCGTTATTGGAAAACTTGGGATGCTTTTCTGGGTAGCACTAGAAGATACTATGCCCAGGGAGCAGGAGTGGTCTGAAAGAAACTTTACTTTTTGTACAAAGTTTCTTTACTTCCCATTTTATCATCCCAACAGATGGTAAAAGATAGAAGTCTTTTTGGTCAGGCTAAACTATCACTGCATACATTCCCACATCTAATTTTATGGCTTAGGGCTTGCAGGAAAGTATGTTTTATTTTCCATCTTGTCTTCAGGAGACCAAACTAACTGAGTTTTCTAATGCTTCTTCATGTATTTTATTTCCTAAATTTCTAATAATTCTTTTTCTTTTTTCTCTAATGTCTCCATTTGGTCCACGATTTTCTTGAACTGAGTGGAGAAACTTTAATAAAAAGTGCTTCAGCTGAGGCCTTATCAGTGCCAAGTGGAGTGGAAGGCCATCACTTGTCTTTTTCTTCAGATGACATGCAAAGGAAGAGCTATTGATTTTTGTCCCAGAGACAGTCTGAGTCATGGCTTTGTCAAAGACAGCTTTATTATCCACTGGTTAGCTCAGCTGAGATATGATTTTTGGCCAGTACAACTAACACCAAGATCCCAAAGGAAAATCAGAAGGTACAGTGCACCACTCTTGAAAATTGCTGTGATGACCGTGGCAGTCTGACGTTTTCTTTAAACATCTATCAATCCACTGTTGCAATTAACTCCTATACTAGACACTCTGAGTCATAACAAAGAGATGGTACATCATCCTAATCTTCCTTTTCTGCTTTGGAAAATAGGGTACTTGGATGAAAATTGTAAGTTGATCTAATGCATTTGTGTAAGAGGAGGAAGCATCTGTGAGAAAGATTAAGGTTAAAACAATCTCAGCTGGACTGTGATCAGTGCTGGTTTCTTTCCTTTTCCACTAGATGTGCTAAGGCAAATGTAGAAGCTTGTTTGTGCCTTCAGACAATTAAGTTAAGCAATATTTTATTGATCGTGAAGTACCTCATCTGGGAAGAGCTTCAGAACATTGTGAGAAAGTGCGTGTTGACTACGGATATTTAGAAAGGCTACTGCTGTATAGTACCAGTGTGTGGGGTCAAGGTCATTTATGCCCATTGAGTGCACATATTGTCCATGCATTCTGTCACGCTGACGAGAGCTTATGAGTTTTTGACCTATGTATGGCAATTGCCAACTTCTCAACTGACCCCTTACACATGACCATGTATGGATGTGGCAAGAAGTTGCACATCTTTTCTAGTACAAGGTGGATGGACATTATACAGTTAATAAAATCTGCCTACATCTTTGTATTCTTTGAAACACAGTATCTGGAAGGATGTATCACATTCTAATTTGCATTCTCTGATAGTATTACAAGCTTTGATAGTTAGATTCTAAAATGACTTAAAAGTATTCTTGCCAGTTTGGATCAGTTCTGGCCTCAAGTTTGCTTTATCTTTCTCCATAAAGGTGTTGGTTTTGACATCTCTTAGAAAGGTTTGGAAACAGGGAGCTTTACATTATGTGTTCCATTCATACGGTATTTCCATTAGGCCACATGCAATTTTTTTATTTTTTTTGAAATATACTTGAGATTCGTAACACACAAGATAACCAGTTAACTATGTTTTTTCATTATGGAAATGTCACTTGGTAGATATCAGAAGAGCCCTACCTTTCTATTACGCAGGACTAAGCCCTTTAGTTGTTGTCTTTGAACAGTTACTTTTAATTGCAGTGTATCCTTCCCACGAAGGTCCTTAAAGTGGAGGTTGCTCCCTCCACTTCTGTAATATATCTCTCATGGTGATACCACTTCATTTTAGACGTAACTATGGCAGCAGAAGTGGGATTTTGTTAGTTCTTTCTCCTGCATTCTGTGCATGTCAGCCCTCTCTTTCTTTCCTTCAGCCTTTTTCAGCCTTGTGCACATTCACATACTGGGTTGTTTGGAAGCCTCCCACTGTGGAAAGCACACAGGGAGAGATGCCTAAAAATATAAAGAGGCAGTAGTAACCTGTATAGCACAGCGTAGTCCCTGGAACCTCTTTGTGCGAATTGTCATTTGCCCCTTTCTGTCACAGTTTCATGTGTTGGTTTGACATAGGTGGAACTGAAATAGTTGCCCATCCTCTCATTGCCCGTCTGCTTCTATGTAGATGGTAGTCCGCGGGTGTAGTTACCGAACATGCACAGAGTGAACAAACAGTGCTAACAAAGTCACCACTATTAAACTTTATTTTTCTGCTGACCATGGAGATTGGTGACCTGTACCTGAAAGGATACGGACATTCCATATTCACAAGAGACATTCTGTGATGTAGCAGTTTCATAAACTGAACCAGAATTCATAATTTTTGCATAGGTAGAATCCTAAGATACTCATCCCAGACAACAGTTAGTAATTCAGGATTACCTCACAGTGTGTTTTGTCTGTCCAAATTACCATGATTGTCCAATTTATTGTATAACATAAAATATAATTTAATACTGACATACTGAATGGCATTCATGTGTGTTAACAAGAAACGTAATCTCTGCATTATTTCATGGCTTAATGCAAGAGAAGTTTCACAACGGTACTTCTGAAGATAGAGTTAATCTGTTGCCTTCACATCTTGCATTTCTAATGTTTTTCCATTACATTCTCTGAAAGACAAAGCAGATATTAGGTCTGTGTAGGAAAGGAAATTTGATAATGAAACTTATATGGAAGCTTTTAAGAAGTGTTTAAGCTTTAAAGCCATAAAAATACTCTCTTTTTCATTATAGTTTATGGTATTACCCTTTATACCATAAGTTAAATTTTATATTTATATTAATTTGCCTGAAAAAATGGAATACGCCCTTCAGTATTGGGGATATAGGTAGGAATATTAGCATACATTACTGATACTGTCTTCTAGCTTGATCCTGAATTCTAACTCAGTTCTGTTACCCTTTGGGTTTATGACCAGTTTTAATTACTGTAGTACCAGTATTTTTTCTTTCCTCTCTATCTTTCCTGCTGGTGTTCTTTTTTCCATTACTATGTATTTCATTATCAAAAATAGTTTGTTAAACGCAAATACAGCTTTACTATTGCCATTTGAAAAATATTGAGAAAATTAATGTTCAGAAAGACACAAGTGTAACAATTTATTTTAGAAGAGGAATTGTATGATTCTTTACTTGGCACTCTGCTGCGTTTGCCTACATTTTCATTTTTGACTGTGTCAACCCAATAGTTGCTTCCATCAGTCTTTAAGCAACCATTTTCTTGTGCTTTCCTCTGGCCAAACCTTTGTTCTTTTTTAACTGTTCACGTTTTGCATGGGTGACTTGGAAACACAAATATGCCATGCTTATGTTGTATTTATGTATGTTATAATCATCTCTCTTTCCTGGCTGTTCTACACAAATAGACATCAAACTCCCCCCAGTGAGGTCATTACATCACATAAAGCTGAGTGAAATAACAAAGAAAGGTTTGAGATAAGTCAAGTGTCTCTTCTGTACTGAGTGTTTGGTGCCTTTTAGTGTAGAAGTGTGTCAAGCAGCTCAATTTGTCTCTGCAAAGGGGAACTACTGCCACTTAAAAAAAAAAGAAAAGAAAAAAAGGTCTTTCAAAGACGAAACAGCAAAAACAACTTTGCAGTTCTACCTGCATTGGAGGGGACTGCCAGATGTAAACATGTTTGATCTACGAGGAAGAGTCAGCTTTTTTCAGCTCCTATCCTTAGCAAAGATACCATTGGCTACCTCTTTGGATAACCATACAACATATGCTTCTTCAGCTCCCAGGTGTTTCTTTGTCTTAACTTCATCAAATATTGCAGAAGCCTCGTGAATGTGGAAGCCCTTCTGTCTATAGTCAGAAGATAGCAATTACTGTGATATATGCTGTTGCGTTGTGTTTGTTCTTTGAATAGCGCTATGGAAGAATAGTCCTTTTTTATTGCATCCTTTAGCCATTTAGTAATGGGGTGATTTTGTGCATGTTTATTTTTTTTCTGGAAGCTTTTTACTGGGAAGATCATCTTTAACCCATTTAATCTCTCATCTAAGAACCGGTGTCTAGGAGACTTTTTGACTTTCAGAGGTTCTGTGTTGTCATGTGTTTCACATACAGTAACAGCATCTCCCTGTCTATTCTGAAACTTTGTGTTCTGTTTTATGCCAGAAGTGTAAAATTTTGAATGTTTGTATATTTGGACAGGCAGAAGGTGGCTATAATGTGCATGTGTTTTAATTAGTAAAGTAACAATGGATAGGCTTTGGATATGTTGTGGCAAATGATTTTAACTAGAGTTAGCAATAAACCAGTTGCCATACTGTAGAAAAGGTGAAGAAAATTGCGCAATGTGGCTTTGAATTTGTCAGGTGATGAGGAATTCTAAAGAGGAAAAGAATACTTTAGGAATGAAAGCATGATAATACAAAAGAGAAATGCTGCCATTAGGAGATGACAGAGACAGCTGAAGTGGAGAAGTCCTCTGTGGCAAGAAGGCACAGTGAAATAATGTAGCTGTAGCAGGAAAGCCAGTGCTAGTAATTGTGATAATATACTGATAAATGATACTGTATATGTAGATATATATTTGCACATATTTATTTGAACATCACCAATAATATATATAGTAATACAGTAAATATATGTGATATGATATATGATATATAATGACATAATGACATATATATCTTATGATATATAAGACATTTAAATTGTATGGAAAATATGTAATCATTGTACATTTTGTAATAATGATGCATATTGCAGTAGTTTAATAAGTAATGGCATAATTTTAGTACTAGGCAAAAATATTGCTTTTCCTGTTCACTTAAAAATTTGATTTAGTATGAGCATCTTAACATATTGATGTACGAGAAGTTAGTTCAGTTGTTGGGGCAATTGGTTGTTGGCAGAGATTCATCTCATTATGGAACCTTTTGTCACAGTGGCTTAAGAAGATTTCAACAAACAGTAACAGCTTTAATCCCTTAAAATTTTTCTTCATTCTGCAAATATTCACTGAGTATGTAAGGTTTTGTGGTTTTCATATTTTTATAGCAGTTTCTGACTCAATATTTTATCATTTCTCTTGCTTACAGGAGAGTATTACTGTACCTTTAAATTCTAGGAATCAATAAATTGTTTTAAGGATTCAGTGTAAATTTCACATTGTAAGGTTTTTATCCAAGCCTGTGTTGCCCAGTGCATTTCGAAGGAAAAAATGCAGTGAACTCCATGTCAATGCGTGTGATTGTGTAAGAGGTGCCATCTTAAATGAAATGTTGTTTTATTTGCAGAAAGCCATATTCTTGAGGATGTAAACAAGTGTATCATTGCACTGAGAGAGCAAAATGCGGACGATCTAGATCGTGCAGCAGGTGCAATCCGAGGGCGTGCTTCAAGAGTAGCTCATATTGTGTCGGGTGAGATGGACAATTATGAACCAGGGGCTTACACTGAAGGAGTGATGACCAGTGTTCAATATTTGACCAAGAATGGTAAGTCTGATTTCTAAGCTACCTTCTCAGTTTCTTTAGCGGTGTAAATTTCCCTTTATATGCCACATTTAAAGTGAATCCTTTGATTCTCTGGTCTGATGCACTAATTGTACACTAATAATTCATTATAGGGTCTCTAATCTCCTTTCAGCGTACTATTCCAATTGTAATGATATCATGCAGTTCAAAAGTAATTTTCAAAATTTTATTTGATTTACATAATTTTTGTAAGGTTTTTTAAATTATGGAAGAGTTTTACCAGAATTCTTAAATAAATGCAAGAAACAATGTTTGGAAACGTATAACTGATAAAGCAGCAGTTTTCCACTTTGTTTTCCTGGCCTCATCAGATCTGTTCTAAGCAGATGAAAGGCAAACTCGGACAAGGAGAAGCAGATTCGTGATTTGTGTGTGTTTGTCCCTTTTAAGGGCTGTTGAGCAGGGGTTAGAAATCTCCAGTCATCTTCAGTTTTGGAAATTCCTACAATGATTAGTAGCGTCCATGACCTTTTTCATTATATTCAAAAAGACAGTATCCTATATTGGAGTATGTCTGTACTGGCAGCAGGGGGGTAACTGCACTAATTCTATACATGGTTTCTGTTTACATGAATGAATCTTTTGCCTTTCATAGTGTATACTTAATAAAGAAAATTATCTGTGGAGCTCACAGAACTTCCATGTTTCCATCAGTTGCAAGTCTGATATTTGGGAAGTTAAAAAATTGTCATTAAGAAATTTTCTGGCAGGTCTGTATATCTCTGGAATATAGGGTTTAGCTTCATGAACTCAGAAGTTTAAATCCCAGCACTGTCAATCTAAACAAACTTCTAGTATCTTACGTATTACTGACATTTACTTTATTTTACTGCAAGAAAAGACAGGGATTTTGTTTGAGCTCGCTCTTAATCGGTTCAAATAGGTCCAGGACAGAACCGTCTTCATGTGAAACGAGAGTGAACTGACATGGCAATGAAGTGGCAAAAGGGACAGAATAGTGAGAAGAGTTTGAAATATACTTGCCTGTTTTTACCTTATTTTCCAATTTTTTGACTAAAAAAATCTGAGAACTTTTCAAAATATCATCCTTTTTTCGTAACTTCTGAAAGTACTATGATAAATGCCAAGGGAAACAGCAATTATAGGAAAGCATGGTTTTGATTCCTATGTAAAAGCTGAGCCCTTCTTTCTTGAAGCTGGTAGTCTTTAAACACATTAGGAGTTGACACTGATTTCTGTTCTGTTGCCTTGCTTTGACAGTAATACATAATGTACTTAACTCTGTGTATCTATAAAAGACAGGAGGACATAAAACTGGTTTTGGTTAGAATGTTTGCCTGTGTCAAGGGACATCAAGCATGGTGTCATCTGCTCTAATGTCTTTGCAGTACTTCAAACCTAAGAATCCACTATCTTTAGGTTATTCAATAGGAGTGGAAAAAAGAAACGTGTACTTCTCATTACTTGTATTTATATGATGTGCAATGAACAGACATCAAATCATGCAAGGTTTTTGAGTTCCTTGATGGTTTTGTTTTGTTTGTTCTGTTTAAGCTTACAGGGAAAATGCAGGTAGGCTGCAGCCCTCAGGTGTAACCCAAGATATACCATCACTGCTAGGTCTTTCAGGAGCCAGTTGATTGCAAGCTGACACTTCACTAGGAGAGAATTGTGTATTTATGCTGCTATTAGCTCCTAAGTTAGCCTGCATGAGTAACCTAGGGCAGTGAAGTGCATCTGTTATGCCCAGTGAAAAGGTAATGTGTTACTGAAGAGAAATTACTGCAGGCAGAGTATAGAGTTAGTGAAAGTAGAATTATAGAACAATAGCGTAAGCAGAAATTGCAGAGAAGTAAAAACACAAATGAAAGAAGGGGAGCCAAAAATGTGAAGGATGCAAATTGGAGGTAACGGGACAAAAGAAACTGTGTGCATAAAGAGGAACAGATACATTTACTGTTTGTTAAAACAAAGACTGACGTTAAATTGTAGCACGTATGTTGAGGTACTTTATAAGAAAAAAAGAGGTTAAATTCTCTGCATTACAGTATATTCAAGAAAAGAGCATAAGATCACTAAATTTGTCTCTTCAGCTGGAATACATCAGACATATTTGAGATGGTAAAGTGGGCTATTTAACAATAATATTGTAATATTGCTGTACAATGAGCATTAAAAACGGGGCTTAATTTCTTAGCTCAAGTTGTGTAGTCCTCTTTAGATAAAAGCTGAATGGATCTCTGCAGCACCATACAATGGAGTGTCTGCTTTCTCAGGCTTATGTTATGCAGTTCCTCCATTTCGCCCCTTCACTTTCCTCCAAGAAGAAGAAAACCTCAAGCAGACTAACTAGGCTCCGTAAGAGCACCATTTATGTTGTGGAGTTGAGCTCTAAGAATTTAGGTAATACCAGAACTAACATCTTTGCGGCCTTGATTTGCACTCTGTGTGTGTATGCATTATGACATTGTGATTATGTGGTCATACACAGTTTTGTTACAAAACAGCTGCTTAATTCAGGTCACCAGATGAACGTGCTTTAGAGATATGCCAGGGTCACATACTAGAGGAGGCTGATGTCCATAGGATCAATTTGGAAAGTAAGTAGAAGACTGCAGGCAGAGAGTATATGGTCGGATAGTGAGGATAGTTCATTTGGAGACTGCCACTGTCTGTACAGGATTCTTATGTGACACTGGGTAAGCTCATGAGGCTACAACTGATTTTGGGGTGCAGGAATGCTTCCTAGCTGCTGATCTGAGTGAGCGCGCTGACTGTGTCGTTGTTCTGTATCACAATGAGGTAGGGACATACTCTGTCCTCTGTTGTTCTCAGGCTTCAGTGGAAGGGCATGTAGTTGTGTGGGTAGGAGAGAGCTGGAAAGCATTCCAGCAAGCTCCTTACTCTAGATGATTGGAAGTCAGCATTGAGGATCATGTCCTGGAAATGCTTACCCCAGGGTCTGTATGAACCCTTTCTGGGCCACTGGAGAAACGTGTTCAGTCTGATGGTCTGTATGCTCGGTGCAGGCAATTGTTTAAATCAACGTTTCCTATCTTGATTTTACAAGTACAAAGGATAGAGATTCAGCCTGCATTCTGACATAGTTAAGACTATGAAAATGTTAGTACTGATACCTCTCTGGCTTTCCTAATGTCTGACACTGCTGATTAGATTGAAATATGTAGATCCTTGCATTTTGGTTTGTGTGCTGTTGCGTGAAAGCAAAATGAAACCTTTAGAAATGCTATATAAAAACCTAAGGTCTTTGCGGTTCAGAACTGGAAGAGTAACCTTGTACTGTATTTTTAAATATCAAAGTCTACTCTATTATTTTACTACTTGACAGAATCTGCTTCAGTTTTATTTAAGTGAACAATTTATATTGTGGCATATATCTGTTGATATAGTAAAAAGCCTGTATTTATTGTAAACTTGTCTGCAGTTTTGCTTTCATGTCAAATTACAATGATATACTATATACATATGTAAGTATGTATACAGATATATAAATCTTCCTTGTTTTTTACAAGATCCTTAGATCTAAATACTTAGAAAAGGGTGGGGAAAAAAATTAGGAGTATTTTAACTATCTTAAGGAACTAGTGTAGGTACCTTTCTCTGAATCACTGGAGTTTTGAATCCATGTTTTTTTATTCCAGTAGTGCTGATGGAATTACAGCAAACCATTTTCCACAGCTTCTTAAAACCACAATTATGAAATACCTTGTAAGTTACATAGGGATAAAGCTTGTAAGTTTAGGAGTAATAATGAAGTTGTATTTGGAATGAAAAACAAATTTCACTGTTCTCAAAGGTCAGCTGCAGGCATTGTTCTGAGAGATACTGATATGACACACAATACTGTTCTCACTCCCCTTGAAGTATGGGTTAAGGCAGAGTTTAATCTCTGAGACAGGATGGGCCTCACCAGGGCAGAGTAGAGGGGCAGGATAACCTCCCTTGACCTGCTGGCCACACTCTTCTTGATGCACCCCAGGATGCCATTGGCCTTCTTGGCCACAAGGGCACATTACTGCCTCACGGTCAACGTGTTGTCCACCAGGACTCCCAGGTCTCTCTCTGCAGAGATGCTTTCCAGCAGGTCAGCCCCCAGCCTGTACTGGTGCAGGGGGTTATTCCTCCCCAGGTGCAGCACCCTACGCTTGACCTTGTTGAGTTGCATCAGGTTCCTCTCCGCCCAACTCTCCAGTCTGTCCAGGTCTCGCTGTATGGTGGCACAGCCTTCTGGTAAGTCAGCCGTTCCTCCCAGCTTTGTGTCATCAGCAAACTCTGTCCCTTCGTCCAGGTCGTTGATGAATACGTTGAACAGTACTGAACTTTTAGACCTGTTCTGGAGAAGATTGAGTTTGTGTTCAGTGGTTTTCTTTAAAACTTTCACAAGTTTGTTACCTTTTTTTGAAGTCCTTTCCTATGATTTTGTCCTAGAAGTCATTCTGTTCTTCCTGACCCAGCTGTCTTTTGTATTGGTGGCATGTTTTAACATCACACTGTTTGCCAGTGTCACTAATGAATTTATTTATTTATTTATTGGTCCCAAGATTGTTATTTTGGCCACCTTCCAGAGTCTCCTCTCACTTTATAGCCCTTTCAGTGTGATCATTGTATAGCCTCCATACTAATACTGATGTACTCCACCTGAAACAGAGCTTTCTTGTATGGTACTTCATTAAATGTTTTTGCAGGGTAGACTAAATCTGCTGCATTGCTTTTCTCTGGGAAAAAGTAATTTATTTTAGCAATAAAGGATGTTAGTGTTACCCGATATGAACTTCCTTCCATCTTCTCCTTTTTATTTACCTTTTCCATTTACCTCCATGTCTTGCATGGTTATGTGCACAAGCTAATGACTTCGTATTTTTCTAGGTGCTTCACTTGCCTTTTCCAAATACAGTTTGCAGGCTTGTTGCAACAGCTTATACAAAATGACTGTCAGTTTCCTTTGTCCACCGTCTGAGCCTTTTGCAGTAGGGATTGTCTGTTTTCTTCAGTTCAGGACTGTTACGTTCTCTCTCACCCAGAAGACACCTGGCAACAAGGAAACATAAGAAAGCTTTGCAGTCTGTTTTCTCCTGTCCACTGTCACATTTGGTACTTATTTTATACTCTCAAATTTGGCATGCCATCTAAGACAAGGTGGGGAGAGAGAAGTGCCTCCAGAGACTTCATTGATTTTTCCTAAGATACATCTTCAGATCATATTGGATGAATCGGCTGTTGAAGCTCCTTACCTATTCTTGTAGTATGAAAGATACCAATATGACCAACTTTTTTGTAGGTGATTTATTTGGGGGTAGCTAAAATGAGATGGATGAATCTTGCTCATTCTGTGGTACACGGAAAATCAAAAGTTTTCATTAAAAATACTTTTATTTTTTAATGAAAAACTATTTTCCACTGCACATTCATCACCCTCAGTATTGGATTTAAAGATAATATTTGCTATTTGAGTCTGTTTAGTATTTAGAGTTTTTAAGCCTTGTTTGTGAAGCTCATAGACTGCTAAAGAGGACTGAGTCTCTTTACTGTAAAACATGAAAAAAAAAATCCCCAAAACATTTGATAGAAAAACTGGAATGAGGCTCGAATATGCAAGCTTATGGAATTGGTGAACCTGTGAAATTGGTGTACAACTCAGACAAGGAACAGCTTTTAAGAAACAATTCAACAGAGAATTATTGTAAGAGCCAAGAGGGAAAAAAGCATTAACTGAGAAAATGCTGAGGGTGTTTGCATGATGTGGGCTAAAATATTTTTTGTGTATAATTGCATGATGATGATTGGACTATAACTTAAGCAATAGCCCTTCATTCTTGTGACTGTCACGGCCAGCCCATGGACGATATGGAAGATGGTTCGACTACACCAGAAGAGTTGCCTGGACTGACAAGGACTATTTCTCATTTAAAAAACATCTCCATGAGGAAGAAGAGGCGACTTGTAGTTTGTAGGTGACTCCCTTCTGAGGGGAACAGAGGGTCCAATATGCCAGGCTGACCCTCTTAGGGAAGTCAGCGGGGCATGAGAAATCCAGGAAGTTCTTGGAATGTGTCGATGACAACTTTCTTCTTCAAATGGTAGAGGAGCCAACGAGGAGAGGAGCCATGCTGGACATTGTCCTTACCAACAAGCAGGGGCTGGTGGGGAATGTCATGCTCAAGGCCAGCTTTGCCTGCAGTGGTCATGAAATGGTAGAATTCAAAATCCTTAGGGCAGTGAGGAGGGTACAGAGCAAGCTCACTACCCTGGACTTGAGGAGAGCAGACTTTGGCCTGTTGAGGGATCTGCTTGGCAGGGTAACATGGGAGAAAGTACTGGAGGGGAGAGGGGCACAAGGAAGACAGTATTCAAGGATCACCTTCTCCAAGCTCAGAAACGGTGCATCCCAAGAAAGAAGTTGTAAGGCAAAAAATCCAGGAGGCCTGTATGGATGAACAAGGAGCTCCTGGACAAGCTCAAAAGCAAAAGGAGGCCTATAGAGGGTAGAAGTAAGGATGGGTAGACTGGGAGGAATATAGAGAAAGTGTCCAACTGGCCAGGAACCAGATTAGGCAAGCTAAAGCCCAGATAGAATTAAATCTCACCAGGGATATCAAGGACAACAAGAAAAACAAGAAAATCTTGTCAAAGATAAAGGCAAGACTAGGGAAGATGTGGGCCCTCTCCGGAAGGAAACGGGAGACCTGGTCACCCAGGATGTGGAAAAGGCTGAGTTACTGAATGACTTTTTCACCTCAGTCTTCACTGGCAAGGGCTCTAACCACACCGCCCAAGCTGAAGAAGGCAAAACCAGGGGCTATGAGAATGAAGAGCTGCCCACTGTAGGAGAAGGTCAGGTTTGAGACCATCTAAGGAACCTAAAGGTATGTAAGTCCATGGGACCTGATGAAATCCATCCACGGGTCCTGAGGGAGCTGGCGGATGAAGTTGCGAAGCTGCTTTCCATTATATTTGAAAAGTCGTGGCACTCTGGGGAAGTTCCCACTGACTGGAAAAGGGGAAACAACCCCTGTTTTCAAAATGGGAAAAAGGAAAGACCCAGGGAACTACAGGCCAGTCAGTCTCACCTCTGTGCCCAGCAAGATCATGGAATCTAGTCTCATTAAGGATTTCCTCAGATCTGAAATACTGCGATAACTTCTTGTTCTTCAGTTTTAGATCACTCAGTTCTTCATAGCTATTATTTGTTGTTGTTTTCTAACCTAAATTTACAAAAAGCATCTTGCACAGTTTTCATTTTTGCATGGAATACTCTTTAATGTTTTATAATAAAATTCATAGTTGTCATAACATGCTATATCATAATCATAAAATTATATGGTCTCCCTCCCCTCCCTGCAGTAATATTTCCTACTATATACAGCTAACTATTCCAAATTCTGCTCTGTTTAAGATTTTCATACTCTCTCACCGAGATTCCTTTCTGCCAAACATGCCCTGGTTCCAAACCTTCCTGGTTCCTTCCTTAGGAATGATGAACTGTTTGATTTGGAAATGATGCAACAGGTCTTGATGGGGAGAGCATACGCATAATTCAGTAGGATTTGTGTATGCATATGTATTTATGTATGGATTGTAAATCTGTTAACACAGTAAAATTGCATCCTGCTGAAATCATAAATTATATGCTTGGTGTGATTTTGTTCACCTCAGATCTCAGTAAGTCTCTCAGCACTGCCACTCATGGCAGTATTTGGAGAAGCGGCATTGAATGCATTATATAGCAATTAAAGTACTTCTGTAAATAGGGCTTCTTACTTTCTGGGGACCACAGATTCTGTTTTCTACCAGAATCCCATCACTGTCAGCACTGCACAAGGTCATCTCCGAAGGCAGTTTTGTTGCTGTGGGCTTTATTTTGACTTGCAGTTGATGAGAACACCAGATAAGCTCCTCAGTTTACCCAGTGCTATTAAAGAGCTGCAGCTGGAGTAGTTTTGTAATAATTCAGTAGATTGCAAAGAAAGTTTTAGAGACATCCATCAGTTTTAGAGCCTTGGTCATGGAGTTTCATGCAGGAATATACAGCTCTCTGTCACTCATGCTCCTTTATGATTTCTGTCAGGAATTAAAAGGTAGACAGCGTCAGCAGATTAGAAGGTGAGTGCCTTGGGCATTGTACAAAAAATTCCTTACAGAAAGGTTCACCCTTACAAAGCAATATAAAGCAGCAGGCATGCTTCTCCCATGGGTTACTCGGACCATGACAACCAGGTTAGGCAGTAATGCCCCTCCTAATCAACAAAAACATTTGGGAGAAGCCATAGATGTTTCAACGGCTTGGATTTTGTTGTGTTTGTTTGGGTTTTTTTAATCGGAAGCAATTTCATAACTTATTTCCTGAACTGAAATGGCAAGTTAGCATTTCTTGTTATCACACTGTTAGTGTTCTCCCAGTAACTTTATTCTTGGTGTTGAGGGAGGCTTAAAATAATTTCTTATTGCTAGGTTTCAAGTCAGAAGTGTTTAGTGATCTATTCTAGAAGATGGCTACAAGTAATAAACGTATTTTTATTCTTAGATTTCCTGGAGCCCTTTTTTTTTTTTTTTTTTTTTTTATATGCTTGTTTTTTTAGGAATGGGAGGCTAGATTTCAGGAAATGCTGTGGAGCAGATCTCTGAGGAAGTATTCATGGTAAAATAAATAGTATTCAGTGGTAGTATGCCAAACATTAAAGAACGATGATGTATTTATTATAACAAGAACGCTAAAAAGGAAGTGGGAAGAATCTGAGAACGTGTCTTTTGAAAACAGGAAGGTACTCACTGTAGGCTTTCCAAAGTAGGCCTTGCTAAATTCAGAAATGCTGGGGAAAAGATTTCTGGACAACAGAGAGCTCTCAGGATGGCCAGTGGCCTAGAGCAGGTGACCTGTGAGGAGAGGGAGTGGTTGAGGGTTTGTTTAACCTGAGGAGGTGGTGGCCAGGGGCAGTCGAATAGAAGGCTACAGCTTCTTGAGAGATGGTTACAGAGGCAGTGGTACCAGACTCTTCTTAGCAGAGGCAGCGCAACAAGGAGAAATAGCCTCAAGTTGCAGCATGAGAACTTCAGGTAGGACATGGCAGGGATGGGGATTTATTAAAAGTGTAGTGCAACACTAGAACAGAGATGCAATGAAATTTCCATCCTTGGAGGTTTTCAAGTCTTAGCTAGACAAAACTATGACTGACCTGATGTAATGTTGGTCTTATTTTTAAGGAGGAGACTGAACCAAATGATATGCAGAAGTCCTTTTCAAACAATGTGTTTATGATTTTTTTTTCCTCATGTTAGACACCAGCTGCATTCCTGTAAGAGTCATCTTTTCTGGGTAATTAAATGTTTTAATGTGTGCATTCATACTCTGCAGTAGCAATCTCAAATTCCCAGAGAAGAGTGCCTTCTCTTCCTTAGTGGCTTGCTTGCTGTTAAAAATACGTAGTTTTAGTATTTGAGAAGGATTTTTAGTGTAAAAGGGTTGCAGAAACCTCATTCTGAATCTATTAATTTCTCCAGAAGCTAATGCAGGTTTCTTATATGAAGTATCATGGATTAAATGGAGGTGAAGCATAGCAACATTGCAAATGGATGCAATCAGTCTACATGATTTTCATCTGATACATTTCCAGATAGGCAGATAAACATTTAAAGCCTATTGGTACTGTATATTTTCAAAGTGTTTGTTTGCTCTGTAGTGTGCTCTTTTAAAACTGCGTTGATTTCTCTCCTGCACTGAGTTAATAGGAAGATTTTGAGCAGTGCTCCAGATTTGTTCTAAATAACAACATAGTCATCTTGTATTTATTCAGTTCCTTCACTTGTCCTTCACTTCACAGATACTGTTCTGTGAGACAAATAAGGCAAATAAGTACCTGTACCTAAGAACACCTTCAGAGATTTTAATAGTGTTAGAAGCAATGTTATTTTTATTCATATAGTTTTATTCCATTTCAAACCATCGTTCGTGAGTTGATAACTGATGTTCTTGAGTCTTTATTAAAGCCTGCTATTCTGAGTCTTGGAGAAAAGTTATTCTTTTCTGCACTGCGTGTGAAGAGGAAGTATTCTTGTAGTCAGCCTTTGTAAACTTTAAACCACAAGTAAAGAACAAAAAGATCTTCTGGAACTTTTTTAGCCTTTCCATACTCTCTACATGGAATTGAAAGTAGCAGGAAATCTAATTGACAATCGCTTTCTTGTCTGTCAGCAGTCTGTTGCAGTTGGAGTTCACCCTGACTGTATGTGCAGAACAGCCAGTACCCATTATAATTAATCATTCTCACTGTTTCTCTGGATTCTTGTACAGAACTTTCTTTACCTAAAGAATTTCGTCCTGCTGATAATACTAGCATTAGCACTAATAGCTGTAGATGTTGCTAATTTAACTAGTCACTAATTGATTAAGACGTTTCAGGTAAATACAGATGAATGTTCTTTTTAATGTTACTGGTAGCTGGTTTTTTAAGGCAAGGTTTCTGTTATGGGGCAAAACATGTACTGCAGGATGCAATTATTATACTGAGTGCAGACAGCTCATTCAGTTTGTTGCTTTGAATGCTTTTTTACCTCTGGGTTAAGAATTAAGGGAAGGAGCAAGTTGAATAGTATGACTGGAATTAGTTCAATATTCTACCTTTTTTTCCCTTTATTTTGTATGGTAGCTCATCATGCTGTTTTCAATATAGAACTGGTACATGAGAGTATCGTGTTCTCTGTTGCTTCATCTTTTAGTATAAAAGTAAGAAAGATACAAGCAATTTTGTTAGGTTGTGCGAATAGTTTCATTTTTCATGTCAATTCTGTCTGATCTGGGGGCCATTGTGTATCTGATAACATGCTCACTCTTTTGTGTCTATGCTTGATCTTTTGAGGTTCCAGTTATCTTCAAATTCCACTTGGAAGAATTTTCAGAATCACTTCTCCATTTGGTTTTAGGTTTTAATTAGGTATACAAAAATATTCTTAAATAGTTGTGATCCTTGTGGTATATGCAGTTAAATTAGTTTTGATAACATAAGATGGGTTGACATAGTGCTTAGTGACATGGTTTTGTGATGGTTTTTTATCAGGGTTAGGTTGATGGTTGGACTAAATGATCTTAAAGGTCCCTTCCAGCCTAGACAATTCTATGATTCTGTGGAAAAGATATGCAGGTTCTATCCAAATGTATGTGACTGCTTTCAAAAGGTTGCCCAGAGAGTTTCTGGTCAAAGCCCGATTGGTCAAAGTTGGCACAACTCGTACTACTTTGAGAAGATGGTGAACTTCTTGAGTTCTTGGGTGGGGTTGGTTTGTTTTTCCCTGGAGCACTCTCTGTATTGCAGAGTGCCTGGAGATGCCCCTCCTTTGATACATACTTTGATGCTTATTATGCTTTTGCAGCCATCTGCTTAGAGGAAATTAACTTTTTGCCTCCTAACAATTGTTTCAGTGGGCTGAAACAGCTCTCTCTTGGGTGGTTTTATTCATTTCATATTGCCGAGTAGTTTAAGGCAGATTTGGGGAACCCGAGCCTTCTCAAACACATAGCAAGCAGGAGCAAGTAGAAATGGGTTCCTTAATATCTTCATCCAGACCTAAGCCTTTTTTTGTGCAAGATTGTGCTCATGCACAGCAGCATTATTCTCTACAAGAGAAAGGTGTTCTGCGTTTTCTTCAAATTGCCATTATTTTATTTAGGAGTATGGGCAAAATGGTTGTGTGTCCCAAGACTGAGAACTCTTCTGATATGGCTTCACCTTCAGGGAAGCTAGGTGTCCAGGGGGCTACTCTGCTGCTTTCAGCAGGAGATGGATATGATAATTTCCATCTTCTATTATAGCCAGAATTCTTGCCATTTCTGCCCTGGATTCCTTTGTTATAAAGTCGTCTTCCTCAGCTGCCTTTTTCAGGTTGGTGAGCTCATGCTTTCACACTTCTGGCAGGAAGCTTTTAAAAGCTCAGCTGTAATAAAAACACAGAGATCTGGGAGGTGGAGATTGGATTGATAATTTGGGTTTACAAATTGTATTTACAACACAGCTAGATGCTTAGTTATGTGATAAATGTTCTTAATGTGTTGGTATATGGAAACAGTTTGATTTGCATAAAGATCTTGTAATGGCAGTTATTTTGCTCTTTAATCTGAAAATTTTTCTCCACTACAAATAGGACCACCAAGATAAAAGACTTCGGGTAAGGTTTACTCATGTTCTTACAATCAGTTGATCTTAACAGGATATCTTACATATTAAAATGCAGTGTTCTAAGTGTCTGTAAGTTTGAGAATGATGTATACTTCCAGAGTATTCAGAAATGTAATAGGAGAATCCCAAAGCTGTCCAAATTGGGGACGCTCCTACAGGTTGTGTCGGTGTGGTAGCAGCTACTCCGGGCTCGATCTCAAGCTGGGAACTTGAAGTGGGCGGAGTGATTGAGTAACTTCACTCATAAGAGAGTAGTGGTGCAATATTTATTAATATAAAACAGTGATTTAACAAAGTTGGTGGTGAATCTGACATTCGATGGCAAGGTACACTTGATTGTTAACTGCAGGGAGGACAGGGTCAGACAGAACGTCAGGGAGACCCTCCCCTTGAGTCACGAGGTTCAGAAAGGACCCCCCTGCTTTCTAAACTTCTTCTCAGAGAGGAGTCTAGGTGCGGCTGGATCCAGTCCTAGTCCCAGACTCGGTCAGTGGTCTATGTCTAAAGGATTAGATGTGCACAATCAATCCTTTATATCACTTAGCGTGCTAAACTTTAAAATCTTAGCTATTAACCACTTACCGAGAATCTGTTGCGGCAAGGAGTCTCAAAGGAGAGCTCAAAGGGCTCTTGGGCTCTCCACTATTTATAAAGTGAGATAATTGACCTATAGTCATATTTGCATGGCAACAAAATATCTAGGTCACCATTCCAGACAGTGGCTGTGTTGCCAGCCATCCCCCAAAGTCCCAGGTATGACCCATCGAACTCACACTGTTGGTTATGGCTTGAGCAGGAGCCAGTGCAGGGGGAGAAGGGAAGAGCACACCACCGCAGAACCATATACATCTAGCTCATCTTTGTCTTCCTGTGTGGTGAATGTACAGAGCCTCAAAGCTCTGTAGTAGGCACAGATGTGGGAAGAATGTTACTAGGAGAGCGTTTGGTGCTTGAACAGTCATTTCTTACCTTCCTGGAGTAAAAATGGTTGTCCAGAAGACAGCATTGTGAAGGCTGGCTGTGAGTCATAGTCACAATGTGGTGACTTAAGGTATTCTAGAAGAAATTTCAATTTTTGAATTGAAAAGGTAATTACAAAATTGTTCAAAAAGGCCTGTGAATAGCACAACAAAAGGGCCATATGTCGTAATAAAATTTAGGTTAAAGTCTAGAGAGAACCTTGAGGTTTTGTCACCTTAGGCACAAACAAGCTACCCAATGGTATTTCACTTTGCAACTAGCAGGCTTATTGGTTTCAAATGATTACCTGCTATAATTGAACCTATTTCTTAAATATACCAACATTCCTTTATCACTTTTCATTTAAAACAATTTCAATAATACTGTTTTGTAGTAATGAAAGTTTGTATGGTTGCTTATACCATGGGCTTCAGCATTTAGGACCTAATTTCAAATCCACTGAAACTGCTGGAGTGATTGCCACTAACTCCGCTGATTATGTCTCAAACCCTTTTTGTCCCAGTTCTTATTTAGTGAGTTTTACCATTGTTCATTAACGTATTGAACAGTAAAGATTAGGTAGGGTACCAGTGCACCGTACATGCGGTGTTATAGCAAAGACACAAGGTGGATGCACAAAGTTTGTCTTTGTCATGAGGCAGTGTTTTCTGAATTGTTTTGAGGCTCGCTATTAACATTAGAGTCAGTATTTTTCTGGAATTGTTCAGGAAAATATCTTTTCTGCAGCTGGAAGTGTTTATTGGTATTTCACTGTAATTAAGAACGTGGGGATTTTGGGTACCAAGATGTATTTTTCTTGTGCTTGCTTTTTAAATGTCAGCAATCTTCCATGAAATATAATTCTTCTTGATTAAATTATTTAATTCCAAGTTACTATTGTAGTACTAAAAATTAGTGTGACCATTTTCCCAAATACATTTTGCCAAAGGCAATTTTGGCTTTTATGTTTTGGTCCTTTGCTAAGATACTATGTCAAAAAGTATCTGATTCTGCCTAAAAAAAAGTGTTCATTTCTGATGTTTTCCAGTAGGATATGCAATTTTTTTTTGCCTTTGGGCCAAAGAAAGTTGGGTATCTTGTGCAGCACTATCCCTTCTGGCTAATTCAGTTACTTTCAGGTTTTGTAAGTTGATACTGCACCCACTGGGAATAAGTTTTCTAAAAAGACAATATTTCTAATAATCTACCAAAATAGATGGCTGCATTTTAAAAGGAAGTGTTTTGATTGTTGCCTACTGCTAATGTTTTGAAGACCAACTTATTGTCAGCATGATATAATATTGGGAAAATTTGGCCCAGTTGCACTTTCTCAGTTTCTGAAACTACACCGGTGCCTCCTGGGAGAACGTCACCACAGTACATGAAAACTTTCTGGTACCAAGCCTGTAATAACCACTTGAACTCCAGTCTTCAGTGATGGGGGAAGGCAGAAGGACTCACTGGGGACAATATAGAAGTCTTATGTTAGTAACTGCTGGGTTCAGGGGGGTTATTTTCTCCTACTTCTCTACTTCATATGATGATTGGAGTTAACTCTGGTTTAGGCATTCCCTTTTCCTGATGCTTCACTAAATCTTCAGCTTAATGGAATGAATGAATTCTAGGTCAATATTAGTGCAGCAGGAATAAGTACATCATGAGTAGCAGATCTGTAATGTGTGCACAGATCTCTGGAGGTATCTGAATAGAACTATTTCCTCAAGATGTTTCAGATCTGGAAAATTTTTAAAAAACAAAATACAAGCTTTGCAAATTGGACTTTGCATGTGATTTGGAGCTTTTAATGAGACCAGAGTTCCTCAGCTGTATGAACAGAGTGTTTGCATGTGCAGTGTACATGTGCAATGCTTTTTGATGATACAGTGAAAAAGCCATTTCTCAAGATATGACTGACAACTGTTAGACCCCACATCCTTAGAAGCATGTTCTAAAGTACTGCTGGAGCATGTTCTAGCCCAAAGACTTAAGTATAGTCGTGTAATACACTGCAGGTTGTTTGCACGCGGGCAACGTGCAAAGAGGAGACGCATCTCTTGTGACCCCTGTAAAGGCTTTCTTTCAGAACACTGCAGTCATAGCCATTAGTTTTCATTTCTGGTTCACCATTTGTTGTCTCTATTTTGGGTGGTAAATGGAGATATTTGAAGAATGTTGTTGCTGCAGTTCTTTCTCTATATCTGCACGTTCAGTACACCTTTGCTTGAGAGCATTACCCTGTTTTCATGGGAAACCCTTTCTCACCACTTCGAAGCCAATTCTTTCTGTCCCTACAGGATGATTGCTTCATTTAATACCAGTTTAACTAGCTATGCCTTGTGGCTGACTGTAACAATGATAACATTCAGATTTGTTTTGATTCTTTAAGTTTACCTTACAGGTATGAAATAATCTAAGCTGCAGCTGGGAAATAAATCATTCATATGTCAAAGATGCAGCTGAGTTTATAGGGCTGTATTTTCACTGCCACAGGCAAAAAATGTTGGAGTCTTGTTTCACGGTTTCTAGCAGTGTTGAGCAGGTTTTCATTCCTGTTCACACACACCTGCCCATGTACCATTCTAAATTTTATCTTTCTGGCAAGAGATGGGCAGACAGACTGTCGTTATTGCTCACATGTTCTACCTGGTCTGGCCCTTTTTTCAGTAACTGAGTGTGTTGGGTGTAGTTTGGTCTTCTGTTACAGGTATATATTTGGCTCAAGGGTCCATTGGGTTTGGTCCTCAAGACAGTATACACCTACTGCTTAATGCTTCTGTGCAGACAAATTCATTCTTGCCATGTTCGGTCTCACACAGTCTGTACTCTGAAACATTATTTATGAAACTCTGACATTTTACTATTTTTGCCGTCGTAAAAGAGACATTTTGTGCTGTGTGTCAAAATGAATTGTCAAAAACAAAAATAGAAATAAAAAATAAGGGTTTTTTTTTTTTTGGTAAAAGGTCTTGCTTTTACATCCCTGTATTTTGTCTTTCATGAATTGCATAGTGTAGTGTGGCATGTGAAGGATAAACCAGAGCATGTTTCACTTTTGTACTTTATATGTAAAATAAGAACAAAAAATTCCAAACTGTTTGTAGAAACTGAAAAGTGGGTAGATAATAAGAAATATTAAGAAGGATCATACAAACAGGGCATATGTTAGGGTAGAAAGTGTTCCTTTGCAAATTCGTGGCCTAGACTTGTTCTCCTTAAAATAAATTGATTTTTTGCCTTTTTCTTTGTAGAAAACATATAGTACTGAGGGATTGCATGGTCAGTTTGACATTGCAAGTCAAACTGAAATAAGATGTGACAGGTAATGGTGTCAACCACTAGTCAAATACTGTATATTTAGTTCTAGTGTTTTACTGTCTGATGTATGCCTGTCTATGGGTATTAAAAACATCTAAGTAATATCTTACTCATTTTACGCTGAGAGGGTCCCTCTTGGAGTAGTGAGGCAGGATTAGATAATTTCTTCCTATTTCATATATTCTTATTTCTGTGTTAGCTGAGTTTTTTTCTAAATTGAGGTGTCCCTTGCTCTGCTGTAAAAGTAAGGTCTGAAAAGTGTCTATAGTTACATACCAGTAGGATGGAGAAAATGAAATAACACTGTATCAATATTGCTTGCTTGTTTGGAATAGAATTTAAACATTTTCCAGTTCAAAAAATTATTTGGAGAAACTGAGCAACTGAGGTCAACTGCCTGGATGTGTCCAAAGCATTTGTCACTGTCCTGCATGACCTCTTTGTCTCTAATTTGGAAAGACATGGATTTAACGGATGGAGCACTCGGTGGATAAGGAGCTAGCTGGATGGCCGTACGAAGAGTTGCAGTCAACGGCTCCATGTCCGAATGGTGACAAGTGGAGTTCCTCAGGGGCCAATACCGTGACTGGCACTGTTTAACATCTTTGCAAGAGACATGGACAGTGAGATTGAGTGCACCCTCAACAAGTTTGCCAGTGACACCAAGCTGTGTGGTGTGGTCGACACCCTGGAGGGAAGGGATATGAAGTTCAGCCAGGCCAAGTTGCAAGGTCTTACACCTGGGTCATGGCAGTCCCAAGCACAAATACAGGTTGGGTGGAGAATGGATTGAGAGCAGCCCTGAGGAGAAGGCCTTGTGGGTGTTGGTGGATGAGAAGCTCAACATGAGCCGGCAACGCGCTCTTGACAGTCCAGAAAGCCAACCACATCCTGGGCTGCATCAAAAGAAGTGTGGCCAGCAGGTTGAGGGAAGTGGTTCTATGCCTCTGCTCTGCTCTGGTGAGACCCCACTTGGAGTGCTGTGTCCAACTCTGTAGTCCTCAGCAAAGGAAGGACATGGACCTCTTGGAACTGGTCCATAGAAAGCCCTGAAGATGGTCAGAGGGCTGGAGCACATCTGCTGTGAAGACAGGCTGAGAGAGTTGGGCTTGTTCAGCCTGGTGAAGAGAAGGCTCCAGGGAGACCTTATAGCAGCCTTTCAGTACCTACAGGAGAGATGGGGAGGGACTCTTTATCAGGGAGTGGAGCGATAGTACGAGGGGTAATGGTTTTAAACTGAAAGAGGGCAGATTGAGATTAGATATTAGGAAGAAATTCTTTCCTGTGAGGGTGGTGAGACACTGTCCCATCCCTGGAGGTGTTCAAGGCCAGGCTGGATGGGGCTTTGAGCAACGTGGTCTAGTGGGAGGTGTCCCTGCCCATGACAAGGGGGTTGGAACTCAATGATCTTTAAGGTCCTTTCCAATTCAAGCCATTCTATGACCTTGGGAGAGTGTTGAAAGTAAAGACAACACATAGAAAACAGCTAGCCATATACCGGTCTTGTTGTCCAGTGTCAGGATCTGTTCCCCTTCCCATTTTCCCATTTGAGAGGCAGCAATATTTGTTACTATGTGTTATCTAAACTTAATTAAACTGAACTGGAGTATGCTTCGTGGTTTTTCCCCCAAGTGGCTTAAGTATGTCTGGAGACTTTCACAGTCTTGAAGAGATTCAATTAGTGTGACAGAAAGGAGTCTAACTTTGTGCGTTTGCTAGCTTTTTCCCTTAAAAGCGTCCCATGTTAGCTACAGTATTAATTTTAAACTCCGTGACTCTTATTGTATCTGTGAGCAGAGGGGTGTATTTTTGTCCGTTGGCCTGTGCTGAAGGCATTAAGGGAATGAAGGGTAACAGCTACTTATCATGCCTAGATAACTCTTGAAGGAAAGTGAAAGTGTCTGTGAATTACAGTCTTGACCCCTGCTGATCTGTTGAAGCACCATATGCTTAACTGCCTGCTGCTCAGGGGGGACACCTTTCACTTTAAATTTCTTTCCTATCACTTTCAGTTTTTAATCCATGGCAAGCCTTTGGCCCTTGCACTGTGACTTTTTTTTCCTGTCTAGTTTCCTGTATCAGCCATTCCCCTTACATTAGCATCCTCAGAGCACTGCAGTGGATTAGAGACACCCACTTTTCACAGGCTGAGGCATTCGGACATTGTAGTGCGTTAGATCTGTCCCAACGTTACCAGTGTGTCTTCAGTGTGGCTTTCTGTGCACCTACTTTCCCCCCACCTGCCCTTTGAGAGGGGGGCAAGCAGACAATGTAAAATGCCAGTATGTGCTTCTCTTGGTTTTTTGTACATTTTCAGTTCATTTTTTAGAGACAGTGTCAGGGATCTTATTTTCCAAGAGAAGTAGTTACATTTATCTATTTGCACTGTAGTTTAGGGAAAAGGCAGAGTCTTCTAGCACAAAGTGATCTGTACAGTTTTAATAAGACCATACAGAAGGACTTCACAGGTGAACATGCTTGTATCTACAGTTGAACACTTCTTTCCTCTATAAACACAAGTGTAATCCATATATCTGATACTCAGAAACGATCTTAACAGCAATTCTATATCTTTTACAAAGTCCCTTTCCCAGAATGAATTGCCATATAGCCATTCACTTCAGTGAATGTAGCACTGTCTCAAAGACATAATTTCTGAGATTTGCATTACCTGAAGACCCATCTTAATTGGTTTTCCTTCCTTGCCCTCTCTGTATTTTTTGAAGCTGTGTTTGTAAAAAGCAATTACTAATTAATTTTAATAAAATGCATCTGCATTTTATTGCATCCGCAGTCAGTATGTTCATGCGGCACAAGCTGTGTTTTGGGTAAGGTTATAGAATGAGAATATAACTTTGCTCTTAAAAATACAGTTGGTTTTCCATGACTTTTCACTAAGCAGGGCTCAGAGATACTTAGAGACACTTTCTGACAGATACTTAATCTCTGTCCATTGATCTTACTGTTCTAGTTAGCTTTCCCCAGTACTTCTACATGCTTAAATTAAATGAACCATCTTCCTTATCCTCCAAATGAAAACAGTAACTTGCCACATCCCACCCACTATAAGAGTTTTTAATTGGAAATGAAATCAGATACTAGGTATTAAAAACCAGAGTGCTTTGTCTATCCTGACATAAAAGACATAAAATTAGCAAAAAATCAGTGAGAGTAGCCTGCTATCGCACTGATATAGTTGATACCAGAATCAAGTTCTAAAAACAGGTTAGTTAGAGTTCTTAACATCCATCTAGATTATCCTCTGTTCTTGTGGGCTGCTAATTCTCTTCCCGCTGATTAGAACAGGTTTCATTTTTCTTTTTTTCTAGTTCCAAGCAATAAGACAAAGAGACTGTAATATCTCTCAAGTCTCATTTTTGTGTGTGTCTTGTCTTCAAAGATACCAGAGTGTGTATGTGTGTACATACAGCGCTTATGCAGTTGAATGGAAAGTTACAGAGAGGGAGTTTAAAATGGTAGAGGAAATGTTAAGGTCATCCTCAAGAAAATAAACTATTGGTCTTCTAGGACTCAAAATTTATAATTTATCAGACAAAAGGTGGGAAAATAATTTTGCAGTATTTTTTTTTTTTTAAATCATTGTGTTTGCAGACACGATGCTTATATGGAATGTGTCTGGTATGTTACAATAGATATGTTTACAAACAAGTCACCTAACCCAGGAACAGCCTGTTTTGTGGAATTCCTTTTATATTGGGAAGCCTGAACATTTTGGGGATCTTCTGAAGACGGTTGGAGGTGCACTAAGAGTTACAAGCTCAGGACGTAGACCAGGGTAAACACGTGGAATAAGCAGAATGTCAGTCTGCAGGTAGTCTCAGCATTCATAAGCGAGTGCGAGGAAAACCCAAACTTTAGTCATGGCAATGTTAATGTATAAAACCTTAGCCAAAACTGGGGATTGTATTACATGCAGAGTAAAAATGTATTCCATGTTCCAGAGTGTCTTTTTCCCAAAAAGGTAGACTAATACAATGGTGAATTTATTGCATGAAGTGAATTTTGTCATCTTTTCAGTACTTCTCTCCAGATCAGCCTTAATAAGGTTTCTATTTTAGTTCAAAAGAGGTAATTTTTTTTGAATGCTCTTAAATGACTTTAAATATCTTCTAAATGACCTTTTCAAAGCTCAGTCTTTCTAAAGACAAAAATAGTCTAACTTACCCCAAAATATCCCTTTATATACTTTGTTAAGCGTATTCTTATTACTGCAAATTTAATAGGAATTACTGTGCCAAACGTAAAATTAGCACTTGTAGAAGTCTGACTGGTTTAGGTTTTTTGCTGATTAACACCATTCTCTATCTTAAGGAGTATACAGCATAATGTTTATTCACTGCAAACAACCAAATTTTGCAGGGATATATTTTTTAACGTTGTTATTATTCAGCTGTCAGGATTTCTCTTCCCCACCTAAATTACTGAAAAGCAGTTCTTTGTTCTGGTAGTCTCTTATATATAATGAAGGGACTCCCCCATAGGAAGACCTTAATTTCCTGTTAATGGTTTGTACAGCATGTCCTGTGTAGAACATTTGAACAATCTCAATTTGGAAGTATTTGTTCAACAACCTTTAGAAATTGCCTGTTGTGTTAGTCTCTCTCTGCTCTTGCTGGAAGAGCTTTGGCCTTGGGTATGACAAAGCCAGTGAAGAAAAAACTTCATTAGAAATCTGCGGTAACAAGTTCTAGTCATAGAAATGGAGGCTGCAATTCACAGTCAGTTTAAACAGCTCTAAACGCAGTTTTTATTGACAGCAGTGGTGCCTGCCTGCCCCATCTGCCTTTTCCTACCACCTGCCTTGTACCAGTACTAGCATGTCAACTATCTGGCCTGGTAGCAAGTTGGACTAGAATACTGAACCACCTCAGAACCAGCTTGGCAGCAAAAAACCGAATGCTCCAGTTCATTGAACTTTGTTGTGATGCTGTTGTATTATCCCTGGTTTTGAAGTGAGGACATATCTGTGGAGGATTGGTGGTGGTTCGCAATTGGACTGACGGTAAACTGAAGACTCTGTATGCCCCGTGATACTCATTTATGAAAAGTAATCATGACTTTTTTTTTCTTTTTTTTTCTTTTTTTTTTTTTTTTTAGATACAGATTTAGGGTATTTACTAGTTTTAGCTTATGTGTATCACAAGACATTCTGGTCAGTACAGATGCCTCTAAATTAGGCCCATTGACTTCAGTTAGACTAAAGAAGGTCATGCTGTTCTGTACTGTGACTTGAGTTCAGAAGGAGTGGCTCTTTCCACAGCACATAAAGGCCCTGCAATAGCAGGGAACTGATGAGATAAGACAGACCCCCGTGGTCCACACTGTCTGCTAAGAAATGCAAAAAACCGTTTTGGAAATTCTTTGCCAGTATGACCTAGGGGGAAGTGTCTTTCTCATCAGAGATCTCATGGTCAGTCTGTCCTTGAGCATTGGAGCAAAATGCAGTAGGTAGAGAGCTTTAAAAAAGGGAGGTTATTTATATGATCTCGAAGTTTCTACTCCTTTGGATGCTGTGACCTGCCTCTAATACCTTATACAGGGAAATCCATCTACCCTCTCAAAACCAAAACCACCTCTCTCTGTGGTTTTTCTGGGCATTTGTGCAGCAAGGGGGAAAAGGTTTCTTTAAGTCAGCACTGATGTCTTGAACTGTGAGGTTTAATTGCAGGCACTGCCTTAATTCCCAGCTGCAGTGTAAGGTGGATTTGCCAGGCTGTGCAAGGACTGTGGAGAGAGAGCTTGAGTGGGGGAAGTCCGGGGGCTCACAGATTCCAAATTCACAGGCAATTACCCGTACCCATACCTGTACCTGTCCAGTCTGCGGTCTTACAAAGTAACAGTGACTTTGTATATATCTAAATTGTAGTGGTGCAAATTAACTATATGTTTTCCAGGTAGGAAGTCGAATCCCTGTAATGAGTGTGTTTAAAAGAGGAATAAATCAGGGCCTTTTTAAAAACGTAAAAGCAACAATTTACTGGATCACCATTCATTAGTAATACACACTGCCAATAATTTCAGGACGGTTAACTCTTAAATATCTTACCCTTATTAGCTGTAAAGATATAATACCATAAAAATGCTGTCTCATATTCAGCATAGCTTACATATAAATATATATGTAAATATACACATACATTATAAATATTCTATACATTTATATATAAATATATAACTTTCTAAATATATATAAATATTTTTATATGTGCTTAGCTGTGTTACTTAATGCTTGATGCTTATGCCAGTAGTCTTACAACCTTGCAGTGAATACAGTGTTGCAAAACGCATATACATAGTTTCTGGTTTCACTGTTCTAGTATGCATATATATGGGGTAAAGAGAAGCAAGTACTAATTATATCTTACTTTTATTATGCAACTTCCTACATACCACAGGCCTCTGCCTTGGCTACTTCATGTTGTATTACACTTTCAGTATGCAGTAACTTTATCATGATATACTAAATCCCACAAACGTCATTTATAGTTCTTTATGCTCTAAATACTCTGGGGGGTTGGGCAAAATGGGGGATTTGGAGATCTTTTCTCTCAGATACTGACCGTAGGATTGGCAGAGGAACATGAGCAAAGTGTTTCATGTGTAAGAATTTCCAAAAATGTTAACACCTTTCCCTGCATATAACCTATAAGCTTGCTACCAAAAAAAGGTGACTAAATATGAATGGGTATGTATGTTTATGTATATCTCGGTAAGTCATCTATTATAGTGTTATAATTGTCACCAATTTAACATCATATCACAAAAATACAGGCTTGAAGTTGAATGTCTGTACCATGGTGAAATCAAATTTAGAAACAGCTTGGTCTTCCTATTAGCATTGTATTACATGGATTTGTAACAGAGCCATAAATGAATGGCGTTTCAAAAAACTGGTTTATATTATTCAGTTCAACCTTTTCGAGTGAATGCAGAATAATCTTCTTTGCAGTAGTTTCATTATTATTTAAATGCATTTTTTAACACATCTAATAAAGGTGTCTCCATCAGTCATTAAACAGTTTATTCCATTCTAAATAGCATGCCTTGGGTAGTGTAACTCAAGCTTCTGCCAAAAGTATTTTGGCCCTTGTATTTCAGACGGTATGCCTTGGCGAGTGCAGTAGCCTTAGCTTAGATGTTTTTATTTGATCTATTTTATTAGTTCTCGGTATACCATTTTGGATTGAGATGGCATTAAGACTAGACATACTGCTTAACAGTAAAATTGTGTTACCGGAATATAGAATGTTCTTACTACCTGAGATTCTTAGATAGGAATCCAGAATAAGTTTGCAAATGCTTATTTTTAAATCACAAGAAGTGCAACCTATTCTTTGGTCTTAAAGAGTGAAATGAAATAAAGAAGTATGGAATAAAGACTGTGCAGTTACTAACTAGATTTCCTATTTACTCTAGTATGACCCTGCATTTAAGTGGTAGCAGTGTTTTTAATCTTTTCAACCATACTTTGCTTGTGCTTCACTTTAGCTGAATTCCTGCAACTGAAAAACTATTTAAATCCTTGGAAAGCAAACTGTCTATGCCCATCACACTGACTTTCATGCTAGATGATCAGATTATGGGGGATAATAAAATACTTGAGATACACACCACTTGCCAGAACTCTCTGCTTATGCTGCCACAGGAGGACTCATCTGAGCTTCGTGCTGAAAGCTGAAGGACATCCTTAAAGCAAATCTTTCATTCCCATGAATAAATTCTAGATTACTTCAGTCTAATGTAGGGTGCTAAACAAAATCAGATAAACACAATGAAAATTAAGCTATGCTGAAAAGCATAGAAGAAAATGAAAAGACATGCAGAGAAGAAATAGTGAATTACCTCATATGACAAGAAAAAATCATGTATTTTTTCCTGACGTAAGAGTAACTCTTGCTTTGCTGCTTTACTACTTTTTTTTTTTCTTCTTCTTTTTTATTTTACTTTTGTCTCTAATTCTCTTTCACTCTTGCCTTGGTTTTTTTTTTAGCTTTACTATCATTGCTTTTCTGGAATGTTAACCTACCTGAGGGATGGAAGGTATGCCTACACCCTTGCTGCTTGCCTGTAGCATTTACTTGCTGTCAGGACTTAAGTGTACATGGCAAGTCTTTTCTTCATAAGGATTGCATAAGCTTCTCCCTTTAAATAGGGAAGTCAGGAGAGTGTTAAAAAAATATCCATTAGCTCTCTGTTACGAGGATAGATTTCTTTTTCCTAATTAACAGCTGCTGATAATTCTTACCTACAGAAACAAAAAGGATCAATGGTATATTTTTCTGAAATGGAAATGTTAAACTTTTGCTCTTAGAAAAGGAGGGGAATTTCAGATTTGGTGGACAACAGAGTTCCTGTATTTAGGAAAGAGTGTGAGTTAACGTATTGCAGTATAAGGGATCTGATCGAAGGCCGGTATCCATCGCAGGCCTACTGAGGTCAAAGCAAGAGCCCCCTAAGGTATGGATAGATTTTAGATCAGATTCTCAAAGTTCAGTAGGTTTTTTGTAAGATAGAATAGTGAACAACTGAGTTCAGTTTTTCAGGGTGTTTTATGAAGAGACACAACAGGTTTTTTTGAGGTTCTGTCTTTCTTCCATTGCTCAAAATGCCTTGAGTTTACCTCATAATGATAAAAATACCTATGCTGTGAAAGGAGTTGATGAGCCAAGAACATGGTTAAACGTTAGGAGGATACTAGGTGATTGGTTCTATGATAACTGATTCAGTATAAAACCAATGTATTTCATGTCATTAGGTGTGGTGTTTAGAAAATGTAATATAGAAGGCATATTTTAAAAATGGGATCAGTGTCAGTGATCAGTGGATTTATTGTATGGGCTATGAAAAAATATTCTAATGTGGTCCAGCATTTGAGTAAAATTTAATGCTCTTGGGAAAAAACGGTTTTAGTTCAGAGGACATTTTGGGTAGAAATATAAATTGTTCATTTGAAGAGAATTTAAACAATAAATAACAAAATAAATGGTACAACAATTTAAAATAGAAATTTGGGATTGTATTTTTGAAGAGTTTTTAATATTGTTCTTTTTACTGTTTTTTATCAACAGTTTTGTCCCAAAAGCTTTTTCATATTTTTCTAGTTTTTTTTTTTTTACTGTTTTTTATCAACAGTTTTGTCCCAAAAGCTTTTTCATATTTTTCTGGTTTTATTTTTTTTCACAACTGTTCTTTGACTTACATACACTATGTTGTGTATGGAAGTCAAAGAAATTCAAAACAAAGAAATTCAAAGACAAAAAGTCAAATAAAAATTCTAAGTTTTTTTCACAAATTTTTTAATATTAAAATAAAAAAACATAGTAGTTCTTAATTGTATAACACTTGAAATTTTTTGTTTTACTCGCAACTTGTTTAATTTTTCTTTGCTTTTGAAAGATTGAAAAAATAATCTTGTCCAGCCTGCATCCATTTCTCTATATTTAGGCTGCCCAGAAGAAGAAAGCAGAGTACAGCAAAGATGCACATTATTAACATAATTCCAGTCCACTTAATGCACTGTTGCAGAGCAATGCCTGAACCATTTGGGGGTATATGAAGTAAAGTATTTTTGCTGCCACTGATCCATGGATAACAACTCGTATATCCACCAAACCCTCTTTTTAAGTAGTCGTTTGGTTTGGAACTCAAAAATTAAATAAATTGCATGCAGTCAAGAAAGGAGTCTTGGATTTGAGGGAATTATCCAATCAGATACAGGCTAAATGACCAAATAAGAAGAACTGTTTGATAGCCTTATAGTAGCTCAAGTGCATTTTTATACTTCATTAGCAGGTTGTTATTTACACATTTTAGAATTACAGTTTAGTCTTGTGTTTTCATTGTTTATGTGTAAAAATTATATTGATGAAAAGCAACCATCTTAAAAATGTTACCAAAGGGAAGGCACTGAGATCATATTTCTGTAATCAAGTGCAGCCTGTGGTTTAGCACTGACTCCACCAGTAGCATATGAGCTATAGAGTACCTATTTGCGTAAAATCCTTTTTCATGAGTGATGTATTCATTCTGACAAACAAATACATTGTGATAATGAGTTTGGCCTCAGGAGGAGCTGTTAAAAAGCCATTAATAAGCATATGGAGTAGGGTTGGAGTGCACGATGCAGCCTGAATAGGTAACTGAGAAGAAATATCCTGTCCTGTAGAAGAAGAGGCCTGCAGGCAGTTCGCAGCCACTGAAAGTGCTGCTGGTAAGCAGGGAGCCTGTGCTTTACAATAATGCAAGTGAAAATATATGAAGTACAGTGATCTCAGAAGTGAGGGTGTAGGAGGCTCTGGAAAACACCTAATGGTTTTGACTATTCAGTGAAAATTTGGAATTCCTGGAAACTTTTTATATTCTTCTTTACAACATTTTTACAATGGATGTGAAGAGCTGAAGGCTTAATTTCATGTAAATGCATGAGGTGACTGTTTACTTCAAAATTACCAGTTGCCACAGTAGCAATTCTTTTGGTAGTCTCGAGGCCAAGATCTTTGCTTAACAGAAATTCATGTTCTGAAACTGTGTATTTGTGTTTCTTCAAAAAACCCCAACAATTTCAATAAGCACTAAATAGATAGGTGCTCTCTCTCTATAATTATACTGTTTGGTTGCTAATGAAAAATGTACCTTGTCTGTTTTCCGTACCATTTAAGAAACCTGTTCTTCCCACTGACCTTTTCAGAAGGCACGGTAATTCAAGTGGTAATGTGAAGAGGGAAGAAAGGATTTTAAATATACTAATTTTCAATTAAATGGCATCTACTTGTCTCACACTAGTGGAGACCCATTTTGGAGAAGAAAATGAACTTTCCCACTACTAATGAATTAACTGAAGTTTGTTATTTCTGAGGACTGACATACGAAGTAACTGTTCTGCACTCTAGAGAGAAACACCTGAGCTCGAAGACAGTGAAGTTACTTTCATTTAAGGGTGAATTTAAATGTGTCCGAGGGTTATACGGGTTTCCCCATGTAAAGTTAGCGGTTAGAGCATTATTGTGGCATCTTTCCTAGTATTTCAAATACATGTTTCTGGCTTTTCTAATTCAGAAGTCCTGTTGACTTCAGCTGAAGCTTTGTCTACATAAAGATTTCTTACATACATCAAAATTTGCCTGAAATGATTTATACTTCAGGTATTGGTAGCGTTGCTTTCATGTGGTATGTATTTATGAATTACACAGTGCTTAATTGTGGAGGAAGGGATGGAAAGCGTATTGGACTTGTATTTGAAACCAATGCATTGCCTGAAAAAAGCTTCTTTTCCACAAGGTGTATGTTACTCATATTATAGAAGTTGAGTTCTATCCCTTTACTTTCCATTTCTTCTGTGTCTTCAGTCTCCAAGTGATAGGAAATGAGTTGTTGCAAATTAGTTTGATCTGTAGTTGTTTGAGGTCCTTCTGTGCATGGTGGATTTTCCGGCTGCATTCTCTCTTCACTCTATATTCTGTGTTGGGTTTCCTTTGCGTCAAATTGATGTGAAGTATCAAGGTATGTAGTGGTACCAGGTCACCATGCAAAACAAGGCCATGGATCACCACAAGAAAATTCCCAAGACATTCTAGGTACAGCACAGGTTAGTATCAAACTCATAATTAAAAATTTACAATTTGAGTCAAATCAAACAAGTTAAACTGCCTTGGTGAGTACAGGTTACAATTGTGGGGCTTTTTAATTTGGAGAATAAGCATCAACCTTTTGGTAGTTTTGTCTCCGTTCAGACTAAAAGCAGATTCTGAAATAGTAGGAGTCTGTTTAATAGTAGTTCCAACTTTGAGCCAGGTTATTCATTCTGATTCTTTGGGTAAAATTACTATTGAAATTACTGGCAACTGCTTCCCTGACCTCTCTTTTAAAACTTTCTTCTTCTTTGTTGTACTGTATAACTATCCACAACTTACATGCCCACCAAGTGCATTTTTATCACTGTGATAAAAATTAGAAATGTGTTCCTGCTTAAAACTAATCATGTTATTACTATAATGCTTTTTTTAAAATTAAGGTTTAATCAATGTGAGGCAATTTGCCAGAAAGAAGAATTGTTTTACCCTTTTTATGCTCACTGAATTTTGTTTGTGTTTTCTTTTTTAAATAGTGATTCCAGAGTTTATTAGTCAAGTAAATATTGCATTGGAGAGCTTAAGCAAGAACACAGTGCATCTCTTTGATGATAACCAGTTTGTGGACATTTCTAAGAAGGTGTATGATACAATTCATAACATCAGATGCTCAGTCATGATGATTCGGGTAAGTTTTTTATTTGGTCATTTAATATTAATTTCTATGATAGTTCAAGGCATCAGGGCATTTTCAGAAGAATTTATAACTGTGTATGTTTATAATACCCCTTAGCTCATATCCAGATTGAACTGATTTGGGAAATTTGGATTAGAAAGAAACACACAGGATTATAACACAAGAAGGCTAGGATTCTATTGAGTACCAGATCAGAATGTTGCATAAAAATGTGTTTTGTTCTTAAAAAATATTTATTTCTGTTTGGATGATGAAGATCTTCATTCACTTCATTAATTATGAACTTGTGGCTACAAACCTAAATCTGCTTGTAGCTCTTCAGCCTTAACCTTATTTAGTGGAATGTAGGAATGGAGTCTATATCCAGGTGATCGTGATAATATCTTGTTGAAGTTTTGTGAGCTTCACATCAGAAGGTCTAACAGCCTGATTTCTGTCAATCTCGCACCAACACAGTCAATGTACTTATCCTAGTGTTCTTCCTGAAGTTCAAGAAAATGCTTCAGAACAGCTTATTTTTAAAATTTGAAACAGAATTTTGTCAGATGCGGAATTCCCACCAGGTATCTTCAGTCCACAAATCCCATTTCAAATGATGTCACAACTGAGCTGCAATGTCTGTATGTTCAGCAATCTGCATTATCTTTTCAGTTGAGAAGAAAGTGAGAAAGAGATTCCTCTTTTCTTTTAAATATAAGAACGTTTTGCAGGCTAGCATGCCCAGCAGGTTGAGGGAGGTGATTCTGCCCCTCTACTCTGCTCTCATGAGACCCCACCTGGAATCCTGCATCCAGCTCTGGGGCCCTCAGCACAAGAAAGACATGGACCTATTGGAACAGGTCCAGAAGAGGACCACCAAGATGATCAGAGGGCTGGAGCACCTCTGCTATGAGGATAGGTTGAGAGAGTTGGGGTTGTTCATCATCAAGAAGAGAAGGCCTTGGGGTGACCCTGTAGCAGCCTTTCAGTGTTTAAAGTGGGCCTACAGGAAGGATGGGGACAAACTTTTTAGCAGGGCCTGTAGCAATAGGACAAGGGGTAATGGTTTTAAGCTAAAAGAGAGGGTAGATTCAGCCTAGATATAAGGAAAAAATTGTTTATGATGAGGGTGTTGTAACACTGGCAGAGGTTGCCTGGAGAGGTGGTAGATGCCCCATCCTGAAAACCTTCAATGTCGTGTTGGATGGTTCTCTGAGCAGTGTGATCTAGTGAAAGATGTCTCTTCTCATTGCAGGGGGGTTGGACTAGACGACCTTTAAAGGTCCCTTCCAACCCAGACCATTCTGATTCTAATATGGAAAATAATAGTGAATCATAACCTATTGCAGTGTATAAGTTAAAACATTTCAGTAGGAATTCAAATGTGCAAAATCTTTAAAATGTTTCATCCTTATGGCAGTTGTCAATTATGAAATTGTTTATATCCTGGAGAGAGATTCCGAAACATACCAACATGTTGCCCATAGCAGGAGGAGTTTATGTGGCTTGGATTTATCTGGCTGAACAGACCAGCCTGAGGCTGATCCTCTGTTAGGTCTTCTGGTGAGTTCGTGTTTCAGCGAACACAGGCTAAGGGTTTTGGTTAGGACATCTCTTTTTTTTTTCTAGATCAGTTAAGCTTCATTTAATGCCCGCATTGCTCATCCCACCTTCCCTTAGTGACTCAGGGACTCTTGTTTTTTTAAGATGACAAAGTTGTTTCTATCTGTTGCTCAGTCATCCAGGGCTTGAACTCCAGATGGTTGTGACTGACTATTCCTTTATGGAGTTTTTAATTTTTGGGAAAGGCTTTGAGGAGTGTAACAAAGCTTCAGTCAGTCTCTGTGAAGACATGGACACTGCTCTGCAGGAAACTCTTTGAGTGTATATTCTTACAGTCTGCTGTGATGTGTGTATGTATGTGGACAGTCACTCAAAAAAGGAAAGGGTATTATATCCCCTGTACTTCTTTCTGAAGCATGAGGGGAAGATACTTTCAGCTGAAGAGGCTGTATGTATGCGTAACACGAGTAAATGCACAGTGGATGTGTACTAGCGCATAGTGCATCTGTAAAACTGTATGTCATTGCACAACACCTAAATGGACAGTATTAATATGAAGATTTCTGCTGTACCTGAAGCTGTGGGTAGCAAAGAGCAGATACTCCTTCTCCTCCTCCTCTGAATTGAAGAAGTTATGCGCAATGGGATAAGAGCCTACCTCTACCTGTACTGAACCTCCCGTTATCCTAAACAATGTACGTGTTTGCCTTAAAAAACAATTTGGCTGGAAGTGTATTCAACTGTATTGAATGTATTCAACAGCCCAGCAACTGCACAGTCCTGGCAAAAGCTCAGGAGATTTAAAAAAAAAAAAAAAAAACAAAAAAATCATTAAAAAGGACATGTGCAGCTTTCTTCTTAATGAATACCATTTTTCAGACACTGTCATGAGAGGGTTTTTTTGAGGTTTGGTGAAATGGTAGTCAGCTATTCTACCATCCCTTAGAGATACTGACTGCCAGCACAGAGAGAGTGCTGAGGAAACCTGGTATTCATTTTTTGAGTAAGGATGTATTTGCATTCCTAATTAGATACATTCCAGACAATGCCAGTTTCATTTCAGTCTCCCTGTAAGAATCTTTAGTAAATCTGATGATTATTCAGATGTGTTCTATGGCCAGCTATAGGGGCTTACCGATACTGTGCCAAAGAATGAACAATGCGTTGCTGATTACAGGGGATTGCAAGACGGAAGCAGGGAAAGAAATTGTTGATCAGAATATAATTGAGAAGGGTAAATGAACAAGGACACCGATTCACAGGGGACAATTTTTCACCATCAAAGTAAATGCAGAAAGTCTCTAGATGAGTTCCTCAGGAAGCATTTCAAGCATGTAATTACACAGAGAGAATGTTTTGAAAAATAGAGTTCCTAACTGTAAAATGCTGCCAAATACTATTGTTAATGCAAATTATCAGATATGCTTTTCAACATCTGAGCTTAACCATAGATACATAAAACATTCATTCCAGTCCTGCAGGTATAATCTGAATAACACTTGAGAGCAACTAAATAGTGGAAGGTGTGCTGCACGGATGAGCTCTAATAGAAGTGCTTTTGGAACTGCAGGATGCTTTTTTTTTAAGCTGTTGATTTGAAATCATCAGGTATTTGATCCAGGGTGTATAGCTGCATGTGCTTATTAGCGTCCACATTCCTCAGTCCTTTTTTGACTCCTCAGGCATCTGATTTTTGTTAAATTGAAGAGGCTTTGGGAGCTTGATTTTGCATAGGAATATTTGGGCATTATCTGGATAGTGTTTTAATCAGAATATTGCCATTATGGAAATAGGTTAGGGTAGATAGTAGAATTAAAGACAAGAATTCTGTCATGTGAAGTGTATCGAAAAGTCAAAGGAAACAGGGTGACAGTTTTTGAGAACACAAATGTTGCATAATGTAAAGACTGATGCTAGAACTTTTTTTTTTTTTAAAAAAAAGGAGCTTCTATATGAAAGTGTAGTTCGTTGAAGAATATAACATAACTGGATTGAAGTAACAGCTAATGATATCCCATTAGGATATCAAACACAGTGGAAAGTAGTAATGACAAAATGAATAATAGCTACCAATAGCTGAAGCAGTAATAAAGTCATCTTAACAAAAACACACCAAGAAGAGTGGAACAGAATTCACCAAGTCAAAGTTTCATGGAATTCTTAGTTTTTATTGGAGGATGTTGTATTGGAGGAACTGCTATGAGTTTTCCAGAAAGAAGAGGGCAAAATATTCATAAACTCTATTCAGAATTCTTTTACTACCCTTACACTCATGGAAGCAGTGTATGAGGAACCTGTGTTCCCTAATTTTATGAGGTGAAAAATGTATATTGAGATTGTAGTTCTTACCTGATACAATGCATTATTTTGATGCACTTCTTAAAAATCCTTTCTGCTGAATGTGCATTCCATGCGCTGTTTCTTTCAGAACTCTAGCATAGAGACTGTAGGTTCCCTCAGAGTTTATGGTGTTAGGCTTTTTGAGTGTTTATTTTGCAGATTGTGCCTTTATTACTGTTGAGCAGCAATTTTCTGCACCGTGTTGTACATGATCTCTACCCTTTCCATTCCTTGTCTTCCTGTTTCTTTAGGTAATAGTCTTTTACTGTGGGTTTTAATTTCCCTTGCAAAATCAAACTCAGTTTAGCTACACAATCAGGTGTCTGCAGCATCACCCTTGTAAAGATGTTTTGGTTACCTCAGAATACCCTTGGGATGGGTGCCCTTTTTCTCCTTTTGTTGGGTGCAAATTCTGGATAGTTTTTCATTCAGTTTTAAAGAAATGTAAGAGTTCATCCATAACAGAGCTTGTGAGCTCTTCAATACACTTGATTTCTCTCAGTAAGAGACATTACAGCAGACTTCGATCTCTTGTATCCAGCAGAGTTACAGGAATTTTCAGAACATGGACTTCTCGGAAAGGAAGATAACAAGTGGTGAAAACCTTCCTATCATCCTATTTCTCTTTCAGTCAGTTAATAAGTGTCTAATTTAAGTTCTACCTTTGCTTTTATTAGTGACAGAATTATCCTGCAGATGCAGGGTATTCTACCTGTTTTTACTTCTGTAGTAGGAATGAGTTAGATCCTGTCAGATGCAGGCAATAGCACACATGAATTGAACTTCTATTTAAAAGCTAGAGAAAACAAAGCAAAATAGGGAAGCACTTGAGAGAGAAGACATTTACTGTAGTCTTATAATGGTTTGTTTTTCCAAGAGAGCCCTGAGAACTCATGGGGAGGAAAGACAAACAACAATTCATTGTTGTTGGTCTGAAATTTATGGGTGATGTTAACTCATTACAAATATCTATATTGGGAAGTTTGTTAAATAGCTTTTTCTTCATTTTTCTATCCTACACCAATTGCACATCAAGATTTCTGCAGGGTAGTTAGCAAGCCAGTTGGACCTGCACCTCTCATCTCTTTCTTGCTATTTCTGACCTAAGTAGGTCGGAGATGAGCTTTCCTTCCCTCAGCTCCTTGTCAACTTCCCTGGCAGAAAGCAGGAGCTTTCTTGTTTTCACTTGTGCTTACTTATGCACTAGACCTCTGGTATAAATATAGTTAGTACATGTTATGTTGTAATTTTTTTTTTAACCAGGAGAGGATTTTCTTTCCTTGTTACTTAGGAAAAAATATGCACTATACTGGTTGTTAGCAAGCAGATGTTTCCATGCCCTACATTCTTCAAGTGGTGCTTTCATTGCTTACTCTATCAGTCCTGTCATCCAAAGATTCATATATCTAGATGTAGTATGACTGAAAAAGGATATAATATCTGACATCCTTTAAAAAAGAGCCAAGAAGAAGTGCCCGTCGCCTGTTAAGTAGAGTTGGACACCTGTTCCTTTTTCAGGTTTTTATCCTGAGTCACATAAATGGTGTTATTTGGGAATGTTATGTTTGTGGTTTGTGCTGCAGAAACCAAGTAAGAGGTGAGTTAAAACTGTTTAGCGCCATGATCGAATATGCATGCTTGCAAGTGAAAGCTTCTGGCAGATATTTGTCCTTGCTGTATTGCTTGGCTTTTTAACATCTTCAGTCAGGATCACCAACCTTGAGGTATCATTACGGGGAAAACTTAACACAGAACACTATCCCACATAGGTTATGTTTTCTCTCTTAATTCTTATCTACATACATATTTTCCAAAACTGTCTATGTTCTTTACCCCACAGTATACCTGGAAAGTTATCACATATTGTACAAGTATTTACTTGTTTGTATTTACATCTGTATTAGCATCATAAACTCAGTCATTATTATTAGGACTCTACCTTGCAGGTGTCTTATCAAATGCTCCGTACTGCAACAGTTTTCAGACATGGTCTACATTTGTTTCAGTTTAACATGCTGACTTTTTAAAAATGCTAATCTCCATTTAGTACCAGGTCAGTTTGTGTTCAGTGTTATCCAGGGCCCTCTAAAGCTAAGTCTGTTTTTACTGTCTGCTTTTTTTCTTTTATATATTAGTGTTAAGATAGTAACGGAGAATTGATGGGGCAAACAAAGCAATAGTGTGCGCTAAATCCTGTTTTTTAAAAGCCAGCTGCTTGCTACATTGCATGCAACTACTAGACTGTAATACTCTTACCATTGTTTGCTGTGTTTATGCCTGCTTGTTTACATTCAGCACATTACTGTTTTTTTATTCTTTCTCCAGTTAAAAATGTAATTTTCTTAAATCTGCCTTAGGTTTCCAGTTTGTAAAGTGTCAGCTAATGGAAAAGATGTGTTGGTTTTTTAAAAAGAAAGAAAGAAAAAAGGCTTTATGGGTATATATAGACAAAAATAGTGAATGATTTCAGAAACGCTGATACAGGGACCAGTGGTGAAAGTGTTAGCTGCATTCTGTATCCGTTACAGTATAAATATGCAATTATCCATCTTGGCAACTCTGCATTGTCTTCTGCCCAAGCTATACAGCCTTAGGCATCATGCAAGGCTGTGAATTAAGAACTTCTCGGCAGCAAATTGCTACATCGCTTACCATCAAAGTCTCTTAGTGATGGGGTTACTGGTTCAGACAGAGAAGCCAAAATGCTGTGTACAGAAATGGATGACATGAACAGTTTTGACTTACATACTACTTTAAATTTCAATTCTTCCCAGTTTAGGGATTAAATTACATTGCAACGTCACATATGTTTATGATTCTAATTTTTCACGAAATTATCCCTCTTTTTCAGGAAAACAGAACTTTCCAGAATGATTTGGTAGCTCTAGTTTAGTAGTTTATTGAAAACTTAAGCATAAGGCAGTATTTTTTCTGGAACACTAAAATCTTTGCTGAGGGTTTTTTTCTTATAGCAAGGAAAAGTGATGTGTATTCCTTCCTTGCCATTTGGTGCTTACTGTCTAATATAAATTATATTCCCAGAGAAATTGAATGAATATTATTCTGTTAAAAGGGAAGGACTGAATTTCTGGAACTAAAACTGAGAAGCACAGTAAAAGTGTTACAAATCACAGATACTCTATTAAAATATGCATCCTGACACATGGTTCAGTGGAGTATGAGAAATGCAAGCCTGAAAATGGAGACTGCAGTCTCTGAATACTGTTAATAGTTCAGGCTATGGTTCTGGTTCTGAAATCAGTCCTGTCAATGCTAGTGCCAGTTCTGGCTCAGAGATCTTCATTGCTCAGTGTAAATCTGGCCACAGATCGCTTTTACTGATCATAATAATCTGTACAGTCCATGGCCTAGTTTAAATTTCTCAGTTGCCATTATTTTCACTGTGGAATCATTTAAGTGGTAGGATGGACTCTTTTTAGCATGATGCAGAAAAGCAGTGAGGTACATTACAAATGTATTCAACGTGTAGTTGGAGTTCAAAAATGTAATAACAATTATCTGTGTGATAGATTTTGATCTCAGTTTTGCTAGCACAAGAATGTAGTAGCAGTGCTGTGATCTGTGTCATTCTGTGCTTTGACATCAGTGTAACAGTGTAAGATCTGGTCCTGTTGTCATGGATGTCCTTGCCGATGCAGCAGCATGACAGTGGAAAAGGTTTGGGAGGAATTTTACTTATTTATCCATGAATAGGCCTTTTGTTTTACAGTTTTATAATTCCTTAGTATTCTGTAGGTACACTTGAGTTCAGGTTTTGCTGATACCTTCCTGGGTTTAGTTTTGTGGTGTGTTTTTTTTTTTGTTTGTTTGTTTTTTTTTTTAAACGTTACTTATGAACTTGAATCACACAGGATTATTTTCTTGGAAGTGTGCTCATAGAGACGGAATGCAGAGTTGATGAAGGCAGGTGGGCATACCAAATAAGAAGGCATAGTAATAATGGGGAAACTGACTCAGAAAACCCAGAAATCTTGAAAGACAATTCTTTGGAGAATTTAAAAAAAATCCTCCACTGAGCCTATTGAGCTTGATAAATGGAAGATGGTATTTTTAAGTACTGCTTACTTGAAAAGATTCTGTAGAGTTTGACAAACCAGATACTGTCTAATTACCTGAGAACCTCTGGGACTTACAGCCTGTTCTTAAAAGAGAGAAAAGAGACCCTTCGTTATATTCAGTACCAACAAAGTCAGTGTATGTTGATACTGAAGTGAAGTGTGGTGCAGCAAGGGAGTATTGTGCATCATCTAGCACATGGATTGTGTTGAAATTGCAGTTTTAGAGCACCATTGCTTCCATGTAACGTAGTTATTAGCTTTTGAAGCCCTCTTGCTGTTCACTATATCAAGTACTGTAGTTATTAGGAAATTAGAGCAGTGACATTAACATAAAATTAGTTTGTTACTCCAAGTGCTCTGTTATCCTGGTCTCCATGTAGTAGTCTGCATAAAATGATTATAGAAAATACAAAACGCCCAATTATTTATTAAGCTTGACAGAATTCTTTCTGGAAAGAGAAGCCTGCCTTTTTTCCTGACGTGGTCCAGAATGAAATCGTGCATGAGTAATGATCATATGTGCCAATATGATTAGCCTTAGAAATATCCCAAAATTTGTTACGGTGTTAAATTCACCTACAAAAATAGTAACAATTTTAATGTTATGCTACTTCAAAGCATATCCGTGTGAAGTACTGAGAATAAAGAGCTGCCAGTAGCTATCTAGAGTGAGGTGGTGGCAGCTTGGGGATGCACACAGGTACAATATGTGTCCCTGCAAATGGCTTTGTCGACAGATGGCTGCCTTCATTAGCCCCCATGGACCCAGAGCAGCTGTGTGGTCCCCATTGCATCAATGGCTCTTCCCCTTACTACAGTGCCATCAGGTTTCCTCCATTGGGATCGTGGCCGGCACAGGTAGGGGAATATCATCATTATTTCAGGGACACTGAAATTCTCTGGCTGTGTGTAGTCTTGCAGTGAGGGCTACATGCTTGACCCCAGTAATTGGTGTTGGAGCCCCCTGGATAACACATCCATTGTTTTTCCGCCTATATTTATTGTATGAATTATACCACTGCCTCCCTTTTACCTACTTCATAACCAGTGCATAATTTACTCATTGAGGATGTCAGATAAGCAGATGTCAGACAACTTTACGTTCTTTGTATTTGTTGCTGATGTGCTGTCAGAATTGTGGGAATCTTGGTCCCTTTTGCCTTAGTGAGAAACCAGTCTGGCATCCCACCTGAACACAGCATGCCTTGCTATGTCTGAGTTTTGCTGACCCCACAGGGGTGTTCTGTCAAATACACCACAAAATTTTCATGGGTTTGTGAAAGCTGGATTCTAGATATATAAAAAAGCCCCAAGTATGAGGCTTAATTAACATTCAACAAATAAAGAACAGAGCTGAAGAATCTTTCGCTATTTCAGTGGGGAAGAGCTAACCACAGCAAGGAAAGGTGAACCACTTGTAGCACACAGTTACATGCTTGAAGTGTTGTGAGATCTCAGCGGTGCCCTGGACTTGCATAAATACTAAGCTCAGTCTGACTGGTCGGTGGCTAACAAATAAAAGAAGCTTGTCACCTTGGTAAGCAAAGCCAGATGTAGAACTTACCCAGATTTGAAGCAGAGCAACGCAAATTGTGGCTTCATTTGCCAGTGTTGGGGTTGGTGGACTAATCGCTCCTTTCTGAAATGAAGCCCCAGCAGAGATGAAACCTAAAATTGTGTCTGCCTAAACTTAGGCTTTCCTTTCCCCTTTGCTATTCTGTTTCATTAATATAGCCTTAAGCCTTGCATCTTACAGCTTCCACCATCTCAGGCTTGACTGCTTGATTTGCTCTTGCCATTTGTAGGAAACTCACAGATCAGGAAGCAGATGACTCACCCTAGTTGCCTTTTAACTGCAGGAAGGATCTGCATGAAGGGAGTTATTTTTTCCTGAATGAAAAGATCATCCAGTCTGATACTGTTGCTGCTGTATTGTCAGTTTTGTTTGGGTACTTGGACTTTTTTTGTATTTGAAATTGTACTGTATATTTTTTGAACATACTAGCTTTATAATTCATAGGACTGTTTTCTCCCTCTAAAATTATCATGTTTCATGGCTGGTAGGGTTAAATCCAGATGAAATTTTAGGCTGTGTTTAGTTCATCAATAAAAACTTCGTTTTCTCCTGTTATTTTCCATTCCAGAAAACTCAATAGCAAATATTACCTGCAGCCAGGATATTCAGAGGTGGAATGATTCACTCTTACACAGTCTGTAGGATTGCCAGATAGCTCAGAGATTTGGCAGGCAGGTTTTACCTGGTGTAATTGTGTTTTAGGCTGGGATACATCTTTGCTCCATTTCTGTTTATTCTTGGGCATGTTGATGAGTTCAGAGATTTATCTACTGCCTAGGCAAAAAAAATAATGTCGAGAGCATTATTAATTGCCAAAAAATACCATCATTCACAAAGAGAAAGTAAAAGAAGAATTGAAATTAATATTGGGGACCGTTCAGCAACCAGCATGAATAGCTTGCCATGAAGACATAGGATAATACTCTTTGAAGAATCGTGGTGCTGCATCTCAGGCATAGCTATGCATTGTCCTGCCTCACATAGTATTGTTTGTTTGTATCCTCTTCACGTCTTTTCCTTCCCCTCCTTTTTTTTTTTTTTCCATTCCTTTTCCATTTTCTCTCCTATTACATTACAGTTTGTCTCTATATTTATATGCAGATTTACTTCTCATGCCTGATACTTAGGTAGTATAGGAATGGTCTTTCATAAAGCATGAAAACTGGAATTCTCACAGGGTTCCAGTCTCTTTGGAAATGGGTAACTAGTGCATGAATTCTGATTTTTATCTTGGCTAAAATAAATAATCAATTATGAAATTTAAAGATAAAATTATGTATAGAAATTGTACAGTACAGTAATCCAATTTAAAAAGTCTTGTTAGAAGCAGGGACATACCTACTAAAAGCTACCTTGGCATATGGATGTAAATTAGAAGATGGATGCTTAAATACAAAGTTTAAGGCCCAGAGACCCATGTTCACATGCCCTGAAGTCTGCCTCAGTCTGGGTGTACTTTCTACACACCAGGGAAGTCATTTGAGCTAGACAAAACTAAAACAAATGGCACCATGACTTTAGTCCACCTCAGTCTCATCTCCAGAGTTAGATTCACCACTCTGCCATGCTTTCCTATATGAGATAAGGGAAGTGGTGGACAAACCAGGGTAGATTCCACAACAGCCATAGTGCTGGCTGGGAATGCAATTTAAAGCAGTTGGCATTTTAGTGAAAATACTGTGATCCTCATGATTGGTAGTTTCCATTCTCTCCTGGGCCAGGTGACCTTGCTAAAGGCTTCAAAGATTAAAGAAAATTCTGTCACCTGGGACTTTATTATGAAAAAGGAATGTTTAGCCTTGTCTTTCAAAAACTGAACCATGATTGCTTTTTCTAGAAAACAACCAAAAAAACCACAAACCCAACCAAAAGCAACAAGGCCCAAATGGTTAATAGAAAAGAAATCACCGTTTTGTTGGAATGTGATTCCTGGAGCATTGATGGTGCTGTGGGTTTTCTCAATTTATTTCCCTGATTGACAGTGTTGATCATACGATGATCTGTGTGACACCAGGCCTGCTGGAGCCTGGTGGGATTCACCTTTCTCAGTAGGGTAAAATTGTCTATTACCTTTTTATGAGTCTACACCTCCTGTGCTTATCATGAAGTTATGAAGGGTCAAAGCAAGATCAGTTTAAAAGCATGTTAAACGTTTAATAATACTGATAGACCCTGGGCTGCCTGGTCCCCTGAGTGGAGGACCATGAGTTTGAGGACAGTGACTTTCCATTTGTCAGTACTTAAATTGTAAGGGCCTAGCTGCATCAACTGGATGTTAACAAGTCCATGGGGCCTGAAGGGATTCGTCCCAGAGTACTGAAGGAGCTAGCGCATGTTATGACAGGTCCCCTCTCAATCACCTACTAAAGGTCCTGGGAGTCTGGGGAGGTCCCTGCTGACCGGAAGCTGGCCAATATTATTTCTGTCTACAAAAAGGGCCTGAGGGAAGACCCAGGGAACTACAGACCTGTTAGTCCAACCTCAGTTCCTGGAAAAATTATGGAGAAGATTATACTGCATACTATTAAAAGGCATTTAAAGAATAATGCAGTCATCAGACACAGTCAGCGTGGGTTCACAAAGGGAAAGTCCTGTTCTATGATAAGGTCACCCACCTAGTGAATCAAGGGAAGGCAGTGGATGTAGTTTTTCTGGATTTTAGTAAGGCTTTTGATACTGTCCCTCACAACATCCTTCTGGACAAGTTGTCCAGCTGTGGGATGAGTGGATTCACAGTGTGCCGTGTGAAGAACTGGCTGAAGGGCAGAGCTCAAAGGGTTGTAGTGAATGGGGCTACATCCAGCTGGCAGCCCAGTCACCAGCAGTGTTCCTCAGGGCTCAATTCTAGGGCCAGTTCTGTTCAATATATTTATCAACAGTCTGGATGCAGGAGTTGAATGCACCATTAGCAAGTTACTGATGATGCCAAGCTGAGGGGTGCTGTTGACTCTGTCGAGGGACATGATGTCTTGCAGAGGGATCTAGATAGATTGGAGCATTGGGCAGTAATTAATGAGATTAAATTTAGCAAGTCCAAATGCCAGATTCTGACCTAGGACAGAGTAATGATGGGCACAAGTATAAATTGGGAGATGAGTGGCTGGAGAGCAGCCCTGCAGAAACAGGTCTGAAGGTGCTGGTCGACAGCAGACTCAGTATGGGTCAGCAGCGTTTCCTGGCAGCCAAGAGGACAAACCACATCCTGGGGTACATTAAACACGGCATAACCAGCTGGTCAAAAGAGGTGATCATTCCACGGTTTTCAGCGTTGGTGCAGCCTCACCTTAAGCACTGTGTGCAGTTCTGGGCCCCGCAATTTAAGAAGGATGCGAAGGTCCTTGAACACATCCAGAAGAGGCCAAGAAGGCTGGTGAAAAGGCAGGAAGGAATGTCCTGTGAGGAGCGGCTGAGAACTTTGGGCTTGTCTAGTTTGGAGAAAAGAAGACTGAGGGGCGATCTCACTGCTCTCTGCAGCTTCCTTAGGAGGGGACGTGGAGAAGGATGTCCTGATCTCTTCTCCCTGGGATCCAGTGGTAGGACATGTTGTTAATGGTTCAAAGGGGAGGTTCAGACTGGACATTAAAAAGCGTTTGACCACCACAAGAGGGTGGTCAAACACTGGAACAGGCTTCCTAGAGAGGTGGTTGATGCCCCAAGCCTGTCAGCGTTTAAGAGGCATTTGGACAGTGTCCTTAATAACATGCTTTAACTGTTGGTCAGGCAGTTATACTAGATGGTCATTGTATGTCCCTTCCCTTTTCTTCATGGTGAGGGTGACAGAGCCCTGGAACAGGCTGTCCAGGGAGGTTGTGGAGTCCCCTTCTTTGGAGATTTTCAAGACCTGCCTGGACACAGTCCTGAGTAACATGCTCTAACGTGCTCTGGGCAATCCTGCTTCGGCAGGGGAGTTGGACTAGATGATCTCTTATGGTCCCTTCCAACTCTAAAAATTCAGTGAAATTCAGTGAAACTGAAATACTGTCTTCTATTCTGTTCTGTTAGATATGCTTCAGGAAATCTGAGCAAAATACATACTTTTCCAAGGAAGCTATTAGGTTCTATTTTTTTTACTGTACCATTACATAGAATAATTACCAACTAATTAATTGAAAAAAAAAAAAGTGTTTTACCAAAACCACCATGAAAGCGAATTGAAATCTCAAGGTTATTTAATGTAATTTTAACTTCTGGTGCAACACACCACTGAACAGTGCACCACTGTGAACTAATAATGTAGATATTATTTGCTACATCTTCTGTTTATAGAAATGTATCAGCTATGTTAAAATCATGGCACCAGTATGACACAGTTCATTGAGCATTCATGACTAGTTACTTCCTATCTTTTAACTTTCTGAAGTCATCTTTTACCCTTCCCCCCCCCCCCCCCCCCCCGCCCCAGTTTGGAATTGAATTTCTTATTTTGCAAAAGTCAGCTTCTTCCCTCTCCTCTTTTAAATCTTAAATTTTAAAGTCTCTCAGACTCATCCGGATGTTTGCAACTGATTTAATTCCCTTCTCTGTTTCTTATGTTGCCTCTATTTATATTCAAATACTACACTAAAAAACTCTGAACGTTTTAGAAACAAGCACTTAAAGGTTAGTTAATAGCACTGTTGAAGTTCTCTGCAAACTGAACGCACTGTATCTGAACAATATGTCATTGTATGATCCTAATCTGTGTTTAGCAAGCAAAAGTGTTTTCTCATAGCATCTCAGTAATTAACAATAGTAAATATTCTTGCACTGCATTAATAAATATACATACTGCCTTCATATATGTGCGTACTAATATGTTAGTATTTCTATAAAAGAAAACAAAAGTTTAAACCAAATCAATAAGTAGATCATGGTTTGTATTTAGGGTAAGAGAAAATTTTAGAATTTTGGTGATTGAAATGGTTCTGAATAGTTTACTGTGTGTCTGATCAACATACAGATTAAGGCAAATTTATATAAATGAATTAGAGTATCATTTATGTTATCACTGTTATCAAAAGTGATTTTACAAACTTGAGTCTTTTGTAATATTTGGTTCTATTTCCTTAATGTCCAGTTACAGTTCAGTGGTGCAAGCACAGTGGTACTCTTATCAGTACTGTTTCCTGTTCAGACATGGATTAACTTCAAATAGTTCCCAGTATTCATTTGTCTGACCTGTTTGTAGAAACATCTACAGCTGGAAAATCTCCGGTGTCTTCAAACAGTCTATTCCACTCCTTCCTTACCTTTAGAAAGTTCTTCCTAAAATTCAGCCCACATGTCTCCTTATGGCAGCTTAAAGCATTTCTTTTCTGGTCCATCAAAGGCATAGAGAACAGGCTATCTTCTTCATGTTTCTTGTGTACTTAAAAAGTGTTTCTTTTCATATCGTGCTCATGCTTGTTGTGATCCTTTTCTTCAGCTGGTTTACCTCCTTTTGAAAGTGCAGGGCCCAATACTAGATAAAATACTTCCAGTGGAGCCTCAACCCTGAGTTAAGGCTTATTTCACATGGCTTGCTGACTGTGCTCCTGTAGGTACTTAGAACAATCCAATTGCCTTTATTTTCAAGAGCATGATGTTGCTCCTTCCTGTTTGGACTGTGATTCACTATAATTCGTAATGCTTTTCTTTAGAGCTCCAACTTAGCCACTCAGTTCCCATCTCTTACTTACACAGTTGATTTTTCCTGCCTCAATTCAGTACTTCGCATTTGTTCCTACTGTGGTATCTTCCTTTCTTTCTCAGTCAGTTTGTCAAGATTATGTTACATTTTAACACTGGCTTTAGAATCACAGTCCCTGTCAAGAATTTGGTATTGCCTACAGATTTAGTAAGCCCACTCTATTCCATTAAGTTTTCATTAAAATCATGGGCTTAGTGCAGATGCCTGTTGAATTCTACTTGATAAATCCTGTCACTTTGACAGACAAATTTTGGTAACTGTTTTGGAGTATATTTTTTTTTTAACCAATTTATACAAACACAATTAGAGGTTCATCTAGAACCTAGTTCTCTAGCTTACTTAAAAGGAGATCATGTGAAAGCATATGAAAGCTTCCACGTCTCTGTCCACAAAGGGGCATTATCCCATCAAAGAAGTAAGTTTAATTGTTTTGCTATGATTTCTTCTTGATAAATCCATGTTTGCTATTACTCAGCTTGTTTCCTTTCCAGTTTTCCTTTCTTTTAGCAGCAAGTGTCATTGAAGCACATTATGTATTGTCTCTGTATAAAGATGAGCACTGATGAAGAGACCGCTCTTTTGCCATTTCATAGAAGCACAAGCTCTGCTAATACTGTGTACTGTTTCATTTAAAATACTCTTCACTTACTGTTCAAGTCAGATAATACGGGAGATCTCTGAAAGACCAATTTCACCCCATGCAACCAAACAAGATTTCATTGAGTTACAATTGGCTGCACTTATTCTGCCTTTTATGTACCTTAGTTAAAAATAGGAGAAGTAGGGTTTTATGGTCCCAAGATGAGCAGTGAGCACCTCCAGAATTCTCTAGTTCTTTAAGCAAATGCGCTCTGATCTATTGCAGTTAGAATAATCAAAGCATTAGAAAATGTGACCTATGAGAAAAATGCTGAAGGGGTTAGTCGTAATTAGCCTGGCAAATAGAGCAACAGAAGGGGAGAGAGAAGGGAAAGGCATGATAACCATTTTCAATTATATAAAATGTTGTTGCACGAGAAAGGAGAAAATCTATGTTACGTGTTCATAATGGATACAAAGAGAACTCTGGCTAGATGGGGGAAGATTCAGCTTTGACATTAGGAAAACCAAATTTCATAAGTAAGATTATGTTAAATTTTCATAGATATTAAAGATCTTGCGTCTGTCTTTGCGTAATTTTTATCTGTGACAGAGTTATGTTGATTATCTCCCCTTCCATTTCACTAGCCAGCAGAGGCTGTCAAAGATGCACATTGTGAAAAAATATGCAAAAGGAAAATGAGGATTTGAATAAATTTCTCATTTGGTGTGTCAGAGGGGAAGATTACTTGCTGCCTTGTTTCACATAACTTTGTCATGAAACCTTCCCAAATTAAAGAAATCATTTCACATATAAACCCAAGAATTTTCCATGGACTGTTAAATGCATTAGTAATAACAGTGTACAAAAAGCTGTTGTGTACGATTCTCTTTAGTGCACCTATAAAAATTATAACAAAATCATGTAATAAATAATTGTTAAGAAACAAGACCTGAAATAGTGTTCTTTGAGGGGTGGCTGGGAGATGTGTGTGTTTAATTCCACATCACTTGGGGAGCCTACTTAGTAATAAAGGCTATCAGCCTTTTAAAGCAGAATCAATTACTGATTTGTGACATGAAGCCTGGTTTGCACAATCATGTGCTTAATAGGTTATTTAGTTCCACGTCAACTGACAGTGGTCACTCAGTTGAACAGTCATTGGTTATTGAATGACTAAATGTGGGTGGATGCATGTTCTGGGCGTCAGAAACCTCTTGATAATTAAAAGCAGGAATGAAAGTGATGGCAATGGGATTCGTGGCAGGGGTGGTTTTATTTTCACTGTCCGAGTGTCTGGGAAGAACATCTGCTAAACCTGAGAAGTTTATGTTTAAACAATAAGTCATAGGTGGTAATGTGTGGGAAGGATGGTAGTGGTACCTGTGCCTTCAGGAGTTGGCTGTGCATTAGATTCTGTATTTTTACAATTATGCACAAGTTTTTTGATTGACAGGCTTATTCTCTATACCTTTGTTTAAGACGATGTATTTTACTTGCAGGTCAGATAGTAGGGTCAGTTGAGACTCAAGAGACTTGAGCAAATCTTCAGGTTATAGATAATAATTTCATCTATGCCAGTTTGAGAAATGTACTTATCATTAGAAACCTTTTGCTAAGGGATATATTCATCTATCCAAGGGAATGCATTTTTTTAAGTATGATCATTTAGCATAATTAATTTAACAGAAACATATGGATTTGGCATGCTAAATCTTTGATGCAGGGGCTGCCGTTGCTCCGGCTTTACTCATTTGATAAACGTACATTTCTTAGGGAATTCTGAATTGTCTGTTTTGTTACATTTGTTGTCCTTTCTGAGTTCTGAAATGTATTTTTAAAACAGTCGCACTTTGAGGTATTCACTGCACGTTTTTAACGTTTAACATATTGATGTTTTCCAAAAGCAGTTTCAGTTTTCTTGTTTGCATTTCATAGGACAGTCTGCCTTGAAACGGTTGTTGCGTTTTGGCTTTGGGAATGAGGCTTTGGGGTACACTGTCCTTCTCCACAAGAAATGGAGTCTTCTAGGGAAGAAAGTGAGTTTCTGTAGGAAGGCAGGCAGGCTGTATCACATGTTTTCAAAGCATAATGTCAAATCTCTTCTTCACAGAAGTGGATTTATCTTACCATGCCTCACTACTCCCTATCACAAGGAAGAAGCATTGTGGGAAGTTCTCTGTTAAGTAAGATTAAAATACAAACTGAACGTTAAAAAAAAAAAGAAATCCAAACCCTGAAAAAAAGCAAACAAGCATGAAAGATGAGGAAGGAAACAAAGGCTTTTGTTGAAAGTACCTGGAGCCTGTGACTGGATCTAGCTAAGTGGATCTTCATTGTAATCATCCCTTCTGCTTTGGGGTTTTTCCTGCCTTCCATGGGACTCCTCAGTCCCATGCACAGGGTGTTAACCAGCTGTGTCTTGGAAGCCTCTCAGGGTGGAGTTAGCCAGTACTGTGGTGATGACGTTTCAGACTACTTTAATACATACAGATGTGACAGAGAAAACAAGTTCTATGCTCTTTTTATTTTCAAGTATTGGAGTAATGTTTAGAAATAAAGTATTTCAAACACAGCTGCAAAATTGGTAGGCCATATATACTGGCAAAAGTGAGAACAATGGCTCAGCTGGCTTCTCACTGCCTGTTTTCAAACAACGTAAGAAGTTCTTCCATTGTAAATGAAATATCTCAATTAGCTTCCCGCTAGATGGAGCAAATGTATGTTAACCCAGCAGAGGAAACAGGAAATACATTTTAGGTCAGCAGGACAACAAATCACTTGTATTAAAACTACTATTCTGTTCTTGTTAATTACTAATTTTCTGAGTTCAAAATGGAAGCTTCTAAATTGTGGTGAAGTTTCCTACTTAATAAACACAAGCAAAGGATACACTTTGCATGGACCTGTGCGTCAGTTGTCATGGTTTTCGTGGAGTGAAGATTAGCTTTGGTTACAACAGAGGAGTATGATCGTAATAGCTATGTTTGATCATATTTTCTGTTGTTGTTATTTGGGATTTAAAATTCTTTTTAAAAATGCCACACGAAAAACATGCTTCCTTGAAATGAAATAACTGGAAAAAAATAAACAAGCTTTCAGGTTTCCAAGTGAGTCCTCAGGTACCTGATGAAGAATTTGAAGTCTTGAAATCTTAGTTTCTTTTGCGATCACGCTGTTTCATTTTGTAAAAACTGCTACCTCATCTATCTTCCTTGTATCTTTTAATCTTTATGGTTACAATGCCATTACTAATTGTGATTTTCAGGCAACTTTCAAGTTTCCCTCAACTTTTTAGTTTTAACTATGTGTTCAGTACTTTTACAACAGCATAACTAGGTCAGTATTTTCAGTAGAACTCTCTTCGAATTGTCCTAGGCGTTATACAAGAGTGGCATACCTAGAAAGTACCATCAGCGCTTCAATGGGTGCAACCAAACTTCAAGAAAGGAAGGAATGAAAACAGGGCTGAAATACAGATTGCCTGCAAAAGAGGTGTAACTTCTGATAGAAAATAGGTGCTAAAACTCTCAGTGCCCATTTACTCAGCAGTGACAACTTCATAGTTTTTACTTTAAAAGGATTTTTCAGAAGGCATTTCTCAAAAATTTCACTTTTCATGATTGTACTCCTCTGCGCAAATCCTTCCTGTCTCCTGGGCTGTTTATTGAGAAGACTGTTATCCTGATGTATGCACAGTGAGAACTGAAAACACAGGAATTGTCACGTGGAGTTAGGCTATTGATCTGTCTAGCTGTTTGTAATGGTGATTAATCGTAGCTTTTTTTGTCTTAATCTCTTGGAGCAGGATGCTAAAAATTCGCTTACTGTTAAACGAGCAAATAAAACCTTCTAGCATCCAGTAGTAATGAGGTAACTTTTGCCCCATACTGTGAGTTCACAACATTTATTATTTTTAAAACCTCAACTCTTTGCCATATAACGTTATCTTTTTAAATTGAAAATACTTTCATCTTTCAGTGTTAAAGGTCATTGTTTATCCTCATCATTAATTAAATTGTTTGGTCTTCACCGTAGTTTATGTTCTCACCACTAATCTTACCTGAAATGAGAGCTTAAATATATAAAAGATCTTTCACACAATTTTCTCTGTTGGTAACAAGAAGTGTTTGTCACCTACATTTGAAAATGAACAATCTGTAATGCGTACAGGCTATGGCAGGATGATGGTTTTACTATTACTTAATGACAAATTCCTTACTAGCAGCTGGTGACAAGGCACCTATCAAAGGCAGAGTTCTAACTTCTGGTTTTATTAATCATTTGTTAGCCTTATATTCATAATATCCCGAATAGTGTGATATGTAAAAGGTGTCATTTTAAGGTAAGGGTCAATAATAGATTTCAAGATTAGACATACGATTATTTTTAATGGTAAATGGGGGGGATGGTATTTGGCATAGCATTGAGATGTCACAGTATTGACAGATTAAGAACATAGGATTTTAATTTGCTCTTTATAATGTGGGGTTTGGTTGTTTTCAAAATAACACTCAAAATAGTTGCTTTTAGCAAAAAACTGAAAAGTACTTTTAGTGAATAGATAGCAGCAATTATATGAGGATGTTACTAAATTAGTCAGGAAAAATAAGTGATGCTTGCAATTTCTTACTCTCCCTCTAGTGCATCAAAACTCTGGCAGCCTGTCATCTGGTAGAATTAAATATGGGATAACGGTGGTGTTGTGACTAATATGCAAAATTTTTAGACACTGGCTAAATATTTGCAGAGAGCCCATTTGTGATACATTTACCACAGTTTGTTACACTGAATGACATGCTGCTTAACATGATGAAATTTTCAAAATACGGGGATTAGTCAAATGTCCAGAGTAGAATAGATGATCTCTAAACCCATTCTGTTCTCAGTGAAGAGCATAATAGGCAAATTCTGATCCTCCTAGAGTGCATACAAGCATTTCTGTTGCTGCTGTGGTATTTACATACCACAAATAACTCCTGTATTTGCAGTGGTATAATAAAGACATCACTCATCAACTTGGCTCCTGCTGAGATGTTAGTCTGCACTGTATTTTAGTATTCATTTGGGAAAAAGATCAACTGTTGAAACCAAGATAAGATAAAACCTAAGAGCATATAATGACAGTTTAAAGGTCAGTGTTTAATTGAATGTTAGATAAGAGGTGATGGCTTCCTTCCTTTCACATCATGATGGCTCTTCGTCCATTTACATTCTATGCCTTGAGATTTTAGACTTGGTGTTGCATTATTTTTAACAACTGAGACCCTTTATTGGCAGGATCGATGGTTTTGTGTGTGTATTTGACCTTTAAAAATTAATAATCTAGATAAAGATGTTTGGATAATCAGTTTTGAGGAGCGCCTGCGTAAAAAACTATGTTGGAGAAAATGCTGCAAAATCTAGTAAAACACATTGTTCTACAAAGCTTGGATTAAAAAGCAAATAAGCCAACAAGCACACTTGAACCCAGTGTGGCAGAATGGCAGAGATCTAAAGACTAAGGCCAGGCCTTGGTTTTATTAATTATTCTCTTTAAAGTCCTTGTAGAAAAGCAAGTCAAAAAGGTTTGTTATCAGAGTGATTTTTATTTTCTAGATAGCATCACAGAATGGTGTGGGTTGGAAGGTCAATGACCTTTAAAGGTCATTTAGTCCAACCCCCCTGCAGTGAGCAAGGACATCTTCAACTAGATGATGGAGGACAGGGGGCTGGTTGGAGGCAGCCAGCATGTTTGCACTTAGACTGACCCAATGTTCTGCATCGAGAAAAGAATCGGAGAGTAAATCCCTATGAGAGTGCAGCTGGAAAGAGCAACAACAACTTTTTGTTCTACAACTTGAAGTTTTGAAATACCAGATTAATAGATTGGTATTTTCACCTATGAAAAGCTTACCTGAGACTATATTTAGAGTTGTCTTACACTAGTGTCGTTTTCCTGTACTCTTTGCTCTCTAAGGTTTCTACATCTAGGCTGATAATATTTATTTAGTTTGACTTTACTAATCAATACAATTCTACGAAATTCTCTCATTGCCTCCTAAAATAATCTTTTTTAAATATACGCAGTTTGTGGTGGGTTGGTAATAGTATATAGCTCTTAATGACATGACCTAAAATTCACTTACAAATAATGTGACTGTGTCAAAATTATTAACCATTTTGCCCTGTCACAGCCTCTTGAATTCCATGTTTTATAGAAGAATACGATGGAAAATGGGGGATTGTCAAACATTCCCAAGTATGCTTTCACAAAGGAAGGAACGGTGCCCTGCTACCATGAATCCAACTTCATGATCATTGGGGGAAAAATTGTAACTAATGTTACACAATATATTTCTATATGTAGTGACTAAGTATGTGCAACTTTAAAAAGAAAGTAACTTTTCTATAAACCTCTCACTGATTCAGGGCTATTACCTGCCTGAGGGTCCTGGTCAGTGTGATCCTGAGAAGCTAAAGTTACTCTGTTTTAATACCCTTTTTGTTATTGGTCCTCTAATAAGAGTGTCTCAGAGTTTCAATTAAAGTGAATTTGTGGTAGTTTTTTTTAATTTCATGGATATCCACCCACAACAAAATCTGATTTTTCCTCCCACACTGCATGTTTTCAAAGAACTTCTGCATGGTAACAGCTTTTGGATACTGTTGAATTCTTACTATGTCTAATTCCAAGGCTAAAGCTGGGAAACTTCATCACACTATTAGTCTTTGCCTGAAAATAAAATACTCCTTTTCTCTGCTTTACCAGTGTAGCATTATGCTCATCTTTCCCCCCAGAATTGATGCCCGTCAATTTTCTTGGGGAAATCTATGTGTATTTTTTCACCACCAGCATTGTATTTCTGCCAGCTTCTGCACCAACTTTGAGGAGTTCTTCATTTCTTATGATGTTATCTCATACAAATTATTGGTGTGTTGTTCAGTGAGTGAAATTTGCTTGTGTGTTCTTGAAGTAATGGAGTGCTATTTAAACCTTGTTTCAAGGCTGACGTTGAAGTCTAATAGTTTATCTACTACCCTCAGGCCACAGAGGTGCTTTCCCAGCAATATGTCTATGCAGGTGAATTTATTCAGTTTAATGTAGTGCCATTACCATGGACCCAGAAATAAAATAATGGAACCCTACATTCCTGTCAACAGAGAAGAACATTCCTCTCAACCGAGCATTCCTCTCAACAAATCTTTTTTGTATGTAACTTGATAGTAAAAATAACCAGGTGAGAACAGATAGCAATTCTGGTTTAAAAAAACTACATTTGATATGATTGAAAAGAGGGTAAAAGTAATGACCAGGTTTTTTTCTGCCTGTTTTTGGTAGGGTTATCCGATAGTACTTCTCTTGTCATGTTTATCTTGGCACATCAGACTTTTGGGATACCAAGAATGTCAGGATTTCCCTCTAATTGGAACTTGAGATGTCAATTAGTAGTAGACCATTCAATAGTAGATCTGTCACCAGTTATGTATTGAGTCTTGACCATATGTGTGTGTATATATATATTTGGTTCTTTACAATGTGAATCTACTACATAAAGGAAAATTGAGTGCTCTATTACATTGGCAGAACCAATATTATTTTTTAAATAGTTCATAATCCTAGAAGTTTTGTGTGCCTCATTGTGCAGTGTTTTGTTAATATGACTGAACTTGCTTTTAATATTTTATTTAGTGTCCTTTCTGTCACTAACTTCATTATGCTTTTTTTACAAAGTTGTGTATGATAAAATTCAGAACTCCTGCATGAAGACTGTTGTATTTTTTTATAATATGTTGTTAAGTTGGAAGGAGGAAATAAATGTGAAGGCCTAGATCATACAGAAAATTACTCGTCATAAGTTAAACAAAGTTCTTTGATGGAATTGTCGTGTATGGTTGAAAAAAATAGTACACAAAACCTGTGTTACCAAAACAGATTCTTTTAGCTGTGGGTACATTATAGTACATAGAGTATGTACAGTGAAAGTCATAGACTGGCCTAAATCACTCCTGTTTTGGAGTTTATGGGGGGAAAAAAAAGTAAAAAAAAAAAAAAAAAAAGAATTGAGAGGAAGAGAGAAGAGAATTTGGAGAGTATGTTACAAGAGGAGGCTACAAATAGAATTTATATTTTTTTCCCAAGGTATATAGTAACTGTTTGAAGGATAATAGTTTAAGGGGTGTGAAAGGCTTATATGCTGAATAAAGTGTAAATGTATTTACCTAATGCTGTTGGGATTAACTTTCCCTTGTTGAGAAGATGGCTTGATATAATTAGTTGCTATTCATGAGAACTACTTCTTCCTATCCACCTACAGGCAAAAAACAGCCAGCCCTGAGGAAACATCACAACAGTAGAAAAGGATAACGAATTATCATAATATAAATGTGCAAAATGTGTATTTTCATGTAAAAAACTGGTGGTGCTTAAATGGCAGTTGAGGTGATTAGAAGGAACAGACAGTGGCATGTGAAATATATACAAATAGCAAATTAGGGTCACTTAATTTTTCCTGTAGTGCAGGAACTTGTGCTGCTTGATAGAATTGAGAAGTGACAAATTCAAAATGGGAGAAAAGGTGTTTTTTTTCTCCCAGAGTGCATAGCTGACTTGGAGCACTCTTTGATGTCAGTGTAGCACCAAAAAGCAGCAGGATTCTGAAGCCTCTTATTCTCACTGACAAAATAATAGACCCTTTCAAGGGTCTGCTAGTTCTGCTGTGCATAATGTGGAGGTGGGAGAGTGGGTATACAAGTATTTCTGGACAGTGAAGACAAATAGTAGAAAAACTTGTAAAAAAGTAGAAGAATTTTTTGGTTCTAAAAACGTAGACATCCATTCTTGTCATGTAAAGGTTTCTTGTAAGACACCTTTGTTGGCAGCAATAGTACAATATTTAAATAGAAAATAACTTCCCTGAGTGCCAACTTTAAAAGTCGGTGGTTTAATTAAAGCATGGCTATTCTGAACTAGTTCAGAGCCTTCTGACACAATTTGATTTTGGTTAGAGTTTAATAACCAATGCACTGCTAGAACATGGCTAGTTTTTGTTTGTCAGACATTATCTTGGGCCAAATTATAATATATGTTTGAAATTAATACCAAAGTTACTACCCATAAAAAAGAATAACCCATTACTACATTTTTTCCCAGACACCCGAGGAGCTAGAAGATGTATCTGACCTTGAAGAAGACCATGATGCACGTAGCCGTACAAGTATTCAGACTGAAGGGAAAACTGACAGGGTATGTGTTACACCAGTTTATTTAAAAAGCAATTTGATGAGGGGAAAATGCTACGATGTTCCTATGAAGTCACTTAAAATAATGCAGTGAATCATTAAAGTCTTGTTCAGCTCTTAGTAGATTTCTGAAAACATGCAGAGGGCATGAAACAATGTGTATGACTTGAAAGAGAAAAACACAGTGTAATTAAGTTGTAAATACTTGGTGAACATACAGAATCATAGAATATCTCAAGTCGGAAGGGACCCATAAGGATCATCAAGTCCAACTGCCTGCTCCTCACAGGACTGCCTAAACCATGGGCTAAGAGTGTCATCCAGATGCTCCTTGAACTCTGACAGGCTTGGTGCCCTGACCGCTTCCCTGGGGAGCCTGTTCTAGTGACCGATGTAAATTAAATAGGAAAATTCTTAAACTTAGTGAATGAAATTCTAACAGGTTACAGTTTCATAAATGTTGCTTGGTCTAATAGCAGCTAGGATAACAAGGAAATGTTTACATCTGGGTCTTACCGAAGCCTGCAATGCGTATTAACCAAAAATAACCTCTACATACGGGAAGGTTCATGTGCACAGAAAAGAAAGGGATATCTGGAATCTTAGCCACTACAGTGCATGAGTTACAGACTTTTCCCGCTGTGTTCATGTGTGAACCTATTTTATAGTTTATTGCTTAACTAGTGAATTCATGCTGGTTGTATGAAAAACTTAATACAGATTTGATGATTTCTGTATTTCTGGATGTTCTGAATATGGTTTTCCTGTTGTATGGCCATTGAACCTGAGGACTTCACTACATTGCTGGTTATTATTTTATTGTTTGCATTCAGACATCTTTAAGAGCCTGAAAACATTTTTGATTTAGTAAAATTTTTCTTAGTACAAAGATCATGTATTTAGCAAACATTAATCTTCTTTATGTTTCCATTTTAAATAATGTTTCAGCACAACTGTACTCTATTCACAGCTTTCTGAAGTGGAAAGATCCATGGGCCCAGAACTGTCAACTTCATTACTTGTTTGCTCAATACCTAAAGCAATAACACATCTCTCACACTTGATTATTTCTAGTAGTATTCCCATAATGGAAATAATAAGTGATAGAATCAGTTGGGAAAACCCAAAACTTTTCAATATAAAAAGAATTACGTCAAGAAAATGGCATTTTAATTCCTATTTATTTTTCAGCAACATTTTTTTATCAAACACAAATATTTTCTGTATTAAGACCTTAAGTACTAATGAAAAACTACTAACCAAAATGAACACTATTCCACTTGTGTTGCATACATACATGTCAATGACATGTTAACTGTCAGTTGATTCCTAAAACATTGTGAGAAATGTAACTATGTGAAAGATCACCCCACACAATCTTACTACTCAATAAAAATAATTGGCGATTAAAATATACTAGCTGCCCTTCTCAATTAAAACTGCTCTCTGTAAATGTTAACACGTTTTCCCCACATTACAGGCTAAAATTTCTATTGTAGTTAAGAAAGACAAGGTTTTCCTTCAAAGCAAATGAGATGCTGTGAATTTTTTTGGAACAGGTACAGATGGTGTGCTTAAATATTTTCATAAATACCCAAGAATGAATGCACTTGAAGTTTTTCTCTCAGTGGGAAAATGATCACATTTTCACACGTGGTCTTCCACTTCCCAGATAAACCAGAATACTTCTTTAAAGGAATGTTCTTTCAAAAGAAAACCATAAATAACACATACCTCTAGATGTATACAGAAAGCCAGAAGTAAATGCTGAGGATTGTTGTAGGTAGGGAGCTGGCTGTCAAGAATCAGAGGCGTAGGTTATTGCTGTGGAGAGGTATCTCTGGAATACGCTTTTCCTTGTACAATATATAATGTGTACTGTCATTGAATTTGGTGGAGAGGTGGAAGGGACAGTTATTTATAGATAAACTACAGTTAATACCTCTGAAATAACAGTATTTTGACAGTACAGGAGGTACATTTCCATTTTTTCTTTCATTTCTCCCCAAAATAATACAGTTATTGTAAATGTTCCTTTTGGGGGGATCTAGGTAGAAGTCATTGCTTAAAGCCTGATTGTGTATCTTTACTTGGAAGCAGTTTTCATAGCTTTCAGATTGTGGTATCAGGGTCATAAATGGCACATTACCAAAAAACTTAAAAGAAAATTGTATCTCTGACTAAATAAGATACATACTCCCTTAACCTAAATCAACATGTTGACAGAAATGAAATCTTCGTGTACACTTGTTTTTTTAAACAAATGTTTGAACAGATCTATTTGCTGCTGCAGCAAACGTGAACAATGATTTAAGACCTCATTGTTTGGACTGCAATTCGAATATTTACACCTAGAACCTATTCAGCAATATGAAAAATCTGTATAGGTAAGATAGATTTTAAGCTTTAGATGGGGATTTGTCCTCTGCAGCAGATTTCCTGTGCTACTGTCAGCCTTTTACGTGCAGTGGTAACACCAAGAATGACTGTATTCCAGAAGTAACAACAACAGTCTTGATTCCTCTTTCTTTGTCAAGTGTTGTACTTTCTCTTAGATCACACCTCTCACTGCTCCACCAGGGAATTAGTTCCTGTGAAAGCACCTTTTTGCTTTGTCTTTTTACCACAACATAAAAAACATATCACAGCATGTAAAATGAGATGTGATGTGCACATGCCACTTGTAACAAAGGCTACATCTTAACTAGTAAATCTCATTTTCCTTATGCAGGAAAGGTTCATATATTATTAATTGTAACTTCTTTAGAATCTGTCTTTCTCTGTAGAGAGAGTATAGGTTAGTGGTGGGCCGGCAGGACCGAAATTTGACCTTGTGTTTATAGGCAATTATATAGGTAATCTTGGAAATGTTACTTCATTGATCTTTCCCTCGCATAATTCCATATCTTTAGGATGAATGTGATAGTGCTTACAGGATGCAGGGTAACTTGGGTAGTGTGCTGTGAGATCTCTCAGTAATTAAACTGGATGTAGGGCAGTTTTGTATCCCTGAAGAAGATCCTTAGGACCAAGTCTTCAGCTACTACAAAAGCAGCTACTGCTTGTGGATCCAAGGACTAACGCAGTTTTTCTCAGCTGAAAGTTAGATCTTCATTTGGTTGTTTTGTCTAATCTGTGTAGTTACTCTGGAAGCTTATCACACAGTAATTTTGCTTGAGGAAATTTATGCCATCATGTTCAGTGTAATTCCACTGAGGTAGTTAGTGGCTTATTATCATATGATTTTGCATTGAAGAGAAGGTCAAGTAAGTATTTGCCCAGTTAATTATCAGACTTAGGCGATGTAAATTCTGATGATAGGAGAAAATTTATTTTTAGTGTTTAAAGTTACTAAATTAATGAAGAGAACAGCATAGCTTAATTTTGAAGTTATTGCTACAGGTTACGTGTTCATATTGAAGAAGAGGTGAAATTTGTTAGCTTGTACATAATCCACTTGCAGATGACAAAAGCAGAAATGCTTTCAGGCAACCACCCACCCACATTTTTTCTCAGAGTTCTGCAGGCTGTTTTGTGAATACATAGACAAAAATGTCTGAGAACAAGAGCTTCTTTTATAGAGATTTGTTGCATACTATGTTTGCACAGCAATTCAGGGCTTATGGAGAATTGACTCTGTATTATATTGGGAGTGAGAAAATCCAGGCTGAATTATTTTATTGTTTTATTTGTACTACATCTTAAATACAGCAGTCATTAATATATGTCTAAAAATACATTTGGTTTTGAAAAGATGACTGTATAAAAGTCTTAACAAACTGTCTAAGAAGAGAGAATAGATGTAAAAGCAAACACCAAGAACAGCTATTGATACTAGCATAAAACAGTACTTAGAAGGGAAGTCAATTTGCCTTCAAATGAATCAGGTGTTCTTACTCAGGTAACAAGTACTTTACATCTAAGTTCCTATGCTAATATAAATGCTTGCATACATTAACAGGAAGCATGTGTTATTTTATAAATAAAAAGCCACATCTAAAATATTTTTTAAATTTATTTTTTATCAAAGCCGCACAGAAGCTTGAAATCCTGATGATAAGAATTCAAGCATGCAAATAACTCCTGTAATTTTGAATAGGTTCTACTAATAATAATTTTGACACTTAATATATGGCAAAAGATTCCTGTCAAACATCATGATCTATAAAAAGTATTTAATTTCCTTGATAATTCTTAAGTTAGCCCAGTTTCAGTAAGGGGAAGAGATGGAATTATAGAGGACTCAAGGTTGTAGCTGTATAATACACTACACTGTTACAAAGTAGGACTGGAAAGAAACCCAAAAAGTAAGCTAATCCAGCCATTTGTCCCAAGGCGGAATAAGTATGCTATTTCCTGATTTGTACATATATAAGAACAATTGCACTGTTGTCTCTATTCGTTACTGGAATTGATTGTTTATGGGAAAGTTTGTGCTTTATACTTCAGATGTTGCAATTAAGCATGTTCATTAGTACTAGCCTTAACCACTGTGGACACAGAGGAACTGAGATTTCTTTTTTCTATATATAATATTTTTTTTGTACTTGTAGATCCTTATCCCATGTCACAGAATCACAGAATCACAGAGGTTGGAAGGGACCTTTTAAGATCATCTAGTCCAACCAATGAAAAAAAAAAAAAAAAAAAAAACAACAAACAAACACAACACAAAAAAACAAAAACAAAAACCACCACACACGCAACCCACACACACACCACCACACCACCCAACACTAATCCATATTCCCAAGCACTATGTCAACTCCTCTCTTGAATACCTCCAGGGATGGTGCCTCAACCACCTCCCTGGGCAGCCCATTCCAATGCCTGACAACCCTTTCAGTAAAGAAATATTTCCTAATATCTAACCTGAACTTCCCCTGGCGCAACTTGAGGCCATTGCCTCTTGTCCTATCATCTGTAACTTGGGAGAAGAGACCGACCCCCGCCTCTCTACAGCCTCCTTTCAGGTACTTGTAGAGAGCAATAAGGTCTCCCCTCAGTCTCCTCTTCCCCAGACTGAACAACCCCGTCCTATCTGTTTTCTGAGCTCTGGATTAAATAACTCGAATACCCTTTATTTATCCTTTAAGGTAGTGGTTTCTGTATGCCTTTTTGCTCTGTTTTTCTCTCCTCTGGATGCTCTTCAGCTGGTTAATGACTTGTTGAATTTTGTATCTAGGCTATTCATATTGTTAAATGCATGATGCCAGCTTCAGTCTCAACAGCGAGTGCTAGTGTAATGTTTACAGTGTTTTCCTCTATATGCATACTTTAGAATGAGTTTTGTTTGAAGTTTGTCATTTTGCCAAGAGTACAACATTTTTATCAACTACAAATCCCCACCCACAGAACCACTGGTAACTGGTTGTGTCTCAGTTCCATGTGCATACTGGTGATTTTTCTTAGGTGTAAAAGCTTGCACATCTCAGCTGAAATACATCCCATTATTTTTTCAGATCAGTTCTTAAGTTTCTCAGGATTACTCTGACTTGAAAACCAGAACTCTTGACATGTCAAACCAGGCCTCTTACACTGCAGATGTGTGATGTGTACTCTTGGTTCTGTCATCCATGCCATTGGTGAAAATGCTGAATAATGCCAGAGTCAGGGCAGGTCCCTTAAGAATTTTGCCTGATAGATACATCCAGTTTGGCACTGGTTCTTGATAAGTATCCTGTGAGCAGTTTTCTAACCTGTATCATACCTGCCCAATGGCAATTACCTCTAGATCATATTTCCCTAAGTTATTTATGAATAGGACGATGAGAACCAGTGACAAAACCCTAGTGAAGCTCAGATTCATGATGGGTTGCTTCTTCATCTGTAGGCCTCTTACCCTGGGACAGAGGGAACAATTGCCTCATCTAAGTCAACCTTTTTAGCAAAGGCTGATGCAAAAATGGCATTAAACAGCTTGTTCTTTTGATATTATCTCCTGATAGCTTTACCTCTTTATCCAATTATATTGTATTTTAAAATATACGCGAACTGACGTGGCAGCACAAATCAGCCACACTCTGAACTTGTTCGGAGAGCGCTGGACTTCGGCAGGATTCTTAAAATTGGAAGAAGACAACTGGTGACAGCAGAGGGTGAACTTGACAAAAGAAATTCAGCTTCTCCCAGCTGTCAGTATCACACAACCACTGAGTTCATCTCCAGGGAACATCCTGTGTATTCCCTTTGCCATGAATTGCTGAATATCCACCATTCTCTCTTTTGCCTTTTTATCCAAACTTGAACGATTATTCACTCAGTAGAAAAAGTAAGATGTCTTGTAAGAGGCAGTGGGCACAATTTATTCATTTTAACAGAACCACTCTTAAGTCTGTGCCATATTCAAGAAAAGTATTCAAAACACATCTGTATAATAGCCTTTGTAAGTGTCTATCTTATGCTCACCTTCATGATAAAATAGACTCAGCTGATGCGCACATATTTTATGATGGTGACCTACAAATTTGTTCAAGTAAGAACAATTAAATGTCACTGTTAGAACTATTTTGAAACAGGTTGATTGAAATAGATTCCTGTCCCTGGAGTGATTTGGAGAGATCTTGTTCACTTCCACCAAATGTTCACTTGCACCACTCTGCAGCAGGGGAACAGAACAGGGGTGAGATGGCTTCTTGTTGCTGCTGAGTCTGTGGGGGACTGAAGAGGTTAGCTCCCAACTGTGGCAAAGCAGTGATGTGAGTCAGGTCTTCTTGAATCTATGCAACTATCTTGAACTACAGTATGTAAAAAGCATGTTATTTTGTATTCTTGTTTGCAAAAACTCTGAAAAGTTTTTCATGTCCTCCATCAGGAGGATGGGGTGTGTTTTTTTTTCTTTGTAACCTACAAAATTTTAGAAAAACAGAATTTTCCTCTTTTTTTTCTCTATAGTTACATGACACACTGTAACCTACAAGGCAGGGCGTGTTAAATAATTTTCAAAGGGAGGTTCTTTCCTTTTAAAAGGATATGTGGCTCACCTCTGTCTGAGACAAAAGGAGTTTTTGATAACACAATTGCTTGAATGTATTGTGCTTTTTGTGGCTTTTCTTTCCTTCCTTTCTCCATCTAAGTGGGAAGAATTTTTGTGGCGTGGAACTGTCCAGTCATTTGTTTTAGGTGATTAGTAAAGAAAAAATGTGTGTTGATCTAAGACTTTGAGAAAATAATTGTAAGTTTATTCTAAAGTCAATTCCTTAGAGTGTAGCTAGGGACAAAGGCAGGCAAGAGGCCAGTTCTTTGGGTTGGATCTCATTGGTGAGTAATACACCAGAGAACAGAAGAGTCAAAATTTTCACAAAGTGGTTACTCCCTATGTATCCTCTGTTTTTATCATTATGTGGACAATTTGTTCTGCCCTTAAAATTTCAGTATCTGTGACAGAAAATAGACTGAAACTTGGAAGGGCATGAAATGAAAAGAAACGTCAATCTCTACAGGGTAAGTCAAGTTGCAAATGGGACAATGAAAATAACCCCAGTGTCGGAGACTCCCAGCTACCGGGGTAGACAGCCTTCTGAACAGTTAATTCAAAGAAATTAAAGCAAAATATATGCTGTTTTTTTTTTTTAATAGAAGGAAGAAAAGTATCAAAATCCCAACTTCTCTCGCTTAGTTTTAACTCTGTTATCTACTGCAATAAAAAGGCTTAGAAGTAATGAAAAAATAATTTTCTCCTGGTGGACAAAATAAACCTGCACTCATGTAGCAGCAGTCATTCAATTTAGATCTTTATTTCACATTTACCATTGTGTTGTCTATTTTGATACAGAATCATATCTGCACTTAAAAGGCTGCCTATACAACTTTTATTTTGTTGCTGTATGTGATTTTGAAGCAGTATGAGGGAAATGAAAGAAAAACGAAGGTCAGAATTGTAGTTTCCTTTGCCCCTTTGTTCCAGTGGATAACATCTCGTTCCACCTGAAACTCATTATGGTTGGCACATAGCAGGGTACTGTATGTCATAGTTCCCTCATTAAAGTGTCATCTTTCTTGTGGTTTCCAGATCTAGGCCTGTGTTCTTGAACTCAAAACAGCATTGAAGCGAGGGGGCTAGGAAATACCTTAAGTGTCCACTAATCAGCAAATATGTATTAGATGATGAAAAGGGGTACTTCAATTCTCTTGACTCTGTAGCCCAACTTGTATTTTTGTCTTTTTTCATACCTTTCCCAGCAAGCTTATCCTACAACCGTGAGGAATGTGTGTCTTGGTCTTCTCTGGTCTGTTTTAGGTGGGGTTATTCTTACAAAACAGGGAAAGTATTCCTTAAAATAGGTACAATTTCCAATGCTGTGACTGCAATTATAACATAGTTCTACTGTGGTAGACCTGTAATTTCCACTAATTCATATAAATGGGAGAATTAACCTCATGACAGAGTGATTCAAGCATAAATAAAATCTCTGAAATGGCATGGCTTGAAAAACATACGCATTACATATTAAACTGCTTACCTGTTATACCAATTATAAGTAATTCAGCCACTGCCTTAAATTTCTGTTTTATGGATGGTAGATGTTTTATAAACAAGAAAAAGTCACAAAATATTTATTGTTTAATTGCAGCATAATTACAGTGTGTTAATAGTTGCTGTATGTAACTGTGAGTTCCTGATGGCCTGCGGTGCAAGAGGTGGGCCACTTCACAGAGGAGGTGATAGATAAAAACCACTGTGGCAGTAGAGCCATCAAGAGCAACAGACCAAAAGGTCCCCTCACTTCCTGTGGTAGAAGGTATTATGAAGGGCCAGGACTGCGATATGGCCACATAATGTCTTAGCCCCTGTCTGCTACGTGGCCTGTTTGTGACACAGGAAGGATAAATGACCTTTGTCTGGAGCAGACTGATAATCTTGTTATGAAGAAGAGTATTAAATAAAATAGTTCTCTCACCATGCTGCGTTTTCAGAAGTTGTTTCACTCTTTATATATGAAATACTTCATTAATGCTTAGATGTGGGAAGGATATATGCATTCCATATAGATTGAATGTTCTGATTCCATAATCTGAACTTGCACAAAACACACCACTTTTATAGCTATACTAAAACTTAATTTGAAACAGCTTTAGCCAGTGGAATGTTTGCAAGGAGTCTAATCTGAAGCCACAGCCAAGTATGGTGGTGGTGGGTTGGGTTGGTGGGTGCTTTTTTTTTTTTTTTTGCTTTTTTTTTTTTTGCCTTTTTTTTTTTTTGCTTTTTTTTTGTTTTGTTTGCTTGTTTGTTTGTTTTTGTGTGTTGTGGTTTTTTTTGTTTGGTTTTTTTTTTTTTAAATGTGGTTGGACTCGATGATCTCAAAGGTCCCTTCCAACCACTAAGATTCTGTGATTCTGTATAGGGCTGTGTCCACAAATCCAGTTTGGCTGTGGATTGATTTGAGTATCAGATGTTTTCCGATTGTCATTCAAGATACCTTTTTGGTACCCTTATTCACATACGGATCTCTGACATGTTCATTAAGTCTTTCCCCGTTCTTAAAGTGATATTGTAGAACCTTGTCAAAAGAGAGGGCGAGCATACCTTAAAGTTTTAGAACAATTAAGCTGTTTCCTTTATTCTTTCCTACTTCAAAGAATATTGCATTTTGCAACTTGCATACTTAAAAACACTTAGTCTCCTTCATGCCTAAGAAAAAGGAATATCTTTTCAGTCATATTTCATAAAGACTCTTGGAAGAATTTAGTTGTCTTTTTCTCACTACGTTAATATTAATAGTTTCATGGACACCACTGTCCCCATTACACTGAGGTAATTTATTTGGCCCAATCCAATGACAGCATACAGATTTTGAAACTCAGAAGTGCTCAGGCTGGAACAGCATGTTTAAACTACATGTTTAATAATATGCAGTGATTTTCTCAAAAAAAAAAAAAAAAAAGAAAAGAAAAACACTCAGACATTTTGCAAATCAAGTTATTTTATTTTTCAGGCCAAGATGACTCAACTGCCAGAGGCTGAAAAGGAAAAGATAGCTGAGCAAGTGGCTGACTTCAAAAAAGTCAAGAGTAAGCTTGATGCAGAGATTGAAATATGGGACGATACCAGCAATGACATCATTGTTTTGGCCAAGAGGATGTGTGTGATTATGATGGAGATGACTGACTTCACAAGGTATTTATGCAAAAAAAGGGTCTTAAATATTTGTAAATGTTGGAGGTCTTTGTCATATTAGCATGGCAGGAAGTACTGAGCTTTTAATGCCAGGTGACAGTGTCTTTACAAAATAGAGTGGCTAAGCTAATGCCGTTAGCTTTAACACACTAGCTAGTAGTACTGAAACGTTGGGAGGGAGGTGTGAAGTTTTAAACTATGCTTGTCCTTAATTATTTTTTTCCTTTGTCCTCTCTTATTCATTTGGTTGGTTGGGGGTTTTGCACATTTTTAGTGTTTCATTTCTGCTCTTAGTGAAAGGGAAAAAGTAAAAAAAAAAATCTTGATTTTAAGCTGTAGCTCTGTCTCATCTGTTGTTCTTTCTACTTGTACTGTACCATGCTGTCAAGCATAAACCATACTGTACAGAGCATATGTCTGGCAGTGCACATTCAGACTCATGCATATTTTATATCACATTACTTGCAGTCACTTTCATCAAAAATGTATCATGATGCTATATGTAAAGACTGAAGTGTCCTATAGCAGATAACTTTCAAAGCTGGTACTTCTCACTGCTGCCAGTATATATTCTATTATACTTGTATAAGGGAAACAATCTTATGCATTGGGACAGGCTGCCCAGGGAGGTGGTTGAGTCACCATCCCTGGATGTGTTTAAGAGTTGTTTAGATGTGGTGTTGGGGTATATGATATAGGGGAGAACTTTGTATTGTAGGGTAGATGGTTGGACTCGATGATCCCAAGGGTCTCTTCCAACCTGGACGATTCTATGTTCAGGAGCTTTTTCTGCCAGGCACTGAATAAATGTTCAGTAAATTTCGTTATATTAATTGTACCAAAGGGAGGTGCTGGTGTTTGGGGTTTTTTTCCATCTAGTCACTAATAAAGTAGTTGCTGATAGGTAAATGAAGCCTTAGAACACAACCACTCTTGCAAGACACTTCATGTTTCATAAAATAAATCATTTCATGCAAGATATGAAGAAGAATCTAAGCCTCTTGGACAAATTTTTCAGGTGCATAAATTATACAGATTTGCATAGAGCTGAACCAGCTAACAAAGCTGGGGTCTGGCTTAGGCCTGTTCTGGGGAACAGGTGCTAGCACTTTCCAAACTCACCTTCCTGCGAGAGTGACTTAAAGACGTGAATGTTGAACTCTGCAATCCTTTTATTCTTTTTAAGAGTGCATGATTTATATTGAGATCTTTGAAAAAAAACATACTGTGCCATAAAGTCAGGCTTTACAATTAACGTCACCTTCTTCACCAAAATTCTTTAAATTATTAGCATTAGATTAATCAAGATTAACAAGGGCTGTTCATAGTCTTAGACTTGCATCTGTGGCTCTCAGCTGAACATAGCATAATATGCCTATTTGAGTTGAAGAGCAGCTCAAACAGCTCTGGAGCCAGTATAGATCCCTGGGGGACCCCATTGTGACAAGTTACCAATTTGAAAAGGAGCTATTTACCACCGCCCTCTGGGTGCGACCTGCCAGCCAGTTCCCTACCCCCCACATGGACCACCTGTCTAGACTGTAACACAGCAGTTTCTCTGGGAGGAGGCTGTGGGGAACCGTGGTGAAAGTTTTGGAGAAATCCAGGTAGACAATGTTCACTGCGGGCCTCGCGTCAACTGAGCAGGTTACTTTGTCCTAGCAGGTAATCAGGTTTGTCAAGCACAATTTGCCACTGTGGAATTTGTGCTGGCTTCTCTGATCACATGCTTCATTTGACTTGTGATAGCCCCCTGGAGGATTCATTCCATAACTTTCCCAGGGACTGAATTAAGACTGATGGGCCTATAATTTATTTCCTGGATCTTCCCTTAAGCCCTTCTTGTGGATGGGGGTGACATTAGCCTTCTTCCAGTCTTGTGGGACATCCCTGGTTCTCCACAATTTCTCAAAGATATGGAGAGTGGCCTTACAACAACATCAGCCATCTCTCTTAACCCCCTGGGGTGGATAACATCAGGGCCCATCAGTCTGTAGGGGTCAAGCTCCTGTAAGAGTTCACGTACCAACTCTTCCTTCACTGATGGTGGGTCAGTGTTTGCATCAACCTGGATTGTTGTTCTCAAGGCCTGGGGGCCCAACAGTGCTGGTAAAGACAGAAGTGAAGAAAGTGTTGAGAACTTCTGCCTTTTCAGCATCGTTGGTGACTAATTCACCTCTCATGTTTAACAGCAGGCCAATATTTTGCTTCTAATAACTTACTTGAAAGTAAAATTAAAAACTATTGGGAAGAGAGAGCAGAAATCTTAGTCTTTTTCAGAGTATGGTAGGGAACTACATTATTGGAAGATGGATTTTGATTTTTCTCTTGCAAATCTTAGGAAATGCATTAATCTTTTTTTTTCATAGATGCTTAGACTATAATTTGAGATACGCAAGTAAATGCTAGTATATACTAAAAGTGCTAGTATATACTGAAAAAGAAACTGAGCAACTTTCATTTCTTTGGATCAAAACTGAAAGTGAACATAATGCTTGTTATCAAGCTTAATGGTTACACTTAGGCTTTTGATAGAAAAGTGGCAAAAAATATTTTAGCTTGACATTTAACCTTCCTAATTTTAACTTTTATATTGCCATTGCTTGCAAACCATTTTTAATTCTTATTTTTCCTGCAAGAAAACCAGGTATTAATACAAGTAGCAGGGCTCAGAAATGGAGCCTTTTTCATGTAGAGATGAAGTTCTTTTAAAAGAATGTTTTAATTCATTGTAAACAAAGAGTTGCTCTCTGGAATATAATGTAACTTAAATGTCATATGTACAGGCAGAAATTCAGATACATTCCCCCACAAGAAGAATTCTACTAGTCATCTGATCAAAAGTCTATGTAAAACTCCTAAGCTTAAAAATTCCGGTGATGGTTTTCTTTTGTGATGGTTTTAGTTGACTTACTGCTGGACTGTACAAAGCCATTTCTGAATCATCTATTTCATGCTGTAGAGTGCCTTGTAGTGAAGATTAATTCCTCTGATTAGAGCAATTACACGCTCCACATCCTAATAGAATTTTATAAATTTAAGACCAAGAAAATGTGTTCATCTGAAACAGTGAGCCTCTTTATTCTACTGTTTCTGTATAAATCCTTTGTGCTGACATGTTAGTTATACCTCATATATGGGTAAACAAATTGTATACATAGGAAAAAACAATATACTTACAGGAACACACAAATATTTTTAGACCTCTCTCTCAGTATCTCTAAGCGTAACTAGTATTTCCTTGAAAACAATAGGTTCTCGAGAAATCAGATAAGTAATAGTTGTTGCTACTTCACTGTTTTTCCTCTACTTCTCTGCAAGACTTCAATGAACTTCTTGCATTTTTAGCAATCTTACAAATAGTATAACAGCTATTTCAGGGTACCTCATACTTCTTGGTACCAGTACTTCAATGCTTAACTTAAAAGTTGAGGCAAAAAAGTGAAGGGAGAAAGATGTTTGTTGGTAGGGCAAGGAGGTTAATAAAAAACTAATGTCTGTGCCCTGTGTACATAGCCAAAGACAACTTAATAAAGTGGGGGCACAGTCAAATACAGCAAGAGGCAGATAAACTGATCTTTCTACCCATCAGTATAAATCCATCCAGGACTAGAAGCAAATGAACTCCAAAGTCACAACATGCATTACAGCAAATACAACTTGTCATTAAAATATGATTGTATCTCTTGTGCCAGAATGAGCCATCTTTTGCCTTTCGTCTTTAGGGACTTTTATACTCAGAGGACAAAGTGAGTTCAGGACTCCCAAGCATTATCTCCTGCCAGCAGGGACATGAGTATAAATAAAGCAAGAGGAGTTCAAGTAGTAAACAACTTCCAGGCCAGTTTACCCAGGCAGCTGGGAAGCCTGTGGCAAGGCAGTCTCCTTTGGGCATGACAGACTGAGGGAAAACTACTTGTCTGAGCATCATTAAGCCCAGCATAAAGCCAAATGCAGTGCCACATCACAGCACTTGAGGTTGTGCTCTGTAGATGTTTACCACTCAACAGGGTTTGGTAGAGGTGGTGACGGGTCCCTAGTAAGGGGAAGCTCTCACCCCAGAGGTAATACGTACCTGCTCAGTTGCAGACTTCTACAGGGTCAGCTGGCACCACCACTCTAACTGGGGCTGCCCAGTTGCCATCCATGGTCATCTTTCTCCTTGTCCTTGAGGCAGCAGGAGTGAGGTCCTGTGGTTGTGAGGATACGTGCCAGTGTCAGGGAGGAGCAAGGGCCAGCTGCTCCCTAAGGGAGGCAAGCCAGGATTCAAGGGCAGACAGAGCTTGCACTGAGCACAGCTCCATCCAATAGCATCTGAGTGTGGCAGGGAGCATAGGGTGCTGGTAACAGGATCCATCAGCAGTCACAGACAAGGTGAGCAGTAAAGCAGCTGTATGGTCCATCCAGGAGCAAAAGGAGAAGGGGCCAAAGCCAAACTCCAGCATGTGCATAGGTGTCCGTCCAGGAGACAAGCTACTGGTAAGGTAGGTCCAAAGTCCATCCAGAGAGTAGGGCCAGAAACAGGGCTGGAGAAAAGTATACCTGTGATTCAGGTCAGGGTTTGGTGGGTTCACGCCAGAGCTTAAATGGAGCTCTTGGGCCAGTGGGCAGAGGCTGTGGAAGGAGGCCTCAGGTGAGACCGGTCAGGACCATTTAGGCCTGCTAGCACACTCAGGCCCATGGCATTTGGAGCAGAGGAGAGCCTTTTCTCCTCTGTTCCTTTTCTAAGTCCGTTCTGATGGCTCAGGCCCACCCAGAAGAGGAAGCCTAGAAGAGAGTGTCCAAACTGGATGTGAGGTCATGATCAGTGGCATATTAAAATTTGCTGTTCTTATGGTAATGTTGAGGGAAGTGACAGTTTTTGTGGCATTCTCCAATTGGCACATCATTGAGCCTGCCTTTTGAACTTTACCAGCTTGATGCGAGACTTGTTTTTCTGTTTATTTTGCTCAAGCTGTTGTTGGGTAAGAATGCCCAGCAATGTCTCCTACAGAAATAAAGAAGTAGTCATTAAAAAGGCAAAGCACCTCTCCCAGCTTTTTTTTTTCCCCTTTAAAATGTAGGCCTATTTTTATGGAATTTATTTGCTGTATTTTGTACATGCTATATATTTTTTGCTATAACACCATATGTTCAGGTTCCTCCTGAATTAACTAGCAGAAGCTAGAAGCTCAAACCTTTGGAGTGTTTCCAAGAAATAGAGACTGGAAACTTTTGCAATTATCAGCCCCTTCATTGGAAATGTAGGTGCATCAGTGAATTAATTATGACCAGAAATTTCACGTAACATAATAGTTACTTTTTTTTTCCTGTGAATTCAATCCAGATTCAACTAAAAAGTTTTGCTTACGAGACCAGTCACATTCACAGTATTCTATACACCCACATTTCTCTTGACTATTTATTGTCCAAGGATGAAGAAAACAGATTTATGGCAGTTATTGCACTGTTGACCTGGCTGGTGTTTGTGAAATAGGATGGAGTTTAATTGTCAAGGCAGAGTTTGTGAGCTTGGTAGTAGAGATAGTACCCAATGTGGGCACATAAAAATGAGTAGTAACTGTTAAAAGAAAGCAAGCAAATAGTAATTGCAGATAGTGAAATAGAAAGGAAACAGATCAGTGGGATGTTTTATAAAGTGAAAGGGAGTGCTTTTGATGCTGTGTAGGCTTTGCAGTGCTGGTCACCACAATTTGCAGATACTCTTCAGAGGTTTGCCCACGATTACCAGGATGAAATGAATCTAGTAAAATGGTGTCGTTTTTTGGGCTGCTGCTCTCATCTTAGTGAGGAGGCAAGTGGGCCGTCTGGAGAAAGGGGAACGAGGAAGGCTTGTAGGCAGGGATTTATCTGCCATCTTCTTTACCCTTAGAAGCAATGCTATCAACTTCATATTTAAAGGCTTCTGTATCAGAATGTAAAATATGACAATATTTTGAGGCCACAAGTCATATTTTCTAAAGCAAATAGATTTTGTAATAGCTTTATAAGAATCAATTACTTTAAGCAAATTATCTTCTTTTACATTCACATGTACTGCGAGTCATAAGCATTGGAGAGAAAGTAGGCTTTGGCCCTTTGTGTTCTGGATATACCCCATATCCTTTAACATGTAGATGAGGTGAAGGCAAAGTACACCCTAAAACACAGGTTTTATGGGGGTACCCAGCCATATCCAAATCAGCTAGAGGCTGTCCAAATTGTGTGCCTGGCTTTGGTCATTTTGTATATCAGAAGTACATTATAGGGTCAGGAGAGGAAGTATGGTTATAATTTTCTTCTCATTATGTGACTTCAGTCTTTCCTAAAGACTTATTTTATTATTTTATCCTCTTCCATAAACTGAGTTAGAGACTAGTTATTTGAGAGCACTGTAGCACTTGCTATAGTCACCTTCCTCTGTGCAGATGAAGCCATGGTTACTTAGAGAGATAAGGCCTTCATCTTCATAAGATCAATTCACCTGTATTCTTTCTCCTCCCCCTGTTCACCCAGCCAAATGTCTGACTCCTGAGTGATCAATTCACAGGAAATAATTTCAGTTGAACCTTTGGTTTCTTTATGGCCAAGAGTCAAGCTAGGATGGAATTGCCATGTAATAAAATATAATTGTTCCCAGAAGCTGCAGGGCTACAGCCTTACTGTATTTTCTATGATTCATTTTATTTATATCCTTTAGTTTTCTTTTTTGAATATGCATACTTCTGAGAAAAACTGTTCACAAATGCTCACCTTGGGAGCATGGTGAACAACAGAAACAGTGCTGAAATGCTGTGTTTTCTGCTAAAAATATGACTGAAGTCTCTTCCAACGTTTTTTAATTAAACCAGGACCTTTCAGGGTTCACACCAATGGTTTTCACACTTTTTTCTTCAACACTATACAGCATTTTTAAACACACATATTCAGTGCCTTTGGCAGCTGCTGTTTTGGTATCTTTGGGAATTAAAACTCTTGTGTTTCTCCGTAAAATGGCACTGGTGGTGGCAATCAGCTTCTCATAATATTCCTCAGACCTGATGTAGTACTGCTATTCCTAAAGGTTTCCTAATAGTTTTGCCTCTCCATCCTACTGTATTCTTGACACCTTTGAGATATAAAGAAAGAAGTATGCCCATACCAAGCCTCTTGCCTAAACTCTTGCTTCCCTGACACCAGCAGAGAGCAGATTTCAGCTTTCTTAGTATAAAGGTGGCATTTCCTTTGTCACGGCCGGTGTTCTGTGTAGACATACCTCTAGTTTGCTGGAAAAAAGATCGAATGATGGACAATGAGTGTGTAACCTTAATGTGAGTAAGTGTGATACAGATATTTGGGAGTATCCACATCACATAAAAGTAGTTTTAATGCAGCATACGCCCAAGAGCAGTAATACCATGATTTCTTTATTGAAAGATTGCATCGTGGCTATTATCTGAGCTGGTAGAAGATGGCAAGAGGTGGAAATGTAAGGGGATCTGTATCACAGATTGCAAACGTAAGATTTTCTTTCGTGATATTTTCCTATACCTGTCTCAATCCTGAAGTGTTAAGGTCATCTGAGAGCTGTCCTTACTGTCAGCAAGTAGTGGATCAAATAATTCCACTAGTTCTGGGTGCTCTGTGATGGCAGAGGGGAGGTGTGACACTGTTCCAAATACCTTGAGTGAGTGGGCATTAGTAGAAGGAGTCACAGAGTTCAGCACAGTATCTTCATTTCATGGTAAACTTACTGAAAAACTATTGTTTAAAGATGTTTGCTGTAGTCATACTTGTTTCACAGACCATTGAGATCATCCCTACATATGCATCTTTATTATTCCCCTAAAAGAAGTAGCTGACGTCATTAAGGTTCAAGTATCATCAACATACTGAGAAGCAAAATAAATAAAATACAACCAGAGCTGTAAAAGAGGGTAGGGGGCTTGTGAATACACTTTGTCCCATGTGCCTCCCCCAGGAATGCATGGTATTGTCGAGATAGTGTGCTGCTGATCAGTGCTGTGGGAGAGAAGGAGGCAGAGGAGTGTGGTTTCTGTTTTTCACCATTCAGGTCAGCTTCCTACTTGCACATTGATGACTTGATTGCTAGTTCTCTTGCTGTCCTCCGGTGGGCCTGTCTCTCTTTCCCTAGAGATGAATGTAAACTGTGTAAGATAGGACTAAAATGAAGAAAATACATGACCATTTACACTAACAACTTCGACTTATATTTAGCATTAGGCAGTGGTTTATTTTCAGAGTTCCATTCATTGGTTTAAACATCCTCTTTTTCTTGTTGGCTGAATCATCTATGCAGAGCATCAGTTAGTAATGGATGAGAAGCCTCTTCTGTATGTATGGGCCTGTGGTAATTGCGAGGCATCTTGTAATACCCTGCTCTTAAATAACATTTTTTTGGCTAAATAATTATAAACAGATCATAGTTCCCAGTTAATATAGCACTTCAGGTATTCTGTACTGGAATATACATGATTCCATTTCTCTCTCTTGAATGTCTTCGTTAATGCTGTCTGGTCTCTGTCTATATTGCTTTTCAAGTGGCCCAGGGAAAGGTAGCAGATAGAATCATAGAATTGTGTGGGTTGGAAGGGACCTTTCAGATCATCTAGTCCAACCATCAACCTAACTCTGATAAAAACCATCGCTAAACCATATTGCTAAACACTATGTCCACACGTGTTTTAAATACCTCCAGGGATGGTGACTCAAAAACTTCCCTGGACAGCCTGTTCCAATGCTTAATAACCCTTTCAGTGTAAAAATTTTTTCCTAATATCCAATCTGAACCTCCCCTGGCACAACTTGAGGCCATTTCCTCTTGTCCTATCACCTGTGACTTGGGAGAAGAGACCAACCCCCACCTCTCTACAGCCTCCTCTCAGGTAGCTGTAGAAAACAATAAGGTCTCCCCTCAGCCTCCTTTTCTCCAGGCTGAACACCTCCAGTTCCCTCAGCCTCTCCTCAGAAAACTTGTTCTCCAGACCCCTCAGCAGCTCCATTGCCCTTCTCTGGACACACTCCAGCGCCTTGATGTCTGTCTTCTAGTGAGGGGCCCAAAACTGGACACAGCCCTTGAGGTGGGGCCTCACCAGTGCGGAGTACAGGGGGACAATCACTTCCCTAGTCCTGCTGGCCACACCGTTCCTGATACAGGCCAGGATGCTGTTGGCCTTCTTGGCCACCTGGGCACACTGCTGGCTCATGTTTAGCCAACAGTCGACCGGCACCCTCAGGTCCTTCTCTGCCGGGCAGCTCCAGCCACTCTGCCCCAAGCCTGTAGCGCTGCAGGGGGTTGGTGTGACTCAAGTGCAGGGCCCGGCACTTGGCCTTGTTGAACCTCATCCCACAGGCCTTGGCCCATCGATCCAGCCTGTCCAGATCCTTCTGCAAAGCCTTTCTACCCTCAGGCAGGTCAACACTCCCACCTAACATGAATATTCTAAAAGGGATTTCCTGAAAAGAGTTCTCAGTGCTTATACAGAAGGCATGAGCTGCAGGTACCAGATGTCGGGTATTTGTTGCTAGCAATTGTCAGAGCTTGGTGCAATGTTACACCAAGGGTTTTGCTGTCATGGTGTGGGTAATGGTGTGGGTGTCAGGATACGGCAGGAAAAAGTTGCTGCCAAAGAAGTTACTGCTGTTGGAAGGGGAATTGCAAGTATTTATTGAGTATTTCCTCTAATCTTCCTCTTATGCCTAAAATGTGTTGTTTGGTTTTCTAAATATTCAGCGACAGCTATAAATGTGTAGGTCGTATCCAGATTAATCATTCCAGTTTATCTGTGTCAAGAATGTTCTGTTTTTCACACGTGGGTTTTTTTGCAGCTTTCCTTCACACAAGCCATAATTTTGCTTTTGGGACTTGCAGTTCAATCTAGATTAATAAGAGAGTGAGTTACTTGGAGAGTCTTATCTTTCTTTTCTTACACCTTTTTTAACAGACTGTGGGATGTGTTTGCATTTTTTCCTCAAAGGACACTTTCAGAGTAGTCCACCAAACTCTTTCCAAGAGCAGATCTTGTCTACAGTATGGCAGGCCCTGAGGCCTCACCATAGTCATGAAGCTCTCTCAGTGCACCTCATGTGACACCTTGCTGGTGTTCAAAGAACAGTCAGTTGTTGGGATTGGGAATGCACATCACCTCCTTGTTCTCCCACATTCATGAGTGAGATCCACTCAGATAAAGTCTCTTCTTGGCTTCTGACAGTAGGCAAAGCAAACAGAAGGTGGGTGGAAGGAAGAATTCTTATGGAAATAGTGTAGAGGGAAGTCCCTGCTAAGGTTCCCAGTCAACAGTGCCATTCTTCTTTACATCTTTGATGCCGTGTGGAGCCTACATCTTGTATGTCCTTTTTAGAGTCAGGCTGCACAGTGTTTGACTGAGTGAATGTTACTAGCACTTGAACAAAATTTGAAAGAGGTGTCTTTAACGAATCCTAAGACAAGCCACGCTAAAAAGCTCTACAGCCCTATAATTCCGCTCGTGCAGGGAGAGGAGCATTATAAATGTAAAGATAAATACATAAGTAAACATGGCTGTTTAATGGGTTGCTTAACTGTGATAAAAGCAGCTTTTCTCATCAGTAAAGCAGGGGTTATTAATATAGAAAGAGGACTTCTCATGGCCTGGGACACAGCACAAGCCTCAGAGCAGAAACCCTCAGGATTTTGTCAGGATTTCAGTGCACAAGCAGCTGTCTGTACCGCATTGCCTGCCAAGGCACTAATTTATTCCAGAAGATCTCTTCAAATTTGAGAGAAGAGAAGCTGAGGAAACAAGCTGCAGCTATAGTTTTACGCCTTAGAATAAAGAATGGTTTAATTCAGATGAAAAAATAGACAAAGTGGCATTTTTATTCAGGCCTATCATGTTACTTCTTGGGAATGTTGTATTCAACTCAGATACTCTCAAATACTTCGCCTGTTCAGTCCTAGGAAATTTCAACTACTGTGTTATAATTTAAAAGTCCCGTTCACCAGAGAGCCCATGCCAAACATCTTTTCCAATGCTTTCATCTTGACATAGCAAAGTTACAGTGACACTTGCTGATGGCATGTAACTTTCCCTGTTGAATTCTGTTAATTGTGTTGAATATAATTTTCTACAGAAACTGTGTGTCCGTTAAGAAAACTTTCTAGCCTCCTCGGTTGTTAAGAAAACCTTAGAAGTACATAATTAATACATCCAGGAATGGCCTTTCTAGCTGAGGCTGCGCCAGGCAGTTCAAAACAGTAAGGAATGATCTATGCAGGACTCGGATTCTGGCTCTAGTTTGCAGTCTCTGCAGCCAAGCATTTCAGCAGGTGAGTTCTTGCATCAGTGCAGGGAAGGAAATCCCATCCTCACCCCCAGCATTCTGCAGCAGGAATGAGGAATGCTCTCTTTCCAGTCAGTAGCAAACTCCTTATTCTTAAGATGGAGAGGGGAAAAAAAAAGTGAGCTAAGCAGCTTTGTACAACACTGTAAGCAGACTTAACTGCCAGAGGGTACACATGCTAGCAAACAGCACTCGTTAATAATAAAAATTTTTCCTATATCTTTGCACTTTTTTTTTTCTTGCTTCAGTGATGGATTCTAGCCAGTGAGCACATTCTCCTCTCGTACAACCACTTATCTCTCACCACCACGTAGCTGCGTGAGAGCTTTCTTACTGGTGGTTGATGAGCAGAGCAGGAATTAAAACCTTCCATGTTTTAACTGCTCTTTTCTTAGACTCATATAGTCAGTGTTGACAACTCACAACATTATAAGAAATCCTTCTGTGTATATTACTTTATATCTTGGCACTTGAGATATGTTATTGTAGGTGAAACTTAACCTTCAGCGTTTTTTAAGGAAGTTTCATGGCTGTTGAGCTAATCCTGAAAATATGACCTGAAGGTTTGGAAAACAGAAAGTAAATACAAAGAACCTCAGATTTATTATTTCAAGTCTCATGGTATTTATTCCAGTTCTGTGATATTTTTGAGCCTGACTCATGATATTTGAATGCTTGAGGCTGACAATACAAAGATTTCATTCACGCACTCTATGTTACACTGTGTTTACATAAGTAGTTAAGATCAATGAGGAGAGCCCACCATGAAAAATACGGGAGAATTGGGAGGATGGGAAGATCATGACCCTTTTCCTTTGCCTGCTGTAGAGCTGTTCATAATTCTGTGAGTTGTCAACAGTATAAATGAGAATTTGTCTACTTACTTTTTTTTCAAAGCATGAACAAGGCAAGTATCAAATTGATAAAGTACAAAGAAAATACAATACAATCTGTCTCTTAAAACTATTATTTTCCATTATGCAAACTATATATTTTTATTCTAAAATTCTGAAATTTGTTTCTTCTTTGCATAGCATTTTAAAGCCAGGTACTTTTTCAGTAAGAGTGAAGTAAGGAGTGCAGTTATGAAAACTACCTAGGACTGAAATATCTGCTTCTGGTCGTACCTATTTGGCAATTGTAATATGGAGGAAGTAAAAGTAAAAAACATATTTGCTGGTTTTACCCAAAAAAACCAAAACACACACAAACCCAAAATGCCCAGCCCTTGAAATGCAATGGTAGGTAGTGTTTTAGCTCTGAGGAGTTGCATCTGAAGGATTCTGACCATATCTGATGTCCAAGGTAACACTTTTGAGAGCTTCTATTGCCTTTTAGTCTGATTCTTTAGCAGTGCCACGGGAAACAGCAACTTGTGAGTGAGCTAGACCGGTGTCTAGTAGAAAATAAATGGGGCTAAAGTAGTATCAGAAAAATCAAGGGAATTCAAAAATTCAAGCCCGACAAGTCCAGCTTTTTCATCTTCTGTGAACTTACTTGTAGTAAAGTAAGCTTTATCTGTACCTTCATAAGGGCATAGAAGTTAAGAGTTGGTAAGAGAATATGTCCACAGTAAAGGAAATACGTCCAAAGTAAATATGTCCACAAATGTGTAGTGGGCACCAGTAGTTAATGGCTGGGATATTAGAAAAGGATCTTTGCTTTAATAAACCATTACTATTTCCACAGTTTGAGGAATCTTAAAACACGGATATTCAGCTGTAACCAAACATTTTGATAATTAAGTGAATTGTTTAATTGTCTAACTAACTCTGTAGATGCCCGCACTTCAAATTAGTGAATGATCTGTTGTACTGTGGCAGGAAGATGAGAGATTTTCTACTCAGAGATTTTGAAGTTGAACAAGAAAATGAAATTTGAAAATCGGTATTCTGTTTTGATGTGGGGAAGTTAACTACTTTCCTCCGGACATAAGAACCAAACAGAAGAAAAAACAGGTTGCAGGTCCAAGGCATAAAAATTTTAGAGTGAACTAATGCATGAGGAAGTAGTATTTATGATCTATACATTTCTGAAGATAACTGAAGGGAGTAGCGTCCAGCTGAGTCACCTGTTCCATGGTCACCAACCTTACATAGTCTTTCAAGAGATCTCTCTTATCAAAACACATTTCTATTAATTTAGCTGGTTTTCATACTAGTTATATTAAAGGAAATGTCTTTAAGTCTTTCATACAACACATATTATAAACACAACATGTTGCAAGTATTGCTATGATAAAATTCTACATTTTTGTTGAAATAAAGCTGCAAGTTAACGGTGTTTTTCAGAGGCCAAAGCGGTAAAGAAGTAATTCTTTCAGAATATTTTGATAATTGTTTCAACATATAATCAGAAACTTGTGTGGTATTTAGAAGACGGATTACTGAGCCAGTAGCAATCGAGCAATATGATTAGATATCCATATTAATAAACATCTGTCACAATGGCGTAGCAGATGTGTTAGGTGCCTATATAACATGTAAATTTTTGATGAGTGCACGTTCTTATTTTTTACTACAAAATGTTTTAATTACATTATATATCATGCCATTTGTTTCGTTTTGCAACACTGCAAGTACTTTTTTTTAAAAAATCTGTGAGGACAGTTTTCTGATAAATTCGAAACTATGACTTTGCTAATTGAATGAACTGATTTTGAAGGGTGAATTTTACTGTCTTCCATCACCAACCTACAGCCTATCATTACAGGTTTGTTGCAGCATTTTGGTTCTGAAAATTCTGATTTTGATACCTCTTTAGGATCAATACCGTCTTTAATTCCAATGGAATTTATAATGTATGGCATGTAGAGTATACAACTTCATGATTCACTTTTCTAAATGTCAGATGTCACATTCAGGCAAAAATTGCCATTGTTTTCTGAAGATAAAATGTGAAAACTTGATGAATACAGTTATAAGGCATGGTAGTTTACCAGAAAACCGATTCCCTGACTCAAAATTTCTTTCATTCCCACGTTCTATGTCCTAAACTTCATTCAACTTTAAATCCATTTATCATATTTGCAAAATCTTTGAACATTGTGAGTTTTTTCTTTAAAAAACACTAGATGAGCACTCTGAAAGACAATTTTTGCAGTATTTTTATACACCGTGAGTCAAATACATCTTCTTGAGCAAAAATGTTAGCAGGTTACTGATAGCCCAGGTGAGGTTTTGACTCAAACCTTGGTATTAATTTGTATTTTTTGGGGGGGGTGAGGTGGAGGGGTGGGTTCAGAGGCCTGATTCCTTTGTTGTGACATACCGGGTAGTTAAAATTATAATTGTACCACTGAGAGGTCTTGTTCTTTCAAGTAGCTTTAAAAGCTATTAATGATAGCTTGTGGGCAGAAGTGTTGAAAAATATGATTATTAATAGCACATGTTAACACCAGAAGTAGGATAGCACATGTAAACTCTGAAAATGGCATGACTGGTGATGAGCAAGATGGTGTGGCATGTAGTAAAGGCATTCTGAAAGATTCATTCTTTCCCCCAGGAAGAAGTAAAGTATACCATATATTTAACTCTGGGTTTCTGATGATCTAATTAAAAGCTTCTCTATAACTCCATGTCCAGAGGATAGTTGGCACCTTCAACCCTGAGCTTGGCCCTTTTGAATTTAAGTGTTTAGTTATGCATCTGCCAGAGTTCCTAATGATTTTCTTCAAGTAGTTCGTGTTTTTAAATTGCATTGATTGATTCTGTATTAGTTTATTTTCTATATCTAGAAATGTTCGTACCTACTTGAGGCCAGAGGGGGGAGGTACTTTCTGCTTGTTCATATATGCTATTCGTTTTACTGTTAAAACATGTGGGGTTAGATCCTACCATGCACTGCTTCCCTGCTTTGTTCTAAAAACATGGAAGAGACTTCCAAAGTTAGAAAAACATGTGACAACTCTCACAATCCAGCTGAAGGTGCTGGACTCACAATAGAGAGTCCAGAGAAAGATAGCAGCCCTGTTTTAGAGAGAGATGATTTACCACAAGAGCATTACCCTGTGCCAAGTTCTTGGTAACTCAGTTTTAACACTGTTCATGAGTGTCTGTGCACTGCTGTAAAATTTCAAAAGGTAAGGTCTGCCATGAAGTTAAATTTTTTTAATGACACAATTAAACAAGAAATAAATACCCTTAAAAATGATAGCATAGCGGTCATAAAGCACCACATTCAAATTTGCCTTCTGAGTTTTAACCTTTACCTTTTGGAGGTTTAATTGCTGTAACAGGCCTTGCTGTTACAAGGCATGTTCTGAAACAGTAAGGAAATAGTCTGGGTGTATGTGTGGCTGGATTCTTGTAAAGAAAAAAGGTTAATAGAAAACAGATGCAACAAATGATTTTCAGAACAATTGCTTTCTTTCATTGGAGAACTGAAAAGATACACTTTGAAGAACAAAGGGAATGTTTCTTTCATTTTCTAAAGGTTACAGCGCACAGCAAGGGATTTTATAAGACAATATTGACTTATTTAAGTGGCATTGCTATTGTGTTTGCACTGTGCTGCTTACATTCATATTTTGTTTCATTAGTAGCTCTCCAATGGCTTTTTTCTGCTTCTAGGCTGTTAAGACTTGCTTTTTCTAGACCATGTTATAACTCCTGTTGAAAATTCAATACATGGTCCACAACAGCGGGAAGCAGATAGGACACTTTGCAGTGGGAGTCCTTAGAGGGAATGCTGCAACTTTCTGACTCGGCCATAGTTCACCTCTGTGCTTTGAGAAAGTGCAGATACAGAGCTGCAGTGCTGTTATATTTGAAACATATTCCACGTTTGCTCTTTCAGCTCTCACAGGAGACTAAGTACCTACAGCGCCTGCAGAAGTATCATGGCCAGTATATCTGGCCTGTTTGTAAAGGGCAAGATTTGACATCTCCTTTTGCATTTTCCACTTCGTTGCATAATCCAGCTGAAACCACAAGGAAGCTGTGTATTTATGAACATGTATGCACACAATTTTAATGTTATTTGTTCGTAACCAATAGTTGCTTAGGGAAAGGCTTGGATTTTAAAAAGTACTGAAACATACAGTCTGAAGAGCTATTGGATGGTTTCATAACTTAGAGATGTTAAGGTCTTTGAATAATTTGTGTCCGTGACGGGAAATCTGAGAGGGGAAACTGATGAGGCAAACAGCAGAGACTTTTCCTGTGATCAACAAAACAGTAACTGTAGATAAGTAACATAGCGATTAAAATGACAGACATCCAAATTAAAGCCCATGACTGGTAAGATCTGCTGACCTTCTTAGCAACTAAAAAATCAAAGTGTCCTTTGAAAAGCTGGATTTGGAAGCAGGAAGAGATGGAAAAATATCAGAGAGATAATGAGAGGAAAAAGAGGTGCGAAACAAATAATTGATGCCTGGTTTAGATACCAAAACTCACTCGCTTGTGATGATGTGGTATTCTTTTACATTGTACCAATAATGTCTGTGTATGATGTGAAAAACAGATCAGAGGGAGAATGGGGAGAGATTTCTGGTGGCACAGGAAAAAGTGGCTATAAAACAGCCAGCTGGGGGAATCAGTTTCTACATCTGTAAATTGTTTCCTCTATAACTAAACAAAACACAAATCATTGAGCTTCAAAGGTGGCATCTGCTCAGTAATGGCATCGTCAAATATATTCAATTGTGCTATATTGTACAAACCACTGCTTTTGTTACAATTTCATCTCTATTTTTAATAAACTGCTACCAAACACAAAGTTGTTTTTATGTTTACATGTGCTTACAGAGCTGAAAATCTAAGAATTGTGAGCTTTTTCCATACTTACATGTGTGCACACAGACAGACACCCTTGGATGTTTGGACTTCTCTTGTAGTCTTTGAAGAAACACATCATCAAAGTGTCCAGTTTACACCCAGTTGAGACCTGCTGCAGGAAGGCAGCTTCCTGCCTTTCCACTATTTTTATCACTACAGGGTTTTAGCATTCTTTTTTTCTTTTTTCTTTTTTTTGAGTCCAGTATAAAATCCACTGATAAAATAATTTAGTAACAGCAGCTAGCTTTGTGAAGCACTATGAATTGCTTCTATCTTCAGATCACAAGGACAATTTTACATTGTTATTATTATATATATATTTAATTATATGGTGTTTTGGTTTTTTGTTTTTAATATATACATCTCCTGCAGCTGGTCTCAGCTGGGTATACGTTGGACGTTTTCATTAATGCATTTCATCAGAGTTGGCAAGAGAAGTCCAAGCGTCTTTGAGAAGATTTGGACTTTTGGATTTATAGTTGAAGGGAAGGGGTGTCTCTCTGTGAGCACAAGCATAAGTACGGGAAGATCTCAGAATTCTTAGGTTTTAATCTCTGTAAACATACAGGCAGTTCTGTGTTTGGTTGTTGCACATAGAAATATTCAATGCATATACATATGCATCAGAGTCAGACATGTACAAACATCTCCTTTTGATGCTTTGCTTTCCACATCATGTTGTTGCTATGACTAGTTTTGTCAGACGTTTGATTTAAGAACTTGTCGTCAGGGTTTCAGCTGTTCTTCCACCTCCCAGGCTACATGTACAGCTCCTCTCCTGACATACCACCTTTTCTGTTCTCACTTGACTTCTGCCTCGCGTTCTTTTCTTCTTCCATACTATTTTAAGATGTAGTTCCAAATTATGAAGCATCTTTGACAGGTAACATAATGTTCAGTAACTATTCAAATAATATCAGCATTTTTTCCCTACCAACTATTTCAGGATTTCTCAGTTTCAAAAGTGTCATGATTAGGATGATGGAGCAGCACTCTGCTATATAGGACTACATTTTGGAGCAAGAATTCCTCAGTGTTAAGCCATATGCTTTTTAAAATCGGAGACGAGAAATAACACTTCTAGTGACAGTTATTTTGCAATGCTGTCATGTTCACCTTTGACCCTGCAGCCAAGTTTTTAGTGCCTGGATTTTTCTAACCAAGTTTATACAGCTGACGAAATAGGACACGTGAGCTTAGAAACAAGAGTCGTTTGTCCTTTTCATGTTTAAATAGCTGTATTCCTACTTCATTAATCAAAACAGAGGAAGAAAACACAGTGGATCATTAAGAAAAGGTCTCTTCTGTGTGTTAATATTATCAAAATAGTTTGTCCAGTAACACAAATGAAGGGCATTTTGTTTGTTGTTACGCAGTCACATTGTATTTTACAGGGTCAGAAATGGTCTGCTTTGGGAGCACCACGAAGAGGCCAGGAACAGACAGTATGGACCTAAGGGCTTTTGCAGACTGAGGGCCAGGGACCACGCTGCTTGAAAGCAGCTGAGGGTGAAGGGGGAGGCAGGGCCGTGCTGCTCTTCCTTGCAGTGCCTGAGGGGCGGTGGTGGCCCACGAATGAGAATCACTGTTGCATAGACGTGGCACTGAAGAACTACAGATATACCATAGAGTCTTCATGATGTTTTGTGAAATTACCAGAAGACTCAGAATTTTTTCAGAGACCACACAAGTAATCATAATTTCAGTGAAATTCGGAAGATTTTGGATATTGCTATCAGAATTGAATTTGGTCGACACTAAAGACCTTTGAAAAATCTGCTTCTGTATTGTCTACTACATGCTGAGAAAATTTTTGATTGCTCTGTTTTGGTCTTGGGTGGCAAAATGCGGGAAGTAAGAGCAACAAAAGGAAATAAGCAACTGGGTTCCTCTTAGAGCAAAGCCTTCTAAATAATAGCTTTATTAATTTTGTAAAGCTGGTGAAAGCACAAGGGATTTGGGGAGAGAAGGATGACGTAGATAAGAAAATTACCAACATGAGATCAGTGAAGGATGCAGACAGTAGAATCTCCCCCAGAGCACAAAAAGAAGGAAATCGTAGGACTGATACAGACTTGTATTGATGTAAAAAAAATAGCTGCAAGTAACAGTACTTTCCAGTTCCCATTTAACTACCACACTGGTGTAAAGGATTTAACTACTCTGTGGATTATTACACTGGCCTTCATTTTCAATATTTCTTTAGCCAGAGTTGAATTATCATTCTGTAAAGGTCTGGAAGAAGAGAGAGCAGTCTAGTTGGCCTCCTGCCATTTTAACTCAAAGGAAAATTCTGGAGGTTTGAACTGTTTCTGTTCTTAGTATTTTTCCCGTTTCTTTGGTTTCTCCAAAGCTAGCACTGTAGAATCCATTGAGCTAATTATTGCAGGTTCATCCAGAAATTCTTTGTTGTTTCCTACTGTTACCTGGAACAGAAGGTGGCCGCTTTGACAGTAGACGTCTTCGAGATAAGACGTGCGTGATGTTAGATAAGATGTCATTCTTGATAGACGATATAATCATGAGTGTGTAAGTGCCACATAACTTGCAGTGGCTGCAGATGAAGAGGAGTTCCCTCGTCAAGATTTTTCACAGAGCCTTACTGCTTATTCTGCTATAATAAGCTGAAGCTTTGGAAGCAAACCCAAACCTGATCCATTCTGTTGGCACTCGGTCTTCTGTTTTCAAAACTAAGTCTTACGTCTTTCCAGGAATTCTACAGAGGTTTCATTCTTGTAAAAAGGAGCAGAAGTGTTACTGCTCCTCTGTGTTTACCATTTTCCCATTGCCTTTTCTTCTGCAGCATGCTGGTATTCGTTCCTGATGGATTAGTGATCCACCTGAGTGCATGTACTCTTTTTTAATTGCATCTATTTTTTCTTCTGTATTTTTCTCAAGATAATTTTAAATTCCAAGTCTGGCCCCAGAGACTATTTCCTTCCCCTTCCATATCAGTTTATTAAGTATTCACTTTTTTTCCTTCACTCAAGTCACAAATAAACAACTGAGCAGTGCAGAAACCAAAGCAGATCCCATCAAAACCAGGTTCCTTCTATTTTTCCCTCCATTGTGACAGCAGCCCTTTGATAACCAGTCTGTCTTGGAGTATGTCCTTCCCAACAGTTTCACATCTCCCTTGCAGTTATTTTGTCTAGGCCACATATTCTTCAGGTGATTTATGCAAATACAACAGGAGATAGTTTAAGAAGCCTGTCTGAAGATACATGGTATTTACAGCTTCTAATCTTTTCAGAAGCCATAAAAGCTTATATTACAGTGGTCTGACAATATTCAGACAATATTTATCCTTGAAAAATCATGTTGGCTCTTACTCATGTCTTTGTTATATTGTGCATGCTTCCAGCTTGTTTGTTTGATTATGAATTGATAGGCTTTATTGGCTCTCAGAAGACACCATTTGGAATTGATAGACAAAATGGGGTCTATTGCTCTGCCAGAATTTCTGCCAAGAGAGTTTGAAGGGCAGCACTCAGAACTCTACATGGTGTGTGGCTGACTTCTGCACACTCAAAGGTACCAATCCAGTAAAAACCTGACTTAGGCACATCAGCCCATGTAATACTCATTTACAAAGTGTATTTGTTTCATATAGATCACCCCACTCCTGCTGTAAAAAAACCTAAGCTTTTGGACCTTCTCTTGCTTACTCCTCTTTGAGGGAGACGCAGACCTGATATATCGTCAGTGCAGGAAGGCAAAAAAGAAAACAGAAGAGAAACTTCTGTATTAAACTCATTTTCATTTCCAGAATTATAAAATAGTTACTAATATATGTGTTGCGTTCACATTGCCTGGAACATCATTGACCCGTTCCTGGGTCCATATAATCCAGGTATTTTTTGTAAGCCTTTAATTCCTTTACTCATAAAAGGTATTTATAGCTACAAAATGCTATTTAATACAGAGAGTTTATGGTCATTTACCTCATACCTTTAGTGTTTCTTCACACTGTCTTTTTCTCATCTGGCTACACTTTTATTTATATTACAGTTGTTTTGTTAATGAGTGGAACTGCTTCAGCCATTGCATCTGTAAATGTTGAGTGTGGGTTTGGCCTTTAGTGAGTTACCCTAGCAGTTTTGCTAGGATGAAGAGGTTTTTTTCTCCTAATTTCCAAACCTGTAAGCTCAGACTGGGATAGAAAGTGAGTGAAACTAGAGTCTTTCTTGCTCCCGGGTCCACAGTTGTAAAGAAATGACAGAGGTCAGCTCTGGGATCTGCCTGTACAATCTACAGTTATGTTCTCCTGAACTGAATTTCCAGAGGAACACTGCTGCCTCGTGTTTGTCTGGGTATAACTGATAGAGACATGCAGCCAGGTGCAATAAAAGGATTTTTTGATAAAGCCTTGATTGAGCTGGGAAAGGCAGGCAAAACAATCTACATCAATGTAAACACGAGGATACATCCCTCCTCCTGTGCAGTTCAGGCTCCCCTTTTCAATTGGGATCTATTAATTCCAGTCATTCCTTGCAAAAAAAAAAAAAAAAAAGGAAAGGCAAAATTGCGATAAAAGATTTGTTTAAAAATTTTGCTAGGAGAGTAGTATATTGTAGTGATAGATGGAATAGATTAGAAATTTACCCAGGAACTGGGAGTTTCAATTCCTTTCAACCTGGAGGGTTAAATCCACATTAGCCATGAGTCTTACACCTGTAAATCCTGGGTGCATACCCACTTTGTTTTTCTGCAGCAGAGCTACTGCAGGAATTGATTGCAGAACTGATTCACTCAGTAAGTTAATAGAGCATTTGTAATGAGTGAGGTGTGAATCCTGCTTCCTTATCCCTGCTCCCAGGACTTCACACAATCACAAGGTTAAAAAAAGGAAAAGAAAAAACAAACTCAAGAAACAGCTCATGGGGTAGAGACCAGAATGTGTGATGGGAATCCAGATTTTCTACTATGCCAGTACTAGAAACATTTTTTACAGCAGCAGTGGGAAGGCAGAAGAAATTAGAAACATACTGTGTATTTGGTTGGGGAAGAGCTGCAGGGGGCACAAGTGGAACCATGGAATGTAGTGACAACTGAATTAACTAAATACCATCGTGTATATAAACTGTAATAAATTTGTTTAGGAATATCTTTCTGTCTCTGTGGATAGGATAATGTATGTATCTTACATAACTAAATAAACTGATAGCAATATAGTGAATGCACTTTCCTCAAGAGCAGACTTGTAACATGATAGTCACCTGGATGAGTGCTCTCACCTTCTTTACAAAATCAAGAAATGTTCCAGTTGATTCCTGTCAACCAGGAGCCCTGGCCAAGGCTAGGTCTCATCTAGGACAAGCCTGAACCCTACCTGATGATACAAGTTGGAGCTGCTCAGATGGGAAGTGGTCTGGGGTTGGCCAGGATTGCCAGGCGGGATCCATTGCTGAGTTTTGACTGGAACAGCAGGGACCAAAGAGAGAGACGTATTGCTGGGTCTGTACTGGTTTGGAGTTAGTGCCTTCTGCAGCGTCCCCGCGAGCCTAGCAGTAGAGTGGGAGCTGTCAGGATTTGCTGAGCTAGAAATTATGACTGATAGTGGTCAGTGTCTGAAGCTCAAGAATTTCACGTGACAAAGACCACTCAGGTTGTGGTTTGGAGATGACAGTACTCGCGAAGCTTAAGTTCACGCTTTGAAATGCTTGCACAATTTCACAATTTTCCAAACCCTGTGGTGTTGTACCAATTAGTATGGTCCAGCTTTTTTCTTCTTCTGGTTGCACCTGCCAAGAAACATTTCTGCAAAGCTTTTTTTGCTCTGACAACTTGTTGAGATATTCTAAATTGATTTCATTGTACACAATCTAACTACGTTCCTTCTGCTTAGACTTAGCTGGATGTCTTTCTCACATAATTTATGATCTATTCCTAGTTTCCTCATTGGACAGAGCAGGTGGCATATAATTGCTCACAAATATAATACTTTCTGTCTCATATTTATTTTCATAGCCTTGAATGCTTTATCAACTTACTTAGTTAGTAAGGCTTTATGCTTGGAAATAGTGAAGTGTGAGGAAAATAATAGATATATTAGATCTCCCATGCAGTGAATTAAAATCAGGCATTCAGAGTCTTCTGTAAGCTGTGAACCCAGTGAAGTCATTGGGAAAGAATTTCAGTAAATGCTGTAACTGAGTGTGTGAGATATAGTTTGGCTTTGAATATTACAGAGACTGGAAGCAGGGGAAAAAAATAGTAAAATAAGATTGACACACACTCACAAAAAATATATGGACACCATAGCAAAAATAATTAGAATTTCTCTCATAGAAGAGGGGAAAATGATGCAGAACTTCACAAGGGAGGAATTTTGTGATGCCTTTGACCAGATAGTACCTGATGGGAAGGATTTTTTTATCTGTCTTTAAGCCTCTTTAAGTGGGTGCATGAGCTAAGATAATCTTCTTAAGCTTCTGCATGCAGATCTATATTATCTATAGTAATTCCGTTATTCGTAAAAGCTTGCCCAGTACCACAGCAGTCTCACAGATTAGGCAGGGATGCTTCAGCACCTGCTGGAAGAGAATCATGGACTAAGTTTGTAAAATGAAGGGGATGTTGGTACAATGATTTGGAGAGAGAACTAAGTGAAATACCTGAAAAAAATTCCAGCCAGTGAGATGGAGAGCTCAGGGAAACAGCCTCCCAAGCAAAGTGTTTTTTCGTACTTGAAACTTACCAGAAGAAATGCAAGTAAATATAAAACTGGTAGGAAGCCATCTACTGGCCGTGGAAAACAACTTAGGTGATTTAATAGACTTTCTGTGTCTCTTAACATCTGGATTCAGGGAATTAATCTGAGCTAGTGGCATTCTGAATCTGCTGATCTGGTGCTAAATCAGGGAAACTGGGAATTCACAAGATGCACAGCTGCACCGATGACATTAGAAGGCAACGCGCATTGAAACTGGTAGTCACTCACCAAACAACATGAAACTTCCTTGTTAAATTTAAAATAATAAAATCGTCAGACTGGAAGAGGCCTCAGAAGGGGACTTAAATCATCCCATCATTCATAACAGATGTATCTCTGATCTTGTCCATTGGTGGAGATGCCACAGTCTCCTGGCTGCTCTGTTCCAGTCCTCATGATCTCAGCACCTCACCTGAAACTTCTTTTCTAGAATATAAGCTCAATCCTACCTCCCCTGTGCGCCACAGCCATGAAGCCCATTTGAAGACTGTTACCAAGTGTGTCTTACAGCCTCTCTTGCTTATGCTTCCTCCTTGAACCCACTCCTAACTTCGAAATTTCTGTAGCAAAGAAGGGTTTAAATAGGAAATACACCTGTTTGTGTACCATGGTTTGGCATACGCTGTTTTCGTAACAGCAGTACCTCACGGTTAATAACCTCTGTATCTTTTTAAAAACCTGCATAGGCTAGATCTCTCTCTTCCCATGCAGTTGATTATTTATGTCGGAATTTGGAGTTTGCAGTTGTCCCTGTAGAAATTTAATCCCTATTTTTTTTCTATCTGTTTCTTCCATTTGGCTGGTGATTCAGCAGATCTCATGTACTCTCACAAGTATTCTTTTAAAAGTATTCAGTGGAATAGAGTTGCCAAACATCATAAATTTGGACTAATGGCTCATTATGGCATACCCCAAGGCAGTTAAACCTGTACTTTATTTAAAAGGGTCTGGATTTTACGTGAAGGTAAAAAAAGGAGCAGAGAGAGTTCTCAGTGGTTGTGTAGAAAAGGAGCCCTCTTTGTATATCTAATTTAACACACTGGTTCCTCAACACTTTTTAATATAAGCCTGAGGCATTTTTAAGTACTATTTCTAAGCATTAATTTCAAGATTTAGCTGGGGTTTATAGCTCATAAGCATCCTGCCCCACATTTCTTAGAGAATGTAGTAGAGAAGAACTTGAACCACTGGTGCTGTTAGGTGGCACGTGGAGCAGAAGTCTTGTCAGTCCTTATAGCTGAGTGTTCCTCCAAAGGCTCTCATGGTGGCCCTGTTTGTGGTAGAAACACTTCATTTGTTTGAAATATCTTTCTTGGGTACAATTGCTTCATTCTCGTTAGCCAGATCCTCTGAGAGATTTTCACAGGTACAAGAAAATTGCAAGAAAGGGATAGAAGGGAAAATGTCAGGAAAGGCAAATGGAGGGTATGGGGAAGCTTGAAGTACTAATCCTGGACGCATGGAATTGCATTTGCAAATTCATTCCTCACATACACTATTATTCTTCTGTAAACTCTGATGAATTTATTAAATAGGTTTTTCTGTAACATGAAGATTATGTAGAAAAACAACATGTAAAATACCCAATTCTAGGCTGTTGCAAATGTGGGCTTCAAAAGTTGAGAATAAGGAACTCTCATTAGTAAAAAGTATGCTTTTTCCCCAAGAACAAATAGTTCGTTGAAAAGATTAAACATCATCTGCCATGTGTTGTCATCACTGTATTTTTTACTGAATGAAATGTTTGTATAACTAGATAGGAAAATATTTTTAGGCTAGATAAGTTTTTTACTGGAATGACTTGCTGCCTTTGTGTATGAAACCATATTGTCTTCAAGGAAGAGACTCTTCTCTTTTGAACAAAGAAGTACAGTTACTTTTTCTCATGTTTTCTACTTACTCTGTCCATTGCAGAACTTGTGAATTGATCTGAGGCCTTCAGGAATTAAATGTTTATGTAAAAAACTGAAGTATTCTTGCCAAAGACATTAAATGTAAAGTTGAATTTAGCAGGGTTGCTCACTCTGTATATGTGTGAAATCTAATTAAGTGTTGATTTTAGTTTAGCTGAAGTATTTCAGCATTGAAGAAGCTGAAGCAGAAGAGAATATGAAGATAATGGGTGTCAATATTACCTACCTTAAGTAGTCACATTTTACTACTTAGATTCTAGAAACATTCTTGTGTAATCAAGGAAGGGTGTTTTTTTTTGGGGGGGGGGGGGGGGTGGCTGGGGAGGGAGTTTGTACTGAACGAAACGAGGTTGGCTTCTAGACATACAGTTCACAAGAACTTTACAATTTTCCTAAACTGAAAATTGTTCTCTGAATAATCTGTGAAATTTGGAAAGTACTTTGAGATACGTCATATCTGTATTTTGAGTGGCATTTGTTAGTTTTAATTGCAGCGCTGTTCATGTATTTCCATTCATGCTTGTGTACACCAATTAAATTAAACCCCACCAAACCCTAGTTTTTCCTGACCATATATCCATAACGAGTCTCAGAATACATCACTGTGCTGAACTGTCTTTGAACATATTAACTGGAAAATTCCTGGACGGGAAAGGAACTTAAACTTCATATAATCAAGGGAAAAGCAAACGGCACAAGTATTGTCTAAAAATCCGTGTCTGTGGGATTTAGCATGGGTTGTGCTTCTAGTATGAAAAAACTGTGTGACATCTTTCTGGTACTTCTGCACCAGCTGATGCCAAACAATACAAATTTGTGGGACATGAAAACAAAACAGTTGGGGGGGGGCGGGGATTTAATTAATGTTGCTTCTGTATGGACTAGTTGTTTTATTCAATTGAGTTCTGTGCCTAATTTGCATGGATGTGATTTATTCTCAGTTTTTGAATAATGTAACAGGGTTCTTTGTTTTGTTTGAAGGGGTAGAGGACCACTGAAGAACACATCTGATGTAATTAATGCAGCAAAAATGATTTCAGAGTCGGGATCAAGGATGGATGTCCTGGCACGGCTGATTGCCAATCAGGTAGGTTATTTATGCAGCAACGCATTAAACTGTGTCACAGGTTAATCCGTCCACAGAACCTCCAACACCTGAGAAGGTCGCTTACACAAATGCTTGTGACATTTTTAGATCTACCTGTCTGATTTCCCTTCTCAATTTCTGAGGTGATGGATATATGGATCCTGTCTTAATTGGATGTGTGGATTCTCTTCTTCATGCATATCAATGTGTCTGTTTATATACACTTAAAAACACACATAAATATATATGTACTTAGGTCACAGGTGTTTATGTGTATATATGTATATTTGTGATCTCCTTTAAGCTGTCAAGGCAACATTTGAGATGTATAGTCTAGTCCATTCTTGACTTTGGGGAAATCAGCCAGAAACACCTGGAGCTGTGTCAGGTGAGTCAGTTTAGATGGGGGAGCACAGGATCGTGGCATTACTGTTTCAGCCAGGTGTGAGGCCCCACCACTGTGCTTAGTAAGGTTACTGATTTTTCTTCTCTGTCTTTGAAATTAATTGATTTCCACCCTAAGCTCTAGCTATGTTACAGAATCTGTGCTTCTGCTGTACCTAGGTTATCTTTCCTATCTATCTCTCACCCCAACACTGGCTGTTTCTTTGGAGCACTGATGTGTAATGGTTTTCCATGCCTTCGGGATAGTCTTTGGCCTCTGCATACCTGCAATCTTGAGGTGATATTTTTTTTTTTTTAGCATTTAAAAGAAACATGTACGCAAAAGGTTAGAGCTCTAAGGTCTACTTTATTTCCACTGGACTTCTAAAGCATCAGATAGTTCAAAAAAACCCACCAAAAACCCAAACCAGGATCTACGTAGATGGATGAGCAGGCCTGTTTTCCCAGTGAAGACAACTGCATAGTAGCTTAGTAAATGAATACACCGAGCAACTCGTCACATGCAGCCCTCTTCACCAAGTAAGGTTGGTTGTTTTAGGGCCAGACACTGCCAATAGAACAGTATAGTGAAATGTGAGTGTGCAAGTATCAAATCTAAAACATTTACGTTCCCAGTCTTTGCGACTGCCTTTTCAGCACAGGGTAGCGTGGTATAGTCACTGTCTCCCACACCCGCACGCTGTCTCTCTTCCCCTCACTTTTGATTTTCATACACAATGCTTGCTTTTCTAATGTCTATGAAGCAGCAACAGTCTGTTAGTGTTTTCTGTCGTGTCTCTCTGAATTCCCAATAACAAGACAAAGAATTTCTATGCTTGATCTATACAGTTACGATCTGATTTGTGGGAAAACTAGGTAAAACGTCCACATTTCTGATCTTGACAGGTATTCTTCCAGCACATCTCTCTTTTCAAGAGCATTGGCGAATGGCTCCTTTCAAGATTTTATCAACTACAAATTAAAACTCAAAACTGTAACTTGTCACTGATCTATTTCAGAAAAATGATGTGATATCAAAGCCAAAGATGAGGCAGGGTCATAGTCTCTTGCTCTTTTTAGAATAGGAAATTCAGTCTAACTGAAATACTTCTTTCCTGATTTTTTTTTTCCTATATTATTACAGTGACTCCAGACTAGAAACATGAGCAAATTAGTGCGAGGAAAAAGTAGTCATGAATCATTAGTGCTAATAATTTGTGTGTACCCTCTTAGCTGCTGGGAAATGTGACATCATTCAAGTTGTTGTAACCTTTTTACTGGATTCACTCAAATTATTTCCATTTGTCCTAGCCTTGAGGTGCCTGACCCCTGGTATTTATTCCCTGTGGCATCTTGCGTCTGAAATACACTAGTCAGTTATAGGGGTATTTTAGATGTTATTTCATGTTACAAGCACTAGAAGGAAATAAGCATATACAATTTTTAAAAAGAAAAAAACAAACCAAAACCAAATGAACCAAAGCAGCCCTCCCAGTACCTCTGTGGTGAACAAACTGCTGTCATTGCTAGACACGTGTCAAACAGTAAAAAAGAGAATCTCATCCTTACTCCTCCTATTACAAAGGTGCTTAATATGATCCACTCATTCCTTAGATGGCTGGAAATCTTTTAACTTCTATAACTGTTTCTCCCCACGCCAAATCATTCTGTAACTTTCAGAGCTCTTTTCTCACTGTGGGGTGGTTTTCTTTTTTAAATGCAAGGTATTTGTAGAGATGAGTAATTCCTTTTCTCAGCTGTTACTTTGCCCAGTTTCTTATGCTGCCTTCTCTTGGGGTTGTAAAATAAACTTTACATTCCTTTGGGCTGCCTAACTGCTGTTCTCTGATCCAAACTGAAGGAACCCTTCAAGAATTTGGTGCCCAGACTGGAGCATGAATTCTGATCGGGTTGTATGAGTGCCTTTCTCAGCAGCATAAATGCATCTTAGTGGAATATTTCACCTGTTGCCTTTCAGTAACATCTGAATTATGTGGAATTTTTATTCCATGTAAAAAAGGATTTGTTTGATTTGCTTCAAAAGTGAAAATAGAGAGTTCTACATTGTGCAATTTTCAGGTAACTGTCATTGCATTCTTTCTGCACATACTTTTCTTGATACTTTTCACCACTTGCTGTTGGGCTTTGGCTACCCTGTAAGTATTGGTTACCATTCCTGATACTGTCATTTAATTAAGCCACATCACTTCACTGTTCACAGTAGTCTCACGACTCAACTATTACTCTGCCTTTGCAGTTAACAGGACGACAGCAATGTATGATAGCATTTTCAGTATTCAAAGCTACATGCAAGGAAGCAAAACAAAAACATCGCTCTGTTTCCTCCATCTAGCTTCAGACCTGAGCAAGAACCCAATATAAGCAATCACTGCATAATGATGAATCGTCGTCTTATCACCTTCACTTCCTCTTGTTCATGAAACATTTTCAGATTAATTCTTTTCATTCACACTCTGTGTAATTTCAGAGATTCAGAATTGAGAGCCGTACAATTACATTGTTCACACAGTTTTTCTGTGTGGAGGGGAAAAAAGCAACTCCTGCACCCTGAAACTGTATTTGCAGTATTTTATAGCTCATCAGCCACAACAGCACCTCTCCAATGCATTGTTCTTCATTTCAGATTTTTATAAATCCCTGTGGTTGAAGGAAAGGGACACCTGTGTGGTACAATTAGCAGAATTCTGTTATATTTCAGTCCATACTCACAGCACTTTAAGGTGACTCAGAGTTAACAACAACTGTAAAAATAATCACAGTACAGCATCAACATAAACCTAGGCAAATTAATCACAAGTAAATTGATAATAAATTCAGTTTAAAATAAGATTGTCCCAAAGTCATTGTCAAATTTGTGATCTGAAAACCTTAAGATAATTAAGGCAGTTAGTACATCCTGGTTTTAACGGAACGTGCTGTAGGTGAAGATCTTTATTAAAAGCCTCCTCAGTATTCCAATCATTTTGCACCAGGAGGTGATGGTCTGTTATGATCCAAGTAAGAAAAGGCACTCAGACTCTGTGAGGTGTCATTTAAAATGCTGTTTGTCACAGCTGTAAGGCAAGAATAGTGTAATCGAACATCCCCTTCAATGGTGGGAACCCCAAGTGATGTAGCATTGAACGGGCCTCCGCTCTGTGTGTGATTATACCCAGTATTACTCACCATGAAGACAGATTCAGATTCTAAAATGCTGCTGACTTTGTTAGCAAAGGAATGAAATCACAGTAAAGCAAGAACAATATTGCTTACAGAATTTCCTGTAGAATTGTCTTGGTCTTTTGTGCCGCTGCTGTCCACTGGCTTTTTCACTTGGATTGTGAATGTTGGTTTCACTGTGTTTTCTAATCACCGCATAATTTAGCAAATCACTTTGAGGTTTCTGTGGATATTACTCCTATTAGGTAAAGCATCTTTTGGAGTCAAGTCAGTTTTGATCCTGTTCTTACGGAAAGATCTTGTTAACACTCCGCTACCTTCAATATGTATGGGACAGAACCTCTCATAATTTGCCAGGATCCCTAGCTAAAGAATGTGACGCATTAAACTGGTAACTATGAATTGCCTGTGGGACGATTTAACTCAGAATTTATTAATTGTCCTTCTGTTGCAGCCTAGTGTTTGGGTTCACTAGTAAGCAAGTGTTGCTTGTACCAGATGCTTCTGAGTGATATGTAGAGGATGCCTTATGGAATATCCTCTCTACAGAGTACGTTTCTTTCTAACATCTGTTTTGTGGTTGGTTTGGATATGCTACAAGGCATGAGGTTTTATTTTCTTTAGTACTTTATCCTGCTTAGAGTAGTAACAGAATGTTATCTTTACCCCTGTAAATGCCACCTCTTTGTATTGGTGTTGGTCCCTGTCTTGATCATATAATCTTGTAAAGTTTTACAGGTAAAGTACATAAAAATGAGCACACTTGGTCAGATAATAGGTTCATTTAGGCCAATATCCTGTGATTGACAACAGCTAATAGTGAATATATACAGAACTCGGTGAGACAATGGCATGTGTTTCATGGTACTTCCACAATATGGTCTCCCAGCCCCCAGCAGCCATTCAAGAATTTACTTAACCAAATGTATTTTTGCTACATTTGATACATTAAATAGTCCTTGATTATTTTTTTTCATTAATTTGTCCGGTAATTCTTTTAACCTGTGTAAGCTTTTACCATAACCATTCTCCAACAAAGATTTCTGCAACTAACAACACAGTGTTAAGAAACATCTCCTTTGTTTTGAACTCATGCTAGTTACTTTTAATGGCCTCTTGGTTTTGTACTGGAGGAAAGAATACCTGTCTTCAGGAAAATCTTCATTGTCCTTTTCCTCTTCCTCTGTGCCTTGTAATGGGCGAGAGCGGGGACAGATGCACCATACCTACACAGGGTAGTAAAGCTGTGGGTATACCACAGAGTTGTACAGCTGCGTAATTACATTTCAGAAGTCTTTTACTAATAATGCCTGGCATTTGCTTTTCTTGAATGCTACTGAGCACTGAACCAGTGTTTTCATAGAACTATTCTAACTTCATGGTCTTGTTCTTGAGTGGCAATTTCCTGGTCTTTGATGCATATCATCTTTAGCATTCCTAAAATGTTACACATTTCTTCTCTAACGGTATATAAGGAAGATAGTAAATGTGACTGGCCTGCTAATACTATTACATCAAAGAGAACTATATAATAAGGTTAAAATATTCTTTTCTCCGAACTTCTGTAACTGACATTGGCACTATTTGAAGTGGGTGCGATACTGTATCGGCACCTTACCTGCCCATCTCTTGAGTTTTTCCACGTGTATTTAACAAGAGGAAAAGAAAAAACTGAGGAGCAAACATCTAATTCCAGGAAATACACCCTGTCTTGATAAAATCAGTTCTGACGCTTAAAGGGATTACAGTTGCATTTAACTGAAAGGACACGTTTTTATTAATTAAAATTAAAAGAACAGTGAGTATTCCAGTTTTCTAAACAGTCACTGAGATACCAGTATTTAAATACTCATTTGTGCCGTTCCTAAAGCAGTGTTGAGTAAGGAAGAAACAAAGACATATTTTAATAAAGTTTTCCCTAATACACTAACACTTTGAAAACATCAAAGATAAGAAGGAGAGTACATCAAGAAACTCTTCTATTTTTCTTCTAAACTACGCCAAAGCACAGAAAACATTTCAGTAATGGATCTAGCAGAACACAAGGTAAGGAATGACATTTAATTCAAATTACTTAATTTAAAATTGTGCAATTTCTTCGTTATTCCTTGTTGTCTTTTCCTAAGTCTAAACCATGAACTTGTTTGCTTAACCAAACCTTTCTATTCTACTGCATAGTCTTGAAGAGTAGAATCATCACACCCCCATTTTAAACAAGTACCAAGTTCCTTCAGCAAAGCCAGTAGTTTAGGTAAAGTATTTAATGGATCAGGTAGATCCGGTGCTTTTTCTGACTTGCAGCAGGTTTTGGATTTAAATCACTGCTGCATTGACCACAATTCCATAAGACCAAAGGTTTAATAAGGCTACAAAACCAGAGATGGTTGTTGCCAGTGCAGTTGGTGGGAATGTGTATTTCCTTTTTTTAATATAAAAAAAAGCTGATCACAATTTCCTATCGAAAGAAAGTGACCATATTGATAATGTAAGTACAGCACACAGGCTGAAAACACATATCTGAAAAACTGTGGGGATCTATTTCTTATTTATCGTGCTCACTTTTTAGAGCTGTGGTCGTACAATAGGGACTCGCCATTCATCCACCCGTACCCGCAAGTCCTTCTCAGCAGGGCTGCTCTCAATCCCTTCATCCCCCAGCCTGTATTGATTCACCTTAAGATCCCTTTATTCTGCTAGAGCAATGAAAAGCAGCTTTAGAACAAATGCGTGCCAGGCCCTAGGTGTCCAGCCTGGTACTCACAGAGCAGTATTTCCCCTCCCAAGTACTCCCAAGTATTTGGGAGTTCACAGAAGTGAGGGTAGAAAGATGCTATTTTTATAAAAAATACCGTGTTGTTAAAAATGTCGAAATCCACAAGTTTTCTGTAGGACAGTCGTATTTTGCTGTTCCGACTGACACAGAAGATCTGCGGATCAGGTTGAGTAGACTCTTGATGAAATATATAGAAATATAGATTGTATTATAAGATAAAGCATAATTTCATATAAATGCTAATATTGCTCTGCATTTATGTTTACGTTTGCCCACATAAGTATTACTTTTAATGTAGGCGTCTTCTTAAAAAGAAATCATAACCTCTTAGGAATTAAAGGGAAAGTATTCTATACATGAAAGAATTTGTTTAGAAATACTGTTTAGATAAGGCAAGCCCAGCAGTGCTAAATAAAAAGTGAACATGGGGAAGGTTAGGATTATTCTGAGCTTCTCCAATGACTTTGTTAAAAAGCTTCACAAGAGGAATAAACTACACAACCTGGTAGAGCTGCAGTGAAAAGCAAGGCTACTCTCGCGTACAGTTGGAATACTCCTCAGTGAACTATTAACCTGATGTCTGACACAAGTTGCTGAAATGCTTTATTAATTGTTCTGTTCTTAATCTTCAGTGTCCAGATCAATCGTGCAAACAGGATTTATTGGCTTACCTAGAACAGATCAAGCTGTACTCCCATCAGCTCAAAATCTGCAGTCAAGTTAAAGCAGAAATCCAGAACCTGGGCGGAGAGCTTATAATGTCTGCTGTAAGTAGAAGAATCGTATTAATTACTCTGTTAATAATAAATCTTAAATTTGAGTTTGCTTTCCTGTGCTGAGATGTTCCAGAGTAGTCCTAAATCTTTTTTTATTCCCCACTGTTTTTTTTTTTACACTCACTTAACACAGTGAATCGAAGACAGTGAAGCATAAGACTGGTGGCTTAAAAGAACTAGCAATCACTTGCATTTTTTTCTTCTTTTAAATTGTCAAAACATACTATTCTTCACTGTTATTCTGGAGTAACCCATTTTAAGATAGTGGTTCACTTGCTTACATATATGGAGTATGCAGAAGAAGAAATCTCTAGCGATGTACAGTTCAGAAGAGAACCAACGGACATTCTACATCCCTACAGAAATAAGGAAAATTAATAGCAAGGTGACCTGATTCTTGAGTAGATTTCTTGATTTTGCATTGATTTAACAGTCATTAGCTCCATTACAGCTAAGGATCATTAGCCATGGAAAAGACCCTGATTTTGTGGAAATTTTATGCACTTTTCCTCAGTGCAGATCTGATCACAGGTATTCATATAATGCCTTCACCTTCACATATTCTTTGATTATTAGTGTTATTACCTGTAGCATATGGGATTATGATTTCAACACATAAAATCTGCTAAGTGGTATATAAACTGGGTAGCAAAAGCTTCCCACCCACATTCTTGCCATTTAAGTACTTTCTTCTTTATGATAACTTCAAATTCACATAGTCTGGAATATATTTATCAGTAAAACTACTAGTACATTTTACATGGTTTATAAACTAATCAGAAATGAACCCTCTATTGCTGAGTGAGAATTGAAACACTGTATTTATAGGATATTTTTAATGGCTATTCAAATGGAAATTCAGAGACCATATTTAAATCTCCAAAAGCTACAGATAAGTAATTTTGAATTGAATGTATACTTTCTGAAGCAAATACTTGTGATCACTTGGATTGTAAATTAATCAGGTTTATCACAGAATCATAGAATGGTTTGATTTGGAAAGGAACTCAAAGACCTTCTAGTTCCAACCCACCCCCCACTAGAGCAGGTTGCTCAAAGCCCCATCCAGCCTGGCCTTGAAAACCTCCAGGGATGGGGCAGCCACAGCTCCTCTGGGCAACCTGTTCCAGTGTCTCACCACCCTCACAGTAAAGAATTTCTTCCTAATACCTAATCTAAATCTCCCCTCTTTCAGTTTAAAACCATTACCCCTTGCCCTATCGCTCCACTCCCTGATAAATAGTCCCTCCCCATATTTCCTGTAGCCCCCTTTAGATACTGGAAAACTGCCATAAGGTCTTCCCAGAGCTTTATCTTCTCCAGGCTGAACAACCCCAACTCTCTCAGCCTGTCCTCGTAGCATAGGTGCTCCATCCCTCTGAGCATCTTCATGGCCCTCCTCTGGACTCACTCCAACAGATCCATGTCCGTCTTATGTTGGGCCCCCCAGAGCTGGATGCAGTACTCCAGGTGGGGGGTCTCACGAGCATGGAGTAGAGGGGGAGAATCACCTCCCTTGACCTGCTGGCCACGCTTCTTTTGATGCAGCCCACCATGTGGTTGGCTTTCTGGACTGTGAGCGTGCATTGCTGGCTCCTGTTGAGCTTCTCATCCGCCAACACTCCCAAGTCCTCCTCCTCAGGGCTGTTCTCAGCCCAACCCGTATTTGGGCTTGGAATTGCCCTGACCCAGGTGCGGTACCTTGCACTTGGCCTTGTTGAACTTCATGAGATTTGCACGGGCCCACCTCTCAAGTCTATAGGGGTCCCTCTGGATGGCATTCCTTCCCTCCAGTGTTTCAACTGCACCACCCAGCTTGGTGTTGTTGCCACAATTGCTTAGGGTGCCCTCAATCCCAACATCTGTGTTGCTGGCAAAGATGGTGAACAGCACTGGTCCCAGTACCGACCCCTGAGGTACACCAGTCGTCCCTGGTCTCCACTTGTATATCAGGCATTGACCGCAACTTTTTGAGTGTGACCATCCAGCCAATTCCTTATCCACCAAGTGATCCATCCATCATATCCACATCTCTTCAATTTAGAGACAAGGATGTTGTGCAGAACAGTGTCAAATGGCCTTGCACAAGTCCAGGTAGATGACATCAGTTGCCCTTCCCTTTTCCACTAATGCTGTAACCCCATCATAGAAGGTCACTAAATTGTCAAGACATGATGATTCATGATTTAGTGAAGCCGTGTTGGCTGTCGCCAGTCACCATTTTCCACGTGCCTTAGCTCCAGGAGGATCTAGTCCACCGTCTTGCTGGGCACAGAGGTGAGACTGACTGGCCTGTAGTTCCCCGGGTCTTCCTTTTTTCCCTTTTTGAAAATGGGAGTTATGTTTCTCCCTTTCCAGTTAGCAGGAACTTGACCGGACTGCCACGACTTCACAAATAACGATGGCTAGTGGCTTAGCAACTTCATCCCCAGTTCCCTCAGTACCCGCAGGTGCATCTCATCAGGTCCCATGGAGTTGTGCACCTTCAGGTTCCTCAGATGGTCTCAAACCTGATCTTCTACAGTCCTTGCCTTTGCCTTCTGCCACTTGGGCAGGTGGCTACAGCCCTTGCTGGTGAAGACTGCGGCAAAAAAGTCATTTAGTACTTCTGCCTTTTCCGTATCCTGGGTAACCAGGTCTCCCATTTCCTTCTGGAGAGGGCACACATTTTCCCTAGTCTTCCTTTTATCACTGACTACCTGTAGAAGCTTTTCTCGTTGCCCTTGACATCCCTGGCCAGATTTAACTCTTACCTGGGTTTTAGCCTTCCTAACCTAGTCCCTGGCTGCCTGGACAGTTTCTCTGTATTCCTCCCAGGCTACCTGTTCTTGCTTCCGTCCTCTATAGCCTTCTTTTTTGAGTTTTGAGTTTCTCCAGAAGCTCTTTCTTCATCCATGCAGGCCTCCTGGCAATTTTGCTCTTTGTCGGGATGCATCACTCCTAAGCTTGGAGGAGGTGATCCTTGAATATTAACCAGCTTTCCTGGGCCCCTCTTCCCTCCAGGGCTTTTATCCCACGGTACTCTGCCAAGCAGATCCCTCAAGATGCCAAAGTCTGCTCTCATGAAGTCCAGGGTAGCCAGCTTACTGTGTGCCCTCCTCGCTCCTCTAAGGATCTTGAACTTCACCATCTCACGGTCACTGCAGCCATGGCTGCCCTTGAGTTTTAAATTGGCCCAAAGGAATTTGAAAGACTTTTTCGCACAAGAAGAGTAGCAGTTCATTAAAAAAAAAATCCTCTATTGAAGCCTAAAGACCAAGTCAGAGGAAGAATAGAGGGATGAAGAGCAGAACATGTAGTCTTATTCTATTATTTGTAGATCTGTAAAAGAAAGAACGGTCTTCTTGAAATGGAGCTAAGTCACAACATCTGTCTTACCATTATCGTTTTCTGGATGAAGCTATACAGGAGAAAGTAAAGTAGACATGAAATGGCATTACAGATTAACCTTATATACTGCTATATAACAGTGGTCAGCAAGGCCTGCAAAGGCACCTGTATCTCTGTTAACAGGTAAGATTCTCATCTATAGAAGCACTGTACCTATGGAGGTACTGGTGACTGCCAGCATAGTTCAATTCAGGACTTATTCCCATGACAACAAAGAGCATTATGCATATGAAAAAGTATGTTGTAATCCACAAACACAGCTCATAGTCATTCACTGTCTATATCACATTATCTTCTTCAGTTGTTTTTCATCTGTGTCCTCTGTGCCCTTGTCCTTGTCTTCCCTGTAACACTCCTCTGACAACCTCCCCTGGAATGTTTCTTACTTAAAATTAATACCCTTGCCATATCATTAGTGCAGGTTAAATAGGCCAATTTGCCTGGGGCAGCTGGAAGGCTTCGGGGAGTATCCAGCTGATAGTCCTCTTAACTGCTCCCTCAATTAGTGGCTTTTTGACTTTGGGCTATATAATCTTGTAGTCTCTTACTACACTTACGTCAATACCTGAATTTCTCACAGCCCCTCCCTCAGCTCCAGTACCTTCATTCTAGTCAGTGGCACCGTAATGCTCAGAGCCCCAGATATGTTGGTTATAAAAGGGTGAAGTACAGCAAAACAGAGGAAGAGATGTGTGAATTATTAGCTTCTAATGCTTCATTCACTGCAAGCTGCGTTTTTTCGTTCATTAAAAATTCCTTGATTATTATTTAGTCTTTCATGCTCCCATAAAATGCTTAAATTTTTAAATAACGCAGTTAGCATTGCCAGTTTGTAAGCTGCACAAGTCAAAATGGTGAGGATTCAGTAAGTCTTCACTAGGTGTGATTAAACAGGAAACAAGACAATTCCTTCTATTACGCCTTTTCAGGCACAAAATAATAGGGAAACATTTCCAGTATGTACATTAACAGTAATTGCATTCATTTATGTAGATAATCTGATAATTAATTTACAAGTACTACACAATGATAGGCTTGCACATTGACAGCTTGCTTTTCCCAACAGTGGCTTAAATAAAGAGAATTATATCACTGGGCAGAAAATTAACATATATGTGAAAATTGCACGCTCTGACTTCTGCCAGCCAATTCTGCTTTGTGCTATTTATAGTCATTATCATCTTGTATTTCATCTTACGTTGTATTTCACAAGGGAGAAAAAGCTTTTTGGCCTTAAAAAGGAAACAGAAATCTGGAAGAGAGAGTTCTCAGAGTTACACTATCACAGAATTTGATAAATGGCATAGAAACCATCTCTCAGGTTAGCCAGCCTTACCTGCGCGCTGAAGGCTATTTCACTCTGGTTTTCCTGCAGATGTCTCATTTATCTTTGACTCTTCCTGTTGGTATCTCAAGAACAAGACTTACTTAAAACACTGACAAGTCCACTTTTGTGCCAAATGTAGGTGCTTTAATACTTCTAACTTCACGCTTCAAGGCTGGATTTAAATGTCTATTTCATTTACCAAGTTACCACTGAGTTCCCATGCCAGTTAAATCAGAAGTTGCCTGCATGATATTGCTATGAACATGTTCCAGCTTTGAAGGCTGTACCGCAGGTAAAAACACATGGAGTCAAAGCTATAAGTTAGCATGTCGAAAAATACAAGGTAGGGTCTCTGTAGCTGCCACTAGGCCTTTGGCTGACAATCCCAATCCTTGGATAACCGTACACTAGGAAAATGATGTCTCAGCCAACGTGCGAGGACTGTGGCAGTGGGCAAACTGCTCAGCGTCTTCGGTACAGTTGGAGGTTTTCAGTTACTGCCAGAGAGGAGCCACACAGCAAGAGCTGGTGTTTTGCTCAACACTTTAAAAGAGCTGCTCCTTCAGCAGGGGAGGGGATGGGGAGCAGTGCATTTCTGTTCCTTTCAGGGTTTCTGTTTGGGTTTGCTTTTGCCTCCTAAATGAGAAGTCAAGATGGGCAGAACGGCATCCCGGCTGCAGTGCCTGTAGGGCTGAAGAATGGGAAGAGAGGGCTAAGCAGCAGGCTGGCAATCATATTGAAATATTGGCTGCTGTAACAGTCCACTTGATTTATTATAGGTAGAGTTTGTTCCCCTGACTTCAGTACCGCTGTCCTGCTTTTACTGCTGTGTGACCTTCAGTGAAAAAATGTCTCTTTTGCCTTGCTTTAAGTCCATACCTGCTGTTCTGACAAAGCTGCTGCCTGTGTGTGCCAGGGGCACGGCTACTGCTCCCTCTTCAGCCGGTTTGTTTCTCCTTGCTGGTACTTCTCCATGTCATCAGCAACTTATAGTTCAGTTTGTTTGAACTAATGGTGGCCCTTACACTGTGCATAAAATTAATTCTTATATCAGTATTTGATTCTGAAAATAATAAAACACTAATTTCTAAAGGTTGACCTGAACCCCGAAGAGTTGGTACATTAATTGAAATTTTTTTTACTAAGAGTTGACAGAAATGTTTCACTGTTTGTTTTTTATGTAATAACACTTCATCTTTCACTGCTTTTGCCTGGTGTGTGCCGATGGGTGTGTGTATTGAAAACTCCTGGCCTTTGGAAGCAAAGCAAAGGATATGTTTTTTACTGTTAATTACTTACAGACAGCTCAGTTGCTATTGCGTTCTAAACTGCATCTACCAAGAAAAACTCATTTAAAGCAGCAAGAAGTATGAGTGGTAACGTGCACTGCAAGTCAGTTAACTTTTCCTAATAATAATTACTTTGCTAATTAGCAAAATCAGGATGTATTCTATAGTTCTTGGCATCAGTGCATGTTACTTAGATTATTGCAACAAGCACTCCATTTCTTCACAAACTAAAGCAACTGATGGAAACAGCAAGGAAAGGATATATATTACACCATTATTCTCTTTTTCTCAAGGACCTGTTTTTTAAAAATAGTTTCTTTTTTTTTTAAAACCTTGGTTGTGAGGGACTGAGCTAACCGCCTGTCTAAGCATATGTTCCGTTATGGTGTTTCAGGGAAGCAGTTTTACAGTACTTACGTAAGTTGTTTATCATTTAAGTTGGACACAGGGCCTGGTCTAATTATAGGACTCAGTTTCAGTTCTTTGAATCTGACAAAGCCTGAAGCAATTTCTGGTAATGGTTAGTTATTTAGTTCATTAGATTCAATTTCCCCACCTGAAAAATGGGTAAAACACAGAACAAACCCCAAATACCCTTGAGGTGTGTAATGTAATTACTAGACAGACAGACGGACATAGATAACCAACGGAATAGTCACGTTTTTAGGAAAACTCAGTTCATTGAAAATAAACACCGCCCAAGGCAAATTTCCCAATACCAGTTCCACAAATCGAGATGAAACCTCTCCGACATCCCAAAGGGAGCATGGCAAGGTTGAGGTAAGCAAAAGGGAGAGGGAACAGTTTCCAGTAATGGGAAAAAAGAATCGCAATGGCAAGTCTCCCTTTAACGTGTTTTATATATAACCTGTACTGGGATTGAATCCATGGTAGGTTTTATGTATCATTTGGCAGTTAAATGAAGAAACATGGTAGTTAATGAAGTGCTTTCCTGAACACCCATCTGCCGATATATTTTATATAGCAACCTTAGTGAAAGAACCATAAAATAATTCACAACAGAAATCGTTACACAAAGTAGAAAGTGGGAAGAAAATGAAAAGCCCAATGTAATAAGTACTCCTTACCTTAAATGCAGCACTACTCAGAAGCTCACTGCTCTTCATAGTAATGTAGAATTTATGTTATTTTTAAGAAGTAGTTGTCAAAGAAATAGAAGTTCTGTCTCAGTTTCTCAGTATAGTGTAACAGAAAATTTGCTTCTAGGAATGTATTTAAACCTAGCGGTTCAATTAAGATAAATTTTTAATAACTGAACTTGTTTCCGAAAGAATTTCAAGTTCAGACTTCAGGCGTTGATTAAACAACTGTGTAATTGATATTCAATTATTAGTTTTCACCTGTACGAAAAATGAAAGTCTGGTTGAACTGTAAATATGACTTGGGAGATTGTAAACAGCCAATTAATAAATCTGTGTTCAAACAGTTAAACATCAGTTCCCTGCAAAAAACAGTAAATGTCACAGCAGACCGATCACAGCTGTGGTTCTAGCAGATTACAGGTTACATATCAAATAATGTTTTGCATAGTCTGTTAAGGCTTTATTGCAGAAGGCAGTTGTCTGCCACTTCTTTATGTCACAGAGACAGCATCTAGAAATCTGCACAAAGAGTGTGAGCAGGAGACTGACTTATTTACATGCTTTGAGAATGAGGACGTTCTGCATTAATGTTTAACTGCTACAGAAACAACTCCTACTGACATATGACAAGGCAAGCATTTCTTAGTATACTGAACAGAAAATACATTGACTGAAATAGAGTAATGATTCTCCTAATCATTCTGAATATTAAATAAAAATAACTGACCATATCAGTTATTATATTGTTAAACTTCTTATAGTGACAGATGGCTACTACTGCCAAGACATGAAATTATTTTAAAAAATTGTGAAAAATATAATGCATGTAAACGAACTAAACCAAAGTTTTGCTATTCGTTTTTTTCTGAACTCCGTTTTTTTCAGCTTTGTTATTCAATGGAGAGCTTGCTTACAGGACTCATTACAGAAGAGAATGAAAGTGCTGGGGACAAGAGAGAGTCGATTTCAGCATGAGCTGAAATCCATTTGGGATTTTGTTGGTGGCGGGGGTTGGGTGATAGTGTGGGTTTTTTTTGAATTACTGTCTTCAGGTCTGTATCTTCTGTGTTTCACCACAATATGAAGTTACAGTGGTTATAGAATCCTTCTGTATTCCTTTCGCAGTAGTTTAAGTACTAACACTCACAGGACACATGATGTATTTAAATGACAAAAGATATGGTAAGGGATGCTTTTCCTTTAATGAATTACTGTCTTGATGGACACAGTCAGACCTGTGAAATGTGGAGGCTGGAACGCTGGGTCTCCATGAAAAATGCCAAAAGAGCAAAAGTGGAGTCACCTAAAAATAGAATAGCTTTTAGTTTGGGGTTGGTTGGTTTGTTTGTTTTGCCAGTGAATCTTTATGTACCACTTGCTACACATTGAGGAGTTTGCAGCTACATCTCTCTAAATAAAATGAACTTAAATGCTCAATGAATATTTTATCAATCTTTCATTTATGCCAAGTTTCATTTCATCAGTTTTCCTAGACATGTTATGAGACCTTGAAAGAGCCTGCTGAATAACTGAGATAAAAGCATTCAAGTGAAGACAGTCCTTGAGTGTGTTAGATTTATAGAAGAACAATAGATTTACACCAAACTCTGTGATGTTACTGGCACTGGAGTATAAAACCAGCTTTAGAGACAGCTTTTGTCTCTAGAGACGGAAAAAAATGATAAAACGTATGGCCTGATTTTTACCATCTGTGGTACCTGTCCAAGAAAATGTTTAAAAGCTTCTCCAAAATTCTGAATTCAGTTAAGAAATACCCACCCCCCACCCCCCTCCCCCCTGCAATATCCACATTTTCTGTATAGAAGACAAGCATACAGAAAACTGAGGGGGCACTAAGGAGCTGCAAGTAACATGGATAGCCTGAAGGGCAGCATTAAGTAAGTCTCCCTATATTTCATTGCCTATGCAGAGATGCCAGGAGCAAAGTAAAATTAATGGTGATTGCTGGTTGTCCTGACACACACCACCTACCTCCCCCCGCCACTATGGTAACTGCAGCAAAACCCTAATTTAAACAGCCATAGTGGTAGATAGGTTGTCTGCTTTTCAGCAGGGTGGCACACAGCAGCTCGCTCTCACATTTTTCTTTTAGGTATCTGTTTCTGCAAGCCTGTCTATATCTCGGGGCATCTTCTGTAGAGCTCAAGTAATGCGGCAGAGGTTCAGTTCCTCTGGCATGGCAAGGGGGCAGTGGAATTCAGCCACTCCAGTTTGGTACAACTGTACATCATTCTTCAGATTTTTAGTGTTTAAAATGCTGGACTTGGTAGGTGTCCACTCCCCAGAACTCGTGCCAAAATATGTGGTTCACGTGCCCCGTACTGGTTTGTAAGTACAACCATGGAGCTCATTTATTATTTTTTCTAGTAGATATATATGATTATAGTTTAAGAAATATACAGTTTTCGTGATCACAACGGTGTGGTGAAGGAGATGTGGATTGTTCCACAGCCACAGGCGTTTTGTGAAAGGAGCTACAGATGCCAGAACAAGATAACTGTTTGTTTCCAATGGAGAGGAAAGGCAAGTAGGTTGTAACAGTCTCCTGAAAAGATTCCATGTCATTAAGCCGTATTTCACAGTATAAACTAGAGTCACAATAAAAACTGGATGAAGTTTTGGGACAACCTTCTATCCTGATTGGACAACGCTGCCGCCAATTACTTTGAGAAGCTTTTTCCCTTCCTAATAATAATTACTGCCCTTCCACACAAAAAGAGCATCAGTCAGTAGATACCCCAGCCCAGCCTGCCGTTCTCTAGTGTGGCTCTAACTGCAGGCAGCTTTAAAAAAAGTGGAAGGATCACAGACAACTGAAGTCACCGTGAAACTTTAAGAAAATACCTGCCCCTTAAGCCCATACACCTTCTGCCATAGAAACAAAACCATCTTCTTTTGCCCCTTTCTGGCACACAGCAACTTCACAGTGGTGTTACTACACAGGCAGTACTAGAAAAGTGTGTACAATTCCACTGATATTTACCATTGGGGGGGGGGGAAGGTTATTCACAGCTCTTAAGAAGCTGTCAGGCTCATGGCATTGTCAGCTGTTGTAGAAAACAACAGATAACTAGAATTGTGTGTGTGCATCCGTGTCCATCTGTGTATAATTAATCCTCTGGTTAGAATGAAAGAAAAAAGTTCATATGAAATTTTGTCTCTCTTTCTCATTCCTTCTAACTAAACAATCTATATTGTGACAGTGAGTGATTGACAGTTTGAAATTCAGCCAGGACGTCAGTTCATCTGCCATTGAGAGAATGCTACCCCACTAGTCAGCCTGCCTAGGAAAAGGGATATGCTGGGGACTGAAGATGTATCAGGAGTGTAATGACAAGGTCTCTGAGCAGAACACCTTACTGACAGCCCGGAACTAGGCGTGTAGTGAGAATTTCAGTTTGCCAGCACACACATGTGTGTGTTCAACCAGTCCTCTTAACTTTTGGGGCGAAAAATTAGCAAGGTTTTATGTGCACTTCCAGAGAGAAGCAATAAGCATGCTATTAACCAGAGGGGTTTTCTGCCAGTTCAGAAGCGTTTCCAAAAATGCAACTAAGTGCAGCCCCTTGGCTGCATTTTTTTATTACTGTGTGTGTGTGTGTGTATGAAGTGTCACACAGTCAACATGAATATAGACTAAAACAACACACTCCTCTCACCTGATCAATTAATTTGCTGTGGCAAATGGGAGAAGAACTTGACCCTTTCCAATCAACTCAGTTTGGAAGGCTGCACATTGCGAAAGCCTGTGGGAAGGCTGGATGACAAAGCTGATCATCGTTCTCCCACTAAAACCAATGGCCCTTTTAGAGAAGCGACTTCATTGCTTTCACAGAAGACCAGCGTTTCAACAAAGAGGACGTTACGGAAGCTGAAATGTAGGCTCTCCAGTTACATAGAGTAATCCTACTATTTTTACACCCAAACCATAGTGAGCTTCCTCAGCGTTGGAATGTAGGCAAGTAACAAATATTCCTGACCAATGTGCTTTGAGTACGTAAGAGTGTGTGCACACTATTAGATTGTGCGTTAGATATGTGCATACAGGCACATTTGCACTCGCCTACACACATATTCTCTATAAAGTAGACCATCTTGCATCTGAAGTTTATATATGGTCCTAAAACCAATACTATTCTCATCCTGGCACAATGATGTAAATTTGACTTCTAATGCTCCTCTTCCCTGTTTTGGAGAGGGTGTCATAAAATGGCAGGCAGCTCAGGTAGAATTTATTTATTTAAATAATATTTATAATAACAAATATTTCTAAATAAATACTAAGTATTAAATACTAAACAAGATTAAATACATGAATAGGTTAAAAAGGGCTTTCTTATTCAGACTGCAGATTCCTTTCCAAATTGTAATTGTCAGCCTCGTAATTAAATAGGAGTGTGGTGTCTTCCTTGAAGATAACGAGTCTGGTGCACTATGACAACAGCAAAGGTACCTTAAGTCGAAGGGGGACATCAACCTTATTTCAAGCAAATCCAAAAGAAATTTAATGGTACAAAAAGCATTGTGCTTAAGATGAAATACGGCATCATTCAGATGTTAGTGGACCATATAAAAAAAAAGTTTTCCATATAACGAAAAACAAAATTGTAAGCATTTCGCCTAAAGTGGTATAATTTTTTCCTGTTTTGAGTGCACTGGATGTTTGGCGATGCCTTCCGAAGTGCCCATGGTGGCACACACTGCCTAACATTACACATAGCTGCAGCAAACATACACAGAGCAATTCCTTGCTCTTGGATTTTAAGATCACAAGGTGTGGAAGGACACCCCCATACACACCTACCCCCACACCCAGTTCCTCCCCTCCTGTGTGTTTCTGGTCCCTATGAGTCCCGAAATGGTAAGGCTGAGCTTTACCAGTCTGTGTTTTGAGAACACTAGAAGTGTTGTAGTTCTTCCAACCAAGAAGATTCTGTGTGCCTGAGATTGTTGGTTCGTGTCTGTTTGTGGGTGGCTGTGGTGTGTGGTTGTGGGTGGGTGTTTTGTGTGGGTTTTGTTCTTGGTGTTTGGGTTTTGTTTGGGTTTTTTTGGTTTTTCTTTTTTTTTTTTTTGTGGTTGGACTCAATGATCTCAAAGGTCCCTTCCAAGCAAGAAGATCCTGTGATTCTGTGAAATGAGAAAAAGGCTTTTTTTTAATTTTCAAGGGTTGAAGTACTACTGATGGCTAACTGCAGGCATCAGTTCTTTTGCCAGTGTTGGCCTTTCTTCAGATACTTGTGTTTGTTCTTGGTTTTATCAAGCCACGGCCCCCGAGACAGGCTCTCCCCAGCATAGTACTTTGTTCTGCATACAGCCTGCTTGAAATCTCTCTCTGGACCAGATTTGTGCCTAGAGTTTGAGATTAAGATTCACTGGGAGTGGAGTGGGGATGAGTGTGTGTGTAGGGAAGGATGTGTGTCTGTGTGTGTGACTCCGTGAACACCGAATAAAATGCCTCTAAATACACATCATAGGACCGTATTTACCGTTTGCATGATGCAACTGTGTGACACCAGTACGTGAGCCAGCCTCTGGCTAGGCTGCAGACGTGCTTGGGGCTCAGGAGGTGGCCAAGGTAGTGACGTGTCCCCAGCACTCTCTGCTTTCAGCCCACAGACACTGTGCAGCCTGCAGGCCTCAAACGTATGAAGGGAGCAGTGCAGTCCGTGAGTTTGCTTTTATTACACTACAGAGCAGCATGGCAGAGCCAACTCATTGTTAAAGCTGTTGGTTTTGTTCCAGTTAGCAGATTTTCAGTTCAAATTAAATGCACTATTTCCTATTTCTGTGAGTATTGACAGAAAATGCCTTTGCTTTAACGCTTGTATGCTTATGTAGTATGCTGCTGAAGATGCTAGTAGGTGATAGGGATTAGTGTGTTACGCATTCTGCCTCTTAGGTTGGCACAGTTGTCGCAATTTCTGTGTGCCATCCTGCTCTTACTTACCCTTCAAAATCTTGGCTGCTCAGACTAGGTTCAGCAGCTCTGACAAAGCCAGCCACTTCACAGTATCCCGACATTGCTCAGGCACGTGTGTGGGAGCCTGGAATGTGACAGGAGCAGCTGGAGACTTTGCCTAGTGCTGATACAAGGGAAGTAACGGATCACATTTTCATAGCTCTTCTTTGAGGTTGTTTCATTACCCATCATTAGTAATTGCAATGAGCCCATGCAGACAAACATCACAAAGTCACGGTTAAAAAAAGAAAACAACAGATATCATTTACATAAGCTTTTATAGTCCCCCAGCACAAATTTCTGTATATAACTTTAAGTCTGAGCAGTGAAACATGAATATAATGATCAAACACACCAAGCGAAAACAAATTAGGGTTTGGTATGTTGGTCTTTTTAACTGTTACTTATTCCTCAGCATACTGTGATTAAAAGCAGACTGGCTACCTAGGCTAATGTTTGTGTTTATTATTACAGTTGGATAGTGTCACTTCACTAATTCAGGCTGCCAAAAATTTAATGAATGCTGTGGTGCAGACAGTGAAGATGTCCTATATTGCATCCACAAAGATTATCAAGATTCAGAGTCCTACTGGCCCACGACATCCTGTTGTGATGTGGAGAATGAAGGCTCCAGAGAAGAAGCCCCTAATTAAAAGAGAGAAGCCAGAAGAAATCTATGCAGCTGTCAGAAAAGGGTCTGCAAAGAAGAGAATCCATCCTGTTCAAGTCATGAGTGAATTTAGAGGCAGAGAAATAGTCTAATACTCTGTCACTTCTTTGTTCCTATCTTGAATTTCTGATGATTTGTCATTTTTTCCCCCCACTTATTTAATAATTATATTTGTTTTGCTTTTCTCTGTAAGATAACACTTGCTTAAATTATTTGAAAAATGCTGTTGGATTAACTAGCAGCCCACAGTTGAAAAAAAAAATAATCCACTCTCCTGCAGTGACAAAGTGTCATGTCTTCATACTGGCATGTTTTCAACAGAGCACTCTGGGTGCTACATCATGGGCCTGTGCTGTAGTTGGAAGGGAGGATGCAGTGTGCCAGCCTGCCCAAAGTCATACTGCAGGCACTAGGCTTAGGCGTTCCTTCTCCAGGGACGAATGTGGCCAATACTAAACTGCATGTATTTTATGACATACAGCTTTTTAAACACTGCGCTATTGGGCCAGAGCCTTTATCACCATCATTACACCTTGATCAAATCAGCTGGACTGCTTGATGCCAGCTGAGAGTCTGGGACCTCAGCTGCGTGTCTAGATCGTAAGATCTAAAAATCTCCCCTCATCCAAGGCCCAGCCTTGGAAATAAAAGTTTGAAAATGTTTGATGAAACACAACAAGTATTATAACAACATGGATGTAACACTGTAATAAAAAATAAAAAAGCATTGACTGCAACCCAGCAGTAATAATAGCTCTTTAAAAGGCCTTTTGAAACATTAATGCTAGTCTGTGTTGTGCTTTCTACTCTATTCTGTGAGCCCTAATAAATCTGCTGTAATAAATCTGCTGTTACATTTACAAGTTCAGATAAATCAGATATTAACAATAAAATACTTTTCTAATCACTGCACAAATGAACAAATATGAAATACCTCATTATTCTGTGATCAGTGTGTGAAAAACACAAACACTTATCTTGAATCTTAGGAATGATGAGATTTTTGCAAGGTAACTGGTGATTTAAATTACTTTTCTTACGACATTAGAGTCCTCAATGCAGGACTGTGCTGGTAAGAGACTTGTTAAAGGGCTGAACTGTATCTCAAAGTATGTAATGAAGATAAGTGCTATTAGTGTGCAGTCACTGCTAGGCTTTTATAAGACAGTTAGTGAAAGAAAATTTTTCTAAATCTGTTTGAATCTGACATCCACTTGGACTGATTTTATCTAACTTGCCTTCACTGCCATGTCACTAAGTTTTCCCAGACTCCACTTCTTACTCAAGATGTCTTTGCTTGGCAATTAAGTAGATCCTTTCCTATGCTTTTTGTATTTCCTAAGCTGAAAGGGCGCTCTCAAATGCCAGAAATTTGATGCATCATTGACTGCCATTATGAGGCGGCTCCAGACTACAGGCTGCTGCTCCATGTTTTTTAATTGCCATGTTTTGCACAGTAGCACACCTGCCTAGCACAATGTGGCCAGCAAAAATACCATAAACTCTGTTTTCCCTCTTGGGAGGCCACTTTGTTTCTAAGCTGTTTGTTAAAAAACCCCATGAAACCTACAGTGATCATGAATTAAAAATTTTACAGATCACTATTCCACCATCCATAACTTTACTATCTGTTAAATTAAACAAAAGGAGAAGTTTGGAAGAAAAGTTACTTCTTTTCAACTCAAATTCCCTCCAGCATGTTTGCGTCAAGATCTTAGTATTGTCCTCTTTGGGCTACAGGGTGGGAAGCAGCCACCAGTTGAGTGGAGCGGGCAGGGGTAATGCAGAGCTGGCCATATAACCGGCTTCCAGTGCGGCTGCAGACAGACTGAGAGACAGAGTCTCTGCGATACAGAGAGCAGGAGAGTGTACGTTACTGTCACACCTTAAAGCCAAAATCTCCATGTAGTGTTTCAGGTTCTGGTCCACCCCCTTAGACCATCTGCTCCCCCAGCAAGGTTCAGGTCCAGAAGCCAACAGGTGAGTTGACCTAACCTTGTTTTGGGGGCAGTATTACTCTTTCAATAAATTCTAATGGCTCCAGGTTACACCTTTGATATAGGTCACTTTGACATCAAATGTTTGTAACCAATGTCTTGTTATCACATCATTAATAAAAAGCATGACCACCACTGAGATGATGTCTTCCAGTGTCGTTTTTTTTTTCGTGTGTCTCCTTATTGGTCTCCAACATTAATGAACACCCAGTTCAAAAGCCTGCCAGGTTTGCTTATAGGAGTGTCAGCCTTCTGGCACACTAAGTGTACTTTATTAGTCTGGTTTAAGTCACGAGTTTTTCTAGCATTAGTATCACTAAAGCACAGCTTATTGCTTAATTTAGTGGTCCTTCCAGCAATGCTAGTCCCTACTCTCTTATCCTGGCCATACTCAGTAGCCAGTTTGGTCTCAATTTCCGATACTGTTCTTACTACATAGGAATTTATTAGGTAAAAACCAACCTTTAAATGAACAAGAAAATCAAAAGCCACTGCTGGTTTTTGAGAAGAGCCAAAAGAATAATGAGTTAATTATATCTAGATGACTTTTTCTTGGCTGAAGTTCAAACACAAGTGAAAACATAACAAGGTAAAGTTTATTCCTGCTAAGGAGGCGGAAGGGTAAGAAACAAGTCCTGGAGATGTAGAAAGCCCCATGTATTTGCTCATTACCTCCCTCAGCAGGGGTGCGAAGCCGGGAACCACCACTTCTGTGCCACTATTAGTAACCCTGAAGGAGGATGTGCTGCTCAGTAAGTTTTATTCAAAAGCAACTACACAGTCCATCCTGCAACCTACTCATTCCTTCCTAGCCCCAGTTTTCACAGTGTAATTTTTCACTCCGTTGTTCTTTGCCTCTGAGTTTGCATGATGTCCCTTGAAATCTGTGCTCTTAGCTGCAGCGTTGCAAGGCTTCCTCACCTCAGCAGCTCAGATTATTTCATTAGCTTGCCTTCTCTCCGCACTACCACATTACAGGGCAAGTATGACGGACAATTGAAGGCAATTTTATTTAAAAAATTCAGTGGAGCACTAAAAGATGAGATAGATTGTATTTTTCATTTTTGAAGCACATTATTACAAAAGGACAAATTCAAGCCATTTCCACGAATCCCAAACCTGTTCTTTTTACATTTTTTTAATAAACTTGGCTATGTCACTCTGCTCTCACTGCTAATGTTGTTTCCTTTAGTATTTAGTGATTCTAATTTGTAAACGGCCATTTCTGTCACTGCAGATTGTGCTGAGCATAGTTTACAGATTGTCCTAATTACTTCATTATTACCTCGACTTAGTGAGCTATTCCTGGTAAGGAACAAAAGTCCTCTCATCTCTTGGGCCCTCAGAAAAATGTAAAACCACATGTCCCTCTGCCTCTGCCCACGCCTGGAGCCCTGCTCTTGTGCACGGTAAAAACTGTTCTGACATAACTAATTGGCTTTTTTTTTTTGGAATGGAGTGGGAGAGGGGAAGGTGGGGAACAGATGTGGTAACCCTCTCTGCATTTACACCAATGTCCTTTTTCCCCCAACTTAACCTGGTATCACTTGGGAAGCTCTATAGCTGCATCTCTACTGACAATGACTAAGCAGCCTGTCATCACACAGGTCCGATGTTCCAGATGGTTTTAAAAGGTCTTCAATTCTTTTGGAAATGCATTTTGTGGTATTTATTTTCTGTGGATCCACAACTGAAGCATTGAAGAAAAAATGTGTTTATATAGCAAGCTCTTTAATGAGCTTTTAGAAGTTTTATTTTTGAAGAAAATACTTGGAGTAAGTCTTTACTGGTAGTAGACAGTAAAATTCATGCCTGCTATTTTTGCTTCCAGGTACTACTTAGCCCTTGTGTACTGCTCTTGGCTAAACTTTGTAGGCTTGCCTGTATATTTGGCTCAGGAAATAAGGAGATAAGTAAAACCCTATTCCCTCAGGTTGGATTTAAAACCAAACCAAATGCCCTGCATAGGAAGAGACAGAGGGACTGGTATATGGGTGTGTGCAGGAAAGAAATCTTGGGCCCTGAAATTAACGGAGAAGCGAGGGTGGTAGACAGAGGTGGCACTTCTGGCAGAGGACATGGAAGTTGTTGAAAGTCCAGAGATAGAAGGGTTTGATAAAAAGGTGCTGGACATTTTCATCTTGTACCTGAGACCAGCACTTTGGATTCAGCAAGGGAATGGTGCCTGTTCTCTGCCTCACAGCCTTGCAACCCCCTGAATCCCAAAAGCCTTGAAAAACCCCATTCACCTCCCTCATCTTCCCACTCCTTGCCAGCAGCTCTTGGTTGTCGCTTGAGGCCCAAGTGACTTTCCTCAGCCTCCATTCTTACTCTACAAAGGCTTCTCTGCATCCCAGTGAATTTTGCCAGTAACACTGAGATAGTTCTGATTATACACAACTGTTAATAACCTGCTTCCTCTTGTAATAACTCACTAAAACCACTGGGGTGCTGGGAAGAAAAAGTTTATGTAATAAAAGCCATCATCTGAAATTGTCCAATAGACTGCAATTTAAAAGCATATTACTAGAGCAATTAAAAAAAAAAAAAGATCAAGCAGATGACACTATACACTTCATTTTTGTTTTCCCTGGGAGATCATTAGACCTGGCTTACTCTTATCTCCTAAGATGGTTAGTGGGCTTGGTTTTTTTCAGAACTACTTCTTAATGTGAAGAAAATGCACTAGCACTGTTGATGAAAAAATCTTACGGATTTCGTGTTGTACACTGAAAGTGGTATTACTGCAATGAAAAATATCACCTTTCAATTAATAAACTGCACCTCTGTGGAAATTTTCTTGGTATAAAGAGAAACAAAATATATCCAAGGGAGAAATGGCTTACAAGTTACATAAAAACAAACCAGGAAAATGCTTCAAAGCCCCTGTTGTCTACTGTCCACAGGAGAGCCTTGCTGCCATGGTCAAAGGAATTGAAAGCGGAGGGCTAATTTTTGATTCCAGCATACAAGAAATAGTTAAGATGAAAGCTTGCAGTGAAAGAGATGGATATAGCAATTTTATTTTTAAGGAGCTTTTTACAGGATGGGAAATAATAATTTTCTACTTCCTGATGATGAAAATGACTGTGTTTAAACAGGCTGGAGACTACAGAGATGACCTGTCATACAGGATGACGTTTCCTCTGGACTCAGTCTTCTATCAGCCTGGCCATTTTAAAGCCATTGACTTTTCTGCTGTAGTTTTCAATTATTTTTACAGAAGACAAAAAATGATTTAACAGCAGCTGAAAACAGTCATGCAGCTCATTAGCTGTGGGGGAGACTGCCTTTTTGGCCCTGCTCTTTCATGGAGGCAGGATGTTAAGGGAGCCGGTGCTAACTGCTCCAGCAAGCCTTCAGGTAGGTATTTTCTCTGCTTAGCTCCCAGAGCTCCCTTATTAGATGGAAACTTGACAGAAAATTGCTCCTCTACTTTCAAAAAACAGAACAGAGCACCATGCTCTGTTTGCCCAACTAGTCAGCACAGCTGAGGGAATGGGAGAAAGGGAGAAAAGTAACTTTTTTGTGTTTTTTCTGCTTCACTGGTGAAGAAAGACTATAATTCAAAGGAATGATTTCTCCAGGAAAGCAGGATTTCCCTGGAATCTAGGCTTTACAAGGATCAAGGAAAAAACATCAAGAGTCTCTTTTATAACTTCCACTCCTTCATGAACCCAATCTAATCCTCCGTTTTCTCTGTCCTAAACGTGCTCCTAATTGCAGGTGATCTAAGTGTAAATTTTGCATTACTCACTCAGCTGTTATTTTACAGTGACTGATGCACATCCTAGGAGCCTTCCTAACAGTAAGTTGCACTGATTAATTGTTCCGTGTTATTTTTATTGGAGGTACTAGGGACTTCACCCAGCAAACCACAAAGCCTCAGTGATGTCTCTCGGAGCCTGGATAGGCAGCAAAGAATGGTTGGCTGCTGCTACCTGTGTAAATATTTTGTGCACAAAAATGTTCCTCTACTAGAGGAAAGGGAATAGCGCTATAGATGTAACATTGTACGTAGATGGTACACATTAAGATTCAAGCTGTCATCGCAGGCTGTTGATTTAAGCACCAGCAGCTGAGGTCCTGCATGTTTGGGATGTGGCTCCTTTCACAGCTTTCTGAATTTTGCCCTTTGCTGTCAGGTGTGGGAATGGGCTTGCTGGGACTAGCACCTTTTATACTGTCCATCATCTGATACACCGTAACAACACTGTCCAGACTCAGTGTCCTTCAGAGGAGCCACAGCTCATATGATGTTCAGGAATTTAATTGGGAGTGGGTCCTCAATGGCTTCCCAGAGCTGCTTGGCTTCCTTGTCTGCAAGGTTAGCCAAGAAAGGAGGAGAGGAACCACTGAATCCATTCCTCATGACTTCCTAGCACTGTTTGTATGCAGTGACCAAGTAACCCAGCTGTCCTATTGCCTTCTGATCCATGTTTTAATTTCCAGCTATCCTATTTTCATATCATTTTGATATCTATGCTCTCCCTCAGCATTAGCTTCCTGTCTTCTGTCCTGGACATTATCTTTCTTTAAACAAAAAGACAGGTTTTCAAAACCTCCACCCTCATTTCCCAAGATCCTGTTTCACTTCTCAAAACACTACAACAAAAGAACAAGGAGAAATGGTGTGCGGCTAGCTCAGCAGCCAGGCTAAATCAGCACAGCTATTTTGAGTTCAGTGCTAAGATACTCCCTTGACAGTAGTTAACTGTAGTCCTTCCTCTGTAGCAGCTCTCTAAAAATGTTATCCCTCATTCAGGCTGGCTAAGACCGATCAGTCACCTTGAAGTTTGCTTTTGAACAGGTAGAAGGCACGGCGCCAGTAAAGAGATATGCTCCCCAAAAGAAAATATGTCTTCCTTGCCCTTTCCTCTTGCTGCATTTCAAACAACTTGTCTTTATTTAGGCATGTTGGGGACAACTTTAAAATACCAAAATACAAAATATGAAGGTTATTAATACAGCAATCCAAAGGGCAAAGAGCTTATTGGTAGTATGAGTTATTGAGTCATGTGGGTGGTGATGGCACATCCTCAAGCGCTCTATTACCATAATGCCTGGGCTGAAGACTCCGTTAATTTTCTGCATCACCAACAGCTGAGGACCAAAGCTGACAGCCAATAATACGAGTCCAGTGTAAGCAAAAATACATGCACAAACCTCCTAAAATATTAATAATAAAATAAAACAGACCAGAAAACGCGGCAAAAGAAGGAATACAAAGAAAACTGTTCCTAAGTATAAGAGCCCTTACAGTATCGTTTTTCAGAAACATTGTATTTCAGATCAAAGCAGCCACACATTTATCTTTTTCACTACTAAGTGAACTCTGAGGATCCAAATGTGCTAAATTAAATTCACATACTCTGATTTTTTCAAGGTGTCAAAGGAGAGAAGGTGAGCAGCTCTTCCTGTGTTTTTGCTTAAGTTATGTATTACCAAGGAATGCATCCCTCACCAGTGACTTACGCATTAAGACATGTGTGTTGTTCTAGGAAGGGATTTCTCTGAATTAATTTTGGTTGGCTACACATCAGGTAAAACAGTACGTCTTTTTTTTGTTAACAAAAGCATCTTCAGTCATATATTAAATGGAACAATTTGCAAGCAAAGTTTTAAAAAGCCCCTATTCTGGCCAATCTTAATTCCTCATCCAGAAACGCTGAGCCCTGATACTTTTCCTTAAATAAGCTATCATCTGAAGAAGAATGGCTATCCAACTACATCTAGCTATGAGACCCACACTTCAGAACAGAATTTGCCACCAAATATTTGAAGGTTCCAAAGTTTATTTCCAATGCAGGAGGACTGGAAAAAGCTACGAGTAACTTAAAGACTACAATTTAGTATTTCTTTTGAAAACTAATTAAATCTTACTGTCACTGGTATTTGACTTTTATATAAACAGACTTAACAAAAACTTGAAAGGAAAATACAATACGATACCTAGACAATGGATACAGACTTATTTAAACCAGGCACCATGCCAAGTTATTCAACAGCATATGGTAGACTTTTCACTTCTTGGCTGGTTTGATATTTTTTGACAGATTCATGTAGTTTGTTGTAATGAAAAATGCAATTACTAATTTCAGAGGTAGTGTTCCCTGCAACATGCAAATGTCGGGTAAAATACTGAGTGTGTGAAAGGAAACCTTGGCTGAAACTAGTATTTGGTCAGACTAATGGTAACACATACTGATAAAAAATACCTCGTCACATTTTATCACACTGAGTATAAGCAGTAATTCCCACTGAAAAGAACTCCCATGGATTTGCCAGTATTGCAAACAATATAACGAAGCCTGTGCTTAAATGATCTATCCAGCAGGCCTGGTTTTAGGATTGTATGGCACATTTACTTAACAACCTGAGGAATCAGCAAGGTACCATTACTAAAAGAAACATTTATTACTCAAAAGTTATATGGATTATTACAGGAAGTGTAAATGTGAAAATACAGCCGAAGCTTACGAGTGAGATTTCACTCCTGGCGAACAGCTCCAATAGGCACATTTCACCTTACAGGGAAGCTCTTCTACTTTAGACATGGGACTATACACATGCCACAAACTTCATACGGACGTGAAGTAAACACAAACAGAGGAAGACCACATGCACACACTGCAAACCATTTGCCCCTAATCTGGTTGCCTTAATCTTTAACTGATCTTTGCCCTGGCCTGACAGAAAAATAACTCTATTATTTATCTATTTGTAGAATTATGTAATTTACTTACTATGTATTTTATATCTAGTAAAATACACAACATATTAGTAATGATTACTAGAATACGTTAATAAAATATTAACATACAATACATGTAATTATTTTACCTATTATTAAATATATTGATGTATTTCTATTTATATATAAATATATAATTACATAATATTTAGCTATTGATAAACTGAAGTGGTTAGAATTCATAGCCAGTACTATCGGAAGTACCGGAATGTTTAACCTTAGTAAGGTAAAGCACTTCCATATTCAGCTTTAATTTTCTACTTTTGAAATAATCTGACAAAAACCCCAAAACCGAAACAGCTGCATCTTATGGCAAAAGTAGAGCAACTGCATCTAGTCAGTCAGAAATTAAACGGGAACCTAAAACCTTAGCAATTAAAAATAGAACATAGAATAAATATGTCTACAAACCTCTGAAGAGTTTGTATAGGATATTCCAACTTGGTAAACTATAAAAAAAGTGAAATGACAACATTTTGGCTAACAAAAAGCTCTATTTTCACTGAAATCAACTTTGCTTTGCTGCAAATATTACAGAAGCCAATATACTTTCAAATCAAATAGGTGTTAACAAAAATGACTAAGACGTCTCACTTCCCCCCGCATCCTATCCTCTAACTCTTCTTCCTTATTTTCCTCCCAGAAGAACCTCTTGTTCTCAGGGCTCTGGAAGGAATGTAGCATGCACTACTGTACTAACATTTCAGCAAGTGTATCCAGCTGAGAGATCTCATCAGGAACAGTTATTTTGAATTAAACCCATCCCCCAGCAGCCACGTTGGTGCCAGTAGCAATCCCTGGTTTTCTCTGCGCTGCTGCTGGGTACTGCTGAGAATATTTTTGCATGAGAGAAAGCATTACTCGTTTCCGTGCTGAGGTTAGAAAAGGAGAGAAGGAGAGAGTGACATTTAGAAAATATGGAAAACTTCTGGTTTATAATTCCATTGTGAAGTCAGCATTTCCCAACGGGGCAGAAAAAGGTGCTGTTTTTCTCCAGAAAGGCATCTGGAGTTTCTTTGTATGGAGTTCCTACATACACCCACCTTGTACTCAGGACTTTGCAGCTACCAATTATCAGTACACTGTAAGGACTTTGGAAGTATGGTTACACCATTCCTAAGTAAGTTCATTCCTAAGTAAACGCCTTCCTAAGTAAGTTCACTTTACGTTTTCCTTGGATTGCTCTCCAAAGGATTCAGGGGACACACTGCTGGTTCACTGAGGAAAAAGGCAGTAATCATAGAATCACCCAGGTTGGAAAAGACCCTTGGGTTCATCGAATCCAACCATCTACCCTACTCTACAAAGTTCTTCCCTACACCATATCCCCCAACACCACATCTAAATGACTCTTAAACTCATCCAAGGATGGTGACTCAACCACCTCCCTGGGCAGCCTGTTCCAGTGTCTGATCGCTCTTACTGTGAAGAATTTCTTCCTATAGGACTCTTCCTAATAGGACACTTTGACACATCCATAAGTACTGGGTAACAAATGGGCCAACCTGCCAGAAGCAGATGAGCTGGGACAGGAGTCAGATCACTTTGCAGTGGTTTAAATACTGCTATTCTTTCCAAAAGTCCAACATTTACCTGAACCCTATCGCTGCCTCTGGAGTGAAAGGTCTTTCTCCCTCCTGTCAAATCCATACGATCCTGCCCTGCTCATGCTCACCCGCTTTTCTAACCTGGCATAAGCAGATAAATTCCCCATATTTTTTCACATCTTTTTTCCCTTACACATAGATCTCCATAAAGAGCCATTGACCACCTTCTACCACAGCCTTGGGCTACTTGTGATCATTCACAACACCTCCTCCCTGGCAATAAGACTCCAACTCTCTTTTTTTACTGAAGCGGCAAGCTGTTTTAGCAAGCTGTGTTAATTGCCCACTGTAATGCCCAAAGATTCTGATATCTAAAGCGAGAATAAAAGAGGAACTAGTAGCAAAATACTAAAGAATTAATGCAGCACACAGAGAAGAGCTTACAAAACACGTCAAAACCTTAGACTGCAAACAGAGCGGGCTACACTTGCAAAGTCAACAAACTAACTACAGTAGCCAAAGGCTTCTCCCTCTGATTTTGCAAAACAATGTGATTTGTAAAGAGCAATAGTATTTCCTTGTTTAGAAAAAGGTTACCTTATTTTTTTAAAACTTCCATCCTTAAACTTGAGTACTCTGGGAACAGGTGGCAAACCATGTCATGAAAAAACCTAAGAATTTTACACAAATTTTTTTTAAAAAATTGAATTCTTCATTGGACTTCAGAAGCCACTGCATTGCAATCCCTTGTTACATAAGCCAGCCCAACACAGTCTCAAATAAATGAGGTATCTCCTGAGAGCAGCATTAAAAAAGGGGACAACAGGAAGTATCAAAAAGACCTCAGCCACCTTTGTCACTGCTTACTGCTGTAGCTGTCTCTTGAGTTTTAGGGATGCTGGTTTCAATATTCTGTGATTGCTGAAATCCGCCTCTTCCCTTTCTGCATCTCAGAGGGAGCCATTTTATTTCTCTTTTAGCCAGGTAGGTAAGGAATGTAATGGGTATGCAACACTGCAGGGCAATTCCAAGAAACATCTGGCCACTGCCTATTGCTCTCCATCAAAATGGTGATAGGTTGTAGGCAATCTTCTCAAGATCTCTTGTGCCAAGCAACCTGCTGTGAGCAGACCCAGTTTATTTCAGGAGAGGAAAGCCGGTCCTCCAGCAGACTCAGATACGTTATAATCTTATTGTGTTTCTCTAACACATGTTTAGGGAGATCATCTCATCTGAATCAAATCATAGAATGTGTTGGGTTGGAAGGGACCTCTAAAGGTCATCTAGTCCAACCCCCCTGCAGGAAGCTGGGACACTTTAACTAGATCAGATTTCTCAGAGCCTCATCAAGCCTGACCTTGAATGTCTCCAGGGATGGCATCTCCACCACCTCTGTGGGCAACCTGTGCCAGTGTCTCACCACCCTCATTGTAAAGAACTTCTTCCTAATGTCTAATCTAAACCCACCCTGCTCTAGTTTAAAACCATTGCCCCTCGTCCTATCGCTACATGCCCTTGTAAACAGTCCTTCCCCAGCTTTCTTGTAGGCCCCCTTCAGGTACTGGAAGGTCTCCCTGGAGCCTTCTCTTCTCCAGGCTGAACAACCCCAACTCTCTCAGCCTGTCTTCGTAGCATAGGTGCTCCAGCCCTCTGAACACCTTCATGACCCTCCTCTGGACTCGCTCCAACAGGTCCATATCCTTCTTGTGCTGAGGGCCCCGGAGCTGGACACAGTAGTGCAGGTGGGGTCTCACGAGAGCAGAGCAGAGGGGGAGAATCACCACCTCTCTTGATCTGCTGGCCATCCTTCTTTTGATGCAACCCAGGATGCAACTGGCCTTCTGGGCTGTGAGTGCACATTGTTGGCTCATGTCCAGCTTTTCATCCACCCGTACCCGCAAGTCCTTCTCAGCAGGGCTGCTCTCAATCCCTTCATCCCCCAGCCTGTATTGATAACAACAATTGCCATAACCCAAGTGCAGGACCTTGCATTTGGCCTTGTTGAACTTCGTGAGGCTTGCACAGGCCAGAAAGGCCCAGTTCTCTAGCTTGTCCAGGTCCCTCTGGATGACATCCTGTTCCTCTGGTGTGTCAACTGCACCACTCAGCTTGGTGTCATCTGCAAACTTGCTGAGGGTGCACTCAATCCCACTGTCTGTATCATTGATGAAGATATTAAACAGCACTGGTCCCAGTACGGATCCCTGAGGGACACCACTTGTCACCCCTCTCCATCTGGACATCAAGCCGTTGACTACTACCCTTGGGATGCAACCATCCAGCCAGTTCCTCATCCACGGAACAGGCCACCCATCAAATCCATATCTCTCCAACTCTGAGAGAGGAATGTTGTGGGGGACCGTGTCAAAGGCCTTGTAGAAGTCCAGAGAGATGATATCCATTGCCCTTCCCTTGTCCACTGATGTAGTCACTCCATTGAAGAAAGCCACTAGGCTGGTCAGGCAGGACTTGTCCTGGTAAAGCCATGCTGGCTGTCCCAAGTCACATCCCTGTCCTCCATGTGCTTTAGCATAGCTTATAGAAGGATCTGTTCCATGATCTTCCCAGGCACAGAGGTGAGGCTGAGGTCGGTAGTTCTTGGGGTCCTCCTTTCTACCCTATTTAAAAATGAGTGCGACGTTTCCCTTTTTCCAGTCACTGGGGACTTCACCTGACTGCCATGACTTTTCAAATAGCACAGAGAGTGGCTTGGAAACTACATCAGCCAATTTCCTCAGGACTCCGGGATGCATTTCATCAGGTCCTATGGATTTGTGTACGTTCAGGTTCCTCAGGTGGCCTCTTATCTTCACATATAGTGGGAAAGACTTTGTCCCCCAGGTCCCTGTCTCGCAGTCCTTCAACTCGGGAGGTGCGAGGAGAGTGGCTGGCAGTGAAGACTGAGGCAAAAAAGTTGTTGAGAACCTCAGCCTTCTCCTCGTCTCTTGTTACCAGTTTGCCATTCTTGCTTATCACAGGGGTGTACGCTTTCTTTAACCTTCCTTTTCTGGTTGACATACGTGTAGAAGCCCTTCTTGTTATCCTTAGCATCCCTTGCCAAGTTCATGTCCAGCCGCGCCTTGGCCTTCCTGACCTCATCCCTACATAACTGAGCAGCGGTTTTTTTGAAAGGAGCTTTCAAAATGCTCGAACTGAGCAGAGGAAGGAAGAGAGATGACTGAATGTGTGTCAGAGATGCAGAACTCCTGCAGAGGAGCTTCCCTCCAGCCTCCCACACCTGGAGCACAGTTGACTCCAGGCTGGTCTAATTTCCAGGAGCAAGAAGGCACTGAATGGGCCAGCACAGGGCAGCCCCCCGATAGGGCTGCGTCCCCAGCTTTCCCAGCAGCATGCACTCCAAAATAACTTTGGATCACCTCCCAGGAATAGAATAATTGAATGTGAATGGGACAACTGTGGGCATTTTATTGCAGAAAAGTAAAATATAGACCATAACAAGGATTCATATGAAATGCATGGCAAAAAACCAAAGCCAGAATTTATGAACTCTATTTCAAAATCAAGACAATTTTACTTCATATTTTGCTAGGCCACCTGAGCAGCTGGCCATGTCTTGCTTCCTGAGTAGCAATGACTTGCTGTAGTGTAACATGCATTATTCAAGCAGAGGAACTGATTAGGAACAGCTAGACTCTAACAATATTGTAACTGTATAAAGTCCTGCAAACATTTAAATTGCTGTGGTTTGGTGGTGAATTTTTCAGTATGAATTTATACAAAGTGCAGAAAAGAATTAATTATTTGGATAAAACTTTTGCGCACAAGACTTTATCTGGACTGATAATATCATCTTCCATAATTGTTATATTTTATTGAAGAAAACCAAAATATTTGAAGACTCAGATAAATGAATTATTAAAACCAGTTGAACTTTCTTCTTTCAATTATTTCCCATATTGAGAGTGGATTTTTATAATATAGTGGGATGTAATGAAACTCGTAAAAAGAGAAATTGAAATTAATTTAAAACATTGATTTTTCTTCTAAAGATGCATTTTGTCTTCACGTCTCTCTCACTTTTTTCACTATCTTTAGCAGGATCACTAAGTACCATATTCAGAAGGCATCTGGCATCTCCAAAAGAAATTGATGTTGTACATACAGTACAGTAGCAAAACTGCATCTTTTATTCACCCTTTCTGTTTAATACTATTGAAGGACGGAGATATTTGAATGAAAGTGTCTTTGCGTGCGTGTGTTCTGTCCACGTCCACATATTTTCAAGTTAATAACACAGTACAAAGAATAACTGGACCTATGGTAGATTTTATGGATAATTTCTAATACGCACACATTCATATAGGGTTTATTCTTTAGCAAGGTTTTGCACTGAAGCTCCATATGTTTTTTTCCAGAATACAATATATAATCTGAGACTCCTGTCTCAATTTCTTCCATATGACCTCCAGAAAGCCAGTTAGCCCTTCTGAGAATTATTATAAAGTAACACAAGTGATGCAACTATAAAATGTATGTAATTAACTTCTCTAAAGCAAGTCAGATCAAATGTAAAGGGTAAAGCAGAATAGGTATTGATTATGACACTAGAACAAGTTTTTACTGGATGTTCTTACAGCTTATGTCAGCACCTTAAAAAGACAATTTAATTTTTTCTGCCTGCATATAGGAAACAGTTTTGTTGTCCATAGTTCTCCATGAAAGTTCGTATTCACCCCACCACTGCTGCGATGCCCTAACTGTTGACTACTGTAACTAAGTGCTATGAAATTATATTATCACCAAGTTAATTTTTCCATAATTAAGTGAACTTTATTCAATACACAGTGCTTCACACGCATACAAACAACAGAAGAGAAAAAAGCCACATAGAACTTGTTTCAGCTTAAGAGCAGCAATATATAAAAAACCCAAACCTTTAGACGAAAGTCCCTCGTAAGATGACAGAAAGTAAGATGCGAACAGTGATCGACAAGCTTAACGTGATGCAGAAGGCCTGCACACTCTGATGATTCGCTGATGACTGAAGAACAAGTGAAATGCTCTTAAAAGCGAGGAGTAAATTCTGAGCAACAAAGAAGAACACGCTGCAATTTGAGCAGGGAGAAGCAGCAGAGGGAGATGACAAGAATTCAAAGTCATTTGTATTTAGAAAGAGATTTGAATTTGCTTGCCAAACACACTGAGGAAATGCCCTATTTGTTAAAGATTCCATACCTTCACCACTATAGTTAGCTAACAAAATATGCAGGAAAACCAAAGATAGAATTGAAAAGGTACTGCAACATAGAAAATAAGCGAACTAAGATTAGAAAAAGCAGGTTTCTTAGTATCATACAGAAATCAATTTAAAAAAAAAAAGAAAAAAGACTTGGCAAGTCACAGAGAGATAGATGCATGTAAGAAACTTCCCTAGGAACTTGCAAACTTAAATGTCTTTGGGTCACTGGTGATTTGCTTCATTCAAGCTCAGTTCCTAGTTAAAGCACGTGGAGTTTTGCTGCAGAATGAAGTGCAGGAGTAGGACATGATTTATCTATAGTAATTAAAAAATGTGTAAAATAATTTATAATGGAACAGTTGGATTCTCTACAGGGAGAAGAAAGGTAAAATACACAAGACAGTATGTCAAGGCTCCTAACTAAAGCCAGCAAAGATAAAACCAGTTATCTTAGATGCTAGAGACATCTAAGATCTTGTTTACGTGTCAGTAGTGTAATATTTGCTATTTTTGTGAATGAAGTAGATATACTGCATTACAATCAGAAAACCAGAAAAATTCAGAATTGCCTTGAAAAAAATCATTTTGCCAATGCTTTCAATGCTATTGTGCCCCATGAAAGACATTGTTGACTGTGAGCTTCTCCAACTACTCGGCAGGACTTGTTAAGGAAGTCGATATCTTTGGTCTTGAAGAGACCAAACAATGAGTGAGACTGGAAATATGCTCTAGAATAAGTCTTCTACTTAAAGCCTGGCTCCTCCTTCTGGATCCTTCACATTCTCATTCATCAAACTTGGTGAAAAATCATAGAAAAAGTAAGTAAGTAAATAAACAAGGACTTCAGTGTTAATTCTAATGCAACCGTTTGACTTCATATCTTGGTGGCAGCTGTACAGAACAACATCAACAAATATATTTTTTACTTCATATTTATTTATATAATGAAATAGTTGAGACCCTGTCTGGAACCTCCTAGGAGATCGTGAACTGGAGCAGCAGGTAGAACGCTTGCACAGGAAGAAACTGGGTAAAGGGCAGAGGGGGAAGGGACAATTAACACTGATCAGCTTCTGAAGAACAAAGGAGAACTTCTGAGAAGTTTGGATAAACTGTATTTGTGGTCTAAGTTCTCGGATTAAGAAAGTTTTCAAATCATATAAAATTAATTATTCAATTAAACCTTTTGGATAAAACTCTAAGTTTCATGCCGATGTAGCCCCTTTGCTGTAGGATACAGGACACACTGCTGAAGGAGGATAATGTGTAGCCTAGAAGACTTCCATTTTAGGCAGAGTGCTGAGCGTAAGATGCTGCCCTGTCACCTGTGTAGGCCAAAGAAAGCAACAGCTTATGGAATCCAGCAGTCACCAAGATTACATCTGCAAATCATACCTCAAGATTTGGCGAGTCTTGAAGAGCACATCGAAACTTTGAAAGCATTCACACTGTTCCAACTTTAGGCACCTAAGTTAGCTAACTGCACAAACTTAATTAAATCTCCACTTGTGATTTAAACTCCTGTGGGCAATTCAGAGCACCTGCAACAGCAGCATGCTTTGAATTACCCTGTGGCAGCACGCTCACCTCCTTCCACTGACCATAGAGCAGGCCTAGGGAGATTAGCCATGTAGCCAGCCTAGCTCCCAAACTTGGAAGAGACTTGTCTCCCTGTGTTCAATGGACACGTTGCTGGGAAGGGAGCTGCTGGTGATCGCAACAGAGCTTGGCTCTGCCTGTCCATCTTGCCCCAATGCTGCCTTTGGCTGCATCTGGGAACCTGCCTGCAATAGGGTATGGCTGGGCAAACAGTGCAGTAGGGGACCATGCCGTGCTCACCTCACTAGTGCTACGGATGGAACAATGATTCCCAGCACAAGGGAATTGCTAGCTGGCCCAAAGCCACTTCATGCTGAGTGTGAACTAAAAACTGATCACAACACACTGAAAATTCATTAATATAATCACTGCACCTTAGATACTTGAAAGAATGTCTCTGACATCTCAAACCTATTAATTTACTTGAACTCTAAAGAGGAGGAAATCATGCTGAATATTATCAAAGCTTACTGCCAAGAAGGAGAAATTATTTTGTGGAAGTTAGGGAAGAAAAAAAGAAGTCCCTTGTTTTTCCTAGCAGTTACAAGATTCCAAAAATGCTGCTTGCACTGAAAATGAGCAAAAATTTGCTGAAGGGACTCGGGAGGGTGCTCTGCTGTTCAGTTATGCACAGAAATAAAGAAATCATCTTTCATTTAAGCACTGAAACAGAAATTCTAGAGGTGAGAGCAGTGGTCAGACCTACATTTATCTAAGAAGGAAGTGAAAGGAAATGTCCAGTTTCAGGGTCTTCTGCCCTTTGACTGATCTTTGCTTGCTTAAAGACCTTTATGGCTGTCAAATTAGTAAAAAGTCCTATCACCTATACAGTCAGTAAGCTAAGGAGCTGAAATGTACTGTATAGACTATGCAAGGTATCTAATGCTTGATCTGCAGGGACAATACTTGTCACCGGGCTTTGTCTCTGTATTGTACGGCTACTTTTCTAATTAAGTGTGACTGAGTCATTTTCTTCTCTCAGTCACTCCCCAAACTGCAATGAGCTACTGCCTGAACTGTCTCCATTTGTACAGCTATGATGCCATGCTGTCTGTAATGCTCTCTTGTCCTTTTTAATACATTAAGCCATCTGCCAACAACAGAGCAAGAATAACAAGATTCAATCCATCTCTAATATGACTGCAGTGCTCTTCTGTGCCGTTTCCACTTATTTCATTAGCTTTCCTTCCATTTCTGGTCAGGATGAGAAAAAGATAATATTTTCACTTTCCTATGTTTTGCAAGTACAAACATATTTATTATTTCAAAATTCAGCCTAATCTAAGCATAATTTCTTTTATTTACTTCAACGAAGTAAGACACAAGAAAGGCTGTGCCACCTACGGAGAAGCAAACTGGGAACACGGTGCGTGTACTACCTGCACTTGGCAAGCCCATACTCCAGGGCCCAATACACTATTCTCTGCCTCTTATTCCAACGTAAACTACAGGGGGAGCTGAATAATGTTCAGCAGGAGAAGTAAATTACATTATTTGGCAGGTTTACAGTACAGCTATAGGAAAGACACCAGGAAAAGACTATTCCACACAAACATCACTGTAGGTTGATCCAGTATTTTACCCTATTTTAATAAATGATCCTTAAGTTAGGTTGTTCAGCCTGGAGAAGAGGAGGCTGAGGGGAGACCTTATCACTCTCTACAACTACCTGGAGGGAGGTTGTAGCGAGGTGGGGATCGTTCTCCCAAGTAACAAGCAACAGGACAAGAGGAAATGGCCTCAAGTTGCACCAGTGGAGGTTTAGAAGGGATATTAGGAAAAATTTCTTCACCAAAAGGGTTGTCAAGCATTGGATCAGGCTGCCCAGAGAAGTGGTTGAATCACCATCCCTGGAGGTTTTAAAAGACCTGTAGATGTGCTGAGGGACATGGTTTGTTGGTGGACCTGACAGTGCTAGGTTAACAGTTCGACTCAACGATTTTAGAAGTCTTTTCCAACCTAAACAACTCTATGATTCTGTTCTATGAATCTGCCCATCCAGATTCATGATCTAGAAAAGCACTAACAATAGCACTAAGAAAATATGTTAGGCTGATCACCCAGAGCAGCATAACCTGTAAAAACCCAACTGTTAGGATTCTGAAGATGAAGCATTTCCTCTGAGCAGGAATCCCAGTGCCAAGGGCTAGGTGTTTCTGCCAGGATGCCTTTGTAAGCTGCTGCCCTGGCAAACATCTGAACTCCATGCAAGTGAAGACATCTGTTCACCAACTTCAGTGATCATACACAACCTGACATTTTGGGACAAATTTTATCACTGCCTCCCTTTTCAGCTTTTCCTAAAGCATCTGTGCCTATAATATCCAGGCACCAGCATGCGATTTAATTTTCTTACCTGAAGTATCTTCGACATTTCTTTGCTCTTACATGAAAATTCAGATGCCTTGCTGAAATCTGGCTACCAATTGTTTTGGGAGAATAGATATGGAACCCGACTCTTATTTACACTATGGTCTCTTGGCAGTGCAAAGAGTATAAATTACACCTTCATCCGTGGGAAAGCTCCTTGCACTCCTGGAGTAATTTAAAGGTATCTTAGTATGAATAAGAATCAGAACCTGTAAGACATTTTTGATACAGATTCTGCTGGAAAACCATGTTCTACTGTCCTACCTGCTCGGACACGCTATTTTCACATTTTCTGCTGCTTGTATGTCAAGATAGTCTAGCGTGAATATGAGACACACATTGGCTTCTTCACAGTCAAGAAGAGAAAACTTAATTTTCTGCTTCAGAAAACAGAATTGCTGGTTCAGAAGGTCATCAAATACCACTCTGCTCTATGGAGAGAAAACAGTGAAAGGGAGTCTTGTAAGGGAAAACTCTCATATGCCATTAGATCCTAACAAGCTGACTTTTGGTTGTGCGTATGAGAGAAAATGGAGAAAGTACAGAAGTCAGATTTATGACTGCAAAAAGACTAGTGTTACTTTTTTGCACAAGTATTTATATACTTTTTTTATTCTGTCCTGCACTGATACAGTAGTTGCAGCTGAGAACCCTTCTCCAAAACTTTAAGACTGACTATAAGAAAGGCAATTTGTATGTTGAAGCTATGATTAAAGAAAACAGACTATTTGCAACTTTACACGCATGTTTTGAAATAATATGAAACAGAAAATTTTTTCTTAAACTATTTCAGACTGAAGAGTGCAAGACAATTAACTCCAAACTTTTTAAGCATAGTATTTAATGAGAAATCTAATGTAAACCAGTACAGAAATCAAGACTACCAGTTCTGTTCATGTTGGTCTTACAAAAAAGAATAATGTCTCTTTATCTCAATGTGAATTGTAAGAGATGGGTATGAATCACACCAGGCTGATCTTTTCCAGAATTTATCTAGTTCCCTATTTCCAGCGAAGAATTGCCCATGGGCAACACTGTAATACTAGGAGCCTTTACAGCATCAGACTAAAATCACCCATCTCAGGGGCTACAAGTCATCCTTTGGAAGTGCATATCACATTCCTTGTCTACACAAAAAACTGAAGCTCTTTGTAACCTAGTATAACCTACATAAATGGTGAGAGCAGCCCTCCTGTTACCAAAGCAATAGAACAATTTCTGCTAAAGCCCATGCTATTTATTAGTCATATTACCAAAAGTACTAAATAGTTTAGAGCTGGACACATAAAAGGTTTGACACACCTAACGATCTCGTACTTCAGATATTCTGAACCTGCACATTGCTGTTGCTTCCACTGTACAGACATATAAATTTCCCAAAAGCCCCATTTTCCACCAGTAGGGGTTCCCTAGCTGACTAAGTCCTCTGAGGAACATGTTGTCACCCATGACATGACTGCATTAAAGTACAAGATACTTCAGCCTTAACAAGACTCAAAACTCCTATTTATTTTTTTTGTTGTTGTTATTGTAGAAATGAGGCTTGTTTGTTGTTTTCCTTCTGCTTCAAGACTTGTTTTGGTGGGCAAAGGAAAAAGACAATGTCACACAGTGAGCTAAGCAGTTCAATCAATTCAAACACTGCTCCAACTATAGGACTCGGCTCTCTTCTGCTTGATTTGGACTGATGGCCACACTACTCTGTTTTCTCAAAGCTGTTCCATATTGTGTTAAAAGAAACAAACAAAACTGAACACTGTAACAGGGGCATTGCTTTGATTCTTTAGATCTCCGGGCTGTGCTCTTATTCAAATTCTTTTCCTCTGTGAGCCAGTGAATATATACATTTTACTCTGCAAAGTGGAACAGCTTCAACAGATAAGCATAAGAGATGGGAAGCTCAGACAATGAAAGCATAAATTGCACGGATTATAAAATACTGATTTTTGCAATGCTTATAAATGAACTACACTTGGAGATTTTCAAAGGAGAAAGGTATTACTATTCTATAACTATCCTTCAGCTAACAAGCATGCCTTACTCAAAACTTTTTTATACTATTTATTGAATTGAAGACTGAACATAGAAAAGAGCAGGACAAGTGGAGTTTGCCAAAATTGAAGGTGATCAGTATAAAAAGATAACTTCAGATTTTTTGGGTGAAAAAAAAAAGACATCGTTCTCAAGCATTCTGGCACCCAGTGGAAAACATAACCCTAATCTAACCCTGCATGTTCCCTGTGGAAGAGTGTTAAAAATGGCTTGCTGAGTTGACTCCTAACTCATCAGCATCTCTTCAGAAATAGCCCAAATAAAACCAGATTTTTGAGATCATCCTGATAATTTATCTTTTAAATTTAATTGAAAAAAATTCAACAGATCAAATGCCAAATTTCACCCTCACCTATTTCACTGAGTTATTGTTAAAAAATGGAAATTGAAGTAATTTGCTTCTGGTCATATACTTCCATGAATACAGATCCTTATATATACTATTTAATAAAGCAAGTCTTAATAGAGCAACTTCTTCACCAGTACTCACAGCACTGTTGATATTGTACCATGACCCTATGTAATTATAAATTGGAATGGCCACCTAATCAATGACATCAAAATGAGAAAGATTTCTAGGTTCTTTACAATACATAAAAGCAGATACCTAAGATTTTGCTGGATTTTTAATACTATCAGCAGTAAAGAATAAAATTTCCTAACCATAGGTGTAAATTAAATTTCTTTTAAGGCAGCAAAGCAGTACACAAATCAGAGCCTCTTATTGTATATTCAGATGAGCTCAACTGGGAAAACTTCCTTTTTAAATGTTTAAACTTAAAGAAATCTAAAAACCAAATTACCTCTGAAAGCTTGTAGTGCTTGTAGAAGAACAGATTAATATATCTCAGAATGAATACATTAGCAATGAAGTTGCAGAATGCTTGCATCAGGTTTTCTTGCAACATTTCATGGTATATTAAATAATTGGTTCCACAGAGCAAAGCAGAAATGTAGAAATATATTTCCAGAAAGCTAGAAATAATGCACATAAGCCTGTATTACATGTGCGCTGCTGTGCATTTTAGAAGTTCAATGAAGTTCAACAGATTCTGGAATCACCACCCACTAAACACTCACTGCACCTCAAATACTTTAACTGGAAATAAAATGGAAATCAAAGGTATGAGGTGAAAAACACAACTCACAAAACCCCAAGAGCAACCTATGTGGTAAGAGTCCTCACAAGACTTACAACAGTTGAACACGGAATCCAGCATGGGTTTCTGTTTCACAGGACATTGACTGAAGCATCTGTGAAGCACAGTGGGGAGGAAAATGGCAGTGGAAGACATACAAACAGAATTCTGCCCCAGAACAACTTACGCACACAGAAACGCTGCATGTGTTTCATTCATTTATAATAACCTAAGTAACTATTGTTTAATAACTTCACTGGTTAGTTATTGCTCCACTGGATTTACTGAATCCCGAAGAAGTCTGCCACACTCGAGAGAAGTAAATACAGCTCAAATAGCAATCTTTCCTCTTACCATTCAAAGAGGGATGAGGAAGGACCTGTATTGTTCCTAAGTGTGAGTGCTAGCTAGCACTACCTTGAAACAGGTCAAGATTATATCTGAGCAAATCTAGTGGATGTTTGGTCATTTCTACACACAAACTGTGCATTGAAACTTATATTAATTCTGGACATACATTGATTAACTTGATTAGCATACTGTTGAGACTTGGTAATAAAAGGGAAACATGAGGAAATAAAACAAACACACACTGGCACCAAAAAAAAAAAAAAAAAAAAAAAAAAATCAAACTCACTCAAGATCTAAAACAAACTCAAGAGCTAAACTGCACATAATGATATAAGGGAGCTCTGGAGGGAATAGCTGGGCAGCGGCCAAGGAAGACATGCAGAAGTACATTAAGTCATGAAGCCACAATGAGAAGACAGTGGAAAGGAACTGGAGGAAAAAGATTAGGCATTCACTTAAGAAAGAAAGAAAGAAGACGGACAGACAGACTTCTGGGCCACTGATTAAAGAATTAAGTAGGAACATTAGGGAGACAATTCAGGAAAAGAATTCCGTTTCTTCTTATTCACAGAATGGTTAGAGTTGGAAGGGACCTTAAAGATCATTGAATTCCAAAACACATTTATATTTCATTTATACGGAATTGAAAAGGTAAAATAAAATACTAGTATGTGGAAAAAGAAGGAACAATTACTCAAGTGTTTACCTGATCAGATTGTTGATTTAAATTTTCAGCTTGTAGGCTCTTGATATACCTATATCATTTTCATATATATGAAAAATACCTCTGTAATTGAACTCCATCTCCCTCTAGTGCCTGACTACTTCTTTCTCCTCCCCCACCCCCAACTCCATCTAATAAAATCCATTGTCTATTTAAATCCAAGTTATTACGTTGGAACCAAGACTGAATATCTGTAAACGGCAGGTACTGAGATGCATCTTTGCATACTGTTCCTTCCTTTATCTCCCTTGATGGAAGCTTTCTCTTTCTGCAGCTCCCAGAAGCGATGCCCTTTCCTGCTGTCTCGGGACACAAAGCTGTATGAGCAACAATGCAACTGAGCAGAGGATTTCAGCAGAAAAGCAGCACCCTGAAGAACATTTGCAGCAAGGGATAGTGGCAGATGTCATTTTTGAGGAATGATTTTTCTACTATGCTCATCTTTCAGCTGATAATATAGATCTCACCCACAGCCACCTTTGCTTTACACGCTTCTCTGTTTTGCCATTTCCCCCTCCTATTCTTTTGCCTTGCTTTACTTTCCATTTCTAACCACCCCAACCCCCCAATTAGCAATAAGTTATTTGTTTCCTCTATTTCTTTTTCTCAGGCAGTACTCCTGTTACTCCCAAACTCTCCCAGACTGTTTTGATTCTCTCTTGCTCCTTATCCGTGGGACAAGCCTGGGAGTTAACGTTTTCAAATGCTACCCCCACTACATACTTTACAAGCTTCAAATCCAACATAATTTAATAAATTCCAGGGCCAATAGCTGGTCAAACTCTATTTCCTTTATAGTTAGGACAGATACTTAGGACACTGACAGTCATTCACCATAGATAAAACAAGGCTTTGACAAATAGTTTCTGAGCATACTTGACTTGTTTTTCTAACCACATTTAGATCAGATGGACTACTGCCTTCAAAGGAGACTAATTACATGTCAATGTTATTTAACACAAAAAAGGCTGCAGATTTGGAGCTATAGGGTTTCAAGGAAACAGTAACTTTACAATTCAACTTCATGGTAAATTCAATGTTCCTTAAAAAGCATTGGAGTCTGCTTGATCCCAAACAATAGTAACAAAAGCATGCGCGTTCCTCCTCTCGAGCGTGTTGCTGCTCCGCCTGTAACCATTGCTGCTGGATGAGGGAACTGTTCATTCACCTTTCACACCCAGAAGGTTCTGGGGCTCTCTCCCTAGTGATCACAATCACTATTGCTTTTAGCACTGACTGTCTTTTACCTGATGACATCTTTTACCCAAAAGGTGAAAGGCACTGTATCTCATTATCACTTGCCTGAGCTATTTAGAGTCCAGCCTGAGAATGTAATAAAACTACAGTATTTAATTTGAATTTTTTACACACATACACACACACAGTGTCAGCCATTATTTTGGCTTCCCAACAAAAGATCCCCATTAATCATTTTGCCAGTATGAACTGTGTTGCTTAATTGCTCAGAAATCAAGTTACATTAACACTAGCATTAGCTATTGAAAATTGGCAGAAATACCATTAACAGATGAAGCATCATTTAAATTAAATGCTTCACTTGTTTTTTTTCCTATCAAAATTAATGCATAGGAAATGGGCATACCCAACTTCAAAAATAGTATTTCTTTTTGGTAAGAAAGAAGGTGAAAACAAATTTTCCACTGAATAAAACTCAATTACATATATTTTAGAAACGGAAATGAACACTTGACCTACCACTTTTCAAAATAAATGCATGCACTACTGAAAGAAATGATAAGGTGACATGTAAGTGGTTTCAAAGATGAATTTAGAAACCTAATTTTAGGCATCATTATTTGAAAATCTCTACTTGCATTTTCAATTATAGCATATATTATAAATGATACAATAGTTATAAAAATATTTTATTATAACCTTGCCAAATAACAGGTTCAAAATAAACAAAAGGAAGGGGGTTTTATTCTGCATAAATGGTCTCTTCAGAGAAAAGTCTTAAGTTTCTCAAAACTCATTACTCCTGAGACTTTTTCCTGCATGGAGAAAGTTAGTAACACTTTTTCTTCTACAGCTCTCTCCTCCTAGTTTATAAAATGTTGAGTTGTCCTGTGTAAGAGCCAAAGGCTAATCACCAGGAGGCAGGTATGTTTCTAACCAGGTTTTCAAAGGACCTAGACCCAATGAGCTTTAGAAATGAAAGCAGCAGTTAGTGGGTTTGGCTTTTTTTTTTTTTGAAACAAAAAAAAATGAACAAATGAAAATATAATCACACAGAGTAACTTGAGTAATACTAACACACTGTAATGAAGAATACTACAATTTAACATTTAAATCAAAATCAAATAAAGGTCAAATTAATGCATCAATAGATTAGCCTCAATGTTGGTTCACTTAAATACACAAGATAAAAGATTAATACTACAATTAATCAATCTTTGTAAACACTAAAGTTGACAATAAGCTAACCTACTTGGTTGGTTATAAACTCAGCTAAAGAATTTCATTTGTTTTGGTCATAACCCAGTTTAGGAGCTTATTAAATATCTTAAAACAGAAACCAAAGTCTAAGTCACAATGTCAAAAGCAGCTCCTCTCATGTAACTAAGTCTTTTCTCCCTGGCCCCACATTCTTCCTCCCCCAGAAGAAGCAAAAAAGATATTAAAAGGAGTCCCTAAAAAGCAAAAATGTTATAACCTTTGTGACTTCTAGTGGTAGGACATACCTTAATGAGAACTTTTATGATGCATACTACGTGGGAACTTTTTCTTATTTTCCCTGTATTCAAGTACTAGTGCTCATGTGCCTATGGCTATGGATCCATACACTAAAGCTGAGGACTAGAAAAAGGCTGACGCTCTCTTACTGCTTATACTTTAAAGGGAGTTAAATAAAATAGCTATGAAATGGAAACAGTACAAAACTTCTTCCTGCACCACCGACCCCTCACAGGCTTCTTTCCTGGGAGCACAAAGTACGGCTACAAAACATATTCTCCTGGCACAGAGCTTTCTGATCAAAGTTTTTTCCACAAGCAGGGACACAGGTCAAATACTCATGCAGAAAATTTCTTACTATCACAACTACTTCCACCTAAGGCAGCTGTGTTTTGAGAGATTATCAAGTTTACCAGTTTCCCTTAAGATTTTCACTACTCCAGAAGGCAACGAGGGAATTTTTCTGCTGTCAAAGTTTTACTTGCTCTCGATGCCAAGGGCTTCAGGGAAATCTGGTAAAATGTTACTCTGGAACCATGGAACTTGGTACAATCCAGTCTTCTCTAGGAAATATTTCTTAGTGTACGGATTAGCTGCTGTACTTCTGAGCTGTCTTCAGACAAAGTAGATTAGTGTCTCAGTTTTCTTACACTTCTATCTTTGGCAGAGACACATAGGAGGGTAGATAGTTCATGTGCTTGTTCAACTACTTGTTGAAAAAGCTATCAAAATGAAAAAAAAAATAAATGAAAAAAAGCTCTGTTCATTCTAAACTATAAGAATTAGGCCTCGTGTCACAGTATTTCAAAGACCAAATATTTAACATTGATATCAATCATGTTACATTATACTTGAGACATTCATAAGAGCAATCTTGTAGCAGTGGTCTATGTCGTAATAATGCTGCTACAGTTTGCAATTATGTTTCCAGTGCTTTATACTCTGGTAGAAAAATTCATAGCAGTAAGAAAATCCACCAACTAAGATAAATCCACCTAGGCCATAAATGCTTTAATTGTGGGCCATTATTGTTGGAAAAAAGTAATTTTGTTTCATAGTGTATTGCTCATCTGCAGACTATGTATTCAAGACTTTTTGGATTAAAGAGTCATCAATGAGATTATGAAAGGATTGACTTACTGCTTTGAAGGCATGACTGCATTCAGTTGTAGCAAAATGCATATGCATGGTACATAATGAGCCTTTTAGATATCCCCTAACCGTGTATTTATGTAATTTGAGCTATTTTGCTTTAAGTCACATCAAGTGAAGAAGAAAATACCAAATAATTAAAGCAGTACTCACTAGTGATATGAAGTTGGCAGCTGTGTGAATAGAAAAAACACCACTAGTTTCTTTTCTGTAGCACTAAAATACTGTTTGCAGTGTGTCTTGTTGATCTGTAGGTTTTATGTAAACAAAACCACCAACAATTGACTAATATTTGAATAATTATCTACCTTCCCACGTACCCAGAGAGGAAGTGAGGACTTCAGCATTAACTTTATAGAACTGCAAACTGATCACTGAGGCTCAGCCAAGCCAGAAGTATGATCCTGTGGCTTTGTCTGTCTTTATAAAAATTCATCAGGCACACCAGCGAGGAGGAAAAAAACCCACCCAAATACTGGAATTAATACCCAAAAGCACATACAGACCATGAAACAACTCTGTTTCATCTGTTATCTCTTACTGTGTTTATTACCTGAAGTATAACATTCTAACTCTCTAATTTTTTGTGGCTTCCAAGACAGCACTTCAAGGCTCACAAAACAGAACTGGATTCTGAAGCTTAGTCATTGAGGTCTTCTGTCCTAGCCCAACGTTCTCCCAACAGACGGGTGACTTTTGTTAAGTTAAGACCGGTAAGTTCCAAAAGACAAACACGGTATGAAAAATTTTACAGGAAGAAAAATAAAAACATGTGTTTCCATGTTCTTAATACACAATAGATGCTAAAACTGAAAAATGAAGTGTAGTCCACAGCCACATGTGGAAGACATAAGCAAAATTGTGGATGGATACAGGACAGCAAGGAGTGAAATGTAAGTGACTGGTCAAGTAGATCAAGGAGGCTAGATTTTTGGGGCATTTAGTCGGTTGAAAAATATTTGAACGTAAAAATAATGCAGTTATAACCACAGACCCCCTTCTTTCTAAAAGTTCTATACAGAAAGGCCTCCTGAAGCTATCCATATTTCACTGACTGCTCTATCAAAGCAACATCATGTATTTATAAAATACATATTTGTATTTTATAGAACACATTTTATAAAATGCAAATAAAATGGATTTAATTGAAATCTATGTTTCATCAGTTTGACGATGTGATCTGGATTTGAACTTTCTACAATACATGCCAAAGGACATTCAGACCATATGTTAACCTTCCAACAAGCTGGTTTCGTACATCTGCTGGCTTCTGCATGTCAAGTGCTCCAAATAATTTTACTTGGGTCTCTTCATCACACATAAAATTAAAATAAGCAAACAATTCAATGGGTGTGCGTAACAATGCCTGTTATCTATCCAAAGTTGCCAAATAGAAAGCTAGTACATTGCTTTTATTTTTCATTAAGCACATCTTCACTGCAAGGATTGGTTTACATATTATTTTCTAAATAAATATGCAGTGCCTAATTCCACATAATCATCTTGCAGTCAGTTTTTCATTTTCTAGGTATGATACGTTAGAGGGATACAGCCAAAAATGTCCATAAGTAAGTTAACATAGATTTTAGGATAGTATGTAAGAACATGTTAATGTTTCTGAAAAAGTGCGTATTGCAACTCCTGAGTCCCTAGGGAAGCAACAGTGTAAGATTCAGTGCAAGGGAGACTAGAGTGAGTGAACAGAAGCCACACCAAAGATGTTCTTTTCTGGAGTTCCATGGAAGAGAGCAGATTAGATGGGAAGGCTGGAGAGACAGAGGAACCACTGAGTTACCTTCCACAAATCAATACAAGAGATGACATAACTACTTCAAAGATCGGGACTCTAGCAGTAAGGCATCTGGCTGAGATTGGGCTCCAGCAAAGGATCAGTCTAGCTCTCCACTTTCTGCAGCAAACCTCTTTCCCACCCCTCAGGCAAACTGGCTGTGGGATCAGGACTGCATCTGGGCTGGGCTTATGCCAATGAGTAAATGCTGTTCTTTGAAGATACGCGATATCTGTAAGTAGTTAAATTTATGCTGTCACTGCTGTTTCTGACTAGCCTTTGCATTCCTTCTGATGTCTTAGTCTGAGCTGCTGTTGTGTAACTGAGTCCTGAGTTCAAGGCAGCCTTTGCAGGAGGCTAATATTTGACAGTTTAGGCTACACTGGTCAGTATGGAGTAGTAAAACCAGGGCTCTAGGGTTTGTATGTAGCCAAAGGTAAATGACTCGCTAGGATAGTAAGTTTCAGAAGACACAGGGCAAACCAATTAGCTTTCTAAAGCTACATAATGAAACAAATGAAGCAATCACTAAAACCAAACAAACAGATTTTTCATACCTGTGGTTTAGCACCCAAAACTGAACAAAAATCCATACTTCACAAGAAATTTTCCCCTTCTTAAAAAGGCACCACACCAGTTACCAGCTGTAACTCAAGAATGTCACTTATTCTCTCAACAATTACATCAGTTCTACCAGTCAACATAACTGGCTGTGCAACAACCTTAACATGGTGTTGTGGGAATATGGAGTTAGGAATTATAGGAATTCTTATCTTACAGGAGCTAGTCATGTACATAAGGAAAAGTCTTTAAGCCCTGTCATCTTAGGCATATAAGAACTGGAGGTAGTTGAAGTAATGAACAGATCAAAAGGTAGGACCTTGAATTAGTAATGATCCTGATTTATCTAGAAATAATGATTTATCTGATACAAAGGTATCAAGGTGCAGTTGTAAACATCCTACAGGTTGAGGGAGACAAACCAATCTCTCTTATGAAAAAAAGGATTGCGGACAAAAGCCACTACCCCAAACTTCAGTTTTCACATAAAAATGACTCAAATGATTTTCAGTCAGAATTGCTGTCCATCCTCTGTTCTTGCTAGAATGAAGAAACCTTTAAAAGCACTCTTAATGTTTTAGCACTGGGCCTCCTACAGGAGACTCTCACAAGAGCATTCCTTGAAAGGGAGAAGGGAAGGCTCAGAGGCAGCTGAAAGGAGGGTTAGGAGCAGTGTATTTTTAACAACAGAACAAGTATAAGAAGTGCTGGGGTAAGTGTGCAAAATCCAATTTTTCTTGGAAACTGTAGGGTACCAAATCCAATAAAAAAAAATTAGCAGCCCATTCGTGAAAATACATGTGTTTGTAAACAGCAGCAAACAAAAATAAGAATTAGATTTTTTTTTTTTTTTAGTGCCACAATTTGTCCCCAAATTTTGTCATGGTGCTGAGATGCCCTAGGTTTGAAGGCTAAAGAGATAAATCACATCACTACAATGCTTCCCTCTAGAGAGCACAGGCAGGATGTATGCCCATCAGATAATCTCAAAACACAGATCTTGGAATTAGCGGGAGATGTTACCATCATACATCAGAGCACACATGCTAAAAGAAACCAAGGCCTAGGCCCCGTAAACTAATAAAGCCCACTAATACAGGCTGTTGAAGGTACTGAAAGATGACTTAAAACCAACAGAAACTGAAAGCAAAATTCAGCAATTATACTCAACTGCCATGAGTTAAAAAAAGAACCTCTAGCTCAGCCAGCAACTGAAATGAAAGCATGTGTTTTCTGCACATCTAATGACCAAATGCTGCACATGAGAGGAGGCTTGGAAAGCACTGCCTTGCATCCAGGTGAAGCAAAAAATTCTGCACTCAACAGTTCTCGCATAGATGTTCTCAAAGCATGATGTACGTACAAACAAGAACTTGAAAGAGAATTTATGAAAACAACCACAGTGATGGTGGGATACCTCCAGGTTTAGCCCTAGGCTGACTGAAGGAGAATACATGCCTTTCCCTCTTGACTGCAATGCTACTGCAGAATTGCCATTATGGTCCCTCTACTGCTGAAATTAATTTAATCTGGACTTTAAAAGCTGGCATGAATGCTGTACCAATTTGATTCCTGTAAGAGAAGCAGAACCATGGGGTAGATAAAAAGCATCAGTTAGTGATATTTAAATATTCAATGCATAAATATTTAACTAGCATTTCTTCATCCTTCTAATTGAATACAGACTCAACTTAACTTAGAAAATCAGGAGAAATCAGAAAACCTGAAAATTCAGGTTCAAATTTCAAAACTCTCCAAGTTAAGTTCTATCTGGAGCCAATGATCTCGTCTGCAGGTCTCAGTGTGTAGCCCTTCTTTTGAAGAAAGTCTTCCTTCTTTCAGATAGCTACTACTACCAGCCTTTTCATCATAAAGCTTTCAGTGTAAGAGAGCAGATACAGCATGCTATATATACTTGGGAGAGAAGAAGGTATCACGCTATATAGCATTATTTTTCAAAGTCTGTTATCCTTTTATATATCATCATCAACACCAGTCTCTGGTCCTACAAGTAAACAGGGGAAAAATTAAATATAAACCACACTTCAAATCAGTGTGGTGGTATTTTCTGATGTAGGCGGAATATGTTCTGATGGGCAACGAATCACACATTTTCATGGAGGCTTGCTTCCCCACCAGGAAAAATATTTATTGGTGACTTTGAGTAATACCAATTTTGGTCTTTAGATCCTGGTCACATTAAGTATTATACTGATATCAATGGTTCAGTGATCATTTGTGTTGTAAACGCTCTTTAAAATTAAAGCATGCTGTTGGAACAAGTGGTTTATTAACTATTGCTTATTCAATTCTATAGAAAGACTGCTGCATTAAAATAATTATAGCATTCAAAAGCTTTTATCCAAACACTTTGCACATACAGTAAAAAGGCATAAACATTTTTGTCTTATTTCACATTTCAAGGATATTCCCAACATTTGTAATAACAGTAAACCAGGTGGAACAAATCTCTGAAGAGTATAAACCAGACTATCCAATCTTTTCTAATTACTTTCCAAAATCTTTATGTCTACTTCACATCTGCCTCCACCATACAGGCTGCATTTCCCCCCAAGTAAATCTTAAAACAGTTGTTGCATTCTCAGCCTAAAAAGAAATGTGACATCTGGCTCCAAAGTCAGCCAGATGGCAGTTGAGGCATTGAGATGGCATTGAGGACATGCAATTTCACTTTTCATTTGACCTGCTATAATCCCTGATGCTAACCCCAGTGATAGGGGATGTTCTGCTCTTCTGTGTTCTTTTGGTTATCCTCATTTGTGTCCCCTATGTGCCTGGAGAAAGCCAAGTTATATGTTGGTTCTCTGCTTCACACACTAGTCTATTGCTTAGAAGGCTAGATAAATTCTAATGTAGAAGAGTGATAGTTCAGAAATATAAAACCTATGAAAATAAGACCGGACCTTTCATCCCTTATATTCAGAGGATAAATGTTTCAAGAGAAACTAATTATACTCATTGAATAATATTTTGAGAAAAAATAGGACTACCTGTGACATTAAGACTACAGAATGATGTCTAGAAAAGTCATTGTCTATATACACCTATATGTCTACATATATTAATTCCAGCAAAGCTATCAATATGGCTTTAAAACAATATCAATATAAAACAATTATCAATATGGCTTTTCCGTCATCTCTTCTGCATCAAGATGGTCTGAAAATATTTTCTTTTGAACTTAATCTTTCCTAGACACAGCCCCAAACCAAAATATTTCTTCTGAGAATGTTTGAGATTTTACTCAGTTGGTTTTTAGACATCTGAGATGTTTAGATGCATTTTCCAATTTCATATATTCAGGGCATAATTTTATTGTCATTGCTGCTATTAAAAAGCTACTGTTTAAAACTTCAATTTGTGTAACCCACATGTAGAGTATCCTGCCTTTAAATTGAGAAAATAAGAGCTAGAAGATATTGAAAGAAGTACCATGCTGAACACGTGCAGTAAGTTTTGCTGAGACTGTTAGCCCAATAGCTTGACTTATGATGTCATGCATAAAACTGCACATTTTAAGTATTTACAACACAGCTTACTTATAAAAGCTGAAAAAACATCCCTGTTCTGAAGCACAACAGTGCTGGGTACATCCTTTTAATGGAGAGGAATCCTGTTTAGGTGGGTATAAAAAAAGACCAATGAATAGGAGAAATATTTTCTGATTTCACAACAGAAGCAGAAGCGGTTATTCTTTTTCAAAAAAGCTTATCAATGTGAAGGAAATTAATTTCCTGTTGGGGCAGACTGAACTACTTTACCTGATAGGCTCAAATCAGAGCAGAAATCACCAAGATTCCCCTCAATCTTCTCCTTCTCTCATTGAAATCAGTATGAAATCAGCACGTGACAGAAGGGTCAGACTTCGAAAAAGCACTTTTATGATGCAACTTGGCCAAATCCAGCTGTTGTGACTACTGAGTGCAGAAATAAAAACTGAACAATTTAAGAAAACGAATGGGTGGAATTTCTAAACGTCTTGCACTGCAGTAATTGCATTAATTGTAAAAGAATTACAATTACAGACAGCAGATATGCTGGGAATTGTGGCCATGAGTTAGGTCAAAATAATTTAAACAGCAGTAAAGAACACTTGTGGTATTTTATACCACTGCAGGGAATCATAACCTATATGGCTACTGCAAGAGTTAAACAGTTATATTTTGCAAGGGAGAGGTACTTATATTTTTATTGTGATGAATGCCAAAGTTGGGAAAAAGGAAAAAAAACCAAGGCAAGAATAAAAGAAAAGTAAAGGAAGGACTAACAGCTAGTGGAATTTTGTATCAAAAGTCTGTCCAAGCAAAATGTGCATGCCCTGACATTGCCAAACCTATAGTCAGGAAATCAGAAGGGCACCTGCACATAGTGAGTCAGATGGAGACCACTACAGCATGAAAGGAGAACTTATTCTGGTAAAGTTTGTGATTCATTAGCTGTACTTGAGAGTTAGAAAATAAAAGGAAGAGAAGACCTTGATTTCTTGAGCTTCAACATTGTGTATGTAAAAACCTGGTTTTAAGCTCTGTTGAAACTGAAAGAAGAGCAAGATCCAAACATAAAGTAACATTTTAGGAGAAAAAAAATTGCTAATGTGAGAATGCTAAATGAGAATTAAATATTACGAAGCAAAAGGGTTCCTAGACAAGCTACTAAGGGTTCTTTAGTATAGGGGGAGAAAAAAAAAAAAAGTGGAGAATAATTCATAAAAATCCAATAACAATTAAAAAAAAAAAGCAATGAGGAGATCAAAAGGTGTACCAAAAAAATCAGAAGACAGCATAACAGTAGACTCAAATGTAGCACTGTCACCACAGCTCAAAAGCTCCTATCACAGGTACTCAGCCAAAGGTGACATTCTGGGTAGAAGAAAAGCAAGGAACTGCAGAAAGAATATTGTTAGAAACTATGTAAGGGTAAGAAACAGATGAATGATACCGACTGAGCAGGTAAAAGAGAACCATCACCATTACAGCCTAAAGCAGCACATGCTGCTAGAAGAATGGAAAAGTTTAAAGAACAGAATGATGCCCCAGCAAAGGTTCTTGAACAGTGGCAGTAGAAAAGTTGCTTTCTATACTCGTGAAACTATGCGAAACTGGAGGTCAGCCAGATTCTTGGAAAAGATCAATGTACATTCCAGAACCTAAGAAAGAGTACTAGAAGAAACATACAACGGCAAATCAATCTCACTGATATTGCATGGAAGCAAGGTCATTAGTCTGGAAAAGATTCAAAGATTAAAAAAACAACTCAGAATATCAATGTGAATTGGTATGACATACTCTTGGTAGATGTACAAGGGACAAACCTCAAGAGCATAATCGGTCATGTTCAAATATTTTAGTAATCATCTCTCTTGTTTGTTAACTTCACTAAAGCACTTTACTCTGTGGGAAATGATCAGTTATAGCTGATGATGCTTGAAATGGGTTTTCTATCACATTTAGATGAGCTATTGTGTAAAACTTACCACAATCATAAATTAGTTGTAGAAGTGAAAATAATATGAGTGGGTCTCAAATAATAAAGGTGTACATGAAAAGGTGAGTTTATCATCCTATCCAGCATTCTAGCAGCGACAGCACAGAGGAAAGCATTAAAGAATCTGAAGGGAAGTCTGTGACTTTGGGTATGCAGACTGTATAACACTGATTTCCATCTGGTCCGAGAATCCACAGAATGTGTCAACTTGGTATATATACTAGGAATGTAGATTCTCAGTTAATATCTTAAAGACGAGATCATTCTATGGTTCTAATGAACAAGAAAGAACTTCTGTGTGTTGAAGAGCTTTTATATCTAGGCTCAAGTAATTCCCATGAAAGTAATACTTGAAGGAAATTATTAAGTACTAGAGAACCAAAAAAGACAAATACATCAATGATGTGGAAAAAAATAGGGGTCAGCATGAAAAACAGAAAACCATGCTTTTTGAAGACAATAGCTTGCTATAAAGCACCATATACCTATGAGAGTTGGAGGTTGAGAAAAAGCGGTGCTTCAGAGATTGCATTTTGAATGCTGCTTGAAATAGCAGAGAGACAGACTTGGGGGTGGGAGGAGGTAGTAATCTCAGATCAAATACAATCACCCTAGATTTCAGAGCTGCTGTAACTACACTTTCAGCAACAATCTTATAACTGGATGTTAAAAAAGAGTGGTATGACAAAAGACCCTGTCAATATGACTAACAGGGAAATTACAGAAGTCAGTGATCAGGAGGGAAAAAAGCAACAGACCAAAGAAGATAACAATTGAAGAATATAGTGAAAAAAGGAAGAGGAGAGGAAGACCAAGAAGAACACGGATAAAAGAGGCTGCTGGACTGAACTGCAAATCAAGCAAACAAGAAGACTAGAAAAAGGAAATAAACATGGAAACAACTGGTTGAACATTTAAAGTTCAGTTAAATAATATAAAGTTTCATTCTTTCCAGTGACAGTACTGGACAGCCATTCTGTCTCACACGTAAAGCTGAACATATCAATGTAGCAAAACAAGCACTTTCCACATGAATATTTTTATATAATCAAATAAAAAGCTACTCTGTTCTGTGGGTTCGAAAGAAAACCTGTGCATTGCAATTTTCTTGGTTGGTTTCTTCTAGAAAGACTTGTACTCTGACATGGTTAAACACGCAAGCCTCTTTAACTTTGCTGTCTTACATATTTATATTCATTAATGCATGTATAAATTATATATTCATCCATATATATTTAAAATTTATACATAGAATATATACATGCATTTATGACTTCTCCGTTTCCGCAACTTAGAAGGAAGTCCTACCCGCTGAAGTCCTAAATAACATTTAATTCAATTAAATCAATAGTGTTTTATAGTGATCATGAGTGGGTCCAAAGCAGTTCACATTTCCTCCATTACAATTGTTACTTCCAAGGTTGCTTTTCCTTCATTACGTTTACCTGTATCAGAACTGTGTCAGGTATTTGGAGCAAGCACAGTCCCAATTGTACCATGGACATATTGAAAGAATTCTTGTTAACGTTTACGGACAACCTTCTATTAGAGTACTAACTTGGCTGTGTTTTAGCCATTCTTTGCACTTAGCATGGCTATTCAATTTATTTATAACTGGGGAAGTAAGTTCTAACCTCATTTCCATCAGTATCTGGAACAGCTCCAATGAAGCAAAATTAGTTGCCCTTTTTTATATACCAGTGTAACACAGCAGAAAGTATGCCAGGAATTTACCCATAAAATATGGCAAAGTTAGTGACCTCTCTTGGCATTACAGTTTCTTATGAATTATAGTATCTATATCATGAAAACATTTTTTCGCATACCTTCAATATCATGTTTGAATGGAACCATATGAAAAGAGCACATATAGGAAGAGTCTCAATCTAAGCTATAAGGCACTAATAACACATGCTATCACAATCATAGGTCTCGAGGTCAGAAGAAAAAAAAAAAGTTTATTGATTCTTAACAATCTATTAAAACAGCCATTTTGTTAGTTCTGCATTCAGGAACGTATTTAAGAAATTTCCTAGATTCAAGTTTGCTAATAGCCTCATTAAATTCTGTGGGTCTCCTCTCATACTAGTCATTTTAAACATATTCTTGATTTGGGACCAGAGACAAGTAGACAAGTGAAGAAGTTAGCACAGAGAAGGTTATGAAACTGCAACACTTTTTAAGAATGCTTTTATCATCTGTTGAATGCAAGACATTCAACAACATGAGCAAATCATGGACGGGGAGTGAAGCTCTAGTGGGTCCTGATTACATTCTAGCCAGTACAGCTGTACCAAAGTAATAACACAGAAAATACCTAAAAAAAAAGAAGTAAACAGGCAAAGAGATTTTACACTACAAGCAATTTATGTGCAATATGCATGTGCAACTTTCTCCCTCAACCAGGAATTGATGCAATCTGCCAATTATTTCAGATGAACGCCACATTCCTTAACTATCCTGCAGCAACAATCTAAGAAACTAATCTGATAAGAAAGCAGACAATAAAAAGAGCTTCTTCATCCCCTAAAATTAAAATGAGCAATGTGACAAGGCAGGTGTGAAACAAAAGAGCAAACACCAGAAGAATAAAAAAAAAAAGTTTTATAAATGAAAAAGCAACAAAACTGAGTAAAGAGAGAAGGATTTTATTACATTTTTTGAATGAATGAGGGAAAAATGTGTGATAGCAACCCTATGAACTGTTTGTATTTTTTACCTATTGCTCTAAAATAAATTTGCCTTCACCCCTCTTACTGAAACATCCCTGCTTCTGAACATTCAGAAATTTTACATATCAAAGAAAATTTATTCTAATGAGAATCTTATCTTCATAAATATGTATTTCCATATAACAATCCCCCAAGAATACAGTAGACATGATATGTCTTCTAAGTGGCAGTTGCTAGAATTAAAATAAAAATGCCAACTAAGAGCAATCAAAAATATCAAGAGATAGTTTGGGATGCGTAGTTTGTCAACACATTCATGCCATAGGTGGGAACAAGCAGAACAAGCTAGAGACATTCTAGTCCCAGCAGTGTTTGAACAGTGCGCGTATCTTATATCGTAAGTGCACTCTCAGATGAGTGGAGCTCAATCCCAGACCCCGAATTATATCCTGGTAGAATTCCAAGGCAAAACAAAAGACACCAGGACTGAAAAAATACATGTAGGGATAGGAATTCTCAAAAAATGCCAGGGTAAGTCAAAGTAACCTATCTCTTTTCACAGTGATTGTTCACATGCACATCTGGGTGATTGGTACCAGTATAAACCTAATCTGTGTAGATTACAAACACGAAGACTTTCTAGAACAGTAACTGAAAAGTCATCTTTCAGAGAGCTGTATGAGGCCTGGTAGTTTCCACACAGCATACTACTTAGCAAAGTTGTGTTCAAAGTTTCAGACAAGTCTTGAGAACAAAGACATTAATCAGAGATGCTCTAAGATTGTCTTCATTCTCCTGAAGAATATTCACATCATGGTTGCACCTCAACCTTTGCAGGAAAGGCTTAATATAGTCCTCCTATTCAGTGCACCAGCCTCGGAGTCTAGTTACCTTAATGGCCTTTTTTGCCATGGAAACAAAGAGGTTAAGCCTCTCCCAAAATGGCTTTATCCTATAGAGATGGAAACAGAAAGCACCACCAAACATACAATGTGAACTGATTTTTTTGAAACTCAGCATGAAGTTTAGGGATACAGTGAGCTGAAGAGTTTTTTGACTTAAATTTGAGTGATAGTTTGAGAAATGAACCCGTAATACTAGAAAATGAACAGGTAAAGAGGTGAATTGTTATGACTTGAATCTTTAGATCATCTAGCAGAGTCATCAGCCACCAAAGAAGCCACCTTCATCTCACCATAGAGGAAGGGGACCATGAGACTCAAAGACTTTCTCATGAGAGATGTCAGCACCAAGCTGCAAGTCCATTAGGGCTGGAATGCTTCACCCAACTCTGAAAGAGCTGCAGCTGTTAAGAAAACAGCAAAGAAAACCAGCAAACACGTCTTCCCGTAACACAAGCAGAAGTTGCATCTCCTCTTATTGACTTATCAGACATCAGCAAAAATCCAAGTGTTAACCAAATAAATGTGCTCGCTTCTGCCTGGGGCAGTTCAGTATTTCTGATGACCTGGACTTTCAATTTACTTTCAGCAGTTGTTTAAAACATCTCCACAAAATCATCTATTCTATGGCTGTATTTGGATTGAGTCAAGTTCTTCAGTATTTTCCTTGACTCCTCAATGTCAAGCTAGCCTTAGTCATATCACATATATTGTCCATCTGGTAAAGGATTTGGGCATACAAATATGGCTTAACTATTATTTAGGTGCTTAAATCCAAAATGTAAATCCCTAGAACACTTGCCCAGCTACCACTGACAGTGTTGCTGCCTAGAATTCTTATAGGTTTGCATTGGTACAAGCCCTCCAGGTACCAGAATCCCACATTCTGGAACAGTGGGCCTGGAATGAGTCAACGCACTCTTTTTTTTCCCCTCCCCTCTTAAGTTTTTTCAGCCGATTGTATTTTGCAAAGTCAGAATGAATCCCATGCAAATCCATCTCTACACACACAGGCATTTTTTGACAGTGTAAACAACAATAACAACATGATCAAAGCTTAATTCCCAAAGGCTGGACTTCTCTTACTCAGATGATTTTTTAGTTACTACAAAAATCTTTTCCCCAGGGGTTTATGATTTTGAACAGAAAGGCTGAGAGAGCTGGGACTCTTTAGCCTGGAGAAGAGAAGGCTGAGGGGAGACCTTATCAATGCTTAGAAGTATCTGAAGGGTGGGTTGAAGGAGGAGGGAACCAGACTCTTTTCAGTGGTTGCCAGTGAGAGGACGAGGGGCAACAGGCACAAGCTGGAACATAGGAGGTTCCACTCAAATATGAGAAGAAACTTCTTTCTGGTGAGGGTGCCAGAGCCCTGGAACAGGCTGCCCAGGGAGGCTGTGGAGTCCCCTTCTCTGGAGATTTTCAAGACCCGCCTGGATGCAGTCCTGAGTAACATGCTCTGACGTGCTCTGGGCAATCCTGCTTTGGCAGGGGAGTTGGACTAGATGATCTTTATGGTCCCTTCCAACTCTAAAAAATTCAGTGAAATTCAGTGAAACATCTAGGGATAGCAGACAGATATTATTCTTGTACTCTGGATCCTGTGGCTCTTTGAGCCTGAATGTAAGGTACGCATCGGATGAATCCATATGTTCCTCCTGCTTTCCACAGGAACCAAAAGTAGGAGAATATTTTCTCCTCAGTGAAGAAAACGACCTGCGCCCATCTACTTATTTACTGACTGCAGTCATTAATGAGAAGTGATCCTTTCTCTTCCTATGGCTAGATATCCAGACATTCCCATAAACCTTGCTCTCATTCAACCAGATGTGCAAAGGTGTCTCTACGAGGCATGGGAGCTTATGTAAATAATCCACCTGTCACAGTTTTTTCCCAAAGTTAAATTTGCTTCTTCAAACAAAAGCAGAATCTAAGCCCTAGCTTCTCAGGATTGTTAGGCCAACAAACAACTAGACTTTATAGGACTTCAAGCCCTTCAGCATCTTGTATCTACAATGTTCAGGGATAGTAAACTAGAGCGGATGGAAAGCACCTATGTTTTCTCCTTCATAGCATTAATTTTAAAATAAAAATAGGTACACAAAAAAATCTTTTTTTTTTTTTTTTTTTTTTTCTGGAGCCTAAGAAACCTTATCCCTATAGGCTCGCTTGGAATATTTATCTGGAAAATCTATTATTTTCAATCAAAACCATTTTAGGTAAGCATTAACTACATTCACGTACAAGCTGCTCAGCACTGAAAGTAAAGCTTTGTAGTTATCTTGGGAGCCAAAACCTCCTAGATCTGACACAGAATTAATGTGCAACTTTGTGTGAGCTGTTTAACCTCCATGTCCTCTGGTTCAGAACTTTAAAATAGGGCTAATGTCAAATCTCAGATGTGTTGGGAGAAGGACTTCATTAACCTTTACATAAAGCACTCCAATATCCTGTATACAGAACAAGCTAAATTCTTGAATATTTATACAGCCGCCACTGTAAAAGCAGGAAATGCACGTTAAGACAAAGCCCCTGACATGAATGCTTACCCTCTAAAATAAATATGTAACAGGAAAGCGAGCATTCTACCAACGCCTTCTGGCTTCTAAAGCTAGTTTTTAATAAGACACCAACCAAAACAAGGTGACTCTTGAAACATAGAAAACTCAGATCTGTTGGGTATCGCAACACCTGTGAATAACTTGCTAGTCCCATAAATTATTTTGCTTTCTTAAAAAAAGGGGAGAGGGAAGGAAATAAAGCAATGAAAGCAACACCTAAACAAAACTGCACAACCAGATTCTAATTTCCACTTAACTGTGTAAAGATGCTGTAAATTCTGTAACTGCTGACAAAATATTCCAAGTTCACACTGTTTGACAGAAATTCAGTATGTATTTTAGCAGGTCACTTGAGTGGGTGAGGCCGCAAGATGCCAACAAATCATGGGTAGAAAATAGGCCAGACCAGAACACATCTGTTTAAAAAAACATCACAGCGAGTTCCCTCCTCCTTCTTGGGCAGGTATTTCAAGCTCTGGGGCCCCTAAAGGACTTGCTTTTATACTAAATCTTACATAAGCTGAGCTACAGAAGTGACCAAAACTTCTCTGACAGTACAAGCCGCAAACTGAAAATAAAGTTTTGACATCAGAAACACCGTATCAAAATCACCATTGAGTTATCTTAGTATATGTCCGTTGACTATGTAACTCAGGAAGCCAAAGAAAGGAATATGCCATTCCCTTCGTAGTACTTCAAGGAAATGAGCCATCACTGTGTCAATGATTTAGATTACCCCACAGCCCCCAGTGCCAGCACAGACCACCGCTGGTCACATGCTACAACACTAGCACAGTAAAGTGCTTTCACAGCCCTTTGGAGTGACCCTTCCCTCATTAGAACCCTTCATTATTTGAGACATTTATAACTAACTTTGTTTGACCTGTTATTCTGGTGATTTTATTTTTCAGATTGCTTTCTGACAGATGAGATATGCATAAACCTGAGCTGCTTATCATATAATTAATCCATTTTTCTAATTATAAGACAGTTGTTAATGATTTGTTTGATCTAGTTGCCTATTTCCACTCCTTAGTGTATTTGGGAGCTTTGATTTAAAGAGGGATTCAGACCAAATACAGGATGCAAATCCTTCAGCGTTTCTTTTATCATTTAGAGTCAAAACTTCGAGCCACCTCCATGCAAAATAACTAATGGCATTGAACTTCTGGCGCAATTTTATAAAACACAAGTAAGGCAAGAGCATACTAGCCAGTCCCTCAAATACAGAACAGAAAACTGCTTTTTAGACTGCTTCAGGCAAAGCTCTCATCTATGTCAGTAGCTATCAGTAATATGGAGTGTCCCAGAGACTGTGCTGATGGTGTGGAAAAAGCTTTGAATGTCAGAGATGTGTCTGTGTAATGAGCAGTTCTTTAACAATGCACATCAGTAGAAGATACTGTTCCTACCCAAGTTTACAATACCTGTTAAGCTTCAATGATAGTGAATTCACCAGTTTTACAGAGTAACACATCCCTTAACTGAAAATAGAGACTGACAAAAAACATTTCAAAATGCCTTAATAAAGCTTGACATTCTATTTCCATTTGAAATGTTCTCCTGTATAATTAATTCCCCAATAAAGAATCGATCAGATCAGAAGAGATTGGTCTGAAAATAAGTTTTACATGCTCACTAGCAGCCTCGCAAATACATATATAAGCTATTTCCTCTTACTCATATATATCATACAAATGGTTTCAAATCATAACTTATTCAGAAAAAAATTCCCTATCCACAGCAGAATCACCTCTCTCGCCCTGCTGGCCACACTTCTTTTTATGCAACCCAGGATGCGGTTGGCTTTCTGGGCCGTGAGCACATGTTGCCAGCTCATGTCCAGCTTTTCATCCACCAGTACCCCCAAGTCCTTCTAAGCTGGGCTGCTCTCAATCCCTTTATCACCCAGCCTGTACTGATACCTGAAACACTGGCACAGGTTGCCCAGAGAGGTGGCAGACGCCCCATCCCTGGAAATATTCAAGGTCAGATTGGATGGGGCTCTGAGCAACCTGATCTAGTTGAAGATGTCCTGGCTCATTGCAGGGGAGGCTGGACCAGATGACCTTTAAAGGTTCCTTCCAACCTAAACCATTCTATGATTAACAGCTAGCCTTATACTTGTCAAGGGGAGACTATTCATTGCCTCCCATTTGTAACTCCAGTGGCTTCTTTGTTATTAAGCACTTTAGCAATAAAATATGCAGGCATCTTCTTCCTCTACAGTAAGCAGTTTGAAGAGAAATGCAACCCTTCCCCAGTATATGCGTATAAGGACTAAATACTCTTTAATGTATGTTGGTGATCTACTGGGGAAAAACAGTAAATGAAACTTTCTAGTAGTCCTGCCAAGTACAAAAGAAAGTAAGAAAGAACTGTGATATGGCACACCGTGACAAATGGTGTACTGTTAATATTTCAGATGATTGCTCTGTTTCACCCTAACTACTGAAGTAGCTGTAGACAACTTTTATGTTATCTTGAAGAATAAAATATATCTGAAAATCTAGCATACCTGTACTAGTAAACAGTATTTTAGAAATTCTAGCTTAAAATAGAACTAAGCTTTCTCAACATAGTGTTTTCCATCCAACTTTCTAGAACTATCTGTGAAGGCAAGAAACAAATGTTTCTTTAAAAAAAAATTTGTAAGCCAATAATCTTTTCCTCTACAAGACCCACACACACATTATTACCAAGTCACAAAATGACTGTACCGCTGTCTCTTAAATTTAGACAAACCAGTAAAACCTTTCATGTATCTTTTACAGATGGTGACAGAGGCTGAGCATATCATAAATAAAATTACAAAGCACTTTATTTGTGGCAAAAAATCTTGATTTAATCCCATAATAGCAATTGAGGCTACAAAAAAAAATTGTATAAAATAAACTTACCGATTCTAAGCCGTTAAGACTTTAACCTCCCGCTTCACCCCCCCAGTTATTGCTGGGACAAGTCTTTTTCTTAGCTCTAATGGGTCAATTCTCAGCTCTCATTTTCTAGTTTTATTTTTATTGAGGAAAATATGAAAACGTGTCTGTGCTGCATTTTTTCAATGATGCCTCCTCAAGTAGCCTTTCTCCTTACTAATCTTACTTGGTTTCAATACAGTAAAACGCTGCCTCTCCTGATCGCTTCTCTCTCCCTCTTTCTCAGTGCCAGCATTATTAATTATGAGCCAGGGAAACTTTAGTAGCTGTCATATGCAACAAAGCCATATAAACTATGATAAATTCCTTTCTCCGAAAGTGCTTGCTTTACCTTATCTGGCTGATATAACTAAATCCTGACAGAAATAAGGAGTTATTGTGGAACATGCATTTCTTTTTGAAGTGTAAGAGTCATTTTTATTGAGCTAACCTGTATGAAAATTACTTTGAAGTGTATTGTGTCCATAATACAGTCTAATATAGCTCCGCTTAGCCTTTGAGCTCTACATTAAGTGGCAGTTCTAGAAACATAAAAATTTCAAACTACCTATACCTAAAATATTGAAAATACAAAGAAAATACTAGAAAACTTGAAGTTTGACAAGACACAGTGTCTGTATATATACACACACAGAACAGTAGTTTTTATGACAGAAATAGTTACTTGAAAGTAATGACACACTTTTGATTGTATCACCTGAATACAACTTTGTGACTTAACTATTTCAAATCCACATACCTTGCAAAATCTAATTACTAATCCATTAATCTGTTTTCATAGTTTTACCCTTTCTTCTGAGTCTCTCAGATGTCCATCTGCAAGCCTAGGCCTTGCATGTGTGAGAAGAAAAGCAGGTCATATGTGTTGGACACATAGGCATAAGCACACACTAGAACATGAGGTGATATTTAGTACTGCTGTACGTCACACAACTTTCTGGCTCCAGCCCCCCTGCTCTTCCACAGACTTGCATTTTGGTGCAGTGGCAAATGTCTGTAACAAAGGGGTTTTGTGCCAGCAGAAACCCCTGATAGTGGCATAGTTCTAGTGATCAAAGTGGTATTCAAAAAAGTTCCAATCTTTCCCCACCAATGTGGCTTTCAGGGAGCAAATGCAAGACAGTTTAAGGGCAGTATTTTCTGCAGACAGAGCTGTACAGAAGTGACTGGTGCTGCACTAACATTAGAAGCACTTATAGGGCAGACTCTATCAAGAGGTAAGATTAATAGCCCCACCTGGAGGGGACAGAAGAAACCACATGCAGGTAACTATGGCCAGATTCACTTAGTTCACGTGTCTTGTGTAGACACACAATGTCTCAAACTCCCTGTTGTAGGGTACTTCTGCTCAGTGCAGCAGAAATGAGAGATCTGCATGTTCCGACTCACAATGAGATGGCAGGGTTGTTGCCAAGTGGCAACAAATACTAAAGCTAAAACAATATTTTAAGTTTTTGCTAGCCCCGTTAGGTCAGGTGTGTAATGAGGCATATATGCCTGCCATAGCAGTATCAGCAAAAATCCATACTGTAAACAATTATGATGACAAAGCTGTTTCTACTGCTCTAACTTGTTTATCTTTGATCAGGAATAATCCTACACCTGTAAAGGTGCACTTCCCACATTATCTCACTGGAACTTTCAAACACACCCTCATAGAAATTCAAAAAAACTTTGGGCTACTCCACGTTCTTCTGCCCCTCTGTTTATATTGTTTTATTTCTGGTTCTCTTACCTTCTTTTCCATAGGCTTACACCTGCTCTTCCAGGTCCCCGTCCAGAATACCTGCATTTGCAACAGGGGTTGCTCCTTCCTTTTCCTTCCTGCGAGTGACTTCAGCTACAGGCAGTCCAAGCAGCAGTTTGAAGCACTGTGCTCATGCCTCTCCATCCTGTTCCTGTAGATACTGGCCTTTCAAAGGCAGAGCCTACTTCTGTGAGTTCCCTGGTCCTCTTCCTGGTCTCTGTGCCAAGCACGCTTTGTTTGTTCTTTGTTTCTATCACAATTTCTCTAAAAGTTCTCCAGGACAGCCTCTCGTCTGCTGCTGGCTGAGCGGTGCATGTTACACAGCTGGTTCCTGCTTCCTACTCAGGCACAGGTGGAAGAGGTGATGAGGCCACATTAGGCTTTGGGGGAGGGAGGCTGAGTGTCCTTTCACAGCTATCTCAGGATTGGCTGCTACCAATCTCAGGTGTTGCAGGTTTTGCAATAAGCAGAAGAATAACTGATATCACAAATACTGCTATATAGCCATTTGCCTTCAAAAAGTCAGTACTGCAATAAATAACAATGTTGGCTTGTTTTTGTTTTGTTTCAATATTCATTTCTAACATTCAGTAACTTGATAAGAAATAACTGAGAAGGCACTATTTGTGTCTGCAGATGAAGTGGAGGAACTTTTGTTTGCTGTGGGTGAGCCAGCATCAGGTCTGGAAAAGTAACTTCTCTTCCCCTGCAGCCAATTAAGATTCAAGAGGCAGTCAGGTACAGAGGTAAACTGGAGCAACTTCAGTGGAGCCAGACTGTTTATACAGGTAGAGGACAGGGCTCACAGAATTCTCTGAAGAAGCCTTTAACTGTCTGTTCAGTTTGTTTTTTGATAATTCTTTGACGGAACACATTATCATGTACTACAAACTCTCACATTGTTGAGTTATGGATGAATATTGAAAATAGTCAGCAACTTGCTAAGAAATTTAAATCCAACAACTTTTCCCAGATAAAAAATTAAAAAAAAAAAAACCATCAGCTAGGACCTGAAGAACTCCAAGTGATGTGTTCTTAGGATGAGCTTTTGTTTTTTACAGGCTATGCTATCATACTGCATAGTTCTCGCTTACAATTGCCTAGGTTGGAAGGGACCTTTCAGATCATTTAGTCCAAATGACAAGACGACAAGACTGCAGAATTGTAGGTATAGTAGTTCACTAAGCATCACAACATGATTTACTCTATGGCAAATGAGTAATAACCATCTCAATTTCATAGCAGTTTATATGACATGTATCCATTAAAACAGCTTGGCTTTTTATTCTTGTTTCTAATAACTCAATAAAGACAGCACAGTATTTATGATTAAGATGCTGTATTACAGTGATCAAGCTCAATTCTCAAGTCCCAAGCCATACTGTACTGCTATGGCTTCTACAACACCCTTTATAACCACACTCTACTTAGCTTACTGAAATTCCACTAGGTATGATCCGGTCTGTGACCAAACCTTAACAGCTATGAATAGTTTCACATAAGACACTTCAATGTCAAAGACAGATGGCTAGATAGTTAGCCTGACTTTTTTCACAAGTCATGTACAGAATTTCACTCAATATTCCTGCATCAAAACTGTTAACTTCTGATTGAGCTACTTCATAAGACACATCCTCCGCCCCTTTGGTGAGGAAGTCATTTGGAGGGGCTGAAAGGATTCCTCGAGAAAGCTCTTAATCACCAAAGGCTAAAGGCTCTTGGTAATTCTTGTCCTGTCCACACATTTCTAACCTTTGAAATCCAACCTGCTTGTATTGTTAGTACTTCTCTCAAACTGCTACACCCATTACCTTTTCTGCCAAACTTTAACTATGTAGATTGGGCATTTAAGCTACTACAATTATTAGTATTATCTGGGCAAATTTATTGTATAATAGCGGCTCAGTCTCTCTGGTTCCAGTTTTGTTAGACCTCCTGCATGCTTGTACAGAGCATTTTAGTGAAATATTTCTGTGATACATCTTGATACAGGAGCATCATCAATACTAGACTGAGTGGGAGTGCTGAATATATTAGCTCTCTTCTGTCTAACCTTACCTCACAGTCAGGATTTGTCTGAGCTGGGTCAGTGGTAAGGCTATTGTGAGGACTCTATTGTTCCAGAATCAAACATCACCAAAGCATGTGATTCTTTCATACGTTATTTTCTTTTGTAAGGAATGATACTATATTGTACTGAATTTGTCACTGGCACTGAGCTAGCACCTCTCTGAAATGAAAAGGACAAGAATGTTCTAGCTCTTCAAGCTGTTATTCTAGATTTAGATGTTTCTGTCTCAGTCATAATTTCTTGAAGTCTCTTTGTAACCCAACGCCACTAGGAATTCACTTTGAAAAAGCAAATCAAAACTGAGTGTACATCTGCAGTGCACATGGTGGTGCAGAGAGGTCAGGCTAGTGCTACTGTTACATGTGCACAGAACAGCATTAACGTGTTAGTGATACGCTGTGCCTGTGCTCACACCTCCTGCCTCTCCTAAGGGCTAAATAACTGTCATGCAATGGCAGCTTGACACAGCTCCAACTTCTCTGCAGCATGTACGAACCACAGTGATCTTGAATGCCAGCACAATCTAATCAAATCCCTATTTGTCTCAAACAACAAAATTCAAATTTGTACATTCCCTAGCATCACCTTTACTAAAATTGCCCTTTATGAGGGTGAAGTTACTACATGAAATCTGCTTGCTTCACTGGAAAAATTAAGGCATTAGGGCAGGATCACAATCCGTACTAAAAGAAAAGAGACTTGAAATTCAAAACACATTTTTTGGAAGTAAAATATGCATAATCGTGAAAATCACTGACCAACACCAGAAAAGAATGACAATTCCCAGTAACTAAAAATTCTTATTAAATATTTGATGTTGAAGGTTTTTTTTAATAATCCTTGCTAACTCTTTATCCTCCTTTTTTTTTTTAACAATAATTGACTATTTTACTTTGATGCATGAGAGATCTAGGAATTATCTACTAGAATCAAAAGAAAAAAACCTTTTGGATAAATGTCTTTCTACATTTAGATAATATTAATAGCTTGGACAGAATGCACATAAGGAAAGAGTAAAAGATTCCTGCAATATTCAGATATGTTCCATTATCTATCTTTAACTGCTGAATGTTCAGATCTAACAAAGTTTGGATAAATTGCCATGGCTGCAAAAAGTTGGATATGCTGAGTTACTGCATTCTGGATGAAGGAAAGGTTAATGTATTGCTGCAATAAATTCACATGATATGGAAAACTTAACAAGAAGTCAAAACTTGTCTTGTTTATTTTTGTCATCCTTTAAGTCTGATTCAAGAAAAGAAGAAAAGGTTACTTAGAGCCACTAGCCAGGTGACAAAAATGCATCCTTCCATTATTAAAGAGAGAGTAAGATCAGAAAAATTAGGTAGTTACTGTTTTATAAGGTCAGAAAATGATTTGCAGTTGGTTTGGAATCAAAGATTATTAAACTTAACGATAACACATTGCAAACAAGTGGCAAGAAATATGCTCTATTTATCAAATTAATTACCAATATAACCTTCAACATATAGCATTAATGATTTACTAAATCCTCCTAATCAAAGCATAGTTCTTTATTTGTAATTAACACTGGAGGCAAACTCAAATTTTACATGTGTCTTATCTGTGCATTTTCTAGTAATAGTTTCCTCACAGTGTGTTTTTTGGTGTCAGTCTGACCAAAAAAATGCAGGTATAGGTATTTAAGTAACCAATGTGCTCTGGAATGGCTTTAGACCAAACTTTCTACGAGTTGTCTGGTAGCACCTGTGGCTACTTCAGGGTAATTTACCTCCAGTGACACTTAACACATGCCTAAGCCAAAATGCTATTTACAATAGAAAGCTTGTAAGGATGGTTTTACCCCTCCACTCCTGAGACTGAACAGTAGCTGATACAACCCAGACTCACACAAAAAGTGAGAATTGACCCACAAGGTTACCTAGAGGAGAAATGGGATTCGTGCCTGGCTGCCTCCGTGGCCATAGGGTTCTCTATACTGTTTCCAAATTCTTAGATGTAGCCAATGCTACCTTAAACTTGCTTTCTATCAGGATGTTAGCACTGAGACCATACCAGTTATAGTTTGAGTACCATCTGCAAACAGCAGTCACATCTTTCCCCCTTGCCTCTTATTGTCTTTAACCACCACAGATGAGAGGATTATACAATCTTCAGCAAAACAGTATGAATACTCATCTAGAGCCTTGAACTTGGTTTATTCCTGCAGCCCTCAAACTCCTCTGTGACCAAAGGATAGCTCTTAAATACATTTGTTTCTCTCATGACATGCATATCCCTCTCTGTATCCTCTACTTTAATATCTCCATCTGCCAGCCACACACCCATACATACTAAATCCTCAGAGACTGCTGAAGAAGAAATGGGAACTGGAATACTGAGTGACAGATGGGAATGTGTGAGTGTTCAGTACATAATCTGTGTGGGAGAACGTCCCTGTATCTCTTACCAGCATCCAATTCAGCTTTGGTAGGGACATGTATCTTATCACAAGTACCTAAATTATTCCACTTGAAACTCCAAATGAAATGCTTAACAAATACCGACACACCGGCGTGACAGAACACCTGGTTTAGTAGCACCAGTCTACCAGGACTGCTCGTGAGGGAGCTGCCCCGTGGCTCAGTTGGCCTGATAGCCAGCAGTTCACTGGAAAGGTACTCAAAGGCGTAGGATATTCCACTCTCCACCTTAGGGGAGTCCTGAAAGACTTTTAAAGTTTCTGCTTTGGGGAACCATACAAACTTTAGCTGTGTTTTTACTAGTCTTACAGCTCTACCTAAGTTTGCGTTACACAGAAAGGGAGAGAGCATACTGGAAGTGTGGCATCTCCACCATTCCTATAAAGGTAACACTGTAAACGTGTTTTCTACTTCCCTTTCATGCTGCTTTTTTTCTTCCTGCCCAAACAGAACTATTAAATATCATATTAAAAATAATCATTTAAAAATAAAATAACTGACTAATATCCAGATTACTTTAAAAAAAGTTAAAATCATACTTTATCTATCTGTTATAACCATTCTGTATTCTTCCTGACCTGCAGGTTAATGTAAACCTTCCTCAAGTATCTTTTCCAGTGACAAGCTGCTCAGTATTTTAGTCAATACTAAGATAATTTTGTAAATTATTTTTGACTTCTGTGTCTGTTCTCACTTCATTTGTCTCAGGAAACTCTTTAGCTGTGTTGAGCAGATGCTTATAAGTCTTCTGCAAGACTTTTGCTTTTCGCTCATGGTTACTCAATAGGAATGAAGGTTGCTTCTGTTTGACCAGACAAGCTTCAAGTGACTTGATTTCATGTCTTTTTTTTTTCCCTTATAGAAAGAGCATCAGATGATGCCTGTTTTATAGTGTAGGCTCAGAACACTCAGTCTCCAGAGGAAAGGGTGTTCTGACTTGCCATTTTTCTGCAATGCTACTAAGCTTAATGTGTGTTTCTTGAAAAATTTACAAATACAGTTCTTAACAGTATTTCAGTCACCACTTAAAAATAGAGAGGAGTACTGTCTTTTTTTGTTTGTTAACAGTATTAGATAATGTTAACAGTGTCTCAGAGCTACAGAAAATGCGATTGCTGACAGCATTTCTAAAAAATTACAAGCAAAAATGGAATTGCTTCTTTGCAACGAGAAGTTATAATCCTCCAAGTCAATGTGAGGAAATAATCCTAAGTGTTGTACAGCAGTCTTTGTTTGGCAGATACAAGCATATGTTCTGAAAGAATTTCAAAAAACAGTTAGCAGCTAGCAGTGAAATAGAAGCACTGACAAAGAAACAGTAATTCTTACCTTTCTCATGGGCAAGCATCTCATAAAACATGATTCCAAGCTGGTTTAGGGTCATATTAGGAGTACCTGGGGTTTAACATTTTAATAGAATTATGTTTTTATTTGGTGAAGAGATGTGACTATCCTATGTGTTTGCTTAGACATATAAGAAAGCACTTGACACAGAACTCTACCCATCTATCTCTATCCTAAATGTGCTTTATTCTCTCCTCTAGCTTACATTATAGGATTGGTTGGTAGCAGAGACGGGATTCATGAAATAAAATTTCAGTTGATATAAAGAATCTAAGATTACAATCTCACACACTGTTGAGAGAAAAACAGATAATGCTGTCACCAAGATGATGAAGCAGACTCAAGCCTTGCTCTGCCATAGGTATATTCTTGGTCAAGACACTTTTTGTCACGTCAATTTAGACTATATTTCCTAGACAATGGATGCTATGCTATTATTTACCTCTGTAGTCCTCTGCTCAACATGGACTACAAGTTGAAGAAAGGAGATTACTATTTGGTAATGGAAAGCATATTCTCAAGGGTATATTAGAAAACTTGCAGTATTCAAGTCCACTAACCTCAAACAAGCAATAAATGTATGACCTTGACACAAGCACCACATGCTATAGCTATAAGCACCTGGGGTGATATGAAGACAACAACCAACGCTCTCTACTCATACTTCTAGTAAAAATGAGCTTTTGGGGATCTTGGCAGCACTCTTGAAAAGTCCACAAATTGTAGGTGTAATACTGATAACAAGGAAAATATTAAAACAAATAGACAAAGGGCACCTTGGAAAAGTCAAATCAAACCAGGAGAGCTAGAGAAAGCATATGCAGGACCCAATTAATAGCGACATCAAAGAGATGGTGAGTATATACAGTCACACACAGTGATTCGCCGCAGGACAACCAACCAATTTCATGGAACCAAGTTGGAATTGCTATGTTTGGGTTGAAAAACATGATCAGCAAGCGGCTACTAAAATTTTCCAGGACAGTCTTGATTTAAAAAATGAGAGCAGTAATTATCACCAGAAAATAAGTTAAAAAATAGTAGAATATGTGACAATACTTAATAAGAAATCTAGCTGCGACACCCTCAAATGTAGAAGTTTGATGAATAAGTATATAATTTTTGGAAAAGAAGTAAGTTCAAGCAAAAATGCATACTTAGCATTACTCTAACACTGTATCTGTAATCCCAAATAGCAAGAGCTGCACGCATATTCAACTACCAAACCTGAAACCTAAATAGCAAGTCTATAATAACCAGAAAAGTACTAGCACATATATAAATAAACACACAAAATAGCACGACAAAGAAACAAAACTGTTATAGCAAAAAAGAGTAAGGCTGTATGAGGCAGCTTATACAGTACACAACTGAAGGTTGTCTTACACACAGACAACAACCCTATTTACCATACTGCCTCCACAACTCTACTTACATTTAAGCATCAGTCCTTTTAAATGATTTTTTTTCCTATTTATAGATACACCTGTAGCAAAATTAGAAGTTCTAAAGATCAGTTTTTAAGAGTATGGTTTTAACTGTTTATTTCCATTTGAATTTTGATTTGATTTTGAAGAGATAATTATAGACTTCTCTAAGTGAAAACTCTAATCTAAAAAAAAACCCTTAATGATTCCCAGGTGCTCTTCTTACCAGCCAGCTAACTCCTACTGCTGTGCTTTTACCCAGTCAGAAAAAGAATGGAATACATTTGGAGGGTTAGTTTTTGTTGTTGTTTTTTTTTACATATCCTAGCTTCTGCATATGAAAAATGTATCTCAAAATTCTGATGCAAAGTAAAAGAGGTATTAAATTCCACAGAGTAAAATTACAGAATAAACAGGTTTGTGTAAAAAAATGTAAAGGAGACACTTAGAAGGGAGTAGAAGGAAAGAGGAAGAACTCTCAGCTAAATATCCTAAAAAATATATTTGTGTTTTGATACTAGTATCCATGGCATCATAGTGATTTACAGAGATTCTGCTGCACTGGAAGTTTGAAAAGCAATCACACAGCTTCAGCCAATCCATAAAAAGTCTCTTGAATCCAGAAACTACTGATGATTTAGGATGACAGGATGCCTCAGGTTGAAATGGACCTCAAGAGGGCTCCAGTCCAATCTCTTGCTCAAAACAGGGTCAGCTGTGGGTCGCTCAAGGCAATATCCAGTCATGTCTTGAAAACCTCCCAGAAGGGGGACTGGGCAACCTGACCCTGAACTACTGGGCTGTCCTCCTGGGGATAAATGTTTTCCTTGTAGCCAAGCTGATCCTCTCTTGATCCAGGTTACTCCTGTTGTCCCTCACCCTCCCACGATAAGCATCCACGATGTGCAGACCCTGGCACCACCTTCTTGACAATCTTGTATCGGAGGGGCTGCTGTTAGGCATCCCTGAAGCCATCTCTTCTCCAGGCAGAACAAGCTCACTTCCCTTAGCAACCCCTCACAGGGCAAGCGCTCCATCCCCTGACCATCTCAATGGCCCTCTGCTGATGTTGCTTCAGTTAATTAGGTCTCTGCATCTGCCCATGCTGAATTCTACAACGTTTCTATCAGCCCATTCCTTGCTTCAGCACTGTTCGAGCTACAGTTCCTAAACTCCATATAGGCATGAAATACCAAAAAGAAGTTACGGGAAATTTTTCTTTATCACAAAACATTGCTTTATGAGATGCCTGTACCGAGTTGTATGCAACCAGAGCTGGTACATTGAGATGAGACAGTATAAGAGTAAAAAGTTCATAAAAGATTAGAATTCCTGTGACACGCAGAGAAGACCTATAATAACTGGCCTTAAAACCCTGGGATTTATCACATAAAAGTCTTGCTCTGTACTGATGGACATGCATTAAAATGTTATCCCTGTTATGCATAAACAGTTGAATGAACTCATTATTTTCATTATCACTGCCTCTTTTCTACCATACTTCAAAAGCAAATTGTTTTCTTAACTATAAGTTATAATGAATTTTGTAATTTACTGCTACAGTGAACATGTAGAAAGCATTAATTTAATTTTTCATTTTAGAAGCACAGTGTTTTACTTTAAGTAGCAACTTCCTGAACAAAAGTATAATCTTTTTGTTGAGGCTGTTTTCTTCAAAAATTGACCTAAGGCATGCTTTTTGTATTTATGCTTAATTGTAGGTCATTTCCTTAAAATTATTAATCTTATTTTACATAACAGTGTACAAAAAAATTGCATTCCTCATGGCATCTCATAAATAACTCATTTCTTGCTGAACTTCTGTATGTAATATACCAAACAGTTTTCTCTTTTTAATAGAAGATAAAGAATGTTACAGTGGAACAGATCAGAAGTTTTCTTTGCTAAGCGAAGTCCTTGCTAATGAACATAGTGGTTCAGCATGACTGCTCAAATACACAATAATTATAAAATTATTGTTTCATTAAAATTCTATAGCACCTCTAAGTACATATTAAAGGATTTTTTAAAATCTTTGAGAGGCTTGGTCATCTAAATTCCCATTGACTTTCTAATAGGATTTGTCATTCTTAAATGTGAAGATGCTTTGGAAAAGCGTCTACTATAAACTACATTGCTTTTACCAGTTCTGAAAAAATAGTTTATTCACTTTTTAGTATGTTGTTGTTTAATATGTGTTTGGTTTTTCTTATGTTACAACAAGAATTATGTAGAAGACAGAGGTATTGTGCGATGTACTTCACAAACACAGAATAAAAGATTGGCCCTGACCTGAAGCCTACAATAAAGCTTGTAGTGGTAAGACCAATTTTATACAGAGAAGACTGAGGTCAAAGCTCTAGTCCATGGCCTTAGCAGCAAGATTTTCTTGGCATATTCACAACTCTTACTGGAAATGTTAGAATTTGAAGGGAACAATTTCATAAATGTTATGAAATTCACACACAGTGGAACATTATTGAATAGATTTATTAAGCAAGATAATTTTCCTTAAGAAATTCAAAAAATTATCTTGACAAACAGATTATTTGCAATCACTTGTGAAATTAAATGGTATTCTGTTCCTTACTGAATAGTTTAGATAACAAGAGCCGTGGGAATTCTGATATACGTATTTTGTAGCTCACAGTTGGATCCTGCTCAGGCTACTTATGAGAACTCGCATGAGAGAAATTGATTCCCCAGACATAACTAGTAAATGCAGAATTATTTCAAAGCACTCAACATTAATTAGTTTAAAAATCCAAATAAATATTCGCAGAAATAAATTGAATTATTTGCCCAAGACTTTGTTCCCTACAACTTTTCACACAGGTAATTCTAACTAATATCTCTGTGTTTTGACAGAAGGAGGAAATCACTGCTTTTTCTGCAAGGGCTGATGTGAACATGGCAGCCTATGTCAAGTTTCCATCTTATGCAACTTCTGGAAATACAATCTTGAGTGAGAAATATTTAATTTTGAAGCATCCACAGCAAAATATCTTAACGGCAGTTTTTGCAGGTGTTTAGAAGAACACAGTCTGATATGCAGATCCCAGACTTACCAGTTTCCAGTGCTGGCGTGACTGGAAAAACAGAACCAAAACCATACTTCTAATCATAGCTCATTTGGTCTGTAGGCACTGAGTGGTAACAAACATGGGAATACCACTTCTAAGGTAACTTTTCAGTGTAGTGGCAAACTGAGTAACTTTTTGCATCTCAAGAAACTTGTTGGGGCATTGGTGCAGAAGTACCTTGCATTGAGTCAAATGAGTATACAGATTGGTTTAGATTCAGTACTGATATTGCAATAGCAAGCAAAGAGGCAGAGCACTGCTAAATGGTGATGAATGACTAAACTCACAGAAAGATTTTCAGCTATAGTTTCTTGCCCAAGTTTCCTCTTACACAGCAAAGGGTCAAAAGATGAGCCTACTCTCAGGGTTCATGAGAATCAGTGTTAGGGTTAGGTTTGGAATTAAGAGAAAACCCAGAGCTCCATTTGGAATGGGTCTGGAAAGTATCTGCCAAAAGAAAGTGCAGACTTGAAAAAGAATTTGGTTGTGAGAGCTTTTGCATGTCTACTGATAGGGAGGTGGGGATGAGACCCTTAAAGCTCAGCTTTTGCTTGGGTTAGGGTTATGATTGAGGGGAAGAGAAAGCCTATTTCTCACCTTTTTTTTTCATTTTTGTAATGAAATTCATCAGGACGAATGTGATCCTACACTTTCTCTTAGTCATTTTACATTTTAAATGTTATTAATATGCACAGTGTTTAGCAGAATTAGACGTGGTAGAACAAGAGTAAATGCTAAAAGTAGCAATTGAACAGTAAACTGGCAACGCTGTAGGAAAGAAAATGTTTGGGAAGGAGACGAATTTAAATGAAGGAAAAAAATTTCTAATTTCATAAAATGGAAATGCTGTACTCTCTTATTTCATTATTTTCCTCTCTCGCTTATTTTTAGAATAATTTTAATTTTGCTTCCTTTTATTTTATTTTACGACTATATATTTAAGGGTAGCGAGGTGGGACAACAGAATAACAGTATTGAGATTTTATAATGGAATACTCCAGAGGTGTGTCTGTGTTCTTTAGAACTCACTAAAATAAAGGTAATTCTTTTTAATAGAAATTATAGGAGGCTCATACATTTGTAGTAAACCATGCAATAGGCTAAGAGGAACCTTATGCAATTCAGGAAGGACATACGCAAAGTCCTGCAGCTGGGAACGAAGAATGTCCAGCAACAATACAAGCCAGGGGCGACTTGGCTAGGGAGTAGCTCTGCCTGAAAGGGACCCGAGCATCCTGACAGACAGCAAGCTGGGCATGAGTCAGCAGCATACCCTGCCAGCAAAAAAGGACATAAGTTGCCTGGACTGTATGAATCACAGCAGAGCCAGGAGACTGTAATTATCCCTTTATTTGGTACCCAGTAGACCACATCTAGATACTATTTCCAGTTGTGGGCTCCACAGTAAATGAAAGACTAGATCAGCTGGGTGAGTTCAGTGGATCCCCACCAATATGGTCAGGGGCTGGAGCACTTGCCCTGTGAGAAAAGGCTGAGGGAAGCAGGCTTGTTCTGCCTGGAGAAAAGGTGGCTGCAGAGGTACCTAAGAGCAGCCCCTCCAAAACCTATCAGGAGGTCTTCAAGAAGATGCAGCTGGGCCCTGCACTAGGTATTCTAGCCTACACACAATGTGTTCTATCCTACAAGCAATACTTCTGAGACTTCAGTGTGGACTGAAAAAGAAAATAAATCCCTTCTAGACAACGTCTGGAATTCTCCACCATTGAAGGCATAATGCAGGATACGTTCCTGAAATATGAGTATGAATATTCTGTTAGCAGATCAACTGAGGATGTTACTAAGCATCTCCTCTAGCACGTAGTATGTGTGTTGAATGCTACTTCCCAGCAAATCTCGAAGTTTTAATTTGTGCTTAGTGGTAAAATTACTTGATGAGTTTCAAGAAGGCCTGGAAATGACACAGAGGTGAATACTCCTATAAGTTACAGATGCTAAGGTAAGAGTACAGCATAATTTTAGCGTATTTATGCAGAGATCCAATGACCTTACTTCACCTAACATTATACTGAGTTCATCACTAAGGCAGAAACAATGCTTTGTTATAAAGCAATTGTCCTCATAAAGAAGGTCCTATGCAACCTGATATCCAAGGTGTCTGTCAACAGGAAGCAAAATCCTAATAAATGGAAAAATGAAAAGCAGGGCTTTGAACTGATTGATACTGGTTCTTACCCACTGAGAACTGATGCAATGATCTGATGCAGATATAGATGTTTATGTCCTGCAGCCTGAGAAATGAAAATTACTTCTTCAACAAAATTACTACGCACAGAGGCACCATTCCAAATGAGAAGTTTTTGATCAAAAAATTTAAAAAAATTCTAGCCTTCACTCTTTTAACTGGGAGAAGTTTCTGAAAGACTCATTTGCATCAAAGTATATAGGGGATCAATTTTATAGCGCCTGGGTAAAACGATGATAGGATTTCAAGATCCTGTGATGGTGTCTTAGAAAGGGGATAGGGAAGGAGGAATAGATTGAAGTATTCTCAAGAATTACAAAGTATAGCCATAGACTAGGATATTAAAAGCCTGTCTTGTAGAATTTATAGACTGCCATTAGGATTTAAATCTGTCAGTCTACCCTTGAAAAGACATTTGACTGGAATTATGGGTGGTGGATCTGTGTGTAGGATTAACAGCTTTCAGCTCTCTGGCAGTGCTCTCTCACTGCTGAGGTATTCAATGGTAAGGACTGATGACAGCAGACCATTATTTACTTTTGGAAAATTTCTGGAGCACATGCTAAGAAGGGGCTAGGACAGAGAAACAGAAGAGCTTGCAAGAAAGCAATGCTGTGTGGAGAATTCTTCCCTAGGAGTGTCTTGGAATATTCCTAATGGTCCCAGTACAGGCACAGGATGCTCTGCAGAGTGCAGTGCTTCAAGCACTTGGGAACAAAATGGATCCTTCCTCTCAAGGGGGGCAGTGCTCCACCTGAAATAAGGCCTGAAAGTTGAAGGTAAAAGTATCCTCTCAAAGCAGGAGCTGTGGATCTTGCTGTGATTTCACAGCCATACCTACTTTGAAGAGTAACCACGAAGTCTGTATGTTAAGTTGTCTGATGCTGGGGGCCTTTCTTATTCCTGCTGGACTGAGGCTTGAAGGGGTCCCTAATAGTTTAAATAAAAAATAATTGGTGGCCAAGACAAACCTTAGTGATGAAGTGGGAAGTGGCAGAAGACAGTAAAGATTTTAGTTGGTAGATGAGAATAGGTCTAAGCTGCTTAGCTTATTTCTGTGACAAAAGCTGACACTAATAAAGAAGTTAGGACTGCTGAAGAAAAAAACCTTGTAATCTCAGGGACAATAACTTCTACAGAGGGAGCCACAAGATGCCCTGTTCTACCAGAACACGCAAGCAGGCAGGGGCTGGTAACACATAATGTTCATTTAAAAATGAAAATACTTCAGAGGACATCCTCTAAGGTTGCTAGTCTTTCTGATAATTACAGGAAGAATTTTCTGACACCCTCCTACAGCCAAGACAGCATGTGGTGTATCAGTACTAAAACAATACAGTCTGAAGGAATGGCCTTTTAACAAAGAGGAGTCAGGGATTTATGAGGGGAAAGAAGATGCAGGAAAAGATGAGGATGGCTTGAAACTACAAGTAATTTCAGATAGATTTGTCTTCTGCGCTGATTTGGGAGCTGCACACAGAGACTGTATTGTACTGCTATTTTCAACAAGCAGATCCAAAGAGAAACTCCTGGATTTGGTGAGTAAAATTTCCTGCTGCATGTTTCCTTTGAATAGACTAGCTCCTGTCCCTTCTTTCCTGGTGTACTGGTTTTGGCTGAGATAGGATTAATTTTCTTCATAGCAGCTTGCATGGTGCTATGTTTTGGATCTGTGATAAAAAAACAACGTTGGTGAAAGAACCACGTTTTAGTTATCACTGAATAGTGCCTACACAGCATCAAGGCTTTGTCTACTTCTCATAACACCCTGCCAGCAAGTAGGCTGGGGGGCACAAGAAGCTGGGAGGGGACACAGCCAGGACAGTTGACCAAAAGGAATATTCCATACTATATGATGTCATGGGTGGGGTTTAGCTGCCCACCAGGGTTAGTAGAAGACACTTGGAAAGCTTCAATCTTCAAGCTGTAAACCTCCTGACAAAGGAACTTCCATACTGGCTTTTGGCCACGATGCATTTGTGTATCTTACACTACTGAATGGAAACCTGCAGTCTTGTATTGCTATTAGTAGTTAAATATTTAGCTCTTAAAAGCTTCAAGTGACTTGGCAGCTCAAAACCATCCTCTTTGCCACTACTGGTATCACAGAGTTACACAGGGTGACACAGCACAGGTCTCACTAGTGCTGCCATCTTCTCCTCATATTCCAGGTGTTAGTCAGCTCTGTATTGATTTGAAAGCAGATCCAGGGTCCATGACTGAATCTGCCACAGTTAATCACGCAGAAGAAGAGAAGACATGACTTATTTCAAGGAAATCCATTATGTTGGAAATAAGCAGAAAAAAAAAAAAAAAGGAAAAAATACCCAAATACTTTCCAAGATCTGAAGAGACGGGTAACAAGGAAGACAGATGTTTCAGTTGTCAAACATGCAACTCATAATCCCTATCCCTCCTTACTTTCATTGACCCCTGTTGCCTGTTCCGATTTCTAGGAAACTGACCTAATTTTCAGGAATAATCAGTGAGGTCACTCTGACTTTGGAGATCCCATATGTAACACCGTTAGCTTTTCAGAATGACAACTCCGTAACACCTAACTTCTGCAAACAGGCTTCCAGCAGACAGACTTAAGATTCTGATACACAACTAGGTCACAATCCACAGCTGCAAAGGCAAACAAGGTCTTCCCTAGAAATATAGAGATTCACAAGTGTCTTGGTATAAGCATAAAATACACAGCAAGGGCAGACTCAAACAAAAGCAGCCTGATGAAAGGCGCTAGAAGTAAAATTGAACAAATTTCCTTCCTCCCCAAGACACCAAGGATGCATGTGTCCAGATGTAACTTAAAGATCACAATAAAAATGAAATTAGTATTAATAAAAAGTGCAAACATTACCAATTATAGAAAGCATAGAAAGGGCAAGCATCCATAAGCCCCAAATCCTGAGCTAGATGGTTATCTCCGCGTTCAACATACTAGCTTTACTAATTTTTTTCTTTTTCACTTAAGTTATTTAAAGAGCCTTTATATAGATACAGGATTAACATCACTGCTGAAGTATTTGAAAGGGAAATTCAAATTATAACTGCTTAGCAGTGGCAAGTTGTGACCAAAGCAATGATCTGGCATGGAGGACAAAAAGGCCCAACTGCAGAAGAGGTTGAACTGGCTGGAAGCTAGAATGCCAGAGATGGAAAGACTCCCTGTAAGAGAGTTAAGTTTCCCTTGCCGATGAGAAATATCTACAGCATCGTCTTGTAGAAATCCTGGAATGCCAGTGCTTAGGGGCCACCTTTGGGCAGCAGAGCTGGCACTGAGGGACAGACCCAATGTCTGGCTAAGGCACCCCATGCCAATGCTCACAGGATTGGTGCCACTGCAAGTGTACAGAAAGAATCAGCTTTTGATGCATCTTTGCAGACTCCTTGTAGAACCACTTATGCTGGTAGGACTGTTCAATGCTTTTAAAAATATATATTTAAGCACATGTGTTTAATTTGGCCCAACGAGCACAATAAAAATTGTATTACTGAAATCAGATTCCTGCTGTGAGATTATTTTCAGGTTGTAAATCTACTTGAATTTAGTTTGCTCTAACAAAACATTTTAAGTTACATAAAATATTTTTTAAAAACTCAAATCACTCTTTCCCTTTTCCACTCCAACAAATTCACTCTCACCCATTGCTGAATTGCTGCACATATAAACTAACAGCAAAATGTATCTCTGTGATACAAAACATTTACCCTCCATTAAGCCTTTGGAGTAAATTCTGGTGGGCAGTTTTCAGTTATGATTATCTTCTTTTAAATTATGTTGTAATACCAGGTGCCGTATTTCCTGGATGTGTGACAAATGCTGTTTCTGTGTGATTTGTTTACATCACCGGAAGCTTGCCATCAATAAGCTCCATTCCCCCAGGAAGAGTTAAAGTTGAAACATGAGTGCTGTGTAGGGAATATACTGGATAAACTACTGCACTGCCTGTGCAAACCTGCAGTAAAATGAAATTAATACTAAATAAACATTGGTCTTTATCTATATTAGCATCCTAAATGTGTTACCCTTCAGTCTTTCCCATTCTATCAAAATTGGGCTATCACTTTTATTCATATTACCCTAAAGGAACTTGGACAGCTAAAAACTGGATGAATGAATTCTCTCTGCTTTACTAGAACAGCTAGGCATGTTTCTCTAGGTCTATTAGGTGTCAGAACAAGGATTCACTTACCATCTTCTACTCCCTTTCCCCGATTTTGTTTATATCGACTCTCCTAGGATATTGTAAACTTGGGTTCCTTTTTCCCCCCAGAATATCGCTGATTTGTTTTCAAAAAGTCTTTTCTTTTCCTTCAGTTCTAGCTCTCCTGTGTTTTACTGTCATGAGAGCCTCACTGGTAGAAGTACTGTCAGAGAGCTCCCTGGATTTTTTCATCCTTTATTTTACTACGACCACTAAATTATAAGATTCTGATTTTGAGGGATACGAACAAAAAAAATTCCCTTCTCCTCACACACCACTTCTAGAGAGCATCAGCTCTCTTCTTGGGTGACCAAGAATTTAAGTGCTCACAAAAGACGGAGGTTCTGGCTGGGGAAAAAAGAAAAAAAGAAGTTGGATTTTTTTAGCAGCTTGTTGGCAACAGTTTTATTTAAACTCACTCCACTATCACCTGTTACCATTTCCAATATCCCAGGTCAAACAGAAAAAGATTCATTCAATCTGAGGCTGTGAGGAACTACTGTGACAGTCTACTCTGATCTCCTGCTTAACACAGGTCACAGAACCTTGCATAACAATTTCTGTATCACACCTCTAAGTTTCTAAAGCCGCCATAGTGTATCTTTAATAAAGGAATACAAGCTTGACTCAAACATTGCAAATGTAGGAGGATTTGCCTCTTTTCTGGCTCGATATTCTAAGAGTTTAACTATGCTTGGTACTGAAAGAGTAGGCTCTTGTCACAAGACTGTGTATTTGAGGATTCTGTAAATGCCTCTTCCCAAAGTCACGTGGGTCAAGTTTCCAAAGTTTGTGAACATCATTTATTTAATTTTATATGCCTAGATGATAACTCGTATACATAAAAAGGTGTGGCAGTGTAAGTAACTTACTTAAGTAAGTGTAAGTAAGTTACATACAAGTTGGAAGTGTTTACTAGCATCTCCATGTAGTCCTCATTAAGAGTGATAATGCAGGCAGTGGAAGAGTATACAAACTTATTTTCTACAAGCCAAACATCTAATTAATCCTGTATTGTGTCTATTGACATTATTTTATCAATGTCAATGCAGATTTTATGTCTGCTGATGGTCATGTAGCGAACACAGACTGTACTGAAAAGGTGGGAGGCCACCAGCTTACCAATACTGTTCGAATTAAAAAAAAAAAAAAAAGGTAAAATAAAGTTATTTCTGATAATAAATAAAATTTGAAAGTCTCAAAACCCAAGAATATTTGATTAATTAGAAGCAGAAGAGAAGTTTCCTACCTGGAAAGTTACTATGGGAGAGAAAAAAAAATATGCATATGGAATATAGGGAATTTCATGTTAATATAACCACAAAAATGAATATAAGATAATCTGTTTGTCTGTTTACCAATTATATAAAGGTCATACATACTATACAGCCAGCAGGGCATTTCCACAATTGGAGATTTATTTACTTTTAGGAATTGTGGGCAGATACAAAGAAATAATATACACAGTAAGTCAGCTTCATCTGTTTCCTTAGATTATACTGACAAGTTAATAAGTAACATCACCATACAAGGCTGCTGTAATATATGTGCTATTTTTATGTACATTTGGTCTACTCTGGCAGTAGCCAGAGTAAGATAAATTATTCTTGCTAAACCAAAATTGGGTCAGCCAGCTTCACAGATTTTATGAGCCAGAGCTTCTTTTCCAAGGATTCATAGTACACAAACGTCATATTATTTGTCATAACAAACCTTGAGAGAGGTAGACATTGTTTAAAGCCTTTGGCAGATATTTGAATAATTTACTTTAATACTCAGTCTTTCTGCTTCGTATCATTAGACTATGGTCAAAACCAGCCATTTTAATTTATTCGACGTTCCCCAGTTTTTTCACCTTTCTTCAACCCAGAATATGTAAGCATAAATCTAACTAAAATACTCTTAGATGGGTCACCAGATCATGGCAAAATTGTAATGGATTGTTTTGACAAACTGAAGTCCTGCTCTATAAGCATAATTACTCTTTTGGGACAGAGCAAGCTATGTCAATATACTATGTCTGTGGCATCTGACAGTAATACTTACTGATCTAGCTGGCCTACGCGCTTGATGATGAAAAGGACTCAATAGTATCTCTGGCTCTGCTAGGGACCTGTGATGATGAACAGGTCCAAGTGGCCTCTTTCTGCCTCATTTTTCTTACCTGCAAAAAACCAAAAAACCACATACATTCCATAAGGATTCTCTAAAATCTACAAGTAAAATAGTGTTGTCATTTTATTTATTAATAAACATTTACTATACTTATTAACAGAACAAACAGAAGCTCTATGAGTACCGCATAAACTCACAGTACTAAAAGACAGTTTTACTGCCATGGACTGTAAGTCTGAACAAGTATATACAAACAAATTAGTGAGACAACTGTGAGCAGTCACAGTACATGAATTAAAATCTCTTAACTACTTGGTCTCTAAAGCAATTCTTTTTAAGTAATATATAGCTCTGAGCACTGGCAATGGATACCAACAGTTACATACAAATATCAAATAGAGAATCTTCCTTAATAACTATTTAGCCTGGTTTTTAGAGTAGAAGACTTGATGTTGTAATATGTAGCAAGACACCGCTGACAACTCATGCATCATCTGAGCAATTTTATATGGATTGTCCCCCTTTTGTTTCTGTGAGCTTTCAGCCTTAGCAACAGCTGGTAATTGTATAATCCAGTCATTCTCCACATTACCAGGTGTCAACTGACACAGTGAAGCACCTAATTCCAAAAAGTGCATTTCCTGTACACAGGGTTCATTCTTCCCACCATTAATTTCTCAAGCGCCAAGCAAATGAGAGACACTAAAAAGAGACATAAGCATGTAATTTACATGCTGACTTTTCCAAAAACTCTGAAAAAAATTACTGTGGTTTGTTGCTAAATTCTATACATAGAATATATGCAAATTTGCACAAGTACAGTTAACTTTTACGAATATTAAAGGAAGTACAATAGAGACATTATAAATCATAAGGGGATTGAAGAGCAGGGCTTCACTGACCCAGAAGTAATGTGCACTCTCTCTCACAGACTTCCTCTCTCTCTCAGATTTCCCCAGCACAGAGTCTATCATGCTGTTATTACATTACTTTGAACAGTGCATCTTGTCACAAACAATTTTACTTGTTAACTTAGTTGGCCTGATTGAGTGAGAACAGAGCAAGAGACATCTTCATCCTCATCAGGTGAATTTGCATTTTACAGAACAGCAGTAGATACTAGGAAATCATTCACAATTTCAAAGCCTGAAATTTTGCCATGTTTTTGAAGGAAGTGAAATAGGGGAAAGCTCTTTTTGTCTTATCCTCCCATGGGCAGCTTCTTACAATGAGCAAACTTAGAGGAAATCTCTGTTGTCTGCTAGCACCACTTTTTTTTGCATTAGTAAACATGAAAACCAAAGTCCCACTAGATGACAAAAGACACCACATTTGGAGCCATGCATCTGAAAAAGTGATGTAGTCAGTCACTTAAGTGTAAGATTATAGATAAAGAGAAAATCAGAACCTTACAGAGAACTTCTGAAGAGATTGGAACTTGTTAATATGAAAGCAAATTCTTTGGTGTCCCATTACAGTCCCTTCTCTCCTTTTGAGCTCTTACGCTTTTAAAATGAGAAGTGCACTTGCCATCTAACTTTCTGCTTTGTATATTCTTCAACATTTACAATGTTCTTCAACACATTTGCCTATGCTCAGTGGAAAGAAGTCCGTCAAACCAATGCTGAGAGGTAAGTTCTTCACCTGATAAAGAATGTTATTTAATGATGTAGAAGATAAGGGCACCCTTATTCAGGAAGTAAATAAACTATGGATTCTTCTTACACACACAGCTACTCATGAGCTAGACTTACTTACCCTTACTGGCAATTACACAGCAAGGGTCCTACATTTTATATTAATTAAAGCAAGGTTTCTACTCCTTTTCCTCTTTAAAATGTAGTTAATAAACACTGGCATCCTTATAATGCAATTATAAAAGCGAAAATTCTACAGGAAAGCTTGATTAAATTTTAATTACACTTAATAAATGCTTAATATAAGAAATTTAAGAAGAGAAAAGAAATACCATCCTGATATATTTGCACAATTCATTGCCTAAAAGGGATGTGTTGCTATTTTTAAACTTTTTCCCCCTTTTACATAGTGAGCTTTTTTGATTGGCTACTTATTTTTAAACAGCTATAATTGAATAGCAAACATCTTTAGTTAAATTATTTTCTAAAGAATGTTTATACTACTTTTCTCCTCTGGATATTCTGAAATATGCTTTCTTTGTAGAAATAAAAGATACACAAAAACAAGTCAACCTTTCTTTACCTGCATCCTCATCCTTGGAATAAATCCCTTGAGTAAGGATGAATTATATGAATCAAGACTGCATTTGGAATAAATTCACCTCAGTTACACATAATTGGAAGAACTCAGAAAGTATTAATATATTGATCACAATTGTTTGACATAATGGCCTAGAAAGTCTCTTGGCACCCATGGCACTAGCAGAATCTTTAGAAAATATAGTTCACTGTTTAATAAGACTTTACAACCCAAGACGAAGAGAAAGAAAGGAGAAAGAGACTATTTGCATTAATAGTAATGAAAGGAAATGAAAATTCTTGAGGCATTTCCTCCTTCTAAGAAACATCTTCACAAACAAAGACATTTGGAAAGCACTTGTGCCTTGCCACTTCAAAGGTCATTTTCTGGGATATTTGGATACTCTCGATTATTTTTTTTTTTTTTAACTCCAGAAATTATCCAGAGTAGCACAATCTGCCTTCCTCCAAACCAACCAAAACCCAAGCATGGGAAATGTTTCCTCTTTCACCAACAGCATTTTGGATAGAAGAAACAGTAACAAGTTAGCACTTTTTGTCTTATCACAGTTAAATACCAGCCATGAACAAAAAGCTGAAAGATCCACTGATTCCAGGTGCTGCTATTTTTGTGACATATTACTCACGTGGTGAGGTTTTCAAGAATTCTCTCCCATTTAGACATCTATAGCGAAGGAAAACTTTTTCAAACAAATTTTCCCCCACCAGAACAAGAAGCAATAGCACATCTCAGCATCTTCTGAACAGAAAGGCCTCTCCCAGGAAAAAGTATCTGTAGAGAAAGCACTTAATTCTGTCTGGTTCTGTATGATGACCATAATTTTAGTAAGAATGAATACAAGCATGACAGAAAAGATGCCATTCATCAGATGATATGCATGACAGTAGTTGCACACAGATAACTGTTAACAAAACCCAATTTTGCACCAATAGTGGCTCTAAGCTGGATATTTTAACTTTGCAGCTCATCCAAGTAGGTCGTTAGGGACTTTTTTGTTGCTCTTTAAAGCCTTCCTAGCCTCATGCCTTCATAGTAGAAAAACAATGCTCAAATCCTTTGCGTTGATGCATGTAACTTCTAGATGTGCCTGATCCGTGGGACATTATACCTTAATCAATTTACAAATATCATGTCAGTTAACTTCCATTAAATACACTTCCATCACTTCTAGGTTGGTTTTTCATATCTTCTTTTTTCCACACATTTTTTAATGTTACCTTTAACATACCAACTTCAGCTATTGCTTAACAATGCTACTGCTTAGCAGAGGTTTACTGCTAAGTATCTTAAGCAAGTACCTATCAGTAAGCAGGTATGAAGGTAGAATTGAACTTGTTGGAATTAACTGCTGGATAAATACTTAGCCAACATAAATAAATCCATAAGAAATTGATCTTCAGTACCTTATGTGAATTACATCAATAAACTACAAGCATGTTCTGTTAACTCAGAAGTCATATACAACCCTGTTATCTACAGTTCACTGATTCATGTCCATCAATCACACTAAAGGCAAAAAGCTTTTAAAGCATAAAAATACAGAATGAAAAAACCTAAACTTAAAAAAAAAACCCAACTTGTGCAGTCACTTTACTGGTAGTATAAACAAATATACAATGCTTGAGGTGGGAATAAAAGATGAGGGAACATTATTGGGTTATTATAGGCAAACAGCTTGAGCTGTGCAACTTAGAATTCAAACAGGGAGCATTCCCCTGCTTGCAATAACTTCGTAAGGTCTGGAAGGCATTCCTTTAAAGGACAGAAATCCTCAGATTCTTCTCAATCCATGTATTGCTCTGGTTTTGTGAAATTTCACTGAGGATTTCTAATAGCTTTCTTTAACACGAGAAAGATTATCTAGGACAGCTAGAGAAAATTCATTCACTTCCTCGTTTCTAAAGCCCTTTCCACAACCGGTCCTTACAACTCTTACTCTACAGATAAGACAACAAACAAGACCTTTGCAGGTTTCATATGCAGACATGCTGAATGAGTGCTATTTGGCAGTCATCCTTGTTTGGTTCCAGGGTCTGTGGCTTCATATGGATATCGCACATACATGCAAAAGCAATTAAAAACATAAACAAAATGGCAAAATATCTCTCAAGCACTAGACTCCAATCCCCTTACAACATTCTATCTGGACTCACTTTTAGCAACCTAGATGACTACTCCATCTTCTATCTTTCACCCTTTCCTACAAGTAGCAAGCAACCTCTATTCTCCCAGATGCCTGTCTCAACTTTTTATGATACCGCGTAGAGTGGGATAGGTATAAAGAAGTAGTAAATCATTTTACCACCAACTGTTCCATGAAAATTGTTACTGTTGGGTCTGAGAAAGTCAAGGACGAAAACCTGGTTTAAATATCCCAGCAGGTACCAACTGAACTGGCTACATAGGCTTAGGCATCTCTGTTTCTGAAAGTGACCAGTTGCCAAACCATCCAGAGAGCTCACAGAGAGAAAGTTAGTGACTTCCTAGATTATGCATCACCCAAATGTGGTGTTTGAAGGTCTTGGTGATAGGTGTATGCACTTAATAACTTTTGCAGACTGACTTCTCACTTCTTTCAAGTTAAACTAATGACAAAGTATCACATAAGTAAGCTAGTTTAGGCTTACTTTTCATACATTAGTACAAGGAAATCTAGGGAATATCAGCAACACAATTGTGAGACTTCTGTCTCATGCTGAACATCAGTCTCACAAGGCATCCTTTTAAGTCAGTAAAAAACCTCTATCTTTGAAGGATCAGGACTTTTGGTTACCTGTGGATGCCTGGGTTTTCTACTTGATTTTTCATTTCCTTCCTCTAGCTGTGAACAGCACAGAAAAAAGAGAAATATTAAGACATTTTCTGTCATGTGGGTTCAGTTCTCAGACCTGTGACTTATACAGGAGATGATGAATATGAATCTAAATGTAATTGTAGAATGAAGTAAACATCCAAAATGCACATGTTGTGAGGAGAGGGGATCTCTTCCCTTAATTGATACTGCCATTTAATGTAGCTTCAAATTAACAGCCTGTTATTTATATAAATTTTAGCTACAGATTGACCTCTTTTATTACCTTTCTTCAAGGATTTAAAATACTGAAAAAAGAAAAGCTATTCCACAGCTTATGAAGTTACAGAGAAAAGATGCATGTATTACTAGAGGGAAGAAGACAGGGTGATTTTCATAACACTCGGCTATTTCAGTACAGTAACTGTTAATTTCACTTAAAACATCTTTCTCTCTTGTCTTTTTGCTTCCACTGTACTCCTATCCTTACAGAACCGGAAATTAGAACAGTGAAATGCTTTTTGTGCCAGACTTTCAGCAACACTCTCTGGCTAACCTTAAAAGATTAACTATGAGAAGCAATAAACATCAGGTCACATCTGAGAGAAGATGCACCAAGCTGGGTGGCAAGCTTGAGACGACACCAAGCTGGGTGGCAGTGTTGATCTGCTGGAGGGTAGAGAGGCTCTGCAGAGAGATCTCGACAGGCTGGATCGATGGGCCGAGACCAACGGGATGAGGTTTAACAAGGCCAAGTGCCAGGTCCTGCACTTCGGTCACAACAACCCCAGGCAGCGCTATAGGCTGGGGGCAGAGTGGCTGGAGAGCTGCCTGGCAGAAAAGGACCTGGGGGTGTTGGTCGACTGTCGGCTGAACATGAGCCGGCAGTGTGCCCAGGTGGCTAAGAAGGCCAACAGCATCCTGGCCTGTATCAAGAACAGTGTGGGAAGTAGGGACCGAGAGGTGATCGTCCCCCTGTACTCGGCACTGGTGAGACCCCACCTCGAGTACTGTGTCCAGTTTTGGGCCCCCTACCACAAGAGGGACATTGAGGTGCTGGAGCAGGTCCAGAGAAGGGCAACGAAGCTGGTGAGGGGTCTGGAGCACAAGTCTTACGAGGAGAGGCTGAGGGAGCTGGGGTTGTTCAGTCTGGGGAAGAGGAGACTGAGGGGAGACCTTATTGTTCTGTACAAGTACCTGAAAGGAGGCTGTAGAGAGACGGGGGTCGGTCTCTTCTCCCAAGTCACAGATGATAGGACAAGGGGTAATGGCTTCAAGTTGCGCCAGGGGAAGTTCAGGTTGGATATTAGGAAACATTTCTTTACTGAAAGGGTTATCAGGCATTGGAATGGGCTGCCCAGGGAGGTGGTGGAGTCACCATCCCTGGAGGTATTTAAGAAACGTGTAGACATGGTTCTTCAGGGCATGCTCTAGTGTCCAAGATTACTGGTTTGTGGTGGGGTGCTGTGTGGGTGGGTGATGGTTTTTGGTTTGGTTGTTGTTGTTGTGTGTTCAGGTGGTGGGTGGTGGTTTTGTTTGTGGTGTTTTGTTTTTTTTTTGTTTTTTTTTTTTTTTTTTTACTGTTGGTTGGACTCGATGATTTCTGAGGTCCCTTCCAACCACTACGATTCTGATTCTGATTCTGATAATATTTACTAATGAGAAACCTGAGGTATTTGCTAATATGATAAAGAAAACAATTTTATATTCTTAAATATACAGCAAAGTTGAACTCAACAGATCTGCTATGTGCTTCAACATTATTCTTCACTACACTCCACAACTACAAGCATCTGATAAGCTGAAGGAAGTTCAGCAGAGGGCCATCAAGATTGTCAGGGGCTGGAGCTCTTACCCTGTGAGGGGACATTAAGAAAAGTGGGCTTGTTCTGCCTGGAGAAGAGGTGGCTTTGGCCTAATAGCGCCTAACAGCAGCCCCTCCAATTTGGAGGGATGATGTAAAACACATGTTAGAAACAAGGGTGAGAACGGGGGTGAAAAGGTCTTTGGCTGAAGCTGAGCCCAGGGAAGAAGGAGGAATGGTACTTCTCTAAGGGTTAAATTGCTTGTATTTCCATTTTTTCTCAATATATGAATCAGTAGTTAAGTTTGTGTTAATAGCCAATAAATTAAGTAAAAAATTCCCCGAGTCAAGCCAGCTTTGCCCATGACAAACATGCTATGATTTGATGAACTATATTCTTATCCTTATATTAAATTCATATTTTCCAACATTAAATTCAGACTTTCCAAAAGATAAAAACTGTGTGCTTGACTGCATATGCACTAACTAGACAGTACTAATATTGTCATTAGCAGTATTACTTCCTCTGAAGTACCAAAGGAAGATATTTTCTTGAAGCATATGGTTAACATGCTTGGAAGCTGCACCCACTAATATAAGATTATGAATAGGAAAAACCCCACATACTACTAAAAAATTCACAATAAAGTTAACTCTAAGGTGGTCACAGGAAAATTAAAATAAAGTCAAATTTGGTATGGAAAATCTGCTTTTCAGTGAAGAAAGAAAACAAATGACATGGTGCAAAATGTTTGCAGTTAAGATTATTTTAATTATGTGTTACTAAAAGTTTGTTTACCAAAATGACAAACCATTTCCTCCCTAGTCATCCATGCCTGTCCACCCCCCCACCAAAAAAGGAGGGGTACTAGCCATAACAGAAACCAAAGCTGTGAGGTCTGAAAGTACTAACATATTCCCTTGTGTCAGTAAAATGACAAGAACTGGTTCTTATGAACTATTAATAAGCCCATACTTATAAGTATTTAAACGATGCTCTATTCAGAGCTGTCAGACATAAGGTGACAGACAGAGAAAGGACTTCAATGATTCAGCACTACATACTGCTCACTTCAGATATCAACCAAGACACGTGTTCTCATGTCTGGCCGGTTCTGATGGTTTCTGAAAATTCTAGATACTGCAGTTTTTAATAACTAAATTTGTTTTTCAGATAGGCTCCAACCTGCCCAATGTGGCATTTCTGATCATTTCTGTCCTCTATTCTATCAGGTTAAAAAAACTTGGCAGAACTCTGACTACTATTACATGATCTTTTAGGCATGACCAGAACAATCCTCATAACACAGTCGCCGAAGTAGTAGCATCACCATCTTCTAAGAAGTTAAGCTATATGGTGCGGAATCAACACAGGTTCTATTCCATCTGTTATCTGAGAAAATTCATGTTATAGACAATTCTCAGGTGGATGGCAAACTCAGCAATGAAACTTGGTCCTTTCACATGGACTCATCGAGATATAGTAAAGCCAGAAAGAGAACAAAGGAATAAACATGACTAATTTCACAGTTCAGCATGGGGAAGTGATGAAGACCTGAATTCCTAACCATGTCCTCAACAAAATCTTTTAAGCAATTTATGCCACATACCCTATATTATTCAAACCTTGTCAGTCTTCAGAATCCCCTTGGAGAGGGAAGAGCTGGATTTCAGTCTTTGCTGTCAGTGCTCCTTCCTCCAACTGCTCAGCATTTCAAGAACCAATAGACAAAACACTCAGACATCCTTGCATACATCCAGTGTGATGGGGCAGGAGACGGGCAGGAACTTTCTATCTGTCGACTAGAGCTATGTCAAAACAGCTCCAATGGAAATGCATGGATATGTCCATATGTGGGGAGGCGTTGAGCTTTTTTGCCCAAAATAACTCCTGCATCATGCAGAATAACTCAGGTTGGAAGGGACCTCAGGAGCGCTCTGCTCCAACATCCTACTCAAAGCAGGGTGAGCTGTGGGCTCAGACCAGGCCAATTCTTTGTCCACAGGGAAGTGATTCCATAGGTTCCTCTCTAGAAACCTATCCTGAAGGTTGGTTGATGAAACTAGTATATTTAGCCATACTTGCATGAGGGGAATTACCAGGACAGCTATGACAGAAATTTTTTTTCACAACATCAAGTGGCCATACCTCTTTAGGATACATTTATAATACAGATCTCCCACTTGAGCCACTTCTGAAAAATATGACAAAAGTTACCTTTGCTTCACAGACCATCATTTGGCTTCTGCAGATGGTTCTTTATTTTAATAAAGACATGGTTTTTAATGTACTGGCTTCCCTAAAGCTAGAGAGCACCTTTGAGCACCACATAGTGCAAAAAGCATAGCAATTTGCCCTGGAACATAGAGGGTCTGTTTCACCAGGATAACAGTGTCACCTTGGCTAATTGTGAAAGCCATCCAATGACTCCCGTTTGCTTGCTAGCACAGTTTTAAAGGTGGCAATGGAAAAAAAAAGTTAGAAAACTGCCACCACTGGATACTTTTCAAAATATGACGTAAAGCTTCAATGTTTACCTCTGAAATTTAAACAAGACTGAAAACAAACCGTAGATAAATTCTGTGTAATAAATGTGTACCACATTCAGATAGATTCCTAAGCTTGTCATCTAGATTTCAGAGTTCTTTTCTACAGCTCAATTAAAAGATTTTAAAAAAGGAAAGAAGAAATACTTTCTAGAGAACTATCAGATGTATTCTTTAACAGATATTCTTTAATCAATGTCTTTGGTTAAAAACAGTACTATAAAGTCATTATTAACACAAGTACTGGTGATCTACATTCCATTAGTCCATAACACTTGATAAACTATCAATAGTTCAACTGTCATCAGCATTTTTCTGACTGCTTTATGATACAGGTAGATTGAGTAGGCTGAGCTTTAATTCCCGTTTTGCAATAATGCCCCTGGTAAACGTGATCTGGCTTTCAAATCACTGCAGCAATGCAGCTGAAAAAATCAGAACATATTTTACTGGTGAAAGAGCATAAACAAATCATTTTCACTTCATACTACTAGTATTCATTTTATTTTTTATGCAGGTATTCTTTCTGTAGCTTTAAATATTTCACTGATTATCTGCCTGCTAGAAATCAGGAATGAGTAGTAAGTTAGGTCAGAAATTACTGTCTACACCTGAACTTTCATAATTGACAGTCTAAGGACTGCATGTATGCTGATGACAAACCCATCTTTGTATATTCTTTATGATGGGAGCTCTAAGCATCTTTCATTTCTATGATTCTGAAAATTAGCACCATTAAATATTCCCCTGAGAAAGTGTCATACATTTGCCAGTGCACAAACACACTACTCTTTCTATTTTGGGGGAGGGGAAAGGGTTAGAATAATTCAGGAGAAAATAAACCTAGGTAAGTAATGGAAGGTTGATTTACATAAGAAATTACTAAGTCTTGTCAGCTAATGTAAGCTCTAACTCAAATAAAACCCCAATGTAGTAGGTATAGGAAACATTTTCAGAATGAGCAGAATAGTAATGAAAAAATGTCTATAGGGTTTTATTAAAAATGCATTGAAGAGGATCATTGTCTTAAGACTGAACAGAAAACCTAATAGTTGATGAAGTAACAGCTATTATTTGTTATTATGATCAGTATAACAGTAGTATTCAAGGATTTTGTCCTGCTGACCAAGCATACACAGTGGAGAGAGTCCCAGACTCCCAAATTTAAGCTATATACCAGAAAGAAAACAGAAGGGCAAAAGGAAGGAGCTAATAACCTTAATGATGGAGAACTGAGGCATCGAACATCCGTGCAGTCCAGACTTAATGCTTACAAGTCACATAATGTATCTCTAAAATGTTAACACCACTCTAAGCCATTAGAAATGAATACTTTAAGACACTCCAGCAAATAATTCTGAATGATCAGGACAAATATACTCATCAATTGCATTTTCAGACAGTTTCAATTTCACCTGTGTTCCTGTATCCAATGTTTCCTATTTGCTGCGGCTAGATCTTTTATTAAAACATCTTAAAAATAACCAAAAACAATAAACCAAAAAATGCACATTCTTCTTTCTTGTATTTTAATCAAGATATTGCAGATTAAATCTCCCTTCAAAAATACTAATGGGAACTAGTAAGCGGGTGGTGAAAGAAGGCTAATTTAAGTAAAAACAATAATGCGAGACAACTGTGTATATGTAGTGCCGTAAAATGCCTCAACTCTATTTTACCATTTAATTAAGAACTGAAACCTACCAAAAAATCGTTTTTCTGTGCAGAGAAGTTTTATTAGAAAATCAGAAGCATATGCTCTTTTTCTTCTCATCACTACTTTTCAGCACAGCATTATTAAATACTTTGTAAATTCAGATTAGATTAGAAATTGAGCCATTCATTGGAAGCACTTAAGACTAATTATTAATAATAATCTAAAACACTCAAATATCACTGACATTAAAACTTAAAAAGTAATTACAAAGTACACTACCAAGTTGCAGTAAAAGAAATCATACTACCAGTTTCTTTGCTGTACTTTATATTTTAATCATTACCATTCACATGAAAGATCTTTTTCATATTCACACAGACCCAGTAATAGCATTTTCACTCTGAAAATTAAGTTCTGGTTTGCAAGTTCTCTTAGTTCCAGCACTCTGCACCTCCTCACTAGCTGGCTGATAATACTTACTAGGTAGTAAACTCAATTCTAACAAAAAAGAAGCTCTAGCTTTCCTCTTTATCGATCTGTTTCCTAGTTGATCTCAATCCATACAAAGAAAACAATCAAACAAAACACAACCCCCATTAACAGCAACAACAAAAAAATTCAAAACAACATGAAGGGGTATCTGTTCACAAATCCACATTCTTGTCAGAACATGTGTGTGTGCCTCCCCAGCTCCCTGTAGAAGAGAGCAATCAAATAACTTGTATTTCTCTTTTCTTCCTACTAGGTCTTTCTTCATGATTAAGATGACAGTGCTCTCAAAGGTACAATTTTGGGGTAGTATCTTTTTACTGTTAAAATGAAAGCAAGACCTCAGAGTACCAAACTCTGAATAAAATATTCTACTGCCCTGACAGACTCTGCATCCCGTTTTAATCAGTGCAGCTCACCTGCTTTCAAGCAGGTCTGAAGCTCTGTTGACTTGCATGGCCCACTGCTTCTGTACTTAGCTCTGGACTCACATAGCATGTAGGAACACAGTGAGTGTTTTAGAAAGGCAGTTGGTTTTGTAGGCTGATTGTAAGTAAATATAAAGAAAACAAAATATTTTTGACAGGAAACCTGGAAAACTATTTCCCTAACAGATCCTAGCATCCTATGAGTGATGCCTTGTGGACTTCCTTCTTTACCAAAGTTCAACTGTTTAGGCCAATTCCCTTCTCCTCTGGCAATCTTAAAGGGGCCTTCCCCCCCCAGCCTTTATTTACAAAGGCTGTGAAAAGGCAGTTTCCATTGCAAGTTTTATGAAAGTACTGACTAAAACTCCTTTGTCAGTACATACAAAACCAGTTGGCTTCAGGAGGTTATTTCTCATAGAATGTTTATGGAAAGGAATTTTTAAAAATCTGTAACTTTTTACAGTAAGGATCACACAGTTCACTTCTCAATCTCACAGAAGGTACTAAAAATAAAACCATGTTTTGTAAGACAGCAGCATCACACAACGATGCTACAAAATGACTTTCACCACAATGTTATTCCTGGGGAAAAAAAGGAGAGATTTCAACAAGCTTCTGGACTGAGTGTTTTTCTAGTACATAATTGCAGTCTGTAGTTTCCATCTTCTCCTATTATAATTTTCCATGTCTAGCTGTATATACACAAACCTCTTATGGCAAATCTTTCACCACCAACCACAGTACTGCCTGCAGGTGCAAAATTTTTTAATGCCCTGGAAATCTAGACAATAAATTTGAATAAGCTGTTATTGACATTTGGAGAAAAAATAGTGTGTATTCAACCAGTGCTTCTCCCTCCTCCTCCCTCCTGCTCTCCTGGCAACCCCTCATTTTCAGGGTGCTGAAATGGAACATAGATTAGTTGCAAGTAATTTATTTTCCCTTTTCTTGTGGAATTATCTAACTGCAATGGCTACTGTTAATAACTAATTAAAACTTAAATTGTATACTCTAAGGACATAGTCACATTAAAATGGAATAGAAAATAATGCCTGGATGCAAATCCTTTGTTTACAGTGCAACTAATCATCCCACAGAGCTGGGATAAGAAGGGCCTGTGTATTCTCCTGATAGGAGAAAATAAGTCCAAGAGCAATGGTAGCTGAGTCCTATGAGTTCTTGCTGGGATGAAAAAATTCTCAATCCAACTGTATTCTGGCCTGAGGGCAATGGAATCAACTTTGAAGAGTACTATGAAATCATCTGCAACACTGTAAAATTGCAGACAGATGCCAGACAACTTGTAAGTTACCTTGACCCTAAGATAAGAGGAGGTCTGATTGTGAGCCTGATGTAAATCTTTCTGTGCATTAAAAGACTTGGTACTTTTTGTTGCCATCTGAGCCAGAGATCAATTTCTGGATGACTCTGATCTTGAGAAGATGTCTTGAAGGATGGGTCTAAGATCTATCGTTACAATCCTAGAAGTCAAATTTCCTGAGACTTTCTTTTCATCTGGATGCTATGGGCCTGGATACTTAAAACAACTGGCAGATGCTCCATACAAAAACTATTTTTTTTTTCACCTGGGAGGAAGAATTCCACATCTGCTGATTAAAAGTATCTCATAAGAGCGTCATTGTACAGGATCAAAGGTCTATTTAGTCTAATCTGCTTTCTCATAGGAGCAGATGCTACGGGTGCAAAAATAATTTTAGTTCTGGCATTTGGTACCTCTAATAATATAATCCAAAACATAATCCATTCCCTTGTGCATAAGTTGTAATTATCTTACATGATCACAACTGTTTTTCCCAAAGAACTCCAGCCTCAGTTATTGCTAAGAGTGAACGCTGGTCAATTAAGCACCCAGCAGGTATTATTTTGTTTAATCCTTATTATTCTTTATAAGACGTGTTAACATGTCAGAATATTTATTGCATGCTATTCAACCATTAGTTTATAGACAGAATGATTAATGCTGGATAAACTTTTCCATGTCTCTCATCCTTGTATTATTTCAGCACTCAGCAAAAAAGTAATGGATTAATCTGTAATGTACCCCTAAAGACGATACTGAATTATTATCCCTAACTTACAGAAGAATTAAAAGACAGAAAATCATCTTAGCACTGAAAGGTAAGTAACCTCATTTGGATGGAACTTCTGAAAATCAGATCTCAAGTTTGGTGAACAAAACCAAAGTACACGCCATTAGTAATCCCTCCTGTTGTCTAGTCCAAGTGACTTAATTTGCAGAATGCAGATGCTCTATTGAATGGACAAAATCAAAAGCCAGTTGAGTAAGGCAACCTCTCAAATCAGCCTCTGAGGTCATCCTCCTTCTTTTCTCTTCTTTGATCTATGATAAAAATTACAATATCTGCAACAAATAGGACAAACAGTATGCAAATGGGCCACATAATAATATACCATCCTGCATAAACTTAGAAAAGGAAATTTAAATTCTAAGACTGCCGCCTTCACTGAGATAACTCAAGTTGAACTTAAATAAAACAGTGACTCAAAAGCACGGGGAGCCAAATTTGTAAATGTCAACAGAGAAGTCTTGCTCAGGACCTGGCTTATTGGTGAGAATAAAGATCACAATTTTTTGTTCAAAAAAATATTAAATGGAAATTTTTGGCATAGACGTCATGTTAGGACAAACATAGATTTTCCTTAGTAACAGCTAGTTTTCTCTCTTTATGTGTAATTTCACCCAATTAACTGGTACCATGTACAGAATGAATAAAACTCATTATTTCCATAAGCAACAATGTCAATCCTAAATGACAGACTGTGCTGCTTCTTTAGCATATAACAATATAACCTAATACAGATTAAAAACACATTCTAAGTCTTGGTGTTTCTAGATTATGCCAGTGAAATGTGTAAAAACATGGCTTTAAGGCCTAAACATATTTAAAACTTTCTCTAACACTTTCCCTAGGGAGTTCTATTAATATGCTCAGTGTTTTGTAAGACATGAAAATGAATTTATTACATTTAAAAAAATCAGTCCTTCTGAATCTAGCATATTTGCTTTTGGTTTAAGTCTGCTGATCGGCTATGAGTATCTAGATGGTTTAGTATTTAATTATAAAGACTAGAAAAGGAAATGTCTAGATATGCATGGGTTTTCTTCCTTATTTTTCCCCTTGTTGTTCCCTCCCCTTTTTTCTGCCACTGAAAGGGTATTTAAAACAGGACTCATGATTTTCCAAATGTGAACTCCGTAAGCACAAAATGGACATATACCTGACATTCTCCTGCCATGTTTTCATATTTGAAATACTGTAGTGGATATCAATCTTTTGACAAGTTGGTCTCTCACCTCTGCTCTCTCATATACATTTTCTATTACCTAGCCAATGTATAATTAAAAACAACCCTCAATATAACTGATCACCTACCTGTCACCGATTTTGTCCATTATTTCAGGAATGGATCAATGGCATTTAATATTTCAAAACATGAGATAAACTTCCTGACAACCTTTGATTTTGAAAGCATCTTACCTATTGTCAAAATACAACTACTTTTCTCCAAGACAAATTCTAGTAAATAAATGCCTGTCAGTGACGGCAAAACAGCAGTTTCAAAGAACGTTTCACATGATAATAGATGTCCAGTTAGACTGTAATGTTATTTTATTTCTATAACTCAGCATTCAGATTTAAAAGCTTCTGAACTTTAATTTTGCAAGTGAAGGTATCTTTTTATGGAAGAGCCCCTTTGTGTTCCTAACAACCCTCTACTACTATTTCCCTATTCCAGTGCTATTACATGAAAGAAAAAGATGTTTAAGTGTCATTTGGCCTCAATTAAAAATTAATTTCAAGCCATATAGTTTCTCATTGGCTATGCTTATACTCTTCTGATGTTCATTACTTTCCAAGGAAATAATAATACTTCTGAATGCAGCAAAACTTCCTTTCCGCATCAATTTAGCTTTCTGTCAAGAAAATTCATGTTATAGCCCCTATCCCCCATCAATGTAATTACAGTATAAAGAACAGTTCATTACTTTGAATAAAATTAGCTCTTTTCAAATGGAAACACGATTTAAAAAACACTGTTTTCAAAACAAGTATATGTTACTGGCTTGTGCGTTTTTTATTAAAGAGAAATCTCTGGTTTGGAGAAAAAGTAGATATTTACCCAAATAAATAAAAAAAGACATACTTTTTCAAATTACCTAAATACTTATACAAAGTATTTTCAGTGGAATAATTACAGCACAGATATATAACTGCTATTCATGCTGACTAGCACTTATTCCAATAGTTACAGTGAAATACTCTGCTTTACAGTAGTAATTTAAAGTCTTCAACAATTCTATTATACAGTTTAGAGTAAATATTACTCAGCTGGAATAATGACTGAAAAGCCTGTGATCTTTTATTAAATTCTGCAGTATGAGTGAATTAATGGAATTTCACAAACAAGTGATACACCAGAGGTATCTGAAGAATTCTTGGGAAAATATGCATTTGTTAAGCTTGTGCCTGGTTTTATCAGTTTAATGTTTCAAGTAAACTGCACCTGTTCACTACACCTACAGACGTTGATCTGAGAAGCAAAAAGCTCTATGTCGGGTTGCCTTCAAACCCCAAAACCGCACCAGAATTTTCTTCCTGAGACAGGCCAGCCACTGTAACCAAACCATTTGGTTACCTTAACATTATAATTTTATTAAGGGGAAAAGAAGGTTGCTACTGCTAGATGCAATGCTAAAATTAATTCTCCTACTAGCAGTGGTTTTAAATAAGCAAGGAAAGATCATATCAACAAAAAGTAAGTCTCGTCACTGGATAGGAAAATGGTTTAGAGAAACAGAAGGCTACCTTTTCAAGGACTGATTAGCATAGCTGCACTGAGTTAATGAATGTGAAGTTTTTGTATGCATGCCAAATAAAGGCTATTATTGTAGGCACTTAAAGTCCTCAGAAATCATTGAAATATCAACCTGAAGGTAATGTGCACAGCTAACAGGTAAGTTTTGCTTATGAACACAACATACTGTTCTTTCACTCATGTCCTTGACATACACTTTGGGCGTAACTTCTGGATGACTTTGAGCTCAGTGTCCATTGGACAAGTGGTGACAACCCACATAGAACCTGACAGATTCCAGCTGCAGCAAAAAAAAAAATAAATCATACAAAAGACGACAGTTCAGGTGGCAGATGAAGGCTATTCAGTTCCTCATCAGGCTCTTCATTCCTAGTGAAATTGCTTTCTTATTGGTATGATACATCCCAGTCACACTTCCTACCTAACTTGAAAAATATCTGTAGGAAGAAAGGAATATTCTATTCTTCAGACGCCACAAGTCAGAAAGCGGAAAAACTAGTTTTCTTGCAACATGAACCTTGTAAGACCTCTACTTTGATAAACTAGTCTAAATTTCAAAACAGAAGCACTGAATGTCATCATCTCTAATGAAGAGACTTTTATGTTTGCCACTCATATTTACCTAAGGGAAAAATATTTCCAACTCTAGATGGTGGTTAAGAAGGTTAAAGGGAGTTCTTCCTTCCTGAAGATATCAAGTCTCTGCAAGAAGTATTCAGTGACTGGACAAAGAACAGTAAGGAATCTTATGAAATTCAAAAAAAAAAAAAAAGACATGTAAATTCTGGCAGCTGGGAAGGGAGACCCCTTGCAACAAACAACACAGGCTGAGGGCTGCCTGGCTGGGAAGCAGCTCTGCTGAAAAGAACCTGGGATCTTGGCAGATGAGAAGCTGTGAATGAGCATGCAGTGAGCCCTGGCAGCAAAGGTGGCCAAGACTATCTGGGCGATATGAACCATGGCAGAGCCTGCAGACTGAGGGAAGTGATTATTCCCCTGGGCTTGGCTCACATTAGACCACATCTGGACAATGTGTCCAGTTTGGGGCCCCTTGATACAGGAAAGGCTTCATCAACTGAAGTAAGTTCAGCAGAGGGCCATCAAGTCATGGAGTGCTTGCTCTGTGCGGAGATGCTGAAGGGAGTGGGCTTATTCTGCCTGGAGAAGAGGTGGCTTAAAGGGCACCTACTAGCAGCTCCTCCAACAAAAGGTCAGCAAGAAAATGGAGCCAGGAACTGAACAGTGGCACATAGTGGGAGGGTGAGAGTCAATAGCCAGAACAAGAGCGGGTCAGCCTGGCTACAAGGAAAACATTTATCCCCAGGAGGACAGCCCAGCAGTGGACCAGGTTGCCCAGAGAGGTTGTGCAGTCTCCCTTCTGGGAGGTTTCCAAGACATGACTGGATATTGCCCTGAGCAACCTGGTCTGACCTCACAGCTGACCCTGCTTTGAGCAGGAGGTTAGACTGGAGCCCTCTTGAGGTCCTTTCCAACTGAAGTATCCTATGATCCTACATATACACTTAGACTTGCCAGCATGCAGTTTCAGAACACACACAAGGCCCAATAACCAACTGAAGTGAGCAGAAGTCAGATACGAACATAACTAGAAAGCAAGTAAGAAAGGAACCCTATGTTAAGACTGCTTATTAGACGATTTGGGTCAGTCAAAAATATTCAGCTACCCATTGCAGTCTGTCTCTAGTGATGTTGCCAACACATCTGTATGGCAGGGTTTTGTTTGTTTGTTTTAACAAAAGCCTAAATCCAGTAATGGTTTTGGAGCAGATCACAAGAGTTTGCAAAAACAAGTTCCAGCATGAATGCATCACTCAGAAACACCTTGATACATAGGCTTTTCATAATCTCTTTTCTTATATTTAACATAAATAATTAGTAAAACTTCAAAAGCCTTACAGTCTCAGTCTCCAAGATAGCTGGAATTACTATCCTAGTTGCATATCAAGCTGAATGCTGAGGACATACATAAGCTCTCAATTATAATCCGTGCCAGTAGTTCCATAGAAATTACCAGGATACTCAGAGAGCTTACATTTTAGCACATGTAAGTATATTCAGAGGATGAATGGAAATTATGTCTGTCCTTTGCCACAGGAAAGCATTTGGTTACAGCTCTCCCTTTCCTTTCATATGACTTTAAAAGGACTGGCCACCATCTACTAAGTTCAAGCAAAACACATATTAATAAGATTGAAAATGTCTCCTAGATAAGCAGGATGCAAATTCCAACTTCAATTTGCGGGTGAGTTGCTCAGCTATGCAATTCTTTCTAAAGCTTTATTGCTGCAGTAAGTCAGACTGACAGCTGTATTTGTCTAGTGCTAAACCAGCACTAGAGGCAGAAAGGGGCTTCCCTGCATCCTCTGTTCAGTTCAGCCTTTTTTGGTGCCTTTGATGCCCTCACAGCATCTGCACTGCTCAGCTGTCTCACACTCCTGTTTCAGTCACAGCACTGCACACCACCAGCAGTAAGAACAGTGCAGTTGTTTTACTGTAGTTATTTGTTGTAGTTCCAATATCATAGCTAGCATATAGTTCCAATGACTGCACCTTCCTCTAATTATTTAAAATTATGGAAGTTTTTAACAGCATCTTTTACTAACAGTTCCATGACTAAGTTATACAACAAAAAAAAGCAAGCATTAATTACTGTTAATGAAAACAAGAGACTGCTTCTATTCTCTGATTTAAACACTCCCAGCACGTGCATGTGTTATCACATCAATGTTAATGACAAGGTACTGCATCTCTGTAGACGACAGCTAATTGCTTTCGATAGAATAAACTCTATGCTGATTACTCAGTATCTTGGCAACTTAAATACAACCTTATCTGGTATCACACTCATCAAAGCATGAAGATTATAATACATGATCTCCAAGATAAAAGGTGCTTTATGTCATTAAGAAATATTAAGAGAAACTTATTTTTCAGCATAGTTCAATAGAATATTTTGCTTAAACCTGACAATCCCTGTGATAGAAATACATCAAAACCTGTTTTGGTGATATAAAAGAAAAAAAACCCCAACACACCCTGAGTAACAGTCTGCTTCTATGATTTGTCTCAAACTGCATTGCTTTGGCAAGAAATTTGTAACCCACTCCTAAAAAGTCAAATTTTCAGGGGCTCAATCTCCTGAAAGAAAGTATACAGCTTATTATGTAAATAATTAAATATGTAAATATTATATAAATAAAGGCCTACATTTGAGGGACAGGAATAATGAGTTTACTTAACAGTATGCATTGATAAACCTAGATGATACATTATTTTATATAGTCTGTTTTTTAAAAATCTATTAAGAGGTACCAGCAAATTGCTAAGTGCAAATTCTACTTTATTTAGTATCCTAAATGGAATAATTATACACAATTTTTCAGTATATTTAGTCTTGTCATGTATGAAACTTGTCTATAAATAGACCTACATTTACAAGCATTTCTTAATTTACTGCACTGACTTGTAAAATTTCCAGTGAACATATACCAGTCTACAGGTTGCTCAGGAATTTAGCTGCTAGTAAAACCATTAGAAAATTTTAACACTAAAAGAGAACGTGGTATTATGTCTTCTAGTTACTATTAAGTATATATCTAAATTTAAAACTTCATTATTTGGATATGTCTGTTCAACTGTTGCAATTCTGCAGAGTAGTATGAGCTACTGAGGCTCTGGCTATGTCAAGAAAATGAAGTCAAAATAATAAATTATCCATATCGGGTGCTTTTCCTGGAAATCTGGAAGATTTTGTTTTATTATTTGGGTGATTCGGAGAATGAATGGTTAAAGGTCGTTAGTGTAGATTTAGTACAGCTTGACAAAGAACAGAGCTCGGAGCCCAGGAGCTCAGCATTCCAAGGTAAGGAGCTGGCCTTGTGTATAAGATAGCAGGAACAGCCTGCATGCTAAGGAGGAACCCAATTGTCTGGGTAAAGTGTCCATCTGGTCGGGACCAGTTTCGCCGTTTGGGGTCCAGCCAGCCCAGCATTCTAAGCCAAAGGTAAAAGTACACGGTGAAGAAGACTATGAGCCTTCCTCCAGAAGACCCCGGCCCACGACCACCAGGCGACAGTACGTATGTGGCAAGGGGAGGAGACTTATGATAATGAGTTCCTAGAAATAATTAGAATAGTAACGCCTTTTCTTAGAATTAATTATAATAACCCAGCCCACCTTAATGAATATGTATGCTTTTTATCATAAAGAGATGCTTGTTTTACGAGCCAGTGTGCAAGTTGGGAGGAGAAATCCCCCTTGCACCCGGCGCCGCAATAAACATACCTGCTTTATAACTCTATTCGAGTTGTAGGGTTTGTTTCCGCGCTAATTGTGTCATGGGCTAAATTTTACTTTGCTCCTTCCCAGATGATTGAGAGAAAGACTGATCTCTGCTGGTAAAGCTTCTGGTCTGCTTACAATGGTCTTAACACCTATTATTTTCTATTAACACACAGTATGTTTCCACATGTGCAGTCCTGTCTTGTTTTGAATCTGATCACGTCTTTAGCAATCCAACTGCTAAAAGACACACCTCTGGCCAGATAGTTGCAACAGTAACTGATAACGAATTTAAAATGCTTTGTGTGTAAACATACACATATTCTATGTGGAGAGCGGATGGTGATTAATAGGAAACAAGGATATAATACATGTACTAATTCTCTTCCACAAAAAACATCATCTCATTCAGCGCACAGGTAAAAATGTAACTTCAAATCCTCCTCCTTCTCCCAACCAGTTCACTGATGGTTAAACTCAAGATATACACCTCAAGCACCACAGAGTTTAGTCCTAAACAAATAAAACCTGCTGTTGGTGAGTATTCACAGAAATAGAGACTGAAAGGAAAACCTGAAAATGAGTAATTTCCCAACAAAAATTCCATTTCACCACATTTGCAGGTTTTGACCATATTCCCATTAAAACATAGTTGATGCCTTGCCCAGGCCTAGTTTTGGGTCCCTGCAATGGTGCACTTAGATACAGGAAAGGACTCTTCAAAGGAGAATTCAGTAGCAGAGTGTCACAGTGCTGCATTCTCACCCAACAATCTCCAACCGCATTATTCTGTCAAGTGGTGTGTCTTGCAGCCATAAACAACTACTGCATCATCTCGGCACTTGATGTGAAAGCAGCTTCTTGTAAGAAGACTATAATGATATTTTACCAGCAAACACCAGAATGCATTAAGCAGCAAAGAAACTTAGTCATTTAATTCCCATCCCCCTTCTCCATTTCAGAAGACAAACATTCATTCAGCACTCCTTCCTGACATTATCTCTGCAAGCTCATGGTGAGAAAAGTCACAATTCTTCCAGAACCTAAGAACTTTGTGGCAACCAAGAGCTGTTACACTGCGGTTTGTTAATTTTTTGTGTTTTTCTTAGCAGAAGTGAGATTGCCCTTTTCCTGTTATTGTCAAACTATAAATAAATGATTCATTGAGTTATGGCAATACTTTTTATAAAAAACAAAAACTGCATAGTATTGGTAATAACAGCAGGCTTTACCTTACAAAAGTTACAGTATTTTGCTGGTCACCCATGTTATAAATGCCCAGAAAAGGATACTTCTGTGCATTTAACCTGAAAAGGCATTCTTCTTCAATAAGAAGTGTCCTTCATGTACTAGCATTATGTCCTATACCTCCCTTCATTTTGCTTTCCTCATTCCTTGAGAAAGAATAGATCAATTAAGAAACATTTGCTGTTCACATGAAGATGGATTCCTGCTTAAAGTGGTGTTTGGTTCACAAGTCTTCTTTTGAGATAACTGAGCTCTGTATTTTGCAAGTCTTACATCTCTTTCTTTGAGAAACTTTGCTCAAATTTTAAACAGGCAAAGAAACACGGATTCTAGTAGAGCAAGTAAGAATAGTTTATTGTTTTAGAGAACAAACCATATGTTTGCAGTTAAGAGTCATCCATGAGACCTCTATGAAGGGACATAGGAAAGAAATTTACCCATATCCAAATACTGATGCCCTTGATTCCACCTTCTCTTACAGCTTCTAGTGGAAGTGCATATACACAGGGTGCAGATAATGAGGACAATTCATTTCTAGTAACTACTTTATCTACTTAGTTGATAGCAAGTAGAGTGTTCTAGGGTCCTTCTCTTTAGTCAAAAATCATAGACATCTGCAGAGAGAGATTCATCTCTTCTTGAACTATTTGTACGCATTTGAAGATAAACTGAATTATCCAACAGAAATGTACATTTCCCTTGCTAACTGTAAGGAAATCCTATTCAACTACCTGAAACTTGGACTGTAACTTTCACAGGATTAACGATAAGCTATTATGCCACAGGAAAGACCATAGTGAGGCAGGAGAAGAAAAAGGACTTTGTTTTTTGTGGTGTCCCCTCCCTAATGGCACAACTAAGCTCAGAAACAGAGAAAACACACAACAACTAAGGAGGAAGAGGAGACAGCTGAGAAGGAAGCTTTCCAGATAGGTTTGGAACCATGTTATTTTCAGAAATACCACAACACACAATTTCAAATATATTAAACCTGTGGCATAGCAGAAAATATATGGCTGGAAAGATAACAGTGCAATACCTGTAAAAAAGCAAAAGTAAAAAGGAGGGTAGGGTATCAAAGCCAGGAAATGCATCATGCAGAGCAGGAAGGAAAAATTGCCTTTAGGGCAGTTTGTTTAGAGCAGAGAGAATAAAAACAAACCCAGAGATAAAAGAAAAAAAAATTAAGTCTTGGTGAGAGAAAACACACTAAAAAATCTAGAATGGAAAAGGTAGAATAGAGTTAGGCAGCTATTTGGCAAGATCTTACACTTTATATGGATCAAAGGACGGACTTCAGAAGAGAGTTCTTCTGAGCAAGAAGGCAGATTACAAAGCAGATCAGCATAAATGGTAAAGAATGGAGAATAGAGTTACACAGGGCTGAAAGAGAAAAGGAATAGCTCAAAATGAGGGCTCAAACAAGCAGAGGCTTCTGGTTGCAGCAGGAGGAAAGTGCAATAAGCTGTAAAGCTCTTGCTAGTGTCAATCTTGCTAGATGGTGTCAATTTAATCTTAAGAAAACATGAGACAGTTGTGAACTCTTTGGGCAAGCATTTTTAATTTGCATGTTCTCATTAATAAGCAAGACAATTCCTGCACTCAAAGAACTGTTCTCGTATACTTACCAAAAATGCGAACTAGGATAACAATGTCTTCCATATAAAAAACCTGGTTCTTCAGATTCAAAGAAGGCCTTGTGTTCCTAAAAGCATGCCTCATTTTTCTCAGCTATATTTGTGGTTCTAATAAAAGATACTATCTCCCCACACAAACTTTGTATTTTAAGGGTAACTTGCAAATTTTAAACTTTAAAAAATGCAAATCAACACCACAAAACAATACTCAGAAACGCACTTTCAGTTAGAATAATCCAAGTCATCAAAGGGCTAGTACACAAATTCAATTTTTAAGTTACCTCCTACTACAACTGAGTACTTGTTGCTAAGAGCTGGACCATGCTAGGACAATAGCAACTTGCAAAGTAATGTTCCACATGTAATTCCTGATTATGTCTTGCCATGTTTTAATTTTTAAATTATGGTTGAAACCTTGATATTTTTTATAGTTCTGATTTGTGACATAAATCTTACATTCTTTCTACTAGCTCATCCTCAAAAACACTACACCAATCAACCTTCTTTAAATTTGGTCGAGGCCTTATTTTTTTTGAGCGATTACTTATTATGCGATTATTTATTACACCATCAACTATAATTGTAATCCTCCCATTAGCCCTTTTTGACAATGCTTAAACAAACACTGAAGCCTCCTTCTTCAGGATTCAGTTTCAAGAAGACATCTATTCTTTTTATATAAAATGGTATAGCAATTTTTAAGAATATAGCCCTGAACAGAATGATTACCTCTTATGTACATCTTCTCTCCAAGATTTTTGCAGCCTTCTGCATCGGCAGAAAAGGAATAGATTAAAAAAATAATAAACTAACAAAAGAAGACATAGGGCTGCAAAGTATACATACATTTTTGCATTAGTTATTGCATAAATTATTTTTAAGTACAATCCAGTAAAAGCATATTCTAGGTGGAATTTATGCTGTAACTGTTAATTGCCAGTATGATCTTCTTACATTGCTTTTTCTAGACAAATTGATTTTTGGTAAGATATGCAAGCGTAGAAATATATGTTTAAAGAATAATGAACTGAATAGGAAACGTAAAAATAATTAAATCCAGTTAATTTAGGATTTTTTGTAAAAAGTCCTTGGAAGTGAGGTATTCTGCTCATCAACTGCTGAGAGCAACAGGCAATCATAATTCACTATAGGAGGCCACCAATACCATTGATTTCTATCCAGTGTACCTGCATTCTTTAACAATGTGAGTTGGTACCTTGTGGCCTTATATGTGATCAAAGGTTCATTTTAAATATCCTGTAGGTACACACAGTAGGAGACAGCCCTGCCCCAAGCACTTTACAACCTAAACCTGAAATGAAGGTTAAAAAAAAGTATATGAGGTTCTCCAATGTCACAGACCACATCAGTGCCAAAACAAAGGCCCTTTTTAATATTCTGCTACCATAACTGTACCATCTATTCATATGGTTTCACTAAAGAAGTGTGGATTTGACTTCCCTTAAAGTCAGTGGCAAGTTCACGACTGTATGCAATGTATTTCATGCCTACGTGTCTTTATCATTTTGTCTTGTGTTAGCTGTGTGATTACAGACTTTTCCCTGTTGAGTCATCATTAAATGAAAAGACTAAAATATCCCTGTTGTTATAAACTAAGGTAATCCCCCTATTTTAAATGTAATTGATTATTATTTTTTTTTGCTTCCAAATCATATCTTTCTTGATCTTTTGTTACTTCTTGGTGATTCCATGTATCTGGATTATAGTTTAATGGAAGAGGCAGCTCTACCTGTATCTCACATGGCCAAGGCCATAAAGAAAGAGTCCCCTTGTCTGTCACAACCTCTTTACAGCTACATTTCCACATGGCAAGCATGACAATACAACAAAATTAATTGTTCTCATAGCACACCTCATCTACACGATTTGGAAAGATCAGTGAGATAAGTTCCTTATAACTTTGTTATAGAAGAAAAGAAATTAAATTGTTACACGGGTAGAAACCTTGTCCCATCCCTTTGGCAAACCTACCAACACCTCTCATCCATTTTCCTTTGCTCAACTCAAGCATCAAGACCTAGATGCACTGCAGTGGGAAACTTGCACAATCCCTGGAAAATATATCCGATCTGAAATGTGATCTGGCAGGAGTGCTGCCATCTTGTTTTCACTATCTCTTGTGACTGAGAGACTCTGATTCTCTTGTATATGAGTCCAGCATTCTGAAAAAGCTTTCTTAATTTCCATCACTACAGGTATTATCAGTAAGCGCAGTTACTTCTGATTTATCTGTCCTTTTTTTCTCAGCAGTTCTATCTAACATCAGCTGTTATCCCAGGAGCGTACATAGTTCTAAACGATCCAAAGAGAAAAAATAATCCTACCTATTTTTCATTACTTCAGAAGAACTGAGAACTTCCAAATGCTTTTTCAGGTAACTGAACAAGTCTTACCTTACTGTGGCCTAGACAACATTAAAGTAAAACTGTATATGGCACTGCATACAGCTGTCATTTAAAAAAATAATTAGAAAGGCACTGATGGTAAAAGAATAATGTTGGTTTTTTTGAACTATAACAACATAGGTCTATCATAAAAGACGTCACCTATATTAAGAGTTGTAAGAAGAGTGTTCAATGAAATACATGGTGTACAGTCTGGAAGTATGAGAAGGCATGCTGTCATTCAGACAACTTTACAGGAAGAACAGCCACTCCTTCAAATAGAGCAATTGTTTGTGTGTGTGAAGAGTTTTATATGTCTAGTTAATAACACTAAAGCTAAAGTTATGTATGTCTTTGCAGTATTAGACCAAAAAGGCGTCATATGAAAGAGCAATCCAGAATATGGAGCAAAAGTACAACGTGAAACTAACACCCATAGCTTGCAGCAAGTTAAAAACAGGAGCATCTGTCAAAAGCCATAGAAAGTAAGATTCATATCGCAATAGAGGAAATAAATCAACAGAATGCTAAAAAGGAAATTAAGCAACGAACTCACTGAAAGATCTCTGCAAGAAACAATTTAGAAAACATGAGTCAGAATAAAGTTGTTGGAAGTAAAAATCACTGCAACGGAAGCAGAGACATCCAATGTCTCAACTTCTTTGCCCTTTGGATTCCAATTTAGACAGCTCTCCATAACTGGCCTTATTTTCACTTAGTGGTAATTGAAAAGTTGATGATTAACCTAAGAAAAACATAAAATCTTTGTCTTAAAAAAAAGTTCTCACTCTATTTCTTGTAGCATGTTTAGTACTTAGAAGCTTAGACTATGTGCAAAAGGTGAGATGAAGATGGTAGCAACCCAGGGCAAAAATGGAAATACTTGTTCTTGGATGCTCTTAAGAGGAGGAGGTTGGAAATGATAAACAGGTTATACAAAACAAACAACACAGTAGCAATTTTCATTGTTAGGTTGCAGAAGTTCAGTAGTGTGAATTTAATGCTCTGCAAGCAGGACAGACAGAAACAAAAGCTGTAAGGGACAATTTCTCCAATACCAAGCTCAGGGAAGTATCATAATGAGGCCAGTATTTTGGCTAAAAATTCAGAGTGGTGATTACGTATACAATCCTTTTGAAAAAGTCAGTTCTGAAGAGGAGTGAGCGCTACTAAGGCTATTTAAAGGAACAGGCTAGGGTTGGTTTGACACAGTGACCTAGCACAAGTTTCCATAACAATTCTGGTAATACCGCTTCACAGAGTGAATGTTCTCTAAGGAAACCATCATTCATTCTCACCCAAAGAATGAAAATAAAAGTCACCTGCTATATGCCCATATCTGCATTTTTGTAGCACCACCATACTGCATGCTTATGTCAGTTTAGCACTCCCAAGATCCTGCTTCTCTAACGCAGTTTCTTAGTCAGCATTCCCACGTTATGTTTTTCATTGTTGGTTTTTACACCAAGTGAAAACCTCTTTGCGTTCATCTTGATTACATTTTACTCTGTTAACATCTGCCTCTCTGTTAACTGCTCTACTTCCTACAGCCTTTTATGTCCAAGTTCACAAATGCTAGCAAGCCCTCCAAGATTAATTTTTGTCAGCAAATGAGACTGGTGCACACATCGTTCTTTCCTTCATTTGCTTTATTTTTTCATGACAATCTTCTTGCCAAATGTTTTAACCAATGCACACGTTGCTCATGAAAGTCATGTCACTTGTTAAATCTCTATCTGTGAGATTTTCTATTTTCACTGAATGTTACATGAAAAAATCAGGTAAGTAGAGGTGCACAAAAGTAGACTTCAAATGAGTTCTATCACACACAGTGTATACCCAAACACTGAGGGATGTACATGCTACATAGCACTCTCAAATATATTTTTTCATACTCAATTTATTGCTAATTTATGAGGGCTCTCTTTTATTTCCCCACCTTGAAAAATGAGAGTCTTATTTATCACCTTTTTTTTTTTTTTTTTTTTTTAAGATCTGTACACAGTTGTGACTGCAGTTCTGCATGTATGCAACAGAGCATCAAATTGGGCTGTTGGACATGTGCCCTCTTCCATTCTTCTTTACCTCCTGATATTCTTAATAAGTCCCCAAAAGATGACTGCCAACAATTCTGAAACCTCTTTTGTCAGTTCTTTATGAATTTTGCTATCTGGTACTCCTGCCTTTACATGCTGAAATTACGAAAGGCAGTGAAGCAACAAGTCATACCTGCCAAATACAAGTCACTGAATATCCAGGCTCACCCCTTCATTCCTGCACATTTCAGAATGCAGTCAAAAGGATGAAGAGAGATTAGTGAGCAAAAGGGCCATCTGTTAAAGATGGGAGAAAATGCAGCAGGTTTTGCCTTTAATGAAACTTCAGAACTTTTACTTCTGGAGGTTTAGGCAACATTTTGGAAAAGGTGCTTACTTAAGGGAAGAAGTTTCTTTTTCAAACTCTCTCCAAACATTGTCTTCAGGCAGGCAATTTTTTAAAAAAGGTTTTAAAAAGCAAGAGATACCACAAAGATATTGACACCAGTCAGTAGGCTTCTTGAGGAAAGAAAAGTTGTATCTTCATGTAGGAAAGAATTATCAGAACTCAGGAAAAAAAGAACTAGCTTATTAGTGTTACTATGCTACCCTATGGCATGCTAAAAAATTACTACATACAAGAGAAACAATAGTAAAAGGAAACTATTTATTTTAAGAATTGAATTTAAGCTTCAGAAATTTTTATTATCTCCTTAATGAACTGTATTTTCCTCTTTTAACAAAGTGAAGCATATAAACTGTGTATTTGACAGCTAGCTGTTGGTTTCAGGACAAGAATCTATAAAACTGCAACCTGGGCAATATAAAGCAGTTGGACTGAAGATACCTCAATTCACTGTAATAAGTAGTAGAGTATAGCAATATGGTCTTAGAGCCACATTCTGTTCTCTGGTGAATTAATATACATATGGATCAAAAGTAAAGAGGCTTCTCTTTATTCCTGCTGCAAATTGCCTGAGAGTATTTATTCCTGGCATTAAAGAATGTTAAGCAGCCTCCCCAACCAATCACACCAAAAATACGGACCAAAGTATGAAAATTTATTAATTTACTTCCTTGCTAAGTATATACTTCACACAATTTGCACCATGTCATGACAATGAATCATAATTAGCATTTTTTTCACAAATCAATTCTTCCTAAACTGAGCAGCAATTTTTCAATGTTAGGAAAACTTTAAAAGCACAACTTTCCATCTGCCACTTCCAGAAGCTTTTGTTTTCTTTTCTGAAGTTCTTTTCATTTGCCTAGCAGTTAGCTGTGTCCAAAGCTGTGAATCTGACTACGACACAGAATTCTCTTTTAAATGTAATTTAAAAATCTTGATGCCTTTAGTAACAGAGAAGTTTTGTACCCCTTCACAAACCAGTTTAACATCAGACATGTGGAGCCCAAGTGTTGATGTTCACATACGGTCCAAAAATGTAATGTTTGCCACACATTTTGAATGGTAGAGTTTGGGGACAAACTCAGCAAACCAGTGCTCATAGAGTGAAATTCCCAAAATTGGTCATATTCAAATTAGATTATATGTAATGCTGGGTGTTTTTACAGCATTTCTACCACACTAAGAATTAATAACCTTGTCATACTAACTGTTCTTATAACATCTCATCTATCTAGATCAGAAGAAAACAGTCTTTTCACCTTTAGATTGTTACATAACAATGTTTGGTTCTAATCCAACTATAAATACATTTTAGCAAAGCTGTTTCTCAATACCTCTTCATGGTTAATACCGTTGGAGATAGCATGCTTGGCTACCCAGATTGGGTTTAATCCTTTTGGTTGACTCTTAATACTCCATCAGTAACTGATCAACCGTCTGCCAGTTGATACAAAAATGTGAGACTTTGGCAGATGCCTCATTCTTATGAAAAACTTGGAAGATGTTTTAGCTAAACTGTAGAGAAAAGTTAGGCTTCTACAGGAGCATCTTGATGGTAAGAGAAAACCTAATTCATATGTCATTCTCAGGCAAACGATCTGCAGAACATAATCTTACAAGGAGTGACTAGCTTCTGAAGTTGCCAGGCCAGAGGAAAAAGGGTAAATGAGTCGACACTGATTTGAAAAGGCTAAGTTAGTAAAAATTAAACTAAGTCTGAAAAGAAGCAAACTGAGTAACCCAGCAAACCAGAAAAGTTAGTCAAAGAGGACCTTTGACTAACTATGACACATTAGTTCATATTAGGAAATGCTACTCGTCATCATAGTCTCTTCTAAAGATATTAATTATTTTTCTCTTGCAAATGGTTCCCAAACATCCATTAACATCAGGAAAATCTGTTGCATTGCTCTCCCTTCTTCTGCCTTCTTCTGGGAGACTGTTCTGAAATGTTCTAAACCTATCACTATTGGACAGACTTCAATGCTACTTAGCCAGAATCTCCTCTTTCTCAGCTGCATCTCATTAAAAGATACAGTTATGGTTATACATATGCTGAAAAATTCTGTCATCTGCTGCAGGTAATAACCGACTTGAGTTTTTAATTAACCTAAATTGTAATCAGAAAAAAACAACCTTCAAGTTATCAATTAGTAACGATTTATTCACACATTTGAGTTCTGTAATGATGTATACAAAACCCTTCATGCAAAATTGTGAGATTAAATTAACAGTTAGACTGAGCTTCTTTGTCATTTAACAAAGGCTGCCTCTGGACAAACTGATTTACCCTATTATTTTATACTTCACATTCTAGACAAAACTAATAGTTTCAAAGAGTAAATCACTTTATAAATGGAACCAGTACAAGGTGGAAAACCAAAGCATGACTATTAATAATTATCCAATTATTTTGAAAAAGAAGGAAAAGACAAATTATGCAAGTTTGTGAAGTTTCACAAAGATGCAGAAGAATACATAGCTTTTGAGGGCTGTCAAATGTGACACAAAGGTGCTATCCACTGTACTTTGTAATCCCTCCTAGCATCCTCCTCCTTTCATCCTGTTTATATAATTCCTTAGCATGAGAAAAGATCTCTCACTGTTTAAGAATCTATGTTTAAGTTTTATGTTTAAGTTTAAGAATCTGTTTAAGTTATCCACATAGATAACAAGAAGCCGCCTTTTAGGGACCAAGACACTGGTTGCACATTTGTACAAGCTCTCACTACATCAGAGGAATGCCTTTGGGCAACTCAAGCACAGCAAAATTTAACATCTCTTCTGGAATCCTACAGGTGTGCCTGAACATTCATCTACTGTGTTCCAATCTAGCTTATCTTTCTCCTCAATGAATTGTGACAGATAAAATTTTTATTTTATGTAAGTAGTTTCTCACAGAAGCCAATAAAATAGAAACTCAAAAAGTTAGCAACATGCTACAGTTGCTAGAATCTGGAGATTCCTATTAATACAAATGGTACTTATGTGTGAATCATCACATCTGAAATTCTTGTAATTTAATTTACAAACCTAAATACAAAAGCTCCAACTCAATGCTTTCAGTTCTAGCCACTGCTTTTTGGCTATTTTGCAGTTAAAGTCTACCACTATAGTTAAGAACACTAGGAAGTAGTGGCTTGGTCAGAGCTGAAAAGGAAAATCTTTAGCCACTCACACAGTTATTTGAATGCTCGTAATTTTCCTTTTTTCCCCCTTTTTTTTTATTTTCAGACAAGAAAGAAAAATGAAGAATGTTAATTAGGACCAACTGGATCATTTGACCAGCTATTAACAAGCATATCAGAAATGTATCCCTGAAAGCATATCTTTCATGATTGGGGTAGGGCACTTAAATTAAAAAGTGTTTAAAGTACAATGAAATTTCAAAGCAGACAAGATAGATAGCTTTTACAGAGTGTCTGACTTAACTTTCACTTAATTTGTGTCTGACCAGTTTATCCTAATGGAAGTGAGTATATTCTTTCCAGTCATCCATTACTGATCTCTGTCAGCATCAGGTAGTGTGATCTATTACAGCAGCTTCTATGTTCAATAAATGATAATGCAACAGGGATGTCAACAAATGAGCTCTGTTCTAGTTTGTACCTTCACAGCACAGATTGGAGTGGGAGAGAAGTCGGGGGAGATTTCAGTGAGGAACTTCCTAGGGAATGAGGAAAGGGAGAGTGATAATTGTGAGTCTTGTCCAGAAAAGGATACTTTTTTGCTTTCCAGGGATCTCTGTTTTGCTAGATGTATGACTACATTGAGATAAACTGCTTGAAGCATATGCCTGGGGCAAAGAAAAGGGTGTTTGTGGAAGAAGAAAATAACAAATACAACTGGGGAAAAAAGAAAGAACTCTGCCAAAGGCACACACTGTGCACTCCAACACTTATGATCTGTCCTGGTTTTCTAAATCAGACAATCCAACAGAATGACAGCACTGTTTGTAATACCTGGGTAGTATTTTAGTAATTATTAACAATTAATATGTAAATTAAAACAACACTTGCCTAATAAACTTTAAATAATGTAACACCACCACAAAATGAAAGGCAAGCATACTCATACGATTTTGTTTCATGCTCTGATAATGTCAAGTATTACCTGTAATTCAAAAGCAGTAAGAGTCAAACTCAGGGTAAATATTTTGTACTCTTGTTTTTAGCAAACTTTGAATAACCAAATGTCTCCACGATAGCAAGTTAATTGGAAGAAAACAGTACTAATGGGTGCTCTAACTTTAAAAAAAAAAATAATACAAAAAGTTGAAAAAATTTATTCCAACAGTGGGAAATTCTCCCCCATACTTTAAGCCAGTTTTTTCACTCATTTATGACTACATAAAAGCTTTCAGTGATCACCAAATTCTCTGCTAGGTGCCATGAAATCGCTTCAGATTTAGAGAAATGGTATTTATCTTTCAACAGTCTTCCCTCTATGGATAACACATATCTGAACTATCTTTGCCTATACCTATTAAAGGCTATATACCTACCATATGGTTTTAACCCTACACTTTGGTCTGCTGAGCTCTTTGACCCATTGTCACTGTATTCACTGCTCTCAGCTCAAAGATCAGAATTCCTCATCTGAGCTGGGGAGATCCTCCTTTTTCTTTGGGAAATAAGCTGTAGCTGACTGCTCCCAGTTACTGTCACCTCCCTTCACCAGACCAGAGAGCCTGCCTCTAGCAACAACAAACGGTTGGTTAGGGGCATCACCTCTCAGCAACAATGCACTTGCCACTAAAACTGCAGGAGGGACTCATCTCTAATCTAAAGACACAAAAGAGTGTCAAAATACAGGTTAGGGATCTCTATAGCCAAGGGTAAGGATTTAACAGTGTTACTAAGGAAGAGCTTATGACCCAGGCTTAAAATGCTATGAAACCATACTCCTGACACACATACTCACTTCCTCATTTGTTTGACAGCCTTTTCCTTCTCTCTCTGTTCCTATGTAATTCAAGGATCCAAATGCTGAATAAAGTAGTCATTATGTTGAATGAGAAAGTTAAGATGCAGAAGTTACCTCAGCATTCAATTGTTTGCAGCTCCTTAAAAAACAGCTTTATCAGTTTTGAATATTGATGAGGACTGCCATCTGGCTGAGAGCAGGAGTGGCTATCATATGTATAACGCACTGCATAATTAAGAAGACAATGATAAACAGGTCCTTGATCATGCACAGCAAAATTTGGTGAGGCCATGAAGTTACTGTGCCTAAAAGAGCATCTATTTGCATTATAAGATTGCCTTACTTGTACTGTATATCAAGGGCCATTCACTGCCAGCATAAAGTGTTCTCAGCTCCTTATGTTTATTTCTGCCAATCCTTTCTGCCAAGGACTGATTAGCCTAAAACAAATACATATTAAATATGATACAATTACCTATATATATTTAAATTCTCTGACACATGTAACCTGTACGGATCCCAAAACCAGATTTTTCCAGCACAATAAGGAGTGGCACTGCAAAGCAAGTGGAGCAGAAATTTCTTAGAGCAGTCAGGACACCTGGCCTGAAGCAAAGTATTAGAGAGACAGTACATAAGAGAGCACAGGAAGATGCCATCCTCTGCCTTTCAACTTACACTTTTCTGGTGCTTTCTCTTGATGAGGTCTTTCTTTCTCTTCTGGTTATTCATTGTGCAAATTACGTCATTCAATATGCATATATTGAATATATTCAATATTAACATAATCCTTAAACTTGGCTCTCGAGAAGGCAGGGGAGAGTAAGCTAAGAAGTAACACATAGCAATTCCATAGCCATATAATCTATTGGCAGAACAGGGATTTGAATTTCGCTCTCCCACAATGCCACCACATGATCAGCCTATGAACTAGTTTGAGATAGGCTTATCCCAATCTTTCCTGTTAGAACTGTTCCACTGTGTAAGCTGAATATTAACTAGAGCAAGAATTTGAACAAAGGTCTGCAGACAGCTGAGCATCAAAACCACATTGTCTGAGTCCATCTCTCTCCTTAATAGCTGAGAAACCTTTCGTCTGTAACATCTGTATTCTTA